>NC_046223.1:99184571-99919571 GCF_009819885.2 Catharus ustulatus
AGGTAGTGTTGAAAGCCTTAAATCTCCTGAACTCCAGTATCTGTTGTAATCTCTTTGATGTGTGGGCACATCTTTTTCCTGACTACTGAAAGTATTTCCTTGAGCATGGTTAGCTGATCATGAAGGATAGGTGTAAGCTCAGCAATTATTTACACATGAAAAGTGAGCAAACTTTAGCACTACTTGTGGACTACTAAAATGTGCAATGTGTAAAATAGTGACAGCAAGAGATAATACAAATCCTCTTATGCAAAGCCTAAAGAACTCTTAGAAGAAGGGATTTTTCCAGGTATGAAGCAACAAATTTTTTTCTCTAAAAATTGCCAAGTAGGAGCAGGTTAGAATAGCTCCCCAAAGGTTTTCTGCCTTAATATCAAATCAGGGATAGGATTTCCTGTTAGTTGATGAGGTCTTCAGATTTCACGATGATAACTGCTATTGACTATTAAAAGAAGAAAGGATAATTTTAAATATGTTCTAAAAATCAGTAATTCAATAAAATTAATTAACTGAAATTTAGATGGAAAAAAAAAGATGTTCAAATGCTATCTGGTCATGGTCCTGGGCAACTGACTCTAGGTGTTCCTGGTGGAGCACGGGTGTTAGACCAGGTGACCTCAGGATGTCCCTTCCAATCACAAATATGCTGTTATTTTGTGATCCTATGAACCACAATAACCAGCATTCTCTTGATGCATAAGTAAAAAATAAATGAAAAAACACAAGTGAGCATGACTTCAATTTCCCCTGAAGGTTCTCAAGGTCCTTTAAAAGCAGTTTATTAATAGCAGGAGATGACAGATGTAGAAATACATTATCTGCTCCCTATCCTTTCTGTTCCTGTTGTATTTTGAAATATCTGTTCAAGCCAATTCAAAAGAAGACACAACTGTTAAAACTTCCTTCTGGACATCTTATTCAATAGCCAGTTCCTCCTAAATGTGCTTAATAGAAACATCAGTAAAATATAATCTAAAAATTGATCTCCATTGTCTTACTTAAAAATCTGTTTCATAAAACACACATTCTCATACACATAACAACAGTATCCATTAAAATGCATAAATAAAACAGCTGTAAAAGAACATTTATTAATACAATTCTTATTCTTCACTTTTTTTATTTGTGTCCATGAGTCAGTGAATTACCTCTAGCAGTATGCTTCTGTCTTTTACATTTAAAATGAAAAGCAAAAAAAAATTAGACAAAAATGATAAGAGCTTTGTAGGTCTGCAAAAGATTTTCTCCCTCAGAGCTTGAGTATGTTCTCTACAATGCATGCAGTTCAGCTTCACATTCTGTTCAAATGCAAATTCATAAGTAGATGTATTTAGAGAACTGAGATGCTTGACTGATAATTCACAGTAAGAATTTGTTCTCAATAAGTCTGATGCATATAATGCACATACTTGCTGAGCTCAAACCCCTTGTCATTTCTTAAAAAATATCTATCTTTAGAAGCTCAGTGAAAGAGTTTCTAATCAACACAAGTCAATACACCATCTGATTTCCTCCTTTTCTCTTTGCCTATGTCCTAAGCGCAGCTCTCTGCTGCTTAGGACTCTTTGAAGAGTGTATTCAGTGACTATAATATCCTTCTTTCATCTGTAGGTTCACTAATATATTTTAATATCCATGTATGCAGTGCCTTTGATTTTCTCTTGTCTGTCATCATGTAATACTACCTCGTCTATAAGTGGGGCATGTGACATTTCAGAATACTGGGAAATTTCAGACCAGAATCTAGAAGCTGTAAAAAGTGATAAATATTTAAGAACTCCATCCAATGAGGAAAACAAGTCAGCAATTGACTGATCAAGAGAAGGCAGAAAGGAGTCTTTGCCTCTGCCTAAAAGGAGAGTCATGCTAGCCTAGTTGGGCTGTGCTCACCACTGCTTGCAAGCAAAGGGTGAGGTTATGACTTCACGTAGCTCTTCAACCTCTTGATGACCTAAACAAAGTTACAGTAGAGAAGTTACAATAGAACTAGAAAATTTACAAAACTACCTAAAGAAAATATGTAGAAGATGGAGATGCAGAGAGCTGGAATGTGAAACAAAAGATCAGGAAGAGTGCAAATAGAGAGGAGCACATGTAAACATTAGGATAGAGAAAGAGATGTGCAAAATAAGGCTTCAAGACAGCAGCTGCACTCTGTTGCTTTTTGTGTTTACAATGTTTAAGACTCTTCCTGCTCCCTGCCTAGTGTGCTCTTTACCAAAATGCAAATAGCAAATAAGCTTTCTAGTGTCTCAGTCCTTTTTATTTAAAAAAGGCTTAACTTTCACAGTAGTCAATACTTAAATCATGAAGTAGTGAGAAAGTAGGGAGAAAAATTTCATTCATGATGTCCCACATTTACCTTAATCAGTATTTCAGACTATGTCTTTTCAATTTAAAACATTCACAGTTCCCCTTTCACTAGAGAAACAAAGTTCTAGAAGACTTTCATCAGTCAAATCCATTTACATAAATAAATTCCCTTGTTATTTATTTGAAAATTGTAAGTAGTTTAATATACATTAGAGGGAAGAAAAATTCTCCATTCTAAACCAACATTAATTAAATGCTCACCAACATATCATTGTTACCGTATCAATATCTGTTTATGCAGAATCCCAGACCTGGGAAAGAGAAGATTATTTTTCAGATATAATGATGCATTATTTATGACAATATTTTAAATTATTTTGTCTTAGCTATGCTTGTAATAGTTATTCTATATTCTTTAATTTCAGCTCTCTGACATTTGCTTTGATTTTTTTTTAAAGGTATTTAATTAATCTTCAATTGAGGAGAGAATTGCGCATCACACTGGCAGACCTTTAATTTTCAGAACAGTGTCTATTTTCTTGTGTGCTGCTTCATAAAACAAATTGCTCCCTATAATCTGTAAAACAATAAAGAAAATTATTATATTGTAGCCCATTCATACTCTACTGCCCTTCTTAATACCATTTTGTAAATCAAGCAGTGAAGGAAATTACCAAGTCATGACAAGGAAATAGGAGACAATTATTTTGAACAAGTTTTTAAAAAAGGAGAATATAAATTAAGGTTAAATGAAATGGGAATTGTATTTATGTTATGACTTAATTTTAAACTAATTCACTTTAAAGTTGATTTTAAAAATATACACTAAAACAAATAGTGGTTTAAAGTTATATATTTATCGTGCAGAAGAGCATTCGTGATCTGTTCAGGTGGCACAACTGTGCTGGTAAAATTTTTGGTTATCATTGGTATACCATGAGGTCTGAGAAAGGGCTAAAAGAGGAAAAATATCTCAGAAAAACAAAACAAACAACCAGAACCAAACCAACCAACCAACCAACCAAACAAACAAAACCCCAAAATAAACAGACAAGATTTTAGAGTTTTCCTGTGAAATATTTTTTTAATGCTCAAATTTGTGATTATCCTATTTTTTCTATATAAACGATCGAATTACCTTGCATTTCCCTTCAGTTTTTGATTTTTAGGCACTGACAGGAAGATCACCTTCTGACAGTAAAGACCTGTAGGGAGTCCCTCACTCTGCTGTTTTATATCAGCTCATCTTCTGCAGGGGCCCTTGCACATCCTTGTAAGACTTGTCCTTGGGGTCTAACTAGACTATGAATATGCAAAATTGTAATAAATTAAAATGGGTACAAAAATGTAATAAATGAAAACATGACCTTGAGCTGCCTGAAAGAAAAATAAGTGCCTGAGAACTGACATGTGAGCTCCAGCACATCAGAGGAAAGCTGTCCATTCATTCCTGCTGGGGCAGACTGAGGAAAAACCTTACACATGAAAATATTTGATGATTTTCAGGTCCTCAGCATTGTGCTCTTCAATGCTCTGGTAAGAATGCTGCTCTGAGAAGACAAAGCAGAGTTGCTATCTAGGACAGGACGGGAGTCACCCACAGCCTTTGCTGAACACCACTTCTCCGAAGAACATAATCTGGAGTGTTCAGACAACTTCATCTCTGCTCATTCCAGTTCTAGAACAAGGTGTAATTGCATAGCTCGCTCTAGCTTAGCTGGATAATGGCCCTGAATGCAGTGCAGATATACATGCTGATACTTTCAGATATTATCTGCATTTTCTTTAACACAAAATTATACAGATGTGTCTTAAAGCATTAACCTAATGTACTAGCTAAATTACACTAGGGCTTATATTTTCTGCCTGTCTACATTTTTACTGGTTTCAAGGGAGCACAACATTTCCATGTTGAACATACTGCTATCTGTGTTTTAGTTGTAAGTGTTGCTGACTTTCACCCTAGGGTTGTCAAGATTTCAGCAATGGGAAAGTGATCCCTGTAAATACATAATAAATTAGTTTGTAGAATTTACTGACATCTTTGCCTGAAATATGTCAGTTGTTATTATTGCCATGTCTGAATGCAGACACAACATATTTATCTCACATATTTTAAAGATGCCTTTGGAAGCCCACAAGAGGAATCATAATCCTTTTCTTATAATCAGAAGTAATAAACTCACTCTTTCTATTCAGCAATTTGACTTATTCTTTGATTTTAGAGCAAATAGTATATTCTAGCCAGAGGGAAACCTTATGAATTTTTACCAGCAAAATTGCACTTCTGCATCTCACTATTCCCCTAACAACTTTAACATGTATAACAAGAAAGCATTTTTCAGCCCTTCTACCATTTCAGGCTTAAAATTATGTTAAAATTGCATTATTTATTTAGAAAAAAAAATTATAGACATAATATTTACTTTATAACTAAGACTGACTAACTTCAAATTTTCCAATCCTGTCCATCCCCATGACTACAGAGCACAGGCTGAGCAACCAATGTGCTAAAGCCTAAATTCACAGTGCAACACAACATTTAAGGATCAACTGAGGAGGGCATTTTACTGGTCAAGGTTGGATGCCATGTGAGAAATATGCTAAAATACAGGAATACCTTCAAATTGAAAATTGTAGTTCTTAAATAGCCTGTATCTTCACAAAATGAATGGGGAAAAAAAGCCCAACTAGAGCTTTTAATTTAAAGTCTTGTAAGAAAATGTGTCCAGCTTATCCTTCTCAGAACTCAAAGCACAGAACAAAAAAACAATATGGAGAAACTTTTACTCTGGAAGGGATGACTTTGCTTTGGTAAAGTAATACCAAAATTTACATGCATGTAAAAAATCTGCATATATTTCTTTATTAGTTAATAAGAGCATTTTTGAAAATTGATTTTAGTAAATTTTTAATTATTCTGAGGACTAAATTGATGCAGATGTGAGTCTCAACAAGGTTGCAAGACACAATTTTTGATAATTCACATTATTCATGTATGGAATAGCATACAAAAGTTTATTCTTACAATTTATATGAAATACAGAAGATAAAGATTATTTTGTAAACCTGTATATAAAAGAAATAGTCACTGCATTATGTCAGTAAACACTCTGTTAACAATCTTGTGTACTTCTTAGAGAGTTATGAAAAGTAGTGGAATTTCCTTCTTTGGTTCTTCTGTGATAGACGGATTTAATCGCATTTTTAAAATCATGAAGTATACGAAAATCCAAATCTCATAATTTTGGGTATATCAATGCCATGTAACGAAGGCCATATGGAATTTGATGGAGTTTCTCTTCAGAATTCTCTGGTAAATAAACAAAAAAGATGCTGAGAGTCCAGAGCACAGTCAGGACTCTGAAGAAGTGTTTGAAGCTGCTCTGTGTAAGTTAAGGGGAATGACAGCTCTAGGTGTGCCTAATTACAGCTGTCTACATGTTCACCACTCCTATTTTTCCCAAATTGCCTCACAGAGATTTTTGAATGCCTGTGATAAAATCACAGACTTGTGGAAGAAGAATTTCCATATTGTCTCTATTCAATCCCAACGTGCTTGAACTCACCGCAGTCTTGTTGCTTGTGTTATGCAGGTCGGACAAGATTCTCACAATGGCCCCTGCAGGCCATGTAAGGAATGTCGTAGCATTAAAATGTAGAACATTTCTTCATTTTATGTTCTGCTGAGGCTGCAAAGTTTGTA
Organism: Catharus ustulatus; assembly: GCF_009819885.2. Lineage (NCBI taxonomy): Eukaryota > Metazoa > Chordata > Aves > Passeriformes > Turdidae > Catharus > Catharus ustulatus. The sequence continues at coordinate 99,190,591 of NC_046223.1, forward strand.
ACAGGCAGTTCTGAGATAACAATCCTTATTCTTTTTAATAAGCATAGTGTATTTCAACCAAGCTCATTATTCTGCCTTAGGTTCTGCTGCTTGTGTTCTAGTTTCTCAAAAGACTTAGCAGTGTGTTGGTTTATTGATACTTCTTCCTAAATCTATTTTTCCTACTTGCTCATTCAAACCTGTCTGCTCAGAAGTTGGCTTGCATAAAAATGTATTGGTATGAACCATGCTGTATGAGATTTCAATTGTGCAAAAATGGATCATCATCTCCTTTTAACCTTTCAAATTATTCTATAATAATTTCCATCATTCTGTTTGGTATCCAGAAATGTCCAGAGCCTTCCTGAGGGCCTTGCTATAAATATTATAGCAGGTAAAGTCTAGTTCAAGATTGTAATTACATTATTGAAAGACATACTGCAGAGTAGCTATTCTAAAGTGACAGGAAATAATTTGAAAGTCCTTTTTTAATTTATGATAAGATATATCATTACTCTGTTGAAATAAATCTAATTATTTGGAGTTTTTTTGTTGTTGCAGGCTTACTGGAAATAAGGGATAGAAAACATTTCTTGATTTTGTAAGAGTATTTTTAGAAATTAAAAATGAAAATACTGTGATAATATATTAGGACTGTCTGTTTCAAAGCATCCTTGTAAGCCATAAGTGCATATACGTGTAAGAATCTGATTTATAGATCTGATTGGATTTGAAGTGGAAAAATATTTTGAATTAATAGATCTTGTAAGCAAAACATTCTGAAGAAGACCTCTTCATGACTACTACTGGCATATTGCCAACATCTGTCAAAATAAATGTTTTAGGAAAACTTTAGGAAATCTAGTCCTAGCTATGTCTTCCCCTGATTTTCATGATGAACATGCCCAGGGGATTGCTACGAAAAGTAAGACACACAGGAAATTTAATCAAAGAATAAGAAATTTTTCATTTGAGAGATTTTGCTGAAAACCATTCATGCCAGCATTGTCTCTGAAACCATATCAAAGACAATAAATATTTCTAAAGAAAGGAACTCTTGAACTGCAAATACGCTTCCTCACACACTAGCAAAGAATGAGCACTAGCTGGGCTTTCCTGCTGGCTCCTGAATGTTTATTCACATAAGTGAATGCTGATGTGCTTGTTCTGGTAGTGAAAAAGAAGCAGTGTCCTGCTTTTCTGTGTTGATCTATGCTGGTCTGATCATGACTGCTCCGCCTTCACAGAACCATGTCTCTTCCTTATCACAGCCAGTGTTAGTGATCAAACACTGTCCACTTGCCTGAGTAATAAATGTGATAAAACCCAGAAAGTGTAAGTGGCTTTGAGAACACAGCCAGTTTTCTGCTTAACTATTATCTCCTTGCACTTTATCACCACAATCTTGTGCACTTCATGTGAACAGCCTGATCTCTGCCTTGCTGTCTACAGTGATAACTGAGTATTCTCTGTTCTAGTCTGTTCTTCAGTTTACGGGTACAGTCCTCTTTGAATTTTAGCAATCTCATTTTATTGATCACTGCATTTTGTTTTTGATTTTTGAGGTGGAATGAAAGAGGATTCTGCTCCATACAATGCTTTTTTTTTTTATTTTTGGAAAAATCTTCCTTATGTCATTGCCTTGATATTACTTCAGCTTAGAGCTCTAGCAAACACTTTCTGCATGACGAGTTATTGTGTTTCTTGTGAATAATTCTTTGATAGTCTATTTTCTTGTTAGTATTGGAGAATGTTTTTACCTTGTCTTTACAGCTATTTCTCTGCTTGCTTGCTTCCTCCCTTCCTCTCCTTTTTTTTTTTTCCTGCCATCCTTTCTTCCTCCCACCCTTTCCTCTCTTCAGTCTTTTTCAACCTGCCTCCTTTTTTTTCTCCTTTCTGAATTGTGTGGCCTCAGAGTGACTCATGCCAAGACATCTAAGCTGTAACAGCACAACAAGATTCTTGCATGTGGTCATTATGCAGTTTGCAGCTAACCTCCAACTTTAGCATATGATCATAAATACAGAATCTCAACAAATCTCCTGATTGTTTTGTCGCCTGCTAAATGGTTATTTCATGTACCATTAGGATGAATTATCTCAATTTTTACATTTAGGCAAAACAATCCATTTGCTCATGGCCAAATGAGTATATTTTGCTCATAAATGCTGTTTCAGCAGCAAGCAGGAGAGACATGAAAACTTGGAGAAAGAACATTTTTACTGCTATTCAACCTGAATATACAAACTGTAAAGATACTTGAGGGATTTTCCCAGCCAATTCCAAGGAAAGCAAGACAGCTATCTGCAGGAGAGTCATCCACAAGTACCAAAGTAGGACCAAAAATATTCACACTCTGATACACCATGCAAATCTTTTTCTATAATGCTGCTGCTAAAACTGAGAAAACTAATGATCAAAAAAAATTTAAATTAACTCTTACTAGATACTGTTTGTAATAAAAACTGTCATAGCAACCCTTTCCTTTGTTTCAGTTAAACAAATTTATAAATAAATGATAAAAAAAATAAATAGATGTGTAGGTGAAATAAATGATAGGAGTAAATAAAGGTCAAGGTTTTGAAAATATCATTTAAGGTTTTAGGAAAACTGTTAAAAAATTTAGTAGGGCTTTTAGCCCAATTTAGTTGGGCTATTTTTTGTTTCCTTATTTCAATACAATAAAACACCCACTCAATTGCTAAACTGCTTTATGTGATCACATGTATGACAACAGTATACCCCAAAAACTCCAGATAGAAGTGAAGCACGTGAAACTTCTTTAAACCAGAACAAATTGTATGCTCTTGTTTCTTACCCTGCACCACTCTAGTGCCAGTTGCAACATTTGGTGAGTCAGTTCAACTCATATGGAAGAAATGTCTTTATTTTTTCACTGTATTTTTGCTTGCAGGATTGGTGACTTGAACTGGCACACAGAGATATACCTACTGAGTACCAGATAAGCTGCTTCAGGAAAAGTAAAACCCCACAGATGTGTCTATACAGAAGAGCACTGTAAGGGAGGAAAGAAGAGAGGCGTCTTTTTCTTTGTAGTCATTAATTGCTAAATTGCCTCAGACATTGTTCTTTATTTCAACATCAGGTTTAATCAGAAACAATTTGCCTTAAAATGTCACCCTGTGTAAGAAAGAGAAAGGTGATAGCTTTCATGACTGGAAAAGATAAACTGGTGGTTTATAAAATATTTAAAGAACATTATTTGAATTTTATCGTATGATGTAGAACGAACACTCAACATCTTAGATTCTCAGATCGATTTTCAGCAATTGGGAAAAATAAATATAGTATTTTCTTGTTGAGGAAGAAACAACCATAACATTATCAGTGTCCAGGGTAAGGCTCAAATCTGTAAATGAAAGCACATTCACCATCTTATTTTTTTTAAGAAAGTCCAAATTTCCAGGATATTTTTTTTAAATGTTCATCAATAGCATTACACGTATTTCACACACAGAGGATTAGTACAGCTAGCTGGTACTTTTTATTGCAATTTGCTTTAAATTTGGGGAAAAAAAAAGGTGCTATGATATATGTATTTTTAAATTTGTCCTAAAAAAATTTCAAGAAACAAATTTACAGTGCGTTGAAGGAATTATTCTGTTCTGTAGAAGAAAGACAAGGCATCCATTTTGCCAGCACGAGCTGTTATTTAAGAAGCTAGTGAATAAACTGTTCATGTTTCTGTGTTTCTATGTATGCTTCTACTTCAAAGAAGTAGGCACTACTGTGAATAAGGGATAAATCAATGTGAAACGATTTTAAATTTTCTGATCTCTATTCGCATTTCATCTGTCTTATGCAGGAAAGCAGATGTACCCTACTGTACTTAAACCTTTTTTCTGGGACTTGGTAGTCCATCCTTGTGTTCTGTTTTGCATTTTCCCAATAATATTCCCATTTACTTCTCTACTTTTTGGATACTAAAGTTTGAATAAAACCCAAGAAAATTGTCATTCAAGAATCTAGTTTAGGAGTTTTTAAATGTTAATGTGATTAAATGGTAAAATGATTACAAGAAACACTTGAAGAAAAACAGAACAATGTAGGATTGATTAGAGCACTTTTAAAAATAAATGTGTTTTTCAAAGAACCATCCAAATGAGAACCTTGGAATCAAAAACACATCCCATAATAACATAAACACAATAGCTGTAGAGGTAATGTGTCCACTGCCACAAATAGCTCCCTGACATTTTCTGAGAAACTATTGTTAAAAAGGAGATTATTCATTTTTTCATGCTGTTTCTGAGGTCTCTCTGTGTATTTACTTTTAAAGACAGTTCTTGTTACACAAGCAGTAGCTGTTCTGAGTTTTTATCAGAAGAAAAACCAAACCTCAGGCATGGACCACCTTACTGACACTGTTTAATAATTTGCAGTTGCTCGGTTAAGGTGCAGTAACAGAATGAAATTCATGTGTTAGCAAGGACTGGCTCCTGATGATGTCTGCAGGCATCTTGGGTTTTGTAATAATTTTGTTGAGTTTTTCCAGATGCTTTACCAAGGGCAAGCAGTCTTCTGATTCTTTGCCTATTGGGTCCACTTACAGCTTTTTCCTTTTTTTGTTTTCAACCCTTTTTCAGTCTTAACAGCCTTACCCAAGGTCCATGACTTATTAACTACTTATAGATGACAGATAATAAAGGAATGTTACAAGGAGTACAGGGTTTGCATTCTAGACTGTCAATAGATGGGGTTTTTTTAATGCCATAATTTGTATCTACTTAGAGGATTGCTTTAACTAAACAACTTCACTATTAAATCTCAGTTCTAAGGAATTTATTCTATTTTCTCTATAATTTGTTGAAGGAACGTGGGTTCTCAGAAATATTTTTATCCCTTTCTAAAACAGGCAGGCAAAATTAATTCCGTTGTGGGATAATTGTGATGGGTGTGCATATCTTTTTCCTCTATCTCTGTTAGTGTAGAAAGAGCCTACAACTAAGTACTTTGGTGGACTTAAACATGACAGCTGATTTTAGGTTTGTTTCTGTCAGGAGACTAGCATAAAAGGATTTCTGCCAGACCCAAGGCATAGGTTGACTATCTGATGAGAGATTTGCCTACCATTATAACAACATCACATCATGTTATATACTCCTAAAGAGTATTTTGGTTAACTTAGAAGTATCTGTCTGTGTGAATTTTCTACATTTATGACTATTTTCCCTCATGTCTCCTGTCCCCTGCTCTGTAACTCAGCCTGGTAGGGTCCTACACATAAACAGAATGTATTTCTCACAAAGACTGTGAACATCAGATGGTAAGAAAGAAGCATGAAGATTTTTTTTCATTGATTGAGGGGTTTTTGAGCCAGTAGCACATGTTTAGTAGATGTTTATCTTCCACTACAGAGCAAATACATAAAATATCAAATTAAATTGAACTTTTTGTAGTGCATTAAATACAGTTTGAAAATTTTGTTTTATTCTTAAACCATTTAGTAAAGGCATTATTTTTAAGTGCAGCTCAAAGTAATACTCTGTAAATAAGAGAGACTACAGTTTAGGAATGCATTTGGGAGGAGAGATACTTAATGTTCAAAACCCTTTACAGACATTTATGATCGATGAGAAATTATATGTCTACAAAGAATTGAGTTCCAAAGTAATACAATGATAAGGGTTTAAAGTATTATCAGCGCATCTGTACAATAAAAAACTACCTTACTTTTGAAGGACACTTCATGATAAGGTTGTCTGTAGCATGTTTTAAAGAGACACAGTTTTCTGGATATTCTCTTTTTCTTAGGAATACAGGGAGAGAAAACTATTTTATTTCTACCAAAATATAACATATTTATTGCTCAAATGGTTGACTGCAATTAAGACAAAGTGTGTTTAATGAATAATGACTATTGGTATGAGTAAGTGCCTATGACTGTGAGCAGAGTGATGTCAGACACATTAAGTGTGCTCATTTCTACAGTTTCTGTGCAGTTCTGCCTCATAAGAAGCTGTGTTGGAGACATGGACAAAGTTTCTAAAAATCACAGACCTGACTTTTTGAGAGCAACAAGGTATACCCAACCTAGTTCAGACTGAGGGAGAGGGAGAGTTGATGAGCTGGTTTCTGAGGGTTTCACAACAACCATGTCCAAAAAGCCCTGGCAGTCTGTTGCAAGGCTGGATGTTTTCTGGCACAACCACTGGAGCCGCTGGCTTTCATCTCCTTCACTCTGGGAATTTGGGTCCAACTGCTGGCCATTGTGCTACCCACAATGGTCTGTCTGCTACTGTCTTTCCAGTGTAATTTCTGGTGAAAATATCGATGTTTTTTGTTAAAGCATTAAAAAAAAACCATAGTTGGGGGTTGAAAATAGGAGATAGCAGGCTATCCCGACATTCACATTGTGATCTTGGGTCCCCATTAGGCTATAAATGAACGAGAGACAGCAGGGATCTGGGACCTTAGGCATATACTGCAGCAGACAGTGCTACTGGATTAGAGCTATCTTTTTTCTAGGCTTTATTTGGACCTGCTGAATGTGATTATGAAGCATAGAGAACAAAACAAAAGAATCATTGCCATCTCATTTTGGGATTCATTACTCTTGTTCTTTTTATCCAATGTTGGGAAAAAGACTTGATAAAACAATCACCTTTAATAAGATATGTCATAAGTGATGACATTTTATCCTGCTTTTTTTTGTGTGTATTTGACCTCATTCTCCACACTCCAAATGTGAAACCCCTCAGGTTATGGTACTTTTCAAAGCAAGAAAATTTTTGGAATAGATCTCAGGGCATTTTAGTCTATGAGAAACTTTATGAGGTTGTTCTGGCATAAGTAGAATTTGCCTGGTGTCCATAAGCATCTGCATTTTGTGTCTTGTAAAAGTATTCTATGTAGGTCTATATTACTGCTATTTAAAAATTTAGAAGGCTGCACCAGGAATTATGAAACTACAGTATCAAATACCTAAAATGTAGATTTATGATTTTGATGCAGAAACCTCTGAATGCTGGATTATTTTCTATAAAAGTGTAGCATAATTTAGTTTCAATTCTTTGACTCCTGTTCCGTTTCTAAACAACAGATAATATATTATTGATGTCAAGAGGAGTTTACCAGGTACCTCAATGGCAACAAGACAAACTCCCTGAAGAGACAAATAGTAGTTCCTACACTGCATCACTGAATTCAGACTTGCATTTCAAATTCCTGTGTTTTATTGAAATAAGTCTTCACACAGAAGATCTATCAATGTCGGAAAATATTAAACTGGGTTTTCCTAAGATATTAATCTTTAATTTATCAATCTTTCATTCATTCTAAGATGTACTTCTTGAGTCTGACAGAAAGGGAAATTAAATGAAAACTGAAAAACTGCTCAGTTCCCAACTGTATACCCTCAGTCTCTCTTGCTCCATCACTTCCCAAGGGATGTTGCTTGGTCAAGCAGAAACAGTTTTAAAAGTCTGTTTTTAAAGTGATTTTTAGTGTTGAAGCCCCCTAAAAATTATAAAGGCATTCAATAAAATTATCAATAGCCCAAGAAGAGAAAAGCATGTTTAAGTTGGAAAGGACCTACAACAGTGATCTAGTCCAACAGTGTGACTGCTTCAGGGCTGACCAAAATTATATCTTGTTGTTAAGGGCCTTCTAACCATTAACAGATTTGGGCACCCATCACCTCTCTAGGAAACCTGTTCTAGTATTTGCCCACCCTCTCTGTACAGAAATGCTAATGCCCAGTCTGATCCTCCCCTGGCGCAGCTTTGAACCATTCCCCATGCGTCCTATCAGTGGATCCCATGGAGAAGATCTCAGCATCACATCTCCACTTCCCCTCCTCAGGAGGCTGAAGACAGCAGTGGAGTCACCCCTCAGTCTTTTTTCTCCAAACTAGACATGCTCCATGTTGTTTGCTGCCCCTTATAGGACACAACTTCCAATGAAGAAAGCAGCTGTTGATTCCCAAATAAAGACACTCCCTCTACACTACTCTATTGTTCCTGGTTTACACATTCCCTTCCTCAACATATTATTTATAATGATCTGATAACATGTAATAGGCCAATCACTGGCAAGATTTAATTATGTCTCTTTTGTCTTAAATAATTTATTTGATCTTTATTATCAAAATACTGTAGAGCCATACAATTCAGGGAAAGTTTAGACTCAAAACAAGTGCATCCCATTCCTCATAAAAGTATTTATAAATGTCTGGAAGTTTGTCTTCCCAGTCCTCCCCAGTTCTTACTGTTCATATGCCTCTTTACTCTTCACAGGAGCTCTTCCCTTCCCAGTCAGCTTGGTCACCATCCAGCAGAATTTCTTTCAGATGTTTTCAAAGAAATTCAAAAGATATTTAATGGACTGCTCAGTATACTATGTTCATGTACTATGATCAGTATTTCACCATCAACTAATCAGGCATAAGCACCATGTGTGTGCTCTGAATACAGGCACTGAAAATACAGTTCGAAATTTAATTTAAAATTTTTGAACATTAGACCTTAAACTATGGTCCTTCTGAGTACCTTTGTGAAAGCAAAGGCTTACAAAAAGAAACAAAGAAAGTTTAATGATTTTAGAATCATAGATCCATAGAATCATTAAGGTTGGAAAAGACCTCCAAGATCATGGAGTCCACCCTTTGACCAAACACCACCAGGTCAACTAAACTCTGGCACAAAGTACTACACCCAGTCATTTCTTAAACACTTCCAAGGGCCAAGTGACTCCACTACTATCCTGGGCAACTCATTCCAATGCTTGAAAATACATTCACTGAAGAAATTCTTCCTAACATTCAACCTGAACATCCTCTGGTGCAGCTTGAGGTGATTTCCTGTTGTCCTGTCACTGACTGCCTGGGAGAAGTGGTCACCCCCCACCTTGCTACAATTTTTGTTGTCCACTTGAAGTTGAACAGTCATGTATGGGTAATTATCTATTTTTAGAACAACTGTAATCTCAGATAAGTGGTCTGAATTGCTTCCCAGCATCAGTGATATAAAGCCTGAGGTGACTAAATGCATCAAGAGGCAGAGATTGTGGACTGTGAATTACAATGCTTTTAAATATGTGTGGGCTATTTGAATCAGCAGATCCTAAAATTTTTAACAAAACCAACATCAAGTTACAGGGATAATATTTTAAAGCTGTTTACATTTCCTCCATTTTCTTTTTTGGACTGGTTTATTAAGAGTTTGTTTTTATATTTTTCAATGGGCTTCTGTGTGCAGTTGCAATATAGACTTTACAGAATGCTTTCATAAACCAGATATGACATTTTTGCACATTTCTCTATTTCCCAATCGCCTTCACATTTTGGAAGAGTTGTTATCAAAGTAAAGCAATGCAGCTCGTTTTGTATCTCCTATACCTTCTATGCTGAAACAAGTTCTGTTTGTAACTCTTTGCAAAGGGAAGTACATTTTTTGATTTATTTTCTTGTGTGAGTCCTAGCTGTGCCAGTTATTGGATCTGTGCCATTTAAGCCACCTTCATTTGACAAACTCAGGCAAATAAGAGAATCAAAACCTGTGAGTTTTCTGCCATTCACATGAGGGAATCTGATTTGTTAGAAGCACCCTGCTGATTCTCCTGGGGCTTCCTGGGGTAGAATTATCACACTTTGATGGGTTGACCTTGACTGGATGCCATGTGCCCACCAAGCCACTCCCCCTTCTCAGCTGGACAGGGACAGAAAATAAGATGGAAAGCAACTAGCAAGTTGAAATAAAGCAGTTTGCTAAAGTAAAAGTGAAAGGTTGCACAAGCAAAAAGGAAAAAAAAAAGAGATTTTATTCTCTAGTTCCTACCAGTGAGTGATGTCCAGCCACTTTCTGGGAAGAAGGGCCTCAGTACACATAGTGATTGATCCAGAAGGAAAACATTGTAGATTATGATTGTCCCCTTTCCTCATCCTTTTCTTAGCTTCTGACTGACATCATAAGGGATAGAACATCCCATTGGTCAGTTTGGGTGAGCTGTCCTAGTTGTGTCCTCTTCCAAGACCTTGCCCACCCTGATGGGGAACAGAATGCATTGATGCTGTGCCAGTGCTGCCCAGCAGATGACAAAACACACAAACAGTGGTGTGTTAAGCACCTTTCTACATACCAGTGCACAGCACTGCACTGCACAGGTTTCTATGGGGAAACTGAGCTCCATCTCAGCCACACACAATACACACAGACTGACTCAGCTTCGGAGGAATGCTGTTTATTAATACAGTGTCTTCCCCCACAAGCATCAGCAAGTTTTTGAAGTTGCTACTTACTGCCACAGTATCAATTTACATAAATTTCACTCTCAGTTGAAAAATTTTTAGTTTCTACTATTTCCTTTCCTTCAGTGGAAAATAGAAAAAAACCCCAACCAAGCAAAACCAAAACAATACAAAGCAAAACAGAACCCTTAACTGACATTAATATCTGGAACAGATACAGTTTAAAACTTACTGTCATTCAAGGTATGCATATCACCTTAGTTCATTATGAAAATAGTGCCCAGGGATGCATACATATCCTTTTCCCTCCACCCTCCCCACTCAGCAGTAATGTGTGTATATAATGAACCAAATACATAGAATCATAGAATATCTTGTATTGTAAAGTACCTATAATCACCATGAAGTCCAATTACTGCTACTCACAGGACAACCTAAATCCTAACTCTTATGACTAAGAACATGATCCAGATGCCCCTTGAACTCTGGCAGGTTTGCTTCCATGATCACTTCCCTGGAAAGCCTGTTCTGGTGACAAACCACTCTCCCAGTGAGGAACTTTTTCCTAACATCCAGTGTGAACTTCCCTTGATGCAGCTTCATTCCACTTCCTCACATGATATCAAGTACCTCTCTCTCTACTGACCCTTCATCCTTCTCTTCTCCAAGATGAATACCTGCAGTGACTTCAGCTGCTTCTCATAAGTCTTGCCCTCACAGCCTTTCAGCATCTTGGTTGCTTTTCTCTAATAATAGTTTAATGGCCTTTTTATGTCAAGGAACCCAAAACTACCACATACAGTACCCAATGTGTGGCCACACCAGTGCAGAGTGGGAAGATCTCCTCCCTCAAATGGTTAATGTGGCTGTGCCTGATGCATCCCTGGACACTGTGGGCTCTTTTGACTGCCAGGGCACTGCTGACTCATTGCCATTGACCAGGTCCCCCAGATCTCTTCCTGCAGGGCTGCTTTCCAACCTCTGGAAGTCCACAGCCCCTAGTCTAGTATCATTAGCAAATTTAATGTAAGTTCTGTTCCTGCATCCAAATAATTTATAAAAACACTAGAAAGGCACTGAGCCTAGCACTGGGCTCTGGGGAAGAGCCACCAGCCCCATTCACTGTAGCTCTTTAAGCCTGACCCATCAGCCAGTTATTATGGACTTGTATAGAAGCATGCTGGACACATGTGATAGACAGTATCAGAAACTTTGCTCAAATAAAACTGCCCACATCCACTGTCTTCTCTTGGTCAGCTAGATGGGTAACCTTGTCATTTAATGAAATTAAGTTGGTTGGCCAGGACTTTTCCCCTCACGAATCCATGCTGGCTATGACCAAAGAATGAATTGTCTCTCAAGTGTTTTTCAAGAACTCCCAGAAAAACCTTCTCCACAATTTTATCAAGCACTGAAGTGAGACTGACAGGACTGAAATTACTTGGGTCCTCCTTACTCTTTCTGAAAATTAGGACAGCATTTTTTAGCTTGCAGTTGACTGAGATCTCTCTAGGCGCTCAAAAACACTGAAAAATAATGGTGAGGGCTTGCAATAACATCAGCCAGCTATTTCAGGACTTTGGGATGAATCCCATCAGACCCCATACACTTATGTGCATCCAGCTGGAGTGGCAAGCACTGAGCAAGTTTAGTGTCAGCTGGAAGTTTGTCATTCCCCCAGCCATGGTCTTGAAAGACAGGGCTACAGGGCTCCCAGAGGCCATCACAGGCATTAAAGACAAAGCATGAGATAGTAGAGTGGAGAAAAACACTTCACATAGGGCTAGACTTCTGTGGAACTTGGTAACTTGGTCTTATACTGTTGGAATTACTGAGTATTTTAGCTCACACATGCAGGAATGCAAGCACATATGTGTATGCATATGTATGTATCAGTGACATACTTATGTCTTAAAGAGAAACACACAGAGATACAGAATCACAGAGCCATTGTACCATCCAATCATTGGATGACAGAAACAAAGAATGGGTTGGCTTTGAAGGGACCTTAGGTTCACCCAGGATATGCATATACATGTCCAAGTATATGTACATGCATGACAAAAACTTAAGGATTTCCCTTTCTCAGTCTTGAACTTTGTTGAGATTTAGCCCAATAAAATCTGCAGCCTTAGGGTGGGAGCTGAGAACAACCAAGTGGCTGACAAAGGAAAGGAAAAGCTACATAAAAATACTATCCCATTATCATGTTTTTCATCTGGGATAGGCCTGAATGGGATAATATTTTTTGTTTGTTTTAGTCCATACAAAAACTTGATTTTAAGATGGTCTTAGCAACTCAAAATAGGAGAGTGTCAAAACCTAGTATACAGTTTGGAGTAGAGCTATGGAGTCTGCTAAAGGAGGTTGCACACAGTACTTTCTCTGATATCTGTTTAATCTGGGCCAGGTCAGGGGCTCCTTTACTGAGGGTCAGAATACGTGTAGGGTTAGGATTAAGGTGAGGACAGGGAAGGCAAAAAAGGCTGAGGTGCATCTGTAGTGCGGCTGTAGAGGGTCTGTCAAAGGAAGGATTAGTTTGTATAAATATTTTCTCTTTTTTCTCTTTACAACATTTTCAAATGGATCCTTGGGAAAGTCTGGGGGCAGATTTAAGGTTTAAAACCTGTGACACATATAAGGGTCCTTGGTAATGGCTAGAAGCATGCCTGGAATGTTTATGTTTAGTGTCTGGGATAGAAAAAAATCAGACCTACATTTGGGTATAAAGACATTACCTAAGGAAGGCTTACACTGCTGAAAGAGCTCCTTTGCCTCAAAAACAGGTCAAATCTTTGGCAAAAAGTCCCATTCTAGAGGATTTCAGAACAACGAAGTCAACAAAGTATCTTCAAAAGTATAATTCATTTAAGGAATGCTTATTTTGTTTTATTCAAATAATTATGTTGATTTGTATCTAGTATTATATTATTTTATTTCAAAATATTTATGAGTTTATGCAGAAAAAAATGAGTGTGCACAAATTTTTTTTTTTTTTTTTTTTTTTTTGCAAATAGTGTGTTTGAAACTCACCAGAACTCACATTACTACTTCTACGGTCTGGGTAATGAAGGATTCTTTTTTTATTTTTCTGTGTCTCCTGTTCTTAGTCTGAGGGTGAAATATAGAAATTCAGGTCTAGAATACCTATAAACTACTTTGTGCTAATACTTGTTCTAGGTTGACTGAGGAACGTAAACAATTCACCTCTAACAAATCAACTAATTATATTTGGGGGTTAGAATGATTTGTCTCCTTACTGGTTGATTGTGAAAAGTGTATTTTCCTGTCCACAAATGCAGCAACATTTCCCTCATGGTGTAGACTTGAGCACTAAAAAATCCTACTGATAGATCAGACTCTGGAACTATATTTTCCTTTATTCAGAAAAGAAGATTCCAGAGTTGGATTGAAAATTATCTGCATCTCAAAAAATGACCATAAAGGAATGAGCCTATTAATCAGCAAAATCCCAATCAACTCAAAATTTTTTTTGTTTGTTTTTGAGAGAAGAAAACCAGAAATTTAAATTTGTCTTTCACTACAGTTTATTCTAATCATATTTCAGTGCAACAGGGAACATTGCTGCAAACCAACAAGCAAGTCTGACTTTTCTAAATGTGAGTGGCATTCAGAAAGCCATGTATTCAGTCTATTCACCTGTTACAGTAAGTCAAGCCATTCCTTTTATTATCCATAACAACCTAATAGTATTTCTGGTGGAGAAGTTTTTGTTACAGTTCAAAATATAAGCAATAACAATTACTACATTTGAGGTATGAGACCACGAAAATTTTAACTGCCTAACACACAGCAAGAAGTAAAAAAGACATAACTGAATTTCCACAAGATTCACTCTTATTACAATTCTCCTCTCCATGTTGTCATAACTTTATTTAAGTCTTCTTCTCCAAAAGGTTAAAAAGGAAAAATATTTGTACTTTGTCATTTCCCTTATATGTATATTTAGCACTGACTTTTTTTTTTTGGTTTCTTTGTAGACTGGGGTTTTTGTAAACTGTCTTTCCAAGATGGTTTGGATCTCACAGGATGCCAAATGTTACCGAGGGAACAGGTGTGACAGAAATTGTTCTACCCCAAGGTGACATTACACTGCCTCACACAAGATGCCATGAAACATTACAGAGGCAATTCTGACTTCTGGTCATTTAAATTATTTGGGTTATTCAAATAAATGAATATTTAACTAAGAAGATTGAAATGCCATCATGTTTCTTGCGTAATGATAGGACAAATGATCTTATTATGACTTGGGTGAGGACCTTTGAAATCACCCATCCCTGTTTAACCAAACAGGCCTCCCTGGTAACAAGTGATTTATTCTGTCTTAAGCACTGTGGGAAAAGAATGAAGAAGAATGAAGACACATCTTTCTTTAGTCAAAGGAACATTGTCATGCTCTCCTTAACCAACTGCAACACAGGCTGACATAGGGAGTAGATCTCTGAAGTGTATTTGAGTAAATGAGCGATGGAGAGAAGGATGGAAAGGACTGGGTTGAAGCTAGTTTGGATTATTTACTTGCCCCTTTGAGAAGACTAATGCCATGATTATAAATGTCCAAGGCACTGGGACATTTATGCTGAAACAATCTTTGATTGTTGATTGTTTTCCTCTTGGAATTTGTTCTGAATTTCTTCCTAACTATTCCTAAACAATATAATTTCTTTATTTGTCTTTATTTTATTTCTGAAATTGTCTTTATTTCGAAGCCTGGAACAATAACCTTGTAAAAGATATGACTCTTAAGGGAACTCAGATAGAGTTACTTGTTTTTCCTATGCTAATGAGTAGACTTCTTTTTATGATTTCAGAAAATCACTTCTGTAATCAAAAACAGTGCCTTATGCCATCCACCAGTCATGGCAGAAAGCTACTTTTTATTGTCCTGCTTTTCAGAAAAGAAAACAGGATCCTGGAGATTGAATAAATTTTCACAGAGATGCCATAACAAATTACACTTGCTGACTAAAACTTTGGAGATAGTTTTGTCATCCAGGATTTGCACATAAGCTAAATCTTAATTAGAAATTTTACTGAATTAGAGTACATCTATACTACAACTGGAGAATATTTAAACAGAGCAGAGAATTCAGTGTAATCAGGGAGCAATTCAGGGAGGTTTTACTCAGAAGATCCTATACATCTCAAGAAGGGCAGGAAGCTCAATTAGCCATCCTCTGAAGGCAGTGAACAAATTCCCTTTGACTTCATCGACTGCTGCAGAAAGCTGAAGGGTGAACACCACACCACTGGGGTCTGATGACTTAATGAACAAATAGGTCATTAAGAAATATGCTTGTGAGTGATTCTGTTCATCACAGCTAGTGGTATATATTTTCTGAGCATAAGTAATAGTTAAGGATTTAACAGTTTAACATACTTTAAGCAAAAAGGTCCATATTTCACAAGCAGGGTTTTTTAACCAACTCCTAGATATTTATAGCTGTAATTCCAACAGCCAGTTAAGGTAATATTCATGAATTCAGAAATGGTTCATTGTAGTTGAAATATGGGTTTACAGAATGTGACAGGTCTCTAAACCAAACTTATCTCTCAGCATGTCCTGAGTTTTGTGCACAATCACTGTAATTTCCCAAGGCTTCTGGCTTCTGATCAGAATATCCCTTCTGCTTGTATATTTTATTGTATCTAATAAACTACATGATTAAACTAGATGACTATAATTTCGCCTTGCTAACTTAATCCACCCACATGATGGAACACATACTGAAAATAACAATTTCTTTGGAGATAAACTCTAAAAACACGTTGCTAATAAGGAAAACTTATGTGAGTCTCATTGATTAAGAGTAAGACTACAGCTGTTCTTTGTAGAAGTTTTGAATATTTCATTACCCAGCAACTTGCACTAGAACTGATGAAAGTTTCCAGTATTCAAGAGTCAGAATGTTGCAAGATACCATGATTTAGAATTCTTAAAGAACATACCATATGTACCACTTGCACAACAACTAGGTTCCCAATTGTCTGATACACTAACTCAAAAGAAACCCCCTGGTCTCAAATAAAATAATTACAGTTTAAAGATATCACTGAAGTTTGTATGGGCTTAGGTAGGTGGACCACTCAGAAGTCAGTGCAGCTTCAGTGTCTATGCATGAAAATTTCAGCGATTTCCAGAGGACTTGACATTAAAAATTCCAATTAATAACCTTGAATAACATAGACACTAATCAAAATTTTATCCTAATATTCCTTTGATGAGCTGCATACATCTGAACTTACGATCTTTGTGCCCTCTAGGAAGAAAATTGTTTGAACTTGCAATCCGTCTCATCATATCTTCAAATTTGAAAGAAAACTTCAGAACTTTGCTCTAGGAGTGTCTATCCATTGATTAATGATCATGTGGTTTGACCTGTCTGGAGTAAAACATCCCTTTAGAATCTATACAATTATATTGCATAGACAGTTGGAAAATTATTTTGCCAATAGAAAGACAGTGAAATTACAGTAATTTCATGATTATAAGCTGCAACATTTTGACTAAAATTTTGGTCCGAACCCAAAGTGCAGCTTATAATCAGATGCGGCTTATATATGGACAAAGAATGAAAAGTTGCTGTTTTAGTTTGGAGGACAGGTGTCTGCTGAGAAAGGCAGGAACTTCTCTTTGAAATGGAGAATGTAAACCCCCTCCCTCCAAATTATTATAATTTTGAAATCAAGGGGCTTTCAGGCAAAAATACGGGAATTAGGAATAATAGTTCTTTACTAGGGAAATTAAAATAGAAATACAGTACTACAAAGAAACAAACTCCAAACCCTGACAAAGTCAGAGTACAACCTGACACCCCGTCAGGCAGGGTGTTGGTAGCAGTCCCATTAAATGGTGGCTGCATCCTCCTGCAGTGACAGATGGGATTCAGTTGGAGCAGTGCTCCTGTACAAGGTGCAGTTTCCCTCTAAAGGTCCAGTGGTGATGTGGAGAAAATCCAGTTTTCCTCTGGAGTCCAGTGGAGAAAGGGGCTCCCTTAGTGTCCCAAAACCTCTGTTTTTATCTTGGTAAGAAATGTTGGGCTCTTCCCCCTGGCTGGAGCAACTTCCAATGGGATGGAGTAATTTTATCAGTCACACAGTGGGACTCAATGGCCATCAGCAGAAAATGACTGGCTGGAGGAAGGATGGGTTTTGAAAAGATAAAGAACAATGCCCCGCCTGGTTTCAATGGATGGCCCATTAGCAGAACATCTTCCACGGAGATAAGGATCACTGCCCCCACCCTCAACAGATGGTGATAGAATAGATACCTTTTATCACACTCTGGATTGTAACCCAAGACAGTTGCTGACACCCAGAGGTGCAGTTTATAATCAGGTGCGGCTTATAATTGTGAAATTACTGTAGATTTTTTTTTTTAAATAGCCAAAAGTAGACCTAACCTTGCAGTCTAACAATCATTTCTGAGACATAAGATAGTTCGAGAATAAGATATCTTACCATGTAAGATTCTACCATGTATTACAGTTGAATTCAATGATTTTAAGGGTTTTTTCAAACTAAAATGATTCCATGACTCTACGAAATAAATAAATAAAAACATTCCAGTAACCAATTGAAATTTACATGTCTAATGCATGTCTTTAGAACAAATGTAAAGTTAGAGTTTGAAAACTCATTGGTTGGCAAGACTTGCCAGTATCTTTGAATAGCCTGCTTTATACATTCTTAGGATAGTTCTGGTATCTATAATTTTTTTTTTTCATATTCCAGGACATAAATGAAATAAACCTGTGCACCTGAAACTATGAAATTCCTTGTTCTACAAGATGCTTCACTGAAGTCAATATACATTGTTTACATTCCACAAAAATCTTATCCTAAGATAACAGCAAAGTGGTTTTCCTGCCATTTACCTCAGTCAAACCAAGAGGAAGTTCTTTGGAGGTGGAAACATACCTGGATTATTTGTGTAACCATAACGTACATCATGCTGAACAGTGAGATCTAGCTGTATACTTCCTACAGAAACTCAACTGCTCTCTTCACCATACACATGGAAACCCCAGAAATTTGGCAGTTTCTCGGTGGTTTACAAAGAAATTCAAAGATTATCAAAAGCAGCTCACGTGTCACCATCCTCCTGTTTTTGGCAATAAAGAAAAGCAAATATCTTGTTTTACATAGAGGGACATAATAATAGGCATAATATTTTCCAGTAATTCTATTTGCTAAACTTGAAAAGCACACAAGCTCTCAATTGCGAATACTGTAGTTCCTTCTCTGCCTCTGTTCTGATAATGTCGAAAACTATTTACATATTTGTGTATATCTATATTAATGAATCCTTTATTAATTCAGCCACAAAATGATTGAATGATTTGGAAAATATTACGTGACATATGAAGATCTTTCATAATGCAGAAACAGAGTTTTGCTTAAGGGCATTCAATGGATTTATCTGGGTTTTTTTCTGAGCCATGATTATGTACTGTTTTAGTAGGTGGAAGCCAATGCTTTTAATCTGAGAATATATGCTAAGAAATTCACTGCCTGATGAGATGGAATGTTCAGCAATTGAGACCACAAAAATGTAATACCTTCAAAAAGAATGTGCTAGCAAATTCTCAACAGTTCCTCTGGATCTTTCTCCCTGTACAATTTGAACAACATTTGTATAAGCTGTTCCTGTTGCTAGTGTCTTCCCTTGTGCAGGTGCTTTTCAATACAAAGGCCCTACTGGCCTTAAGAAGCAGCATATAGTAAAAGCTTCAATTACTTAATAATGTCTGGCAAATATTTGGCATTCTCACACTTTCTGTGACAACTGCTTGTGTGCATTTAAATCAGTGAATCCATATGAATAAAGCAATGGCAATCTCTACTAGAGGGAGGAGCAAAAGAGGAAAATGTTATGAGTTTTCTTGATATTTATTTGTACGAAATTGCATTGTACACAAAATGGAAGTAGATAAGAGAAACAAATTTTATTTAACTTCTCATGTAGGTTTCTTCCACGGAGGTTGTTTTCTTTTTGGTGCAAATCCAAATGCATGGGTCTCCATATATATTTTAGTTGAAAAGAAGCACATGAAGCTCTGGAATCAGTTGCAGTTACAAACTTATACGTGTGAATCGCTGGCCTAAAAAAAAAAACCTCATTACTGGCCTAAAGTTAAACATTTCTCACTCCCACTTCAGCAAGCACAGGGATGCAGTAGGTAAGTCTGTGCTCTGTAGAAATTTTTGTTAGAAAGAGCCTTGCACATTGCAAAATGGTCCACTTTGCTGCACTTCTGTACTGCTGTTTCACTTCTGTGAATCCCTTTTAGTTTCAGCATCTCACACAGTTGTCTGCTTTTCTTTTCCCATTTCAGCTGATAAATGTTTTTAGTACAGACATCTTCATTGCCTCACAGCTCAGTCCCTGGTGTATCTGTCTGTTACTGACCATACCTGGATGAGACCTCTCCAGAAAGCCCGGGAGCTGGCACTGTTTCCAGCAGGCTTTGAATCCAGAGCCCAGATAGGATACAGCACTACTTTTGGTTTGACTTAAGAACTAAATTAGACAGCTCAGATCTTGCCTCAGTCAAACAATTTTCATGCAGATTACCTGCAAGCCAGCACACAGCTAGCATGGAAATCTCACAGAATACATATAGCATCTAAAATGCTGTGAAATAATTAACCAGCCCTATTTAATGCTGGCTTAAGAATAATAAAAATTAATACAGTAGTTTCACGAATACAAGCCGCACGGATTATAAGCCGCACTTCCGGTGCCGCGACAATGTTGCTGTCTTTGTCAATAGATAAGCCACACCCCGAATATTAGCCGCACTTTCGTTCGTCGCGAGAATCCGTGCGCAGCTTTCACAAATTGGCCAATTAGTAACAGGATCGCGGCATAGCGGGGTTTACTGGCTCGGGGCGGGGCCAGGCAGGCTCGGCCCGCTCATGGTTGCCGACGGGGCCGGGTGGCCCAGCTCAGCGCCACGGCTCGGCGGGGCTGGCCGGGTGGTGCTGCCGCCGCCGCCGGGCTCGCTGGCCCCCCTCTCCCGTCAGCACCGCCCCGCTGCCGCGTTCGCTCGCCCGGTCGGCGGGCTGCCGCTGCCGGGCTCGCTGGCCACCCCGCACCGCGTTTGCTAGCCCTGCCGGCAGGACTGCCGCTGCCGCCGCCGGGCTTGCCGGCCGCCCCCTCCCGTCTGCACCGCCGCCGCGTTTCCTCGCCCTGGCCGGCACTGCAGGCCCCCGCACCGCCGGGCTCCCCCACGCTGCTGGCCCCGATTCTGCTGGGCTTCCCCCGCTGCCAGGCAGCCCCACCCGCCGGCCTTCCTGCTTCTGCCATGCTCCCCTGCACTGCTAGCCCCAGTTCTCCCGGGCTCCCCCGCCCTGCTGGCCCGGGCTCTGCCGCCCCCCTGCCCCGCCCTGCTGGCTCAGGCTCTGCCGCCCGCCCCCCACACTGCTGGCCCGGCCTCTGCCAGGCTTTCCCACCTCTGCCGGGGCCGGCCGGGCTCCAGCTTGGCTTGGGGCTGCCGCGGGCTCTCACTTCCATGTTGGCAGCTTTTAGAATTTTGTTAATGTATTAGCCGTCCCGGAATATTGGCCGCACTTCCGGGTTTCCACCAAAATTTTGGTCAAATTGGTGCGGCTTGTATTCGTGAAATTACTGTAATTTGATTAAACATTGACCTTTTCTGGATGCTAGATTAATATTTCTGTGAGTTGGATTATTGCTCCTTTTTCTCATCTGAATCCTGCAGTCAAGTAATCCCACCTGTTGTGCCAGCTTTTAGTTAGAATGTGTCAATGGAAGAAAGACATGCCAATAACAATTAATGTTATATTAGCGAAGTGTTCATATGCAATTTAGACTATATTTTTGTTTCAGGCAAAAATACCTTTATTTTATGGATTTTCTGATTTCTTAGCTGAAAAATGGGTATGTTTTATTTACAGCATGGGATTTTTTTCTAATTTTTGCACAATAAAATTTGTATTTCCCTTTCTCTTGAAAATAGAGGAAGAGAAATGTTTCTTTTTTATCTTTGAAAGAAATGTATTGCAATATTTTGATAAATGCATGCCTTATAGCTATTTTGCTGTCTTGAAAAGATTAAGGTACTTGAGACCTAATACTGTAAGATTTTACTGAATAATGAAGAGTATACTCTGCAGGAGAACTGAAGTAGTTAATTTTAAGTATATTGTGCTTTCCATTGTTTTTGTTTTGCAGCATGAAAACCAGAAAGGGAGCAAATAATTAGATAGAACAAAACAACAGTAGAGGTTTGTATTTCAGTAAACACTTTAACAACAACTGGGGGCATTTCCAATACAAAACACTCTATCAAATTAGTTTACTGAGAAGAAATTTGATCCTTTTTTGAATTACGTGCTTCTCTTTAAAAATAGAATTTTAATAAAACACATTTATGCAATGCTATGTCTCATTCTTTCATCTGATTAGAAATAGGAGAATTGTCTTTCAGGCTCATATTTCACTGGGCTGCATCTTGATATCCGTAACTATTATTCTGATTCAAAGCCTCCAGAAACAAGAGAGAAGTTTAATACCTGCACATCTAATCTCATATAAGACAGAAGTCAGAAAGTCATCAAGTTTGATGGTCTTCTGTCAGGACCCATCTTTGAGGGTGAAAACAAACACAGAAGGATCCCTGCGTATGCGAGGCAAGTTTATTTTTAAAAAGTAATTTGAGTAGAAAGGAAGTATGTGACCGTTTTGGTTTTTTTGTTTGGGTTTTTTTGGGTTGTTTTTTGTTTTTTAAAATAAACCTAATATCACGAAGAAAATATCTAAGGATGGGAAAGAAAGAAATGGAAAGAACAAGAGTAGGCAGTGGAAAGGAAAGATATCACCACCCGTGCATCCAGCTATAGCACTTTGTCTTTACAGTTTCGATGTCTGCGGTCAGACCGATGGTTTTACTTTTGATTCCTGGGGGTGGGGGCACGTGCAGCAGAGCTCTGTGGGTTACAGACATTCAGGCTTACGTGGGAATGCTCCAGAGGGCTTTTGCACTGTGTGACACAATCCTGTGGAAATGAGTTGGGGGAGCATTCAGAGATCTTTGCTGGTTTGTGACAGGACAGCTGTTAGGGCCTCCTTCTTGTGACTGTGTAGTTGTGCCCTATAGCAAGGCATGAAAGGCTAACAAATAAATGAGTCATCTAATAGATGGAAACAGGAAAAAAATATTATTTCCAAGTGAGCTAACTTAAGGGGAGAACAAGAATATTATTCAGGATATTTGATGAAGACAGCAGGCAGAAATAGAACTGTAAAATCTATCCATTCTACATGAAGCTTGGCAGGGCACAAACACAGACTTGATGAGGAGCGTTTGTAGTAAGTTTATTGTTTTTCACATATATCTTCTGTTACTAACCCCAGAGCTTTTATAAAGATGATTTGCAGAATATGAATAATTCTCTAGGGGCCGTGCAGTTGTTAAATATTGCATGCATTGATAGTAAAGAGGCTTTCCACAGACTGAATGCAGTTTAAGCTAACTAGAATCCAGTCTGCACAAATGGTAAAACAAATTTTCTGCTTTGGAGTGAAACCTTTGCAATTTGTGTCCAGTGCAGGTTCTGAAATTTTATTTTGAAAAGAAAATTTAAAAATTACATTTTTATCTACACTGAAAAAAATTGCAGATGATTCTGTGTTGATCCATCTACTAGGTCTAAGATGGCAACCTAGTGGGTAGAAAAATCAAGCAATGGTGAGAGAAGAGGTAAAATGGTGCAATAATTAGTGAATCTCTGTAGGTCATTTAAACTTAGCTCTATTGGTATTTTTCAACAACAAAATTCCCCCACATGGGAATTTAAATTATTCTTTATAGTCACTGAATCTTTAAATTGCATTCTGTTATTTTGCTTACTTTCAATTTAATCTAGGGAATGATAAGATTTTTGCTGTGAGAAATACTTGAACCAGACAAAACACATTTCTTTTCCTTGACAGATGCAGGAATTTAATTAGAAAAATATTATAGAATAGTGGCTAGATTCAATCACTTACAGCTTCATCTGTATGTCTCACTTGAGGTGACATTTTGGTGACAGCTGTCTATTCTCTTGTTTGTGAATATAATCATTTAATTAGTTTGTGCCATAGGCCCATTAATAACATCATACTAAATACTTTGCCCAAACAAGTACTGCAAGTCAGATTCTCAAGCTATTTTGGCATTTAAACAAACAGACAAACAATTAAACAACCCATCAAAAAAGTCTTCAAAAAAATTAAGAAATTAATAGTTTTCATTATAGAAATAATTAGTTGCAAACCTCAAATAGTTAACTCAAGAGAAATTCAGATTTTGAATTATTTACTCGTCTGTAACATATTGAGTTTTATTTGAAATATCTAGAGATCAGTGCTTAGGTGATTCACATTCAGTTTTTAGATTAGTTAGAAATATTCAATTTCATTGTCAAAAAGAAATTTCAACTTTAATCAGACTAAAGTGGAAAGAGTAGTTGATAATTAAAGAAAAAATAATGGTTTACTTTTTTCCAGCACAATATTTGTTCATATTTGAAAAAATTATTACTTATGTGTAGCATAATGCTCAGTAGAAAGCTCCTGTCTACGTTCCTACTGTTTATGAAGAATTCGCAAAACAAGATTGCAGATTGTTTTTCTGGAATAGCTTTCTCAGGAATTTCATGTCTAAAAGATACAAACTCATAGTAAGTCCAAAGAACATGTATTGTGTCACCCAAAACTGCGTCCAGCACCTGAGTGAGGCTGCCTCAGAGCAGAGCAGGATGATCTCTCCCTTGCCTGGCTGTGCCTGATTCCCCCGGGACAGGGTTGGCCCTCCTGGCTGCCAGGGCACTGCTGGCTCATGTCCAACTTGCCATTGACCAGGACCCAGCACTGCTTTCTAGAATCTCATTCTCCAGTCTGTACACACAGCTGTCCCATGCCAGGTGCAGAATCTAGCACTTGTTGAGCTTCCTATGGTTGGTGATTGCCCAGCCCTAAGATCTGTTGGGGTCTCTCTGCAGGGGTCCCTGCCCTAGAGGGAGCCAACAGCTCCTCCCAGTTCTGTATCTTCTGCAAATTTGCTCTGTATCTCTTTCAGTCCTGTGTCCAAGTAATTTATGAAGGTGTTGAAGAGCACAGGGCCAAAGTTTGTTATACCTTGTGGAATGAATATCTTTTTATTAAACAAATTTTACTTGAAACAAAAATAAAAATAAATACAAAATATGATCTTAAAAGCATGCCAATTATTAAATTTTTCCATGAAACTGCTAAGGTACTGTTCACTTAGAAGAAAGTATAGCAATTGTTTTGATTATCTCATGAACACTAACACAGTCTCTCCCAAAATCAGATATCTGCTTGCCAGATTCAATACTGTCCTCTACACCAGACATACCTTTATTAATTTTACTTCAATTATTAAACCTCATTTGAGTAAGGCTACATTGAAGTGATGAAAATCAAAATTCTAATCTGACCTGTTTTCAAGACATATCTCTGCTTGATGAAATAATACCTGCATATGCCTCAGAACAAAGTAAATCACACATACAGACATACACACATACTCAGGGAGTTTTCTGAATTTCTTGATTGTCTAAAAAGAGAGTCTAGATTACCATTTTTAACTAGGTGCCAACCCTCCACAGTAGCCAAAATAGGCCTGAAAATTTACTCTTGTTCATGCATTTACTCTCAGTTCTTAAATGAGGTTAATTATTCTATTGAGCAAGTGAATCAAGTTTTTAAATGTGAGACATTTCAAACAGGTTCTCCAGAGTATTTGCAACAGCCTGACTTAATTTTACTATGCAGCCCTCAGACCCAGTCCAATACTCATTTTCTGTCTGTAGTATTGAAGCATCTTGAGTATTTAATAAATTAATGAGTCAAGATTAAAGACTAGAGAGTAAACTGAAGCAAATAAGTGAATATTAATATTTAAATGACTGAATGTTCAGGGACCAGAGAGGAAAACCACCAAGCTGGCAGAATGTTTTCTAAATACTTAGACATTCTAATTAAAACATATCCCTTATATTTTAGCTGTTTCCTTTGAACCATTCGTGAAATGTGATTTCTTTGTGACTTGTAAGTGAAGATAAATTTCAGTTACTATTTCTGTTAAATCTTTCTTTTTCTAGCAAATTATTTTTTCCTTTTCATTATCATCTCTGAAGATCATGAATCCCTGATTAGTCCTAACAGGAATTACCTTTTTCTGGCAAAAGAATTGTAAGAATAGAATAATAGGTCACCTAATGAGTTCTGCAATGAGAGAAAAGCTGGTGGTCCTAATGGAAGTTGAGCAGATGTAGAAAGCAGTTGAAGTCAGAGATTGCTGGATAATTCCTTGCAGATTATGGATGTTTACAACATGCATCGGTTAGCAATCAGGTGTAACAGATGACATAATCTTATTCCTCTTCTATGACACAGGAATATTAGGTCAATATACACCACCAAAATACAAACCCATTCTGTGATGGGATTTTATAATTCTATGTATTCAACTTTCCAGTGAAAGATATATTTCATCATTTTATACATAATTAATTACCTGATGCTTTTTTTTTTCTTTTTACCTAGAATACTGAAAGTAAAGAACATCACAAATTTTATTTACATTAAAATATATTTATGATCTTACCATAGAATTTTTTAGGTTGAAAGAGATATTTAAGATCTTCAAGTCCATTTGCAAACCCAATAGTGCTATGCTCATCACTAAACTATGCTATTAAGTGCCACATCTACACATCTTCTAAATACCTCAGGGCATGGTGGCTCATGGCCCCACCACTCTCCTGGCCAGTCTGTTCCAATGCTTGACCACCTTCTTAGTGAAGAAATTTGTCCTAATATCCAATCCAAACCACCCCTGGAGCAACTTAAGGAAATTTTCTTTTGTCCTTCTGCTTGTTGCCTGGGAAATTAAGCCAGCACCCCCCTGGCTACCATCCTTTCTCAGGTAGTTGGAGAGAGCAATAATGTCTCCCTGAGCCTCCTTTTCTCCAGGCTGAAAATGTTCAGGTCCCTCAGCTGCTCCTCACAGCACTTGTGCTCCAGGCCCTTCACCATCTCCACTGCCCTTCCCTGGACTCTCTCCAGCCCCTCAGTGTCTTTCTCACAGTGAGGGTCCAGAACTGAACACAGGACTCAAGGTGTGGCCTCACCAGTGCTGAGCACAGGGGACAATCCCTGCCCTGCTCCTGCTGGCCACACCATTGCTGATACAGGCCAGGATGCCACTGGCCATCTTGGCCACCTGGGCACTGCTGGCTCATGTTCCACTGGCTGTCAGCCTCCTTGAGCCTCATATAATCAGCCTCAGTCTATTGATCCAGACTCTCCAGATCCCTCTTCAGAGTCTTCCTACTCTCAGCAGATCAACATTCCTGCCTGACTTAGTGTCATCTGTGGTTTGGCTGAGGGGGCACTGGATCTCCTTGTCAGATCACTGAAGATACTGAACAGAACTGGCCCCAGCACTGAGCGCTGGAGATTCCCACTAGTGGCTGCTGCCAGCTGGGCCATGTTCTGGGCCAGCCATCCTGCCAGTTATTCACCCAGCAGAGTGCACCTGTACAAAGCCATGAGCTTCCAGTATCTCCAGGAGAGTGCTGTGTGAAACATTGCCAAAGGCTTTAGTGAAGTCCAGGTAGAAAATATTCCAGGTAGAAAATATCCACAGCCTTTCCCACATCTACTGAGTGAGTCACCTTGTCTCACCTTGTCATAGTGTTGCCTTTTCCCCAACCTGGAAATGAAACTCAAGATAATTTCAGTAAGGAAGTGATATAAAAGAGCATCTTTAATGAAGGCCTTCAGGAGCAGTTATGGAAAGATGTCCACAAAAGTCACCACACCACCCCCTCGCCCAGGGACGAGTACACTTTTATAGGTTTTAGGAAATTAGCAGAATTGATAAAAGCACCAATTAGAAGGACAAGTGGTGATGCAATTCCCCCCCAGGTCAAGTCCCTTCTCTGGAGTCCCCCCTTCAGCATTAGTTGATTTTATCCATGAGAAGGTATCTCAAAGAGTCAGCCTGGATTCCCAGGAAGAACCAAGAGAACACTGGGGCCTGTACCTCCTGGGGCTTGGAGCTCTGGAATTTGTTTTGTCTTTCTGCCTAGGAAAAGGCCATGGAAAAGTACTTGGAAAACTAGCAGCAATACATAGGTTTCAGAGCTACAAATACATGTGCAAAGAATACAGAGAACATATAAAAGAAAGAAGGCAAAAACCAAACAGCATCAATAGAAGGAGATCAGGCTGGTCAAGAAGGATCTGCCTTTCATAAACCCTTGTTGGTTAGAACTGATGTCCTGGTGCCACATGATGCCACACGATGATACATAAGATGATCTTCTCCATAATCTTCCCTGGTAGCAAATCTGTTCCCCAGATTCTCCTTCCAGGTCTTCAATAATCCAGCATTTGCAATGACATTTTTGTGAGGTTGCTAATAATTTATTTCGAAATAGAAAATGAATGCTTACTAGTAAGTAAAATAATTTATGATTTAGAGAGAAATATTGAATAATTTTGACTTTGTATGTGTTTGCTTTTAAATTTTTCCGCTTATATATGATAATAATGGTATTACACAGAGGCATAGAGAACTTTTTTTTATCTGAGCTGTAACTATTAAAAATATGAAAGTGTATTTTATTTTTTTTTATCTTGAGTTTATTTTGCTCCTCTGTTATTGCAATTTCACCCCAAATTAGTTTGACTGATATCAGGAGATAAATTTATTCTTTGAAAGAAGAACCAAGACTTTTCTGCTGCAATCTCAATGAGAAGGAAGCTATATCCAGTTTTCTCTGTATTCACAGGAGATACCCCTCAACAGGACTGTATTTGAATGATACAGGGTACCAAGAGCCCAATATTGACACTGTATGCATTTCAGAAGCTTTTGCTACAGTTGGCCTTGAATAGTCCTATGGTACTCTTTACAATTTCCTATAGACAATGTATTGTGTGAAAGTTTTAAATTATACTTTAAATGTTAAGATTCAGATTTATTCCCCATCAATATTTGCCCCAATAGAGTTTCAAGCCTGTTGATGTCTGTTTTCATGACTTTGCTGCACGCAAACTGTAGAAAACTTTTAGCTACAAGGGAAAATGTAGGCCTACATCCTACCTCAATTTATCAGCTTGGTTGTTAATCCTGATTACTTCTAGTGTCTTCAACAGTTTAATTTTATTCTTAGATCAGACAAAAATAATTTGTCTCTCCTTTTATTCTATATATTTGTCAGTATATTTATCATTGTCTATGTGTTCACATGTGAAATTCCATGATTCCATGATCCTTTTGTGCCTGTTGTTTTGAACTAAATTTTGGTTTAGAGTTAACCAGCTTGTTCCCTCTGAGAAGTCAAGGCCTTATTCTGTAGAAGGTTTGTTAAGGAGCAGTTCACAACAGAAAATGTTATGGAGGTATAATTGAATTCCCTTGTCTTGCAAGTTCTAATGACAGCCAAATCAAATAAATTTATAAAAGTGAATTATTTAGTAAGACAAATGAACATATAAAATATAAAATATGAAAGCTCTTAATCAGAAATACTACACAGTATAAAACTAAAAGAACTACTAGTAGATTACAACACAACATAAAACTGTGCACTATATCAAGGTATTCCTATTAAAGCCAGCAAAAGAAAGAATATTGATTAGAAGCTGAAGGTAACCTACCACCAAAATGAAGATAATGTACACAGATTCCTTCATTTACCCCGGGGGAGTGACTGTGAAATAGGCATCCTTATTCACATGAGGAAGTCCACACATATCCAGGAAAATGTATGGAAGATTTCTACTTTGTGGAAATTTGGTATATATAAATTTGGTATATTATAAACTGGCTGTCAATCAAAAATTTGGCCTATCTTGTCTAATCTCATTTCAAAAGTAAGATGTTTATTGGAAGTTGGGAGATGCCAGACCAGCATTAACCCCACGATGCCAAAATAACTCACTACAATACAGTTTGTACATCTTGAGTTATTTCAACAGTTAACAAAGAGTGGACAAGGTTTTTTTTGGGGGAGGGTAAGATGCTCTGCTGCACTGGGTCTTTGTGCCCTTAAACAGTGCAGATACAGCCCCTGACTGGAGTCTCCAGTCTGCTAGAGTGACTTAAGTCACCTTCAATAAGTTGTGTCACTTTCAGTTGTGATAGACTTATAGCAATTTCTGACCTCACAGTGACTTCAGGAAGATAAATATCTCAAATTGAGGGTGGATGTGGTCTTCTGTCCCTGTAATAGGGAGTGACCACTAGATTTTCATAACAAAAGACACAGATTCATGAAAGGAGCCATCTTCTAAGACCAGGTGTCTGCAGAAGAGCTCCCCAGACCTCCAGGGAACAGATCAGTCACAGAAACCTCATCAAGGTATGAGATGATGTTGTGACATGCCACTGCCACAGCAAGGGACCCATGTGTCCTTCTTCAGCTGCTCTGTCTCCCTCCCCAGCCACCATGTAATTTCCAGCTGGTGGGGAACAGGGCTGTGACAACAGGAATAAAAGACCACACTAATGCCACTCCTGGTGACTGCAGGCATGTGTCAAATGGCTCAGTGCATAGATACTGTCGTGCTGAGGGCAACTATAAATGGACTGATCATCATCATTACATTTAACTACATCAGGACACCTATATTTGTAGCATTTGGACTGTATTCCAAGTGCTCAGAAAGAAGCCATTAATTAGGCCAATAAATGAGAATTTGAATGATTAATTATTTCACCTAATGCCTTACTGATATTAATAATGCATTCTTAACTACTCTCCTGGTTAAAAGTAAGGGTCTTGGTAATGAGTAACATATCAGCCTGAGAACATTATTAGACTCAGATGAAATAATGACTAACATGATGGAGAATACCTCTTACACTATGTAGCAATGAATTCAACAGCTATTTACTTTTGCTGTGTTTGGAGACTCACATTCTTTGGATGTATAGTGCATACCCTCATCCAAAACAGGAAAATACAGTGTCTGTATGTTCTGCAGGAAAAGGAGGAGGAGGAGGTGAAGGAAAAAAGGGTGTTATGGAATGATCAATGCCACAGCCCATCGTATTGCAAGAACACCATGAGTCATTTGCCTGAAAAAGTAAATCAAGTAACCTAAGAAGTAGAAGATGCTTTGCCTCAAGCACGTGGCTTGTTTCAAATGTCCTTTATTTTTTTCCTGGTTCTTATGTAGAAAATGAATTAATACAGGACTCTCTAGTACAGGGCCAAAATAAGAGCACAAAATAAAAGTATCAATTCCTGCAGCCTATATTTGTTTGTCACACTGAGGGAACTGCCTCATACAGCTAGTGAGCTAGTGCTGTTCAAAAAGTGGCTTCAAAAATTTAAAAATTTTAAGAGAAAATTCTGGCTAGAAAAGTCTTACAGCTTTATTTCTTGGGATTTTAACTTGGCCCCACACCCCTGCCCCCAAAACCACACCTCCCCACCTGGTTTGGCTTTTAGGCTTTTACAACATTACAGTGTTTTTGCAGAGTAATTTGTATTTGTCAGGACAATGGCTTGGGGGTTATGAATTGAAAAGTGGATACTTCAGTATACAATGGAATCGAAAAACCAAACTCAGAAAAAAAAGCTGAAGAATAGAGAAGTTCAGTCTTGCATTATCTCTTTTCTATTGCCCTTCCTTTTTTTTCCCTTGCCTGCCTTTCCATACATTCTAGCTTTTGCAGTCACTGCAGAGCAGAGTTTTTTTCATTTTATGATAAAACCTCAACAAACAGGCTACAGTGAAAGAAGTACATGCATTATATAATCTTACATGTTCAAGAATGGTAATTAATAGTTTTCTCCCACTCATAGTACTAAATTTAGAATGTGACTATTATATAGAGAAAGTCACTTTATTTGTAGCCATTCCCACATCTACAAATTACATCCTTTTGATTGTTTGCATATTTTCTGTTTATTTATCTCAGACTGAGCTGTCAGGTGGCAAGATTACATGGATGTTGTCCATCTTCTGACAGCTAATTTGAGATTCCCAAAGAAAACATTAATGGCTAAAATATATGCATTCAATAAAACATCTGGGAACCTGATTTTGGCTGAAGTAGAGCTAATTTTTTTCATAGTAGCTGGTAGAGTGTTGTGTTTTGGACTTAGGATGAGGATAATGTTGGTAACACACTGATATTTTCATTGTTCCTGAGCAGGGATTACCCAAAGTCAAGCACTTTTCAGCTTCTCGTGCTGTCTCACCACTGGAGATGGTGGGGGTGCATGAGCAGTGGGGAGGGGACAGCACAGCTGACTCCAACAGACTGGAAGGGATATCCCATACCATATGGAATTATGTTCAGCATGTAAACTAGGAGGAAGACTGCCTGGTGGGCCACTGCCAGGGAATAGGTTGAACATCTTGGTGGTGAATAATTGTATTCCACTTGCAACGCTTGTTTTTCTTGGGTTTTCTTTCATCTTGTTATTTTCCTTTCCATGATTATTGTTCACACAGAATCACTAGGCTGGAAGAGACCTTCAAGACTGAGTTCAACCCATGCCCGTACACCTCAACCAAACCATGGCACCAAGTGCCACATCCAGTCTTTTTTTAAAACACATCCAGGGATGGTGACTCCACCACTTCCTCGGGCAGACAATTCCAGTACTTTTTCTTAAAATAGAACCTATATTTCCCTTGATGCAGCTTAAGACTGTGTCCTCTCATTCTGTCAGTGCTGCCTGGTGAAAGAGTCCAACCCCACCTGATCACAGCCACCTTTCAGGGAGCTGTAGAGAGTGATAAGGTCACCCCTGAGTCTCCTTTTCTCCAGGCTGAGCAACCCCAGCTCCTCAGCCATTCCTCACAGGGTTTGTGTTCCCACCCTCTCTCCAGCCTCGTTGCCTCCTCTGGACACTCTCAAGCGTCTCCACGTCCTCCCTGAACTGAGGGGCCAGAACTGGACACAGAACTCAAGGTGTGGCCTCACCAGTGCTGAGTACAGGGGAAGAATGACCTCCCTGATCCTGCTGGCCACACCATTCCTGATCTAAGTCAGGAGCCATTGGCTTTCTTACTGGCTCAGCTGGCTGTTGTAGTTGTTGTTCTTCTACAGGCACCAGTTTTGGAGGACCATGAGGCAAGAAGTCTTTACTGTTGCATTATATTCTCTGAAAAATGAGAAGTTAACATTTGCATTTGCTTGTGGATAACGCTAACCACTTAGACAGGAGTAAAACTTCTGTGTAAGTCCAGTACTTTTGCACTGGAAAAGTAAATTCTGACATCAGCAAACAGACAAATATAGAGCACCAAAATCAATTATGTATGTAGCTCAGATAGATAATACAGATGTCAATAAAACTCTATTTGAGCACTCACAAGAACAATGAGTTCAAATACAAGTAGAGCTCTTGTTTTCATCAACATACTCCACACACTATTTTTCAACTCTGTGGGCTTTATCCAATTTAACCTATTTTTAATTCTGAAATATTTTCTGATGTACATTCATAACTCACATTCACTATTTTATTCTTAGAAAGGAGTGGGATGCATTCATGGTTTCTTTGCATTGGTCTCTGTACAGCTTATGATGCAGAGGAATTGGAAGTCTGGTTCATCCTTAAATAAACTACTAAAGAAGAATACTATTAAGCTATTTTTGAGTTTTAGCCTATTTATCCCTTAATATCTGTAGGGTTTTTGTTTTTTATTTCTCTTTTTTCCTATCCTATGATTTTTCTTCTAGTCTGGTGTTATTTTTTTCCTGTAAAATGGTGAAACCTGTATTTTTCATCTATGAAATTTGGGAATCACAGCTTCATTTTACAATGTGTTTAATTTGCATTAGGTTATTCCCATCTTTTTTCTCTAATGACCATAAAACTACTTCTGTAACAATTCTACCTATTAGTTTATTTATAGCAGTGGAGAATATATTTTTTTTCCTGTTGGGAAATATGAATTATAATCCACATGAGAGATTTTTACTGTTTTGTTAAAAACTTTATTTCCTGACACACTTGATAGTATATACTTTGTCTTGAATTTTGTGATGCAACAATTAACTTGGAACCCACACTACATACAGAAATGAAACTAATTTGTATAATTCCAACAGTGTGGAAGCCATATGTGTGTTTGCAGACAGAATTGGTTGCACAGGATATCTCCTGATGGTGTGGCTAGTGTTTTGGCTCATTTCCCTTCACTTTTCCACCAATTTAACTGCACTGGAGAAGGCCGCCAGATTTTTCAAGCATGTTTTACCAGTGCTGAAGCCAGGTTGTCTACCACCAACCACATTCATATTTCCCATGTGCCTTAGCATGTATTTGAGAAGGATCTGCTCAGCATTATTACTGAATACAGACTCAGCCACTCAACTGTGGTGGTTTTGCCCCAACAGCAAAATCTTTCACAATAAAACTTTAGTACTTCCAAACTTTATACTGGTCCCAAGACAAACTCTGAAGGATATAATATACCAACACCTTATACCATTTTCTTCTGGTGAAAAATGTTTGCATTTCTAGCTCCTTTACATAACCTACTGGGCAACTGTGAAAAGGAAAAAAAAACAGCAGGGTGGATTATGATTTCTCTGTAGTAAGTTTGAAATGCATTTTAAATAGTCTTAATATATTTAATCCTAGTTTGTTTTTATTTTTGTTTTAAGGGGACTTATCAGAGCATAGGGAAGTTAAAGTAATGAACTTTAAGAATAAAACAAATAAGGATTCCAGAGAAAGATCCTTGCTTCCAGCAAGAATTTTTTCCATGGAGTACACAGGGACACAGGGCTTTGAGTCAAAGAACAGCTCTTGCTTAGCTGGACTTTCAGAGATGCAAGACAAAAAAAAAAAAAAAAAAAGACAAAA
The DNA here is from genome assembly GCF_009819885.2 of Catharus ustulatus. Taxonomy (NCBI): domain Eukaryota; kingdom Metazoa; phylum Chordata; class Aves; order Passeriformes; family Turdidae; genus Catharus; species Catharus ustulatus. Next base: position 99,224,690 of record NC_046223.1, read on the forward strand.
CAAAACAATAGAAAAATTGCTCAGTTTAACTTATTGCTGTATTAATATGTACATTTTATATGAATATGTGTTATCTGATCTCTGATCTACATTTGAAGCCTTTTGAGAAAGAAACTGCTTTTAATTGCTGCAGGATTATCAAGTAAATAAGCATAATGCAGGGGTGTTTCTTTACCCTCTATCACTCATGTAAGTAATATTCAAATCTCTCCCAGTGATAGCATTATTCTAATCAGATCATATCTGTTATGAGAAGGAATAAACTGAAATGCTTTTGCAGCTTCAAGGGTAACATTTCTAGCTACCACAGACATCCTTCCAGTTCTCTTTTTATTTTTGTATGCCATTTTTTTTGTCTAGAGTAGGCAAAAGATTCATTTTTCACACATGCTGCTCAATTATTTATTCTCAAAGCAGCAGTAATGTTTGTCACTCTGGGCTGTTTGCTGCTGTTTCTTTGTTATCAAAAATTCAGTGATAACCACTTTACTTACAAAAATCAAAACATTAAAACCTAGTTATAATAGATGAAGCAGTTATGGCGATAAACAAAACAACCAATTTAGATAAATTTAGTACCTGCTTCTTGTACACAGTGAAATGAATATTACTAAGATTTAGTTTTCTGTTCCAGAGAAGACTGTTTTCATATAAAACTTCAACACTTTATAAACTCTGTTTTTATTTAAAGATCTAAGCAAAACACAGTGAATGTTGAAGTAGAAAGCAATTTTCACATTGACTTGACTGTAGGCTCTTAAAAGAAGCACAAGTTTATTTGTAATACAATTTCAGCAATATTTAACAGACACATTACTACTTGTTTATGTGTCATTTAATGCCAGATCTTTTCCATGTGTGCATATTACAGCTAAAGGACTTAAAGAAAGCATTAACTGTTTTAGAAAAAGAGGAGAGGTCAAGACTGTGCTATTAGTACTGTTCCTGGTGGTATTTAGATTCAAAAACTGTTTTGAGTTGGAAGGACCTTAAAGATCATTGAGTTCCAACCCCTACCAAGGGCAAGGACATCTTCCACTAGACCAGATTGCTCCAAGTTCCTTAAAGCCTGGTCTTGAGGTCTTCCAGGGATGGGAATTTCCTTGTCTGTCCTGGACTGGGGAGCCCTGGAGAACTGGACACAGCACTCCAGATGTTGCCTCACTTGGGCTGAGTAGAGGGGCAGGATCACGTCCCTCCATCTGTTGCCAGTGCCCTGCCCAAGTGCCTAATGCACCCAGAGGAGGACAGCAAAGCTGGTAAAAGGACTGGAAGGTAAATCCTATGAAGAGGGGCTGAGAGCATTTCCATTTTGGAGGAAAGGAGACTGAGGCGTGACCTCATTGTTCTCTACAGCTTTCTGTAGAGAGGAAGGTGTGTGGAGAGAGAGAGAGGTGCTGTTTGACACACAATTTACTGAAATCCATTCTACAGAAACAACTGAAGCCCAGGGGAAAATATCTGCCAATGAACTGGAATCAGATAGTACACCAGATGCTTTTGTTTGGATTGCTAAGTGCTGGATGAGTTCCATTATACATGATGTAATCTGTTGATATACATATGTAGAAATATAAATACTGGCATTGTATTTACTGAATTTTATTCTTGCTGTACTTTCCCATCACACAAAGCATATATTTTCTGCTCTCACTGGAAATTCTCATAAGTTAGAGACCATGTTTTTAATCTACACTGGACCAAGGAAGCTTGTCAATATTTAGACTCTTTGGAACTACAGTAAATAAATGTTTTATGTACCAAATTCTTGAAGAGAAAGTGACCTAGCCTTTCTTTTTTGTTCACCTCTCCACAATATAAGCAGAGCATAAAGGCTGTTGTGCAGAGCCTGACCAGATTGTTGCATAGTGCTGCAGGCTACGTGCTCAGTAATGCAGTTCCTCATGGTTACTGCTTCCCACCAGATTTTAAATTAAATTCTAACCTGCTGTTTCCGTGGTGCTCCAATATCATCCAATATTGATATAATATTCTATGAGTTCTACCCACTGCCTTACTGAGCAGCCTCATAAAATGCTTATGGTTTGTCCCTTAGTCTTCAACACATGGAGAGACTGAGACAATTCATCCTTGTGTTGATTTTCATAGAGTAATGCTAAAGATCAGGATCAATACCATATTGCAACTCACCTGTGTCTTTAATGTATTTTGGAGTCTGAAAAAACCTCTCAGTGGGAGTTCTGAGGAGAGATAATTAAGCAGAAACAAGGAGGAAACCCAAGGAGTTTGGGGAGAGATACTAGAAGTGTTATGAGATATTGTCCAATGTTAAAATAACAGGAAACAGGACTGGACCCAGGAAGTGTTTTGTATTCTAGGCTTTCTAGTACTTTGCTGTTATGAAATACAGGATACCTGTGTATACTTTCTTTCCAAATTTCTTTTCCTGTTGTGGTTAAAAAACAACACCTATATATCCTCCCAAAATCTTTTATATTTAAAATTTTCTACCACTCCAAATCATAAGGAGACCTTGTAAAAATGAACATAAACTTGTCAGAACTCCAGATAGCCTCTTGCTTGGTTGTTTGTTTTTATAACTGTGTAGGTATTGTGGTCTCTGTCTCAGAATGAAACCAGTTTTTCTAGATGTTTGTTCACATAGTTGACTACAGAAAGTGGAAATATACAAGCATCTATAATAAAAAAAAATAATGAGCAAGGAAAAATTGATGATCTACTGACAGAAAAATAAAAATATTTCTGAAAAATTAGGAGAACTTCTTGGTTTATTAAAACCGAATTATGTCCCAGATGTAGAGGAGTGCAAAAACTCATCGGAAAATTCAGATGAGAGGGATTCTGCAGGTCATTTCAAAATAAAGATGGCTTCAAAACTAGATCAGTTTGCCACAGACTTCATGTAGCTCAGTTCTGAAAGCATCCAGGAATTGTTATCACAAGGCTTCTGTTAGAAGCCTGCGTCAGGACTTCACCATTCTCATGGTGGAGAGCTACATCACTACGCCAGGCTGAAGTTTTCCTTCCTGGAAGTTGTCATGTCTTGTATCAACTTGTGAGTAATGTCTCACCATGTCCTCTCACTTTCCACCCTAAGGAAGAGTCTGGCTCTTGCTGCTGTATAATCTCCCTTCATATAGTGGAAAATGGTAGAGAGAGATTTGTTGGCAGCAGGAGGTGCTGGTCTGTGACCAACCCAGTCAGAAAGGCATTCAGACTCTGAAGCATCACTTAAACTGTTGTTTTGGCATTACAGAGAGACTAGCATAGATAATCCGGCATTCCTTTAGATACCAGATATTTAAAGGAAACCCTGAATTCATTCTATAACTGCTCAATGTACCAACACATAGGCAAGATAAAGTTTAGGTGTTTCAGAACAGTTGTGCATGATAAAAGGACAAAGTTTAGGTGTTTCAAAGTTATTTTCTCATCCTGAGTGTTTGGGGCTCATTCTTTTAATTCAGTAAATCAGTACTTTTTATAAACAAGAAATCCTTTTATTTTCTTCAGGTGAGAAAACTTTATTGTCTGAAGGGAGTAAAGGTAAACAAACATGGTTTTTTATATTTATCATAGCATTAATATTAGAAAATGTCCTGCAATTTTGTCATTCAAACTATTAGTAAAGAAATATAAACTATTGCAGGTACTTTTTGTTTTGCCATTATATGTGTCCAGTATTTTCTCTCTTCATCGTACATGGATGTAATACTGTTAAACAAGTGAAACTCCACCTTGACTTCAGTAAGGTTTTTGAAACTCTTAATGTCTAGGATTTCACAAGGAATGGTCTAGAAGCTTAACTCAGGTTTTTTTTCTGTTGATTTTCTTTTTTCCTACTTTCTTTTTTTTTTTTACCATTTGACATTAATTCACAAAGTGCAAAATAAGATTATCAGTTACCCACAGAAGATTGTGACCCTTTGGGTTTTAGGGTGTTTGATAATACAAAAACTCTACCCCAGAATTGCTTCTCTAAAATATTTTTCATGAAAGGTGGATATTGTATAAAAATCAAAACATGAGTGAAATTCTTCTCTTGCCTTATTTCCCAGTACAGTTTGTTGATTAGTTCTCTTATAGCCAATAACTGAGGAGTTCCACTGTTCAGTTTTCACAAATAAATTATGATTTAAATTATTTACTATTCATATTTCATCTGTCCTGGCTGCATCCCCTCCCAGCTTCTTGTGCAGACCCAAACTGCTCCCTGCTGGGGTAGAGTGAGGAAGAGAAAAGTCCTTGATGCCGTATAAGCACTGCTCAGCAGTAATTAAAGCATTCCCTGAGTTTCAGAACAAATCCAAAACACAGTCCCTACCAACATACAAGAAAATTAATTCTATCCCAGCCAAAGCCAGCACAATATATCATTGAGAATTTGGCCACCAGAGAACAAAATATGAGTATGCAGCCAGGAAGCCTGAGAGATTCATCTTGGCTCTACATGTCCGTAACTTTCTACCAATTCACTTTGTAGGAAAGTATTTTGCAAGTGTTGTTAAAGATTACAGAGAGGAACACAATGAGATTTAAATGTACCTAGACACCTAAATCCAATTAACCTTTATTTCAAGTGCATTTAGGATTTCCTGAAAAGTCTAACCTAAAAAATGCTTCAGCTAGAAATAATACAGCAACACATGCAAACTTTGAAAGATGAAAATAAAATTAAGAAGTAGAAAACTTCTTTTTATCATGCAAAATGTAATGGTTTAAAGTTTACATTATTACTTTTCCTTCTCATATAGAAAAATTTCTGTCAGTTTTGCATCTACTGCCATCCCTGGTTTTATATCCTTCTTCATCTGCGGTGCAGTTGTTATCAATCATCCAGAATCTTTGCTCATGTTGAAATACTTACATAGCCTTTACATGTTTAATGTATGAAGTTAAATCCCTATATTTTCTGATAGTCTTCCTGTTGCTGTAACTGATGCAATGACATCAGTCTCAACCTAGTCCTGCAAATCTGTACAAAAAGTATTAATAATAGGATTCCTTCCAGGGTTTCAAAGAAAAAAGGGGAGAAAAACTAAAATTAGGTTTTGACTTGACTTTTTAGCCATCACCAGGCAGAGTAGTCCCAGCTGTCTCAGCCTTCCCTCATAGGAGAAATGCTGTATTCCTCTACTCACCCTCATGGGCCTCCACCAGTTTCTCTCCAGGTGTGGGAGAGAAGCAGACTTCTGAACACCAAATCAATATGATTATGCAGAAGCAGACTTATTGTTTACATTTAGTCCTAATTATACACTCTTGAACTACTGTCCACGTGATCACGCATCTTTTGATTGGAGAGTCCCCTTGTCCATGCATCTTCCTCGAGGCCCCCCAGGTCTGCTGATTGGTCACTGTCCAGGTCTTTGCCACCCACCTTTATCTCAGGTCTTCTAATCTCAGCATCCTGCTTTTCATTCCCTTCTCTCTCATTTTAGCAGTTTGTGTTTCAGCAACTTTGAAGTGTCTCAAAACAAGTTAATAGAAACATCCCCAAAGTTGTCTCCCCTTTGCACCTGTTATAAACATGATTCTAAACTAAGAACTATACAAAAACAGCCAAGCATGGGAAAGTACAGCAAAGTACAGGGAAAAACATCTCAACAGCAAAATATGAGCAACAATAGCTAAATATAGTTTGGCTGGTGCACACAATCCAAACCTTGGCCTGGACTTGTCCAATATTACTGCATCCAGGATGTTCAGGTCTCTTGTACTGAGGAGTACAGAACTGGAAACAGAACTGCGGGTGTGTCCTCACCAGCGCTGAGGAGAGCAAAAAGGTCACCCCCCTTGACCTGCTGGCAATACTATTCCCACCTCAGTGCAGGTTGTTGGTGTCCTTCCTTGTCACCAATGAGCATCCCTGGCTCACATTCAAACTACTGTGTACCAGTACCCCAAGGGCTGCTTTGCCAAGCTGCTTTCCATCCAGTCAGCCTCCTTAATGTGCTTGTGAGTGGGGTCGTTCGAGCAGAACTTCTCAAGCTTGGAAAGCAAGTTTACACTGTTCCATTTCAAATCTTGAAGCTCCCTACCCATTTTGAAATTGATTATGTACTAGGTGATTGTAGTAATTGTGTCAAGATGGATATGACAGGCACCATCACCAGTCCTTTATTAAAACTTCCCATGTCTTCTCTCTCAGGCAACTTCACACAGTAGTGACTCCTTTCTTCATTAGCTGCTTCACACAGCACTGACTCCTTCCCTCTGCAAGTTTTCTTCTTTCATTCTGCAAGACTGGCTAACCCCAAGCCATCCCTTACCTGGCTGCCTATCCCTGTCTGTCCCTCACACAACATTTTCTTACCTTGTCTGTCCCTTGCACAACCTCATGTCCCTTCCTCCTCACAGCACAGCCAGCAGACTCCATCCCAAACTCCAGCAGACTCCTGGTTTCAAGTTCTAATAGCAACTACAACTATAACCTGTGGCCAGCTTGCCTACTTTTTTATAACATCCATCCTCATTGGGCAGGCAAGGCTGACTCCACTTCTTGTTAATCAGTACAGCTGTAATTCATTGAGGAAAATTGCCTTCTGTGCTATCCCTAAAAAAAAAATCTTCCCATGGGTGATAGATTTGATCAAGATATTGAAACCAATTAACTGTAGTGATAGGCTTCATGTATGTGCCAGGATAGATAAAAGAATTTTATATATCCTTAGGTTTCATAGACTCATTGAACACCAGGTTGGAAGAGACCTCTGATATCATATGGTCCAACTTTTCTTGGCAAAAGCACAGTCCAGCTGTCCAGCTGAATCATAAAATTGTCCAACTCTGGGGAATCCACTACTCTGAGGAGATTATTCCATGTCTAATTGTTCCAGTGGAAATTTTTTCGCTCCTTTGTCCAGTCAGAAACTGCCTAGAAGTAACCTGTACCCATTGCTCCTTGCCTTTCCCACAACTCTCTATGAAAAAGGGGTCTCCATCTTCTTTACAAGCACCTTTGAATACTGAAGAACAGTGATAGATATCCTCTAAGACTTTTCTCCAGGATGAACAAACACAATTCTCTCAGCCTTTCCTCAAGCATCAAGCTTTTGATCCTCTCTGTGTCCCTTTTCTGGACCCTCTCCAGCCCATCTTCATCTGTTTCGTGGTGGTAACGTAGCTGAAATAATGGATCAGCATAAAACTGAGTGGAGCTATGGATATTATTAAAAGGACTAAAACTAGTCTACTAATTTCTCTCCTTTTAAAGTCAGAGTAGCTCTAATACCACCTGATATGTTCACACTAATCACAAATGGACACAGAAATCTGATACAAACTGCATTTAAGTATGTATGAGTGTCTATGTACACACAAAAAGTAGTGTACTTTCTTCCTTGCTGTGCCTAAAACAGTTATGGATGGTGATGCTAAAACAAGTCTGTTTAAGTTAATTCTGTTTACCAAAAGATTCAGAGTTTCAAAGCACTTATACAAACATATTAGCATTCTATGTATGTTTTTTATCATTTCACAAGTGTTTAACATCTGAGCACCAGTAGCAATTTTTATATTAGCTTCCCTGTCACTGATGACAACATTGGACAGAATCAAGACTAAAGCAGTCCTCTTGGAAATCTCCCTTTTGAAATTGATGTAATTGTACTATTCACAGTAATATTGGAGATCATGTATTCTATTCTTAAATACAGCATATAGTGCCAATTTTTATCATAATGCCATGTTTTATTATCACTGCTTTTCAAATGGCTGACTATTTTAATTTCTTTTTTCAAAAAAAACTAGTAGTTGCCAGCCACACAGTCAGATTTGTCAAGGCTTATTCTATCTCTTCTATCCTTCAGTTATTGATTAATTTCCTGTTCTGTCTAGGACTGATATTACACCATGAATCTTTGCATCTTTATTTGCTGAGTACTGAGAGTAGTACAGTGCAGTAGAACCTCTTCACGTCTCTGGAGTTGAAAGTTGGCATCAGCAGAAAGGAAATAATCTAAGTCAACTCTTTTACTATACAAAAAGTGTTCTGTTTACAAATTGCCTCCTACACACTTCAGTGGTGTTCATGGTGTGGCTTCTGCATGGTTCTGTTTCTGTAAAGTAATGTAGGACATGAATGAGATGCTTCTGCCTGCAGCATTTCCATTGTCTCAAGCTGATGAAGTGTGATAACAACATCAACCTTCAAATGTTAAAATAAGATTATTTGTTCAGAATCAAAGCTATGTGATATACCTGTGCAATAGTATTCTGCTGCAGTCTGTAGAACATATATGGAAATAAGTAATGTGATGTTCTGCACTCCTAATATTTCATACAGCTTATACAGAAAGGCTGGTTTTTGCAGCAGATTAAGAAATTCACAGTAATTCATTCTGTAGAGTAAGAAGTTTCCTACAGGATTGTTGATATAATGAAGTATTCAACATAATGGATAATTTACAGAGCAGGCAAATTTAACCTTTATGAGGAGATGACTTCTTTGGCCTCTTTCTTCATAGTCTCTCAGCTAATGAAGGGAAGTTCTGCTGTGTCTGGTAACCTTATGAGGAAGTTCAGTGGTTGGATATCCATGCCCTTTTATTCAATTCAGTCTCTCTCAAACACAAGGATGCTGCACGTAACACATGGGATTTTTTCCTTATGTGCTGACATTATGCAGCTCCTCAATCTTTCAGCATCTTCATTCTGAGAAATGGAGAATGATCTAGCCACACCTGAGAAAAAAACATTAAGTACCAATGTATTAATATATTGTAATTCCAAATAAATGTAAATAATAAGCAACAAGCTAATAGAAAATGGCTTTATAATTCATAAACCCTTTTCAAATTTTTCACCTATAGCTACAGAAAAAATCATGTCTCTCATAGCAGTAAGAATTGATAGGAAATTTTAATATTTCAGCAGCCACAACTCACATTTTAATTTATAGAAAAAACAATTTAATGTTCAAATCTAATGTTCAATCTAATGGTCAAAGCATGTTTAGTTTTACTCTGTATCTTTCAATATCATTAGATAAGAATTTGAGAATCAGATTTTGTCTTATTCATGATCTTTATTTGATCCTTTTTTTGCTATGATAAGAGATACTCTACTGTCAGTGCTTTCTAAAAGCACAGCATTATTTATGGATATCTTCTTAATGTTCCTTATTAATTCTGTGTTACTGATTGATTTGATCACACTTTTTCAGTGTAGACCATGAAATTAGTTTAATAACTAAAAAGTGATCTTTGAGACACTGGACATGAAGGGCTGAGAAAAGCATATAAATTAATAATTTATAATATAATATAATTTAATTTAAGGAGACATTAAAAATTGCTTGTATTCTAATAAGTCCTTCAAAGAAAATGGGGCTTGTTACCTCATTGATCTTCTCTGAAGACTCCCAGGACTTCAATTTTAAAGAAAGACTTTGCAAGGGTCCTGTTAATTGCTGGAGCAATTCTGGTCATATCAGCAGTGCCTGCCATCAGATGCAACTGATCCTTCTCTGATCACCATAATACAGACAGGAGACAGTGACGCCAACATAATACTCCTGAGTTTGGTGTAGCTTTGGTTTTCTTATGTCTGAGCCAGGTCTCACCATATCCTTGATGGAAATGAACTGAGCCTTACCATTTTGCAAGCATATGACACAGAGATTGGCAGCATCAGGCAGTGTTTGTGAAAGGCAGGCTGCATCTCACAGCTTTCTTGTTCCTCTGATGTTTGGCATGGGTAGATTTTTGCAAATGACTAATTGCTGAAACAAGAAACCTGCTGAAATAAACTTATTAAAGTATTAATTTTATATTATGTAATGAAATGTAATAGTACTGGCCATGCTCATCACTGTTAATTGCTCTTCATTTATTAGGTAATACAACTGAAAATGACCCATTACAGCTGAAGCAAAGCTTTTTAAATTTGTTGGTGCACTGTTTTTCAAATTTAAATTGCAGGGTGCACAATTGGTGGCAGCTGAGAGTAGTTTTACTTTGGTTTCAACGGAGGTGCTCCTTGTTAATGCAGTTGAATGTGAAATCAGAATTAGGCCCTCAAGAGTATTTCTTCATTGAACAACTTCCTTGTTGCAAAACCTGCAAAATTGCCCATCAGACAGAGTGGGAGAAGTCATATTAAAGCACAGTCTAGTATGAAAAACTATCTGAAAAAATGCATGTATTTTTTATAAATAGGAAATATATAAGTGTCTTCAATATACTTTGGGAGAAGGTACTATTTCTCTGCAGTCCAAGGATGGGGCCAAAGCAAAGGAGCCTTGAAAATCAGCCAGTGCTGCAGTCACTAAACTTTGGTTTAACCAGGCTTCTTATTATAGGCATTTCAGCTGTAGATTGACAATTAGGAGGAAAGAAGTGGCTAGCAGATACACACTGCTGTGAAACTGGAAATCTACATTCAAGAATTCTTATTTAAACTTTTTCCACTTTTTCTGGTCTGTCAGGAGTAAAAACAGTGATGAAGGCTAAAAAAAATCAATTCAGCTGTAGACTGCTCAAGGAAGTGTGACAGGGTAGACAGCCATGTACCTGTTAGATGCATATTATGTGACTGATAATGCTTTTATGGCATAAAAGTGGTATTCCTGCTGCTAGCTTGATTTTTTTTTCCATCACAGCATTACTCTTCACAAATAAAAGCTTTATATTTTCTAAAAAAAATCCCATGTTAACTGTTTAAATTATGCAATTACATAGTCAGTGGCACACATTTTCTACTTGATGCCATGAAACCATCACACATCCCAGATACTGTAGCTGGATGTCTCTTCCTCATGCCTCATACTGTAACTCACATGAGGAAAACACCACTGGTATTACATTTTCATTATGCCCTCCCAGAATTTACTGATGTTGTGGTTCTATTGTACCCAAAAGTTTTGCTTGATTATTGTTGGGATGATGTATCATTCCACTCTCAGGCACAGAGAGACTATGATTTCCAAAAACAGCAACAGTGCTACTGCAAAATTTTAAGACAAAATTTTAGTTTTCCCCTGAAGTTTGATTCCTGGCTTTATGATTTTTATTTTCTGTTTGTCTCTTCTAGTATTTAAACTGCCTTAGCCATAAGTTGCCTCTTTCTCAGTCCAGACTTAATAAAGGCTGATTAAAGCTGTGATCTCACTTAAGCTCTGTGAGCCTCTGTCCCCTTTCCTTACCCTCGGTGTACCCTATCCTGCATGGAGACCTCAGGAAGCACACTGTCACGGAGGGAAAAGCTCCTGAGTCCTTGCCTCTCGCCCTGCACCTGTTAACACCCCTCCACTGTCTCTCCTGTGCTACCACTAGGACATGCTGTTTTTCACCTCGGCACTTTTGCCTTCAACGAGCTCCATCCTTCCCTGCATGTTACTGTACCATGCCTGCAATTTCTTTCTCTCCTGTTTTTACAACTGTCCTCCATCCAGCTTTCTGGCTTATGACATGCCATCACAAACATTTTATGTTCTCTCTTGGGGCTTGCATCGATGTTGCCCCTGCTTAGATCTCTCTCATTTTCCATGCACGTGCTCTGTGCTCTGTTTGCTGTATCTCAGTGCTACTTTCATCATTCTATCACAGATGTCTTATACACTTGATGCTCTACTTGAATGAGTCCTTTATTCCAACCTGGACAAACACTCTCTCCAGGGGTGCTCACCAGGCTGTGTCCTGTCTAATTGCATTTCTACTGGCTTGTTACTCTCACAGCCTGTTTGACTCTGATTTCCTGTTCTTTGGATATCATCTAACAACACTGAAAAGTAAAACCCTCTTGTTTGGACCTTTTTTTTTACAGGGGACATACGGGCCATATGCTATTATATACAAAAAGAAATAATTAAAAGCAAATTTAATGTTCCAGTGTGATGGGAGACAATGAAAACGGTACACTTCCCTGATTGGGTATGGAATTTGAAGGATAATGTGTCTTAATTAAGATAACTTAAAAGATTTTTATTATTGTTCAAAATACCTTGTGATATCTTCAGATTTTAAAGAAGACTTAAGTGTACATTTTCATTTTTTCTTACCTAACCTAACATTTTAAAAGTCAAGATGGAAAAATACTTTATGTAGAATCTCTGTGAGTGTAAGAGTGACAATGTGCATGGAGAGATTTCTGGTAAGGTCTGAGTCTGAATACTAATTGTGATACTGGAGTCTGTTTTTTCCTAATGAAATGGAATGGGAATTTATTATGAGGATTATATAAAATTGCAGGATTAAAAAAAAATTCTGATATAAATAGGGTGAATGATTGCTAGAGACAACAAAGGTACATGACAACACCAAAGACCTTGGGGAATTATTGTAGTGGAGTTGAAATATTCATCAGGCAAGAGCACTCTAAGTTTATTAATTATATTGTTATAATATTGTGTCATAATCTCTGATTATGTGATTCTGTGATTGCTACAAGCTGCTTTATTAATTAAACTAAGAATATCTATCAAAATCAAATTCAATATAAGTATTTCAATCTTCAAAAATAACAAGGCAAAATAAGATTTTATCAAGCAGTAATATGGATAATCAATGTCACTTTTCTTGTATTAATCTGCTGATAGACTTTTCTGGTGTATTATATTGAAAGTAAATCTTGATACAGCTATATTTCATTCTTTATATCTAAACAATATAACTAGTCTTGGAAGAGAAAGTTTACAGTACTTTAGCAAAACATAGGGATCTAAAACAGCTAATGGATTAGATAATTGAAGAGAAATCCATATTTACATTATAAATTCTTTCTAAATTAGTATTATCTTCTACATGAACTGCATCATGAATTTGGAAAGTAAAACTTTTAGTTAATGATTGCAAAGTGAATTAAATATGGAATGTTATTTTTTTTCTTCAGGTTCTGAATACTGTTTCATTTAACTATGTCTGTAATACTAAATTATACATAGCCAGGAAATTTTGCTTCTGGAATTTCTGTGTCTTACCTGACACATTTTTAATGGTGGCTAGCATAGTGTAGCCCAGAGAATGGTAAAAGAACTATCAGAGGCTGAGCAATGATGTGGGGACATCAGAAATACCTGGCTGGCTCAGAATGATTCATGTCCCACAATATTCTGTTTCAAAAAAATCAAAATGAAGTGCAACAAGTAGGCATACCTGAACAGTATTTTTAGACAATTTTTTTTATAATTTCTCTAGCATCCACAATCTTGATATGAGAAGTATTGGAAGGTTTATATTTCTGTCAGGTTAGAGACCTATTAGTCATTAAATTTCTGATCCTTCTTGAATCTGCAGACACCATCTACATTCACAACCTGTGCAAATGAATTCAGGGAATTCAATGCGCAGTGAATGAAACAGTAGCTTTAAAACATCATTTAAGCTAGTATGCTACCAGCTTTAATGACTACTCTCTAGTTGTATAATTTAAGGGTTGTGATCTAATTATATATTCATACTCACTCTTCATGATTTTTTTAATGTCACTTGCACAGTCTTCAGACTTCTCTGGTCTCTCTTCATAGGACAGTTATTCCTTCTGTCTTCTATTTTAGCTGCCCTTTTGTGTTCCTTTCCTTATGTCTTTGTTTGTCCTTACCAATCAACCATTGGGACTTGGTTAATCTGAAGGATAATAGGATTTAACAGACTATTTCAATCAGGAATGTTCTTCAGAAAAAAATATGGATTCCAAATATTGTAGAAGGAAAAAAACCATAATATTGAGCACGTGGGGCCAGAGGCAGCCACAGCCTACACTGACAGATGTCCAGTCTTGCTGGGAATGACACCAAAGGATATAGTGGGGAAAGTACTACCTCAGCCTGGTCATCAGCTCTTGGAGATCACAGTTTGAAAGACACCACTTTCATTATGTCATAAGCACAATATATCTCCAAAACCTCTGAGCACCAGCAGCATAGATAGAATGGACATCCCAGCAAGAGCCAAAACATGGGGACGGGGTGAGGATTTTGACCACCATGGGAAGATCATTCCTGTAGAGACCTCAGATTAAATGATTTCCATAGTCTATGCAAGTAAGAATTTCAATACATGGGAAGCTGATTCCAGAAATGGTGCTCCTGTGAGATTTTTTTCTGGAAACAATTCCCTTTTAGACTGAATTCCACTCAGCATGCATGCACAGGAGATTTCCTGTGGGCTGTTTCCAAACACAGAGCGAGAATTACCTTCTGTTCTTTTGTTATATAGACTTTTTTTCCCCTAACCAGATGATATTACTTACTGTGGATTAATAAACAGTGCCTGATTTATCACTGCAGACTCCTACATAAGACATCTAATTGAATTCCACTTCTTTTTCCCACTGGTGTTGAAACACGACATGTTTAATGAGATTTCACTTTTCAGCACTTTACTGGGATGTAATATAACTTAAAAGAATAATTTGGTTTTGAAACATTGGCTGCTATTAATAATAAACGAATATTTATGTTGCTGCTTGAATATAGTCCTCTGAACACACTGAAGAAAAGTCATCTATGATAGAATAACTTTGAGAAATTTTCCAAACCATTTATTGGTTTGGCATTATGCTGCATTAAATTTCTTCTAGAAAATTGCATAATTCCCAAGATATGATCTCCCTAAGTTTTAAGAAAAGAAATGTTGCAAAACATATGATATACACTGTGGTCTGAACTAGCTTACCTGTGACTGCCTCCCTGTAAAGATTTTCTATTTTCTGTAATCACACCTCTCTCTTCCCAATTTTTTTTTCAACACAAGATTTTGACTGACATAGTTCATGTGTTCAGCAAAAGAAGGGGGCTTTGAGGGACAATGAGATGTGATTAAAATTCTTTTGCTGGAGCTTGGGATGGTAGAAAGTAGAATTCAAGTTAGAAAAGCTATTATTATTATTATTATTATTATTATTATTATTATTATTATTATTATTATTATTGCTGCTAGTACTACTACTATTACTACTATTGCTACTATTGCTACTATTGCTACTATTGCTACTACTACCACCACTACTATATTATGCTAAGAACCATCTGGTCCCTGACAGGTAGTAAGAGCAGGTAATCTGTTAATGTCATTTAAATTATGTTTTTCTGCTGCCTTTCAGTCTGTTGGTCATTTTGTCCTGTTTTGTCATTGTTCTGTTCATTGAAGGGGTGTATGGTGTATGTTTCTTGCCATAAAACCAGCAATATGTTTTCATTTTCAGGTAAAATCAGAGATAAATTATAATAAGTCTTATAACGAAATTGATACATATGATTTTTGTGAAGAATTTAGAAATTATTGATAGTCTCTGAAAAGAAAATTCAGAGACTAATTATTTTTATGATTAGATCCCAACCTTATTACAAGTGTGTCATATTAAATGTAATGCTGAGTATATATCAAAACTATGATTTTCTTGAAATGTTATTTTTAAACCAAATGCTAAAGTTTGCTTAATTCCTGTCTAGTCATGAAAAAACTTTTTTTGGTATTTTTTTCCAAATTATTAATACCTATTTTTTAGCAAATCTGTAGTCTGTATGTGCAAGTTTATATATGATATACCTAGATATGAAATATATAGATATGAGTATTTACAAATCTTTAGCATATTTCTCTTCAGAAATAATTTTACTGAGACCAACTTGAACTTACTGTGTTTGACAAAAGCTGCTCTCATTTGAAGTCATTCTGTCCTAAGTATCACTCAAAAAAGAGAAGTATCACTCTGAAAAACAGTCTGTGTTGTAAATTACAGTAATTTCACGAATACAAGCCGCAGCAATTAGACAAAAATTTTGGTGGAAACCGGGAAGTGCGGCTAATATTTGGGTGCGGCTAATTTATGAACAAAAATGTGATATCTGCCCTTACCTAGTATCATACCAGTCCAGTCCCGAGCCGAAACAGTTTGAAATCCATGGTTTCCCGTTGTACCGACGATGAACCAATCAGAGAACAGCTTATTGCCTGCCTGTGGATGGCGGCGTTACTGAGGGGTGGGGGTTGTTATCGGGGTGAGTTACCTCGGCGAGTTACCTCAGCAGATCGATAAAAGTGTGTGATATTTCTCTGTACTTTTTAAAGTGTTTTCAGTCTTGTGCGGCTGCGGGGCTGGCTGGGCTTCCAGGGAGAGGGCTGGGGGAGCCTCTCGCCCAGCAGGGAGAGGGATGAAGCAGGCGGTCAGCTCACAGGGAGAGGGCTGGGGGAGCCGCTCAGCCCGCAGGGAGAGGACTACAGCGGCCGCTCGCCCCACGGGGCTGCGAGGGCTATAGCGGCCGCTCCTGTGCCAGCACGGAGATGCGGCTCCGCTCGGAGCTCAACTGCCTGCCCGCGCGGCTGAGCAGCTGTTTAAAGGCAATGCAGATCCATTGGGAATGCTCGCAAAATGACCACACTATTGTTCCTGTCTTTTTCGGCTTGTAAATAAAGGGTGTGTCTTTTTTCACTTGGAAACAATGTTTCCGAGGTCGGCAGTAAACCAGTAAGCTCCGGCGATCCCGCGATCGTGTTACTAAATGACGACTTTGTGAAAGTTTGCGGCGAACTAAAGTGCAGCTAATATTCCGGGTGCGGCTTATTTATTGACAAAGACATCAATGTTGCCAACACACCGGACATGCAGCTTATACTCCGTGCGGCTTGTATTCGTGAATTTACTGTATGCATTACATTTTCAAAATTATAATTGCCTGAGTTTGAAACAGACTTCAGAGAACCATATTTTCATGTCACACAATACAGCAATTAACAGAAACATCTCAACAAGAGACAATAGGTTCCTTTTTCCCTGTTAGGTAGATCAAAGGACAAAGGATTATTTTGATAAATTTGTCTGCTTCCATGCCTAGGGCCTTAGTGGGGTCCAGAGCTGCAACTCAATGGCCCAGGGATGAAGCAACAATAATGGATCTGCAGTGTTTGTCTCATCTCATGACGGACCAGTCTTCATCCTGCTCACTGCTGTCTCCGTGACCACTGCAGCAGTACCCAACTGCTTCTAGGAAGGCACATTTGGGGATTTTTTGTTTGTTTTTTTTAGGGGTGGATAGGGTAGGATAAGATAGCTGGAACTAAAGTTTCTGGGTCTCCAGACTCTGAAAGTATTGTAGAAATAATAGTGAATTTCTGTGCCTACATAGCATTGCATTAACATTTTTTAGTTGGCAGAAAGTTTCTCTGTGTGTTATGCTCCCAGGATGGGTAAACAGAATGGAACACATTCATTAAGCAAACATTTCTGCTTGTGGCTGCTTGTGCCCAAGTACTCCTGTGAGTAATGACCAGAGCCACATGGCTTGTGCAGCCCTGCCAGCCTCTGGAGTTTGGTACCCACATCAGGTGTTCAGGTTTCCCACTGTGACTGTCATTCCTGACAAATGAAACCCATATTAGGAGTGGGATCAATTTCTTGCTCTTGGTTCTTTGCTCCTTGTGCCGGAACTGCTGCCTCTGAGGCTGTGACTCTCCATCTCCTGGTGTCTGGAGGAGCCCTTTGCCAGAAGAAGGGGCTGAGCCCACAGCCCCCAGCCAGGACACTGTCCAGGGAAGGGGGAACACTGCCTCTCCAGCTCCAGCTCCCTCGTGGCCTTCTTAAAGTAGCAAAGGAGTCATGGGTAAAACTTTCACCCTACTTCTGAATATATTCTAGCCTTAAAGCTTTGGGGTTTTTTTTCCTTTTTTAATGCACTGGCTAAAACAGTAAATTTGGTATGCATTAAGTTGTCTTTTATAAGAATTATTCATGCAAGCAAATGATGTATTCATCTACTTTTGTTTCATAATTCAGTTTTAAGGATGCATTGACCCATAGTAATTTGAAGTTTTTCATTAAAAAGCTCATGTTAAAATAATAACTTCAAAATAATTTCCGATATTTAGAGAAGTAAATTAACCTTATTTCTGGTAAACTGATGCTAAACTCTGAAAATAGTCTTAAGGGATTATGTTAATACTTCTGAGACCACTGTAGAGATCTCTGAGAAATTAGCTCATATGGACACCAATACATTTACATTGTTCAGGCTTTCTTTGCTTATGAAAAAAAATATTCCAACCCTAATTTTTTATGGATCATAGAAACCTAAAGATCAAAGTATAGCTGAGATCTAAAATTGCAGACACTCCAAGACTGTCACCACTCCCAAAAGGTTTTTTTCACTGCTGTGTTCCTTCTCAAAGAGGATCTGATGAGCTGCACATTATTTCCTTACATGTGACTTACAAAGCGTGATTGTCAAGGTATTGTTATATGGATGTTATGCTTGCATGAACCTGTAAGCAATTAGCTCAGAAGGAGTCAATGATTTCCTCAAATGTAGATATTAGGAGTGATGTGAGCACTTTCTATTTATTGTCTAGACAGAGACATTAGCACTTCTCAGGCTGGGGAGGGGGAAGACAACAATCCTGCAGGCACAATGTTACAAACTGACATTCTGAAAGAGTGGGGAAGTGTCAGACAGCTGTGGAGCAGCAAGGACAAATGTTTGAGTGTTAATGTAGAGAAAATGGTCATACAAAGACTGATGCATCCCACCATCCAGATTTCCCTCAAGAAGAGCAATATCCAACCTGTGGATGTTGCCCTACAAATGCATTTCAGCAGGTAAATCATATCAGCATGGTTACAGTTTGTTATCTAAGTGAAACACATGGACAACCTAAAGTGTACTTACTGCTTTATATATATCTACCTCTAAACACTGCAGTGCTTTATCTTGGTTAATTCTAGGGTTTCTAAAGATTAATTACCTACTTCTACTTTTATGCTGTCTGATGCAGAAATGATTTTCAAGAACCAGAAATCCATGCCTAGGGTTGAAGTGATTCATGACACACATTCACAGTGTTAAATGCTCCATTAAAAGTTACAAAAGGTACCAATGACTTGAGAATATTCTCCTTTTCTTTTTATGGCACAGTACTTTGCTATTGGCATGTAAAAACATTTCTTCCAGTGGGAAATTCTACCCAACATATATCAGGTATGGTACAAGACTTAAAATGGGCCTAAATTTCAAGGATCACTGCTGGTCAGCTCTTATGGTTGTCACTCATAAAATCATGGTCATATCTCAGTTCTAGCTAAAGTTAATGGTAAGTGGATTTCCTTCACAGATTTCATCCCCATCTGAAGGTTTATGCACTTATCTAAAATGATTTACTGGACTTAAGTCACCCTAATCCTGAGCTGTCTTCATGGATGGAATACCTGCTTGGTTAATGGCATTGTCACTCTATCCTTTTTTTTTAGGACCAGCTCTAAGGAAAATAAATTGTTTGGTTTTTTGTTTATTTGTTCCCATCCATGGCATTAGGAATTATAAAAATAGTTATTATTTATAAAAGAGTATTTTTATTTTTGTCTGGAACATTTTACAGTGCCTTTAGTAAAGAATTTAATGATACAAAAGTTAGAGTAGTTTTAACTAAATGCTTCTATAATTCAAGCTGTAAAGTTAGTAAAGGCATTTATTAGTGAGTGTCCCTGATGATAATTGGTAGTTCTACTATATTTTGTACTGTACTTGTTTACAGACAACAAGCAACCCCTCACATGGAAAAGTTTCACATCTGTGTATTTGTCCTTTCCATACTGAGCATTACATGCAAGATATGGAACACTGAGTTGTTAAAATAATTTCTGACAAATTAACTACGTTGAAAAATCTTGGTTCATTGAACTAAACATATTTATTCTGAAATATCTTCAGTTTCAGAAACTGTTACAAAAATAAGAATGAGTTTGGAGGAAGACATTTGATGGAATCCCAGGAAGACTGGGATGAAATGAATTGGAAGCTGCAGATCCCAGAACTGCTTCCTTGTGGACCTTTTTTAGCAAGGATGAGGGATTACACTGCAGTTATCTGCTTAATGGAAAGATACAATTCAGTTTCTTTCACAGTGCTTCCATTTTTCAAATCACTGCTAGCAACAAACCTGAGAGGTCATCAGTTAATCAAAGCAACTGACTGGATTCCAGTTCAGAAAATTTAGAAAAATGTGACTTCAGTTTAACCATCCCTTAGTCTTCAGACTTGTGACATACACATTCTTTGTGCAGATTTGAACGTGCCTCTGAACTGATAGTGTTTGTTATCTTTCTATGCAAAAGTTTTCCTTTTATTTCACTTTATAAACATTTTGAATATATTGATGTACTAACTCACTGATCAAATATAATCCCTAATTTCTCCACAGTAATTACAGAGACAATACATCTGTTCTTGTTGCTAAAAATGTTGTGTTATATAAATGTATCTGTGATCCACCTAATTATGGGTCAAGTCCTTCAGTAACTCTTAGGCAAGAGCTGCAAAGAGAACTCAGTTTCACAATGCTAAAAGGGGTGATAAGGATTTTCCTAGAGGAACAATCACTCCTCCAGTTTCTTCTGGAGAAATGCTTAAATCAGTCTTGGCAAAATCAGAGCATCTCTCGGGGTAAGAATTCAAGTCAGGGAAATCTAGGAAACACCGTAGAAGATGGTTAAATACATGACAACTGTGGTCAGAACAGGCTGTATTGTGCAAAACACAGCATCAATTTTCGGCATCTGTAGTAATAAAAGCATATATGAAGTGCTTTTCAGTCCTTGATGGCTTTGTCTTTTTTAGTCGTCAGAGATATTTTTCCCCCCCTTTATCTTCTCTATACCTCTTGAAAACTTTTGATTTTCTTATTGTCTCGTGCTGGAAATTTCAAAAGTATAAATGCAATGCCTGTGCCTGAAATGGGGCCATTAGACAGTTCCTGACTGAGAGAAACACATGTGCCACTGTGGCAGATCAGCCTTGCCTGGCAACGAGATCCCCACCCAGCCACTCTCACACTCCTCAAAACAGTAATGAGAGAAATGAAGATTAAAAAGTTAATGTGTCAAGATGAAGACAGGGTGAGCACTTACCACTTACCATCACTGCCAAACCAAACTCCGCTGAGCAAATATTTATTTAATTTATTGAGGTTTCTTAGTATTTTTTGTTTTTGTTGTTGTTGGGGTTTTTTTGGTTTTTTTGTTTTTGTTTTTGGGGTTTTTTTTAACAGAGTGGGAGAGAGAAACAAATGCAAAACTAAAACCACCTTCTCACCATTTCTTATTTCCTCCTTGGCGCAGCTTCACTCTCAAATC
This sequence comes from Catharus ustulatus, assembly GCF_009819885.2. Taxonomy (NCBI): domain Eukaryota; kingdom Metazoa; phylum Chordata; class Aves; order Passeriformes; family Turdidae; genus Catharus; species Catharus ustulatus. The sequence goes on from NC_046223.1 coordinate 99,245,732, forward strand.
TTCTACCTACTTTCCCCCTCAAGCACCACAAAATGGGGTTGGGAAGAAGGGTTTTGGTCAGTCATAAACACTTCATTTCCACCTCTTCTTCCTCCTCCACAATTTCTCTGCTCCAGTGTGGGGGTTTTCCCACAGGACAGTCCTACAAGAACTGCTCCAGCACTGTTCTTCTCACTCTGCTGCAGTTCAAGAACAGCTCTGGTGCAGGTCCCATCCATGGGTACAGGTCCCTGGGAATAGACTGCCCAAGGATGGGCTCTCCTTGGGCTGAAGTTTGCTCCAGGGCACATCCCCCTGCTCACATATGGGACCTCCATGGGCTGCAGGGGCACAGCTACCCCACCACAGCCTGCAGGGAAACCTCTGCTCCTGCACTTTCTTCCCTTCCTTCTGCACTGGCTGTGGTGTCTGCAGAGCAGTTTCTCTCACATTTTCTTACAATCTTATGAATTCAGTTTAAATTCCTGCCCATCCCAGTTTGATTCTTATGTCATTCAATGTTTTTATCTATTGATATTTTCTAGTTCAGTAGCTGTTGGAATGTGATTGTGTACGTTGCTGCTTTCATCTGAAAAGCTCCCATGAAAATAATTTTAGTTAGAAAGATGGAATGGAAAATATTGTGGAAAATAATGCCTTTTTGGAATTAGGTGTAAGTGGTACTTTACAACAGATTTTACACCAGGTATTTTACACTGGATAACTCAGTGTAAATACCCACTGTTATTTTAATCCAAATTTTGATGCGGAACACTGACAAATTTCTGTTGACACATAATAATTACAAAACAAACAGAATAAATATAGTACTCTTTTTCTGCTCACTTAGAAATATTCTCTTCTCTTGTTTCTTGTAGAATGAAATATCTCCCAATTTAATTCCATGAAATCAAAGTATGTCCCTACAATAGCATGTTTTCAGTTTATCACTGTCATGAGGCTTTTTGGGACTCCATAACTATTCAAGCACAGCAGTCGACTGAAAAGAGTTTGGATTTATGTTGTAGGGAAATGTATGTGGACCTCAAGGATAGTTTCCATACTGTGTAAAAATGGCAAAAAAATGTCTTGTGTCTATATGACAACACCTCCATCCAATATAGTAACTACAAATGTGAAAGCACTCAGAGCTGCTAGCATATATATTGTGTTAAGAATAAGGAGTAATTGGTTTTCAGCAGTCTTATAGAAGACAGATCTGAAGTTTTCCTTCCATGGATAACTGCCACTCAGAGTACCTGAGTTAAATTAGTTAAAAATGAAACAGTATTTGATATTAATTTTTTATAACAGCCTGGAAGAAAAGTGCACACTTTTGAATGGGTGGCTTTTGTAAAAAGTTCTGAGGTTCAAGCTATGTTCAATAGGTAACGGGAGGAAAGTTGAGCTGAGGCAATGAGAAGGCTAAGCATTTCAAAGACTCTTAGATCCCAGAAGGTCAAAGTCTTTTTCCTTACTTTTGGTTTGAGATTACTAAAGAGCTTCTCATGGGATTATCTTTTTTTTTGCACAGCAACTCTTCCACTGGTGTAAACATTACTGCTCACATTCTATGAAGTAGAACACTTGCATAAGTCTTTCTAAAAGTAGAGATGACATCCATTAGTAATTTATAACAGGATTATTTTGATGTAGTATATTCAAGTGTAATAAGTGAAATATTCAGCAAAGGAGCTCTGGTTTTTGTAGCATATAAATAAAAGAGATACAAAATTAAGAAGGAAGTTAAGGATTATGATAAACTGAATTAATTGAGTGCATGAAGACATTGTGTGTAGCAGATATACCATTGAATGGAGGATGGGATGGTCCTTTAGAGGACAAGAAACTAGGAAAAGAATTGAAATTAGATTAGCAGGATCTGAAATAGGGACTGGGACAACATCAAAGCCAATATTGCTTCAATCCAAAGATACCATAACCTACACAAATATCTTCAACTTCTGAAAAAAAATCCCAACCCAAACCATAAAGAAAATTCACAGGTCTTTTAAGCCTGGAGGAGTATTTTTTTTTTTTTGGTCAGTCTTATAAAATACTGCCAAAAATCACTGCCTATTGAACTGCATAAATAGATGTGAATGGTATGGAAGAGTAAAGCCAGTCTTCTCAGCTGAAAGACTTGGAGATGTTAGTATTCCCTTCAAATAAAAGGAAGATCTGGAGGAGGCTCAATAGTAAGTAACTGAGGAAATATTTTCTAGGAGCCTAAGTATTTTAAGTTGATAAATTTGTTTTTATTATAACTATTTAAAGTATATGAGATTTTTGAAAGCCATAGAAATTTTGATAGATAATAGAAGACTATAGTATCTATTGGCTATTATAAATTGAGTAATAAATTTGATGATGTATCAAGACATTAAGTTAAACCAAAAATTTTTGTCTTGACAACTTAGCAACCAACAAGATATAATGAGGTAGAGTCATTGGACTATGCATGTCAGGCATAAGCCTCAAAAGACAAGGATATATTGTACAATGTGCAGACATATGGGATCAGTTACATATGGAACTTTGCGATAATTGTTGAGTATTGTACGATAAATATTTACCTAAAGCATGCATGGGAGATAAAAGGGATATGAAAGATTAGTATTTTATAATTTTTCCTCCACTGATACATTTTGATGTGTGTCAGATATTTCTGGCAAGCTGAGTTTTTGAGTGAAGTTGTATGTGAATTTTGTTACTATTATTGACTTTCATTTTCATCTTGTTCAGTTTTGATTGTGAAAATTGACAGATGAACAAGAAGATTTTCACATTTCAGGTAACAAGTATAAAGAATTAATCTGGAATTGAATTTCCTTCCCCTTTTCCTCAGTAGCCTTATGACAATGGTAATGCCTATCTTATGGTAGAGCATCAAATCTGAATTTGGATTTAAAACACAAATGGAACAAAGTAGGGAGGAATAATTCTGTATTGTAGGGGCTTGAAATAGAATGTAAGCTATCCCAACCATTTTCCTTTCAGCCTTTTGCCTCACAAGCAGAGCATGGGAAACTAAAAATTCCTTAATTTTGAGGGTAAACACTGCTTAACAGCAATTAAGACCTCAGTGTATTACCATTATTCTCAACTTAAATTCAAAACACAGAACTGTACTAGCTGCTAGGAAGACAATTCACTTTTACATCAGCTGAAAACAGGACACCAACACTTCCAATTTTTTTCCCCAAAACTTTATGAAAAGCATATTCTTTAAAGAAGAATCATCTGGTCATGTAGGGGGTAAGAGAAGAAGTTATTTTTGTCAATAAATCAAATTTCTTAAATAATTTTCTGGTTGAAGCCAAGAGGAAAGGAACATATTCACAGGACCAATTGATGTTAGATACATAGTCATAATGCCAAAATTTAATCAAGTTTTTATTTGTGCTGGTAGCAAAGATCTGAACTATAATTAACAGTCAAAATATTTAACATTTTTTGTTAAATTTATTTCAGTGTCAGTAGTGCAATAGAAGTAGTTTATGAGAAAATATCTATTTTTTGATTTGTTCTTATGAGTTGTTATTATATCTTATATTTTGTATTGCTTGAGTTTTCAAGCCTTTGAACATAATTCTTGCTTTTGTACTTATTCATGCCAGTAAGGCTAAATTGCTTGAAAGAATGCTGAAAGCAAACATGAAACAGCAATGTTATGGTTCTATTGAAATTTTGAGTATATATGGATAGTCAAGGGAATTTAGAAAGATGCAGTTTGCCTATTCCAGTTCCCTCTACAGTTCTGAGCAGTGTCAAAGGGTTTTAGATGAAGTTAGACTCCAGCTCTGTTTTTTGTTTTTTTTAAGCTCACAGATGTCAAACTGCACCAATATGAACACTTTACAGATAAATCATTGCCTTTCATTAGTTTAAAGGCAAAACTTTACAGACGCTGGACTGCATAATTACCCAACTTTTACTTTTATGACATAAAATACACTATCTCACTATTTTCAAGTACTTCTTTCATGACATTGTATTGAGTGCAATTCAATTAATTGTATTTTATCTAAAGGATAAAAAAAAAAATCAATTTTTGTGTCTGTTCTTTTTTGCTTGCTGGCAAGCTTCATGATTTTTTCTTTGAGACTCTGGTATAAACTACCAAAATCTAATGGGAAAAGTCCAACTAAATATAAATTCTCTCTAAATTAGGCTCTTTTCAGAACCTTAATTGCAGTTCCATTTCAATTCTGAACTGATGATTACAACTGATTGAAAAAGACTAGAAACCTCAAATTTGAAAGATTTGAAATTTGATTTGAAACATAAATTACAGTTATTCAATATCTCTGTGAATCCTACACTGCAGTGGAACTTAGTTGTTTTCTACATTCCCTGCTGAATATGCCTTGAGTTTACACTATTTAATACTTGTCTTAGTTTGGAGGACAGGTGTCTGCTGAGAAAGGCAGGAGCTTCTCTTTGAAATGGAGAATGTAAACCCCCTCCCTCCAAATTATTATAATTTTGAAATCAAGGGGCTTTCAGGCAAAAATATGGGAATTAGTAATAACAGTTCTTTACTAGGGAAATTAAAATAGAAATACAATACTACAAAGAAACAAACTCCAAACCCTAACAAAGTCAGAGTACAACCTGACACCCTGTCAGGCAGGGTGTTGGTAGCAGTCCCATTAAATGGTGGCTGCATCCTCCTGCAGTGACAGATGTGATTCAGTTGGAGCAGTGCTCCTGCAGAAGGTGCAGTTTCCCTCTGGAGATCCAGTGGTGATGTGGAGAAAATCCAGTTTCCCTCTGGAGTCCAGTGGAGAAAGGGACTGCCTTGGTGTCCCAAAACCTCTGTTTTAATCTTGGTAAGAAATGTTGGGCTCTTCCCCCTGGCTGGAGAAACTTCCAATGGGATGCAGTAATTTTATCAGTCACACAGTGGGACTCAATGGGCCATTAGCAGAAAATGACTCGCTGGAGGAAGGATGGGTTGTGAAAAGATAAAGAACAATGCCCTGCCTGGTTTCAATGGATGGCCCTTTAGGAGAACATCTCCCACGGAGATAAGCATCACCGCCCCCAACCTCAACAGTTGGTGATAGAATAGATACCTTTTATCACGCTCTGTACTGTAACCCAAGACACTACAGGTTATGTACTTTTTACATCTGCAGAAAATCAACAGAAACATCCAGAATTTTTATCCAAGTACATTTATCAGAGATCTTTCTTAACACATCAAAAGCTCAGATACCATGAAAACATTAATAAATGAGTAAACTTATTCTTTTTATTAAATGGAACATAGTTTTCATCTTAAAATGAAGTTTCTTTCTTGCATTCTAAATAGGCTCTACCTAATTTCAAACCCATGAACTTGAGTGCTATAGCTCATCTCTCAGAGTGTGGTTTTTAAAATAGCCTCTAAAATATTGGAGAACTGAAATCACATTCTATTTCTGTTTGAGAGAATTTCTGTTTAAGTTACTTCAGAGTCTGCCCCAACTATGCCTGTAATTTAAATCACTTTCTGATTTCCTGTGGAGGACCAGTCTATTTAACACCATAAAGTATTTAGATCCTTAAATAATCAAAGAAAATATGAGCTTGATGTAGGGATCGGCGCTCGGAAGATCTCGCGTTGTTACGGAAAGCTCGCGATAGGGATAAAGTGCAAACATAAGCACTAAAAAGTGCAAGGCGAGGCAGCGGTCAGCGAAACGCACGTAACCAATCATAGAACATATTACCTTATATGTACCGTCTAAAAATAAGCATAAGCATCTATAGTATATAAGACTAATGCACTAATAATAAATTGGCTTTTGTTGCATCCACCACGTTGGTGCCTGTGCTTCATTGCCCCTGGGACGGGATGTCCTTGACCGAAGCCCTCCGGTGTTAGAACTCGGTTGCGAGAAGCAACAAGTGGTGCCCCGTGTGAGGAAGGCGTACGCCGGCCGAGAACCGGAGCAGCTATCGGTGGACCGCGGGCGGTCGAGGGGGGATCCGGATCCATGGAAGGGGTGAGTCAGATTCTCATCCGGTTGGCTCGAGACGGAAAGCTTTCAGTGAAAGCGAAAGATATACAAGGGTGTCTCGAGTGGCTCCTGAAAGATGGAGCGATAACCCATCCGCGGGATATTTTTGGCCCGGAAGGATGGGGGGCATGCACGCAAGCGCTGGCGGAGCATGCGATGGCTACCAAATCAGCCAAACATCTGAAAGTGTGGGGCACAATCTTGCAGCTGCTGAAGCGGGGTATGGAGGAAAAGGAGACTATGTGGGCGGCACGCAAGGCACTGGGGTTGGACTGCCAAGGTCGCCTCCCGTTCACTGAGGAGCAGGAAACGCAAGTAGAAAAAGGTGAATTAGAAATAGAGCCAAAACAGGAAGGCTCGGACTCTGAAATTCTGACAGCACAAGAGGGAAAAGGGGAAGAAAAGCAAGTGCAGGAAGAGATAATGGCTCGTGTGTGTTTGACTTGTGGGATTATGAAACCAATGTCTGAAGGGTCGTGTCTGGGATGTATAAAGAAAGCATATCCGGTAACTGGAAAGAGGTTGAACCCTCCGCAGTACCCCTGGGACGATTTGCGGGAGGCAGAGCGTAAAGCACGGTCCACGCAGCCTGCTCCCTCGCCAGCTCCGTTGCCATCCGCGCCACCACAGTTTGTGGACCCAGAGGAATGGTTGCCTGGGCTAGCAATGAAAGCCCCGGAGGATCCGTTGGAGATGGCAGCAGAAATAGCCAGTCCGGAAGCTGGACGAGGAGCAGATAGGCAAAGATGGCGCGAGAGGGAAGTGCTGCGCCCAGGAAAGGGGAACCAGTGGCGGGCCCCTGATAAGCATCCTGACATTGCAGAGGAGGTTGAGGAGCTCTCCGAGCAGCTTGCGGCTGCGTGGGGGACGGAAGAGGGGGGAGACGCGGCAGCGGTCGGAAGCCGGAAACCGGGTCGGGAGCCTGGTCGGCTTGGGGGGACCTCTCGGGCCGGGAAGGCGCAAGTTAATGACCACAAAGTGCAGATGAACCTGCAGCAGTTACAGCAATTAGTTAATGAAATAACTGCAGAGGTAGAAAAGCAAAAGCGTCTGCTTCGAACCCGGTCTCCTGTACCACCCTCCCAAACAGAACCATCCGGGATAAAATTCACTGATTGGCGACTTATAGCAGATGAGTGCATATTGGGGGGTCTGACTTTGCGACCCATTGCTACCGCTTATCCTGTAAAGGCAGTAGCCGGGGGGGGAGTGGAATGGGTGGCCCTAGAGCCCAAAGCCGTACAGCACCTCGCGGCTACCATAGAGGCTAAAGGATTGGGCCATCCCCTCACATCGACATTGTTAGATAGCATTCATGCTGGGGGACTTTTGCCATAGGACTTACGCAATCTGGGAAAAATGGTGCTGAAGCCCACTGCCTTTCTGATGTGGAAGGACAGTTGGATTCAGCGACTAAGAGAGGAACTAACCCACGCGTGCAGATCAATATTTCCACAGGTACCGAAGTAGTGAAAGAAGCAGACGACCAGCAGAATGACGTATGAAGAAGTACAGTGGATCATCGGCGGTGGCTACTTGTTGTCTGTATTGTACTAGTTATGGTGAATATTGCCTTGCCGAAAAGACAAGGTGCTGCTATGTAGATACTAATGCCTGGCTATTTACTCACTGCAGAAGAAGTAATTGTCTTATTCCTACTAGCCTGCATATTAAGCTGTAAGCTGATTAGTTGGCGTATCTCACACCAGCCAAGAAATTGATGCAAGATGGGGTTTAGTCTGTTTGGAAGCTTAAATTTCATTGGAATAATGACCATCGTAGCTATATATGTTCCACCTCAACCCAAGACTAACATTTGGGTCACTATGGCTAATCTTACAAATCAGGAATCCATTTGCCTTGCCCTTTCGTCACCTGGTAACCCCTTCTCCACATGCCTTGTAGGTTTGCCGACAGATGTCTGGCCTTGTCCACTCCTGCCGTACTTTTGTGTTCTTCATGGCGACAAACCGTATTGTTCAAACAGCACTCCCGCATGCAATGCTAATAAGCCAAATAGAGTAGTTGAGCTATGGGATTTTTGGGTGCCATATCTCCCCGTTGCTCCTGCCGAGCCTCAAGAATTAGAACTGTTAGGATCTGTAAAAATGGACAGTTGTTTATACTTTAAGTGGACCAATGAAAAGGTAAAGAACATTAGTGCAACAGTTGTGAATTCAAGCCTTCCAGTTTATAGGAATGCATCTGAGTGGTGCCAATATACTGCCAAGCAACACTCACGATCCTCTGATCATCCTTTCTCTTTGCCTAGCGGCCTATTTTTGATTTGTGGTGATCGAGCTTGGCCAGGTATTCCCTCAAAACTTAGAGGAGGTCCTTGCTCGATAGGTAGATTGTCCTTATTGACACCCAACACATCCATGATTCTAAACATGTCCAGGTATTACTCCAGTAGGCGAATGCGACGCAGTGTACACAGTTTTAATAGCAAATGCCAGGATAATGTAAAGTTTTGGTCACCAGGAGAAATTATTGCAGCCTCCTTTTTAGCTCCAGGCGTTGCATCAGCCGGAGCGCTGGCACAGCTTAACAAGCTAGGTTGTTGGTTAGCTAAACAAACTAATGCCACGTCGCGAGCTATAAGTGATTTGTTAATTGATGTAGATTCTGTAAGACATGCCACTCTTCAAAATAGAGCTGCCATTGATTTTCTCTTATTAGCCCAAGGCCATGGTTGTGAAGAATTTGAAGGTATGTGTTGTATGAATTTGTCCGATCATTCTGTATCCATACATAAGCAGTTGCAAACCTTAAGTCAGCTCACTCAACAATTGCAAATAGATGATAGTCTAGGGTTAGACGGATGGCTTAAGAACTTAGGCATAGGCCCTTGGCTGAGAGACATCATGAAAGGTGGAATAATCGTTTTAATTGTAGTTTTAGTAGCAATGCTCTTACTGCCTTGTATAATCAGTTGCCTACAGCGTATGATTATCTCTATGTTTGATAACCAAAAACCAGCCATGCTAGCAGCTAACAGAAGCGTGAGAAATTATATAATGTAAAGCAGGAAACGCCCTTGTAATCAAGCTTCTGAACAACATCAGACAAATAACTGTGCAAAGCAGAAGCAAAATATTTAGAGAGCTTACTAGTTCCATATAAGAATTTATAACATAGTTAAATTAGAAGGAGTTTATTACAGTAACTGTAGCATTTATCGTTGCAGCGATTACAGTCTGCCTTAAGTGTCCGCGTCTCAGCTGCCTCATCCGGCGTCCAACAACAGCGTGAAACACTTCAACAACAACTGCATCAAACTGAGCACCGCTTCCTGCCTATCACGACATCTTAAGTCATGGGGAGGGGGAGATGTAGGGATCGGCGCTCGGAAGATCTCGCGTTGTTACGGAAAGCTCGCGATAGGGATAAAGTGCAAACATAAGCACTAAAAAGTGCAAGGCGAGGCAGCGGTCAGCGAAACGCACGTAACCAATCATAGAACATATTACCTTATATGTACCGTCTAAAAATAAGCATAAGCATCTATAGTATATAAGACTAATGCACTAATAATAAATTGGCTTTTGTTGCATCCACCACGTTGGTGCCTGTGCTTCATTGCCCCTGGGACGGGATGTCCTTGACCGAAGCCCTCCGGTGTTAGAACTCGGTTGCGAGAAGCAACAGCTTGATTCTTAGCCAGATGGTTATAAAGTATCTGCAGCAGAAGAAACTCTAGGATTTTGGTCTTATTGAAATAAATTTTAAAGGTAAATGGAAAAATATGAAGTGACATTCACTGACACAGTCCAAGGCTACATAAGTGGCACTATCTAAGGTACTCATGATGTAGAATATACAAAGATCAAGATGTCTCTATTCTGTTTTCTTTGTTTTGATTTCTGTAAGCTTAGTCAGCAGTTTAAGTTAGCAGATCCTTTTGGGTCTCATTCACATCTTCCTTGCAAGCGTTGCACAGGAAACCAGCTGGACTGGCTGTCATTTCTTCTGTGAATCAACAGTTTGGATTACCAGGTGCTAGAATAAGATACCAGGTACTTCTACGGTCACATTATGACATGAAAGTTCACTTTTCTCCACTCTCAGGTGAATGATTTTTGCATACTGAAAACATAATTCTTGTCTCATACTCTTTGCTTTTGCCATAGTGAAAAGTACAGTTAACAAATATATAACCAACTCACAACATACCTGTATTTAGTTCCACACAGCTGTAGTCATTGATCTTTGTGCTTAAGGAATGCTTCGTATGTGAGAAGTTGGTTTTGTGTTTCATATCAAATCCTCCTCACATAATCTTAGGAATGAATCTTATTATTTTTTGGTTCACAGTTCTATAATATGTAGAGATACTATTGCTGTTTTCTTTCTGTTTTGTCTTTTGAGATTTAAAAGAGAGATTGATCTGAAAATGAGAAAATAAGAATGGATGAACTGGTAACATGGAGTCAGTCTCTACCTCATAAATATTTCTCAGGGAAAATCATACATGATATAAACTCTTGAAATGTTTTTAAATTAATCTTTATTTTTATAGAGGAAAAACAAGTGATCAGAAAATAAATAATGAATAGCTAGTTGTTGAACTTCAAGTAGTTGTGATTTTCTGCTGCTAGACCATATACAATCTAAATAAGCAAAATGTATTAAATCTCTACTGTATTTTAAAACACTAATTTTTGAAGAACTAAAGACTTTTATGAGCAAATCAGAAGGGAGAAATCCTAAAGAATAAAAATAATGAATACCTGTGAGAAATGCTTAAAAGATAAGAACAGCTAAATCCTTACTGTGGGCTGAAATACAGGATGAGGTCCAAACTGCATTCAGAGGGATCTGAGGGTAGTAATCTTTCAAATTTGCCTATCACCAGCACTGTTGTTTAAAGGACTGTCTCCAGCACAGGGGCTATGAGAACCTGCACACTCTCTGATGACTGCATGCCAAAGAAGCTAATCCAACAACTTATTTTAAAAAGGGTTGAGAAAATTTTGGGCCTCTAATCTGCTCTCTTGTTTCTGACACTACATACTCAAGGACATGAAAGACCTTAATCCCAGAGCTGCATCCTTTTCAAAAGGTGCTCAAAAACCTTTGAGACATTATTTTGTTCATCTGATCATTCCAGCAGCCTTCCTCAGAGCTGCTACATGCATGCTTTGTAAGTGACACACAGAGAAAAAATTCTATAGCAGTCTTACCAGTTATGAAAATTTTCTTTCCTTTTGTTCAGCTTCAAAATTAGAAAAGGTAATAGGAGTTAGTTAGCTTCAGGAGAGTAACAATACCAAAAAACTATTTAATTAAAATTACAAGCCACAGCAGAGATTAAGAGTTTGCTTAATAGTTACTGGCTTGGAATCACAAATAGTCCCAGTTTGTATTTAGTTAGAATAACAGCAGGCACAAGTCCCTTACTTATAAAGTACCCTGGCTCATGTGAATTTGTTATTTTCCTGTCTATAAATACACAGAATTTCTGTTTATGCAATATGACCAATAACTTTCTGGATGTTCACTGTATGTAAATGAGCTATACTCATCTATTATTTTTGTCTTGAGTGCGTGTGATACGTGCTGTCCCTGTGAACCTGCTTGATTCCTTGAGAAAATTAGATGCCTTGTGAGGAAAAGATAGGTCAGTGTCACTGACAATATCAGCATGACAAGGCCAGGCCCAGAGCTGGAATATCACTGTAGCCAAGATAAGTGATTAGGAGAGACCTGACATGAACAGAGCAGAAATTTTGAATTAAATAGAAATAGAATTGTTTTGGCAGAGGATGTTTCTTCACGAAATTGTTGGTAACTGGAATTTGTAGGCACCTCTACTTAAAGAGAAAATTGCTTCTCTTGTTCTGTATCCTGAAGTGCCAGTGCCTACCAAGCTGCTTTGGGCAAATTTCCTTTTCATTAGAATCATTAGAGTGTATACTAATGTGCTGGGTTGACCCTGGCTGGATACCAGGTGCCCACCAAAACTATCCTCTCACTTCCTAACTGAACAGGGACAATAAAATACAACAAAGAGATTGTGGGTCAAGATAAGAACAGGGAAAGAGATCAGTCACCAGTGACTGCAATGGGCAAAATAGACACAACTTGGGGACATTAGTTTAAACTATTACTAAAAAATAAGAGTAAAATAATGAAAAATTAACCCAAATCATAAAAGCACCTTCCTCTCTCCTGTCCTTTTTTCCCAGGCTCAACTTTCTTCCCAAATTTCTCTACCTACTCATCTACAAGTGGCACAACAGGTCAGAGAGTTGGGTTTGTGTCAGCAAAACATTATTTCTGCTGCTCTTTCCTCCTCAGGCAGGGGACTCTTCACACTCTTTCCCTGATCCACAGAGGATCCCTCCCATGGGAGACAAACCTTCACAAGCAGATAGGTCCAGCATGGCTCCAGCATAGAGTCACAAGTTCTATGAACAAACCTGCTCCAGCATGGGCTCCTCTTTTCACAGATACACAGGCAGGTGCAGGCTTCCCATGGGATCACAGCCACCCTCAGGCATCCAGTTGCTCCAGTGTGGGATCCTCCATGGGCTCCAGGAGGATATCTGTCCTCCATGGGCTGCAGGGGCACAGTTGCCTCTCCATGGGCTGCAGGGGCACAGTTGCCTCACCATGGGCTGCACCATGGGCTGCAGGGCAATCTGGAGCACCTCCTCCCCCTCCTTCTCCACTGACCTTAAGGTTTCTTTCCCATTCCCAGTCTCTCTGGCTGAAATTACTATTGAGCATTTCTCCCTCTCCTTCCTACCTGTGTTATCCCAATAGTGCTACCATCATAGTTGAATGGCTTGGCTTGGCCAGTAGGAACATCCACACTGGATCTTCTGGCATTGGCTCTGTTGGATATAAGGGAAGCTTCTGGCAGCTTCTCACAGATATCACCTCTGTATGTCCCATCTCCCAAAGCCAAACCAGTGAAATTTGCTCTCTATGGAGAACAAATGCCAGGAAAGAAAATACCAGAACTGAATTGAGTTAATGAATTACTTTTAGAATTAATGTACATAAAAGTGTAACCTGACCTAAGCAGTGTTTAGCTGCAGCAGCAATGATTTCAGTAAATACCCTCTCTGATTCAGCTGCTTTGTGTGCTGTGTACGACCTTGGGCCAAGAGGAGGCTGACTGTTCCTCTTTGTGTCATGCGGCTGGAGTGTAAAAGTGGTTAAAGTCCTTAGATCAGCATTCAGACTGAATTCTCCTCCCTTCTCCAATTCCGTTTAAATATGTATATTAACTATATAATGCTTTAAAATACCCGTCTAATGTCTGTGACTATCTAGAATCAAAAGTAAAGATTATTGATGCCATAACATATGGGAACAAATTCACCAGGAAAAAGGGAAGAAGGGGATATTTTAGTGCTCTTCCCATCACTGAACATGGAAGACAGAAGAATGAACTCCAGTGTGACATTTCATGACTGTGCAGTTCACCCATTTAGTCTTGGCTGTATTTGTTTATTTTTAATTATGACAACTGAACAGGTAAATATACTCTTAAAATTCAGTTTTCCATGTTGAAAGGCAGCTGTATAAACAAGATTTGACTACTTCTACATTATTTGCAAATCTTCAACTTTAATAGACACCTCTCTGGTATTTGTCATGTCAGGTGGAAAATCAGAGTGAAAAAGATAGCATCAACTGCTCCTTGTGTACTCCAGGGTTTAATTGCTTATGAAGCTTCAATCTGATTGAAGATTCTCTCAGACAGTGATGAACCTGGGCATGCCTTTCAGGCCTCTTTGGTCACAAACACTCTGTTCAGTAATTAGTCGAAGTGACAAATCAAAACCTGCATTGCCAAGGGGTTCTTTCCAACTTTCATCTCTTCTCCCTCTCCAACAAAAATCACTTTCTCAGTGGTAGCAAAACTTCTTAAAACTTCAAGCATTGGCTGCAGTTAAAAGGGATAAATAGAAGATATAGATTTATCTTCTAGATTTCAGACTTTTATTTTTACTTCCATGTATGGTCTCAGCAACCAGCATTTCTGAAGTATTCCATACATACAAGTTGATGTCTTATCTATCTTCAGCTGTGTGGTGTGTGCTTAACACTTTTCACAACTAGGGGATCAGGAAAAAACTTCGGGAAACATAAAGGGACAGAGATGACTCAAGTTCAGCACTGTGAAAGAAGAAAAATATGCTACTTTAGACAGCAGAAAGCCTAGATGATTTGAGCTCAGACTCCCTCTTGCTTCAGTTCCCATTGAACCATAAATGCCTGCCCAGGGCAGAGGAATAAAGGGGTATGAGGAGGCAGCATTTCAAAGTCGTTCTATCTTTACAAAGGAAGAATAGCCACTGATTCAGATGCTGATTATATGTGGCAGTTCTGTACTCTAAAAAAAAAAAGAAAATCCTGACAGATTAGACATAGCTACATGTATTTTTCATTTCCAATAGGCAGGAAACTAGGTTGTCCTAGATCGTCTGTCTTCCACTTTCTTCCACTCCTACCCAGAGCCTGGAAAAAGAAGCAAACAAACAAACAAATAGTCATGAGAACATCAGCCTTGTCATAATTAATGAAATATCATTTTAAATGTCATCTAGCCAAACATATCATGAACATTTCTAATCTATCTAAATACTGGCTCATAAATTGTAGCCCTAGGTAGGATATTGCCTTGCATTTAGGACAGCAAATATGCCATTGTCTGTTGCAGCAGGCTCAGCAGCACAACAGAGGCATTCTTGAGCATTTTATTTTAGTTTGCACTGGAAATAACCCTAGAAGCAAGTGTCCATTTCAAGGATTTATTTTCAAATAGGTTGATAGTTTTGTAAACTTCTCTTTCCAACTTAAACTGATGAAAACTTTGGCTTTAGTCACTTGTTTTCTGCACTGTTTTGTTGAGAGAATAACAGCTTTTCCACTACAAATAACAGGTATAATAGAAAGAAAATCTTGCCTTCAAGATGTCAGTAGCTAGAAAAATTCCAAGTCCAGTCCTCCCAACACTACACACATACTTATCTTCACTTGTATGTGTGGTTCAATTGAAACCTCTACTTTGTGCACCACTCGGTGTGTAATTGCATCTGCTCAGGCAGGATGTATTATCTGGGGGAGCCTTCCTGCCCAAAGAAGCAAAGGGTAGCAAGAAGTAGCTGTGTATCTGGTCTACCTACCTTCTGTGTCAGTGTTCCATGTTCAATGTTCAATGAAAATAGAAAGCATAGAATTAAAACATTACAGAACAAGAATTTGCCCAGGAAATTACACTTTTATATTCTTTTCCTTCCTGCACTAGCTTTGCTAAATTTTTGTCCTATGTTCTAAATACCAACAGGAAGCAGTAAGTAAACAAGACCTTTAATTTTCATGTCAAGTAATAGCACGTATTTTGCATTTGCAAAAAAGGGCTCAATTTTGTTTCCATTGAAACATGAAATAAACATTGTTTTGTTTTGTGCTGTAGCTATAAATATTTCTCAATTTTCCAGTTCCTGAAGGTCTGTTTAAACTGATAGGACATCAGATAGTCTCTGCACTTACTATCATTGAATCCTTCTTGGTGTACTTTCTGTTTCTGTAACAGTCTACAAATAAAGCTTGTGTAATACCAGAGTATGTGGATATCAATATAATTTTATCCAGTGGAGGTCTGATTGAAATATGATTGCTGATGGTGGAATCTTTCCTCTGATTCAGGCTCGGTCAACAACAAAAGACAAGCCACTGAAGAAAGCATAAGCATAAAATTTTTAGTAGATCTGTGTATTTTTCTTCAGGGAATTTCACTTTTTGAAAAGAGAGCAACCCTATATGAAATTTTTATGCTAAAAATAATGCTTAGTTTCTTTTGTCTGTTTGTCTCTGGACAGAAAGTATTCTACTGTATTTTAAAAATGCCACTGTTCTTCTTTTGTTACACTGCACTAGAAGAATTTCTATGTAAAATATCTAAGAAACCAAACTTTATTAGTTAATTCTAAAAGGGATGACTCATAATGGAGAAGAGCAATCACCTGTTACATTGTTTCTCTTCAAAGGAAACAAAACATTCAACCTACTTCTATCCCTTAGGCAGGAAATGTAGTAATGTTAGACATTACATAAACACTGTTAAATAATACAAATTTTATTAAGTTGAAATCGTCTATGGAATAGGTCAAATTCATCCCATATGGAGCTCTACTGAGTTGAGCAGGCTCAGATCATCTATTTCAATTGTGTGCTG
The DNA here is from genome assembly GCF_009819885.2 of Catharus ustulatus. NCBI lineage: Eukaryota > Metazoa > Chordata > Aves > Passeriformes > Turdidae > Catharus > Catharus ustulatus. The sequence goes on from NC_046223.1 coordinate 99,261,920, forward strand.
CTGTAATTGTTTGCGTGTCAATTGTTTCTGAGAGCCACTGTACTCAAAACCTCACAAATGCAAAGGATCACAACTTCATTATTGCCAGCTCCATTGTTATGGGGTTTTTTTGAGAGGGTAACTGAAGTTACATTTCAATGCTGTTGTGCATTCATTTAATCACTAAAGTGTATTTCTGCAAGAGACAGTGATAAAGCCTACAATAAGAGAGTCCAGTTGCATTTTCTTAAAAACACAGCAGTGATTTTATAGTGGTTAGTGAACAGCCACGTTGAAATAGACATATTAAATCACTAAAAAATGTATGTGATTTTTTTTCCAAGGAAAGTAACACCTGGAACCAGAGTTTACACTGAAGTCCAGATACCTAGAGCTATTTGAATTTAATTGCTCTCGTGGGAGTTAGGATTTTAGACAGCTTTAAAAATATTCGGACAAGAAGCAAGAAACCACCATGATACTGAAATATTTGAATTCCCTTTGAAGTCAGTAGAAATCACGCAGCTCTTAAACAAGAGCCTGTACTTTGAAGGTTCAAACTATAAGACAGAATATTTTTTTAAATGTTTCATTTAAGTAAATATTAAGAATGATATTAAATATCAATAATAATAATAAAAATTATTATTATTAATTTTAAGAACACATAAATTTAGGTGTGAATCTTTACAAAGAATTCCTTAATATTCCATCTTGTCAGAAAAGGGAAGCACAATGAATTTAGAGCAAGACATTTTATTTCTGTAACTAATGTTTCCCACATCTTTCTCATTTTTATAATTTCTTAATTGCTTTTTACAAAATGGGGAAAACTAAATGCAGTCATAAACTAAGGAAATTTCTACAAAGGTACCAGTGTGACACTGCTAAATGTTTCAGTAGCAAATATTTTGGAACTCTAGTCACTAAATGAAATCATCTGCCTTAAATTCAGTGGTGAGATTCCTAAAAAGAATAGGGAAAAAGTGAAAAAAAACCTCCTTTATAACAAACAGAAAGATTCACAGAATCTAATGATTTGAAAAATTTAGAAAGAAATAGAAAATTCTTGGGAGATCCACCTATTCTAGACCAGAAGGAAGTTCAGCCATCATTTTTCCCCCTTTCTATGGAGATTCAAGACAGGCCACTACTGTCCTTCAGAAAGATCACAATTCACAATGCACACAAATTGGGCGGTCTATCAGTATGTTCCCCAGGCTGAGAAAAAAGTGAGCATCATTAGAAGTTATTGGCTAGAGTGTTCATTTGGGAAACCCAGTATCATACCTCAGGACATATATTGTATATGTCTGCATTTTCAAGACCTCTCTCATTTCTCTGTTCCTAAGAATTTTTTTTTTTGACATCTTACCCTATTGCAGACTTTGGGATGGAAGTCTAGAGAGAACTTATGTTTTCCTCCCAAAACATTTATTGCCAACTGGAATTATGATTTCTTGCTTAAGGAATGGATGTCCCCTACCTAGGGCCAAAAGCACCACTTAAAAAAAAAAGCACAGCTCAAGATATAACAGGTAACTGAAACCTTACTATGTGAAGATTGTAGGGCTTCAAACTGTGGGTAGTGATGGTTTTGTTCAGTGCCAGGAAGGTAAGTGTTCACTAAAGTATTCAGTATATTACTAAAGGTAATATTGATAAACCAAAGCAGAATTTAGATTATTTGTGTACCAAACACTGCTATAGCCCTTAAGGTATCAGATATAGGCAGTTTAAGAACAAGGAGTTTCAAGTTTCTCAGTGATGTCTAATTCTTGATTTAGGAACCTGCATTGGAACAAATTCAATTAAATTACTTTGTGAATTTGACACAAAATCACCAAGGAAGTTTAAAGTTAATAGGAGACTGAACACAATTCAGTGATCTCACTATCAGAGCCCTCTGTTCAATATTTTTCAGTATTATAAATATTGTTCAGTATTCAGTAGTGTTCTATATTATTCAGTATTTTCAAAATTATTAAATATTTTTAACTAGGGCAAGCCCAAATAAATACATCAGTTCCCTTCCAGTAGTAGTAAATCAGTTGAGAAATCTACATATCCACCATTTAAGTTTATTGTAAGACTGCCAGTTAACCTAACAAAGTCGTTTTCTAAAATGCAAGAAGGTTTCAGCATCTTCTGGTCATAAATACTAAATCAGTTCCCACACAAACACTGCATAAACCTTAGCTGACACTTTAGATCAAAACTGTTGACACACATCGTGCTCAGAATGGATCATATAACAGCTTCACATGATTTAACTGAGTCATGTATTGACTTAAACAGGGCTAATGCTTTCTCCTTAAAACATTAGGTTGAATCAGTAGGAGGCTGTAGCTGTTATTCACCTCACTCTTAGGTGTAGAAATCAAAATAACTCTAAGTAACTCAAAAGATTCCCTAGCCCTGCAAGGAGCACGGATGTTCAGAACTGAACATGCATGGAAAGACCAAGAAAAAAGTGAAAGTTTTACTTAAATAATTAGCATCAATAAACATGAATACATATTTGAAAATCATTGGCCAGTTTAATGATCTTTAAAATGAATTAGAAACTTTCTCAATGGAAAATGCAAATGGAGGCTGTACATTAGTAGTACATTGCAAATAACATTATATGTTTTATTGTGGGAAAAATTTTGACTGAAGGTAGGTTGAACAATACAATGCTAGCTCCTCTGTCTCATCTAATGAAACTAGTTGTAATTAATTTCCTCATTGAACTTTAATTAGAACCATTTAGGGTTATGGGAATATTTTGCACCTGAAGATATTTCTGGGCCACTCTTTTGTGATTACTCTTTTCTCCTGTTAACAATAAAAAATTCCTAGGCTCTACTCCAAAAATACATGCAAGACAATTGAATTGGATTGAAATCCCAGTTATAGACACACATTAAGCTCCTGTCTATAATTTTCAAAGACAATACCACAGACTATAAACCCTTCATTACTCCTTTCCACTTCCTCTGCATGCTGTCAGTCAAATACATAGCATTTAATAACAAAATCAAAGGGTGGCTTTTCCACCTAAAATTTCAATATGCTTTTATAAATTAGAAGTTCAGCCCTATAACTGAAGATTGACAATTATCAAAAGATAATAAGATTATATTTCATCCCTTTAGGCTAATTCTATAAATGATTTCTTGAACAGCATCACATATTTGCAGTCTGGCATGATGTAATTTCATTTTGCACTTGGGACTGAAGGGATCATGCCTGGGATTCAACATCACTAATATACAGTAATTTCACGAATACAAGCCGCACGGACTATAAGCCGCATGTCTGGGTGTTGGCAATCATTTCGTTCTTTGTCCATAAATAAGCCGCACCTGAATATAAGCCGCTCTGTCGTTCGCAGTGAGGACCCGCGTGCAACAAAGTTGCCAAATAGTAACAGAATCGCGGCATGGCAGGGTTTACTGGCTCGGCTAAGGCTGTGCAGTCTCGGCCCGCTCGAGGCTGCTGACGGGGCCAGGGGGCTCAGCTCGGTGGAACCACTCGGCGAGGCCACTCGGGGCTGGCTACCTCTGCCACTGGGCTCGCTCGCCCCAGCCGGGCACTGCCCCATGATGGCAGGCAGGGACGGAGCCCGCCGGCACCCGCTGCGGCGGTGGTGGGCGGGGACGGAGCCTGCCTGGTCCTGCCGTAGCAGGCGGGGACAGGAGCCCCCCCGCTTACCCCACAGCCTGCAGGGATGGCAGCACGGGGTCCCCCCGTCTCTCCCCCGGGCTGCGGGAGAGGAGGGAAGGAGGGAGCTCTCCTGCCTCTCCCTGCCCTGTGATGCCTGCAGGGAGCCAGCTCCACCCGCGGTGCAACAGAGTAACAATTCGTAACAATCGCGAAATGCCGGCTTTTACTGGCAGGTTGCTCGACTCGGCACCTCGGTTTCCACTTCTGAGGTTGGAAATGTCAAAAAATTATTCACATATTAGCCACTCCTGAGTGTTAGCCGCATTTCTGGTGTGGGAGCAAAATTTTAGTCAAAACGGTGTGGCTTGTATTCTTGAAATTACTGTACTTTTCTCTCTTTCAAGACATGAGCTTTCCTTAAGCTGAAATTTTGCTGTAAATATTTAACAGCTGGCTGGATTCAAGAAAAAGAAGACTTAGTCATGTTGCCTTCAAACAGCTGTAATCTTAACTTTTTGATAGGAAAAAAACAGCCAATAGTCCTATGTTCTGTTTTATATTTACCAGAAGACCAAAACTCTCACATTTATTGAAATACCCCTGATTCCAAGATCAGCATTCTGGATCATTTAGTCAACTTTTCTGCTGACAATACTTATTCCTTCAGCTTATTCTTCCTTCAACTCAATTTATTGAATGTATAAATTTAATAATTTCAACATGTAATTACAGTAATTTCACGACCATAAGGCACACCAAACTATAAGGCGCGCCTCCCAGGAGTTGGCAAATTTTGCAACTTTGTAGATCATATAAGGCGCACCGGACTATAAGGCACACTTTTTTTTTGCAGTGAGGAGCCACGTGGCATGCAACAAAGTAACGAATTACTGGCAGGTGCTCAATTTGCAAACATTTTTCAAAGGTTGGTGTAGCCTTTAAACGCAGCCCCAGGTGCCCTCCCTGTGCAGCGGGCCCCGGCATTCCCACCCACCCTGGTGCCCGCTGGCATGGCTCACAGCTCACGGCTCCCACCGCCCGGCTGCGCTGCTTTCCTGCAGTGGTGGCCGCAGCCGTGCCACTTCTCCCCGCTTCCCCATGGTTGCACCACTTGTCACCACTTTGCTGCGGCCGCAGGGACTGCGCCACCACCGCTGCCGCTTTTCGGCGGCTTCAGGGGCTTCACCGGCGCCGCTTTTGGGTAGCGCAGGGGCCTTGCCAGCACCGCTTTTCAGCGACCACAGGGGCCTCGCCACTGCCGCTTGGCCGCAGCTGCAGGGGCCATGCCACCACTGCTTTCCCACGGTCGCCTGGGCCGTGCCACCACTGCTCCGATGCCGCCGCCGGGCGGGCTCTGCTCAGGGTTGTTGTGGGCTCGCACTTCTCGTTCCCCCCGTGCCCAGGTGGTGCCACCCAGCTTCTTGTTCCACCTGGACCAGGACCAGGCGGCAGCTCCCTCCCTCCCCTCGCGGCTCCTGCCGGCGGTGCTCGCCCGCTCCCACCCCACCTCGCGACTCGGCACTCCCACGGCACCACCCCCCCATTGCGGCTCACACTTCCAGTTTGGCAAATTTCACAACTTTGTCCATTATATAAGGCGTACCGGACTATAAGGTGCACTTCCGAGTTCGGGGGAAAAATTTAGTCAAAAGAGTGTGCCTTATAGTCGTGAAATTACTGTATTTATGCATAAACCTTGAAGTACTGGAGAGTAGGGAGCATACATTTTTATTAGGAAATGAAAGGAAAAATGGCCATGGACCTTTGTTTCTTTCTTTTTAAAGTGTATTCAGAAGTTTAAGCAGACACAGAAAGAAGAGTTTGGTCCCATCTGTTATCACACAGGAAAGCTGAGATATAATGAAGGTTGGTGTATCAATTTTTTTCAAGGACATTGCTGAAGTTACTGAAACATGAGAACAATATGCACAGAATAGAACTGAAAGAAAAAGGAAGAGGAACTCCCTCTCTGTGGTGATGATGGTTACTACATGGTGGTCAGTCATGAGACTGCCTGGCTATCAAGAGGACTTTGAAAGGTGATGCAAAGACTTTTCGTATTATTCAATAAAGATTTTTGGTGAAGTTGTAGAGAACACATATAGAAGCAAGAGACTGTGTCCTTGCTTGCTTAAATATCTTTGGGGATTCTGAGACTGTCCTGTTCACAAGCCCTAAACTGCGATTGCAGTTTATTGGACTGGTAAGGGAAAATATGTGAATAATGAATATTTCATATCAGAACATGAGAATTTTGGTAATGACATTTATTACCAGAAGTGGGTTAATATAAATTATTTTTCATCCATGTATTTAGATCTATGACTCATTTACTTTTTAACCGCAGTGCTGTTATTTTTCATTTTTACATTATTAGTACTCCTTATGATACACCCATGATTAAAGAGTAATGAATTACTACTCTCATAGTTTCAGGAAAGAAGTTTTGAATAAGAGCTGGAACTAGTGACAATTGACTAGATGGGATGACTCCATAAGTATCCATATCTTTAGCTTAACTATTGAATAGATGGGTACATAGAGAAATACATAATGAAAAGGACTAATAAAGAAAGGAACTGACTACTGCCCTTCTCACACCACATTTTCCTATCTATTCTCCTTCTCTGTATTCTATCTGCATGTAATTGTGCGATCTTCTCCATGTTTCTTTCAGAATCCATACCATCTTCAGAACAACAGCAAACTTTCTAAAACGCCATCAGATTAAAAGATTGTGATGTACGGAAAAAAACCCAGACATATGTTGCAGTGTGATTTCAACCATCATATTCAAGCCTTTCTCCGACCCACACTGTCTTTTTGTTGCAGTCTCCTCTTTTGCAATGTATAGGTAAAATAGCACCCTTTATCCAGAGTGACCTTTAGCTTTACCAAGCAAAGTAAGTGGAAGCAGAAATAAAAGTAATCTGAACAGATGTATATACCTGTTACAGAACTTGGCATCTAATGCAATTACCAGCACCCCTCTTACAGAGCTGATGTTTCCAAGGGCAGTTCCACTTACCCAAAACAGAAGTCTAACATATATCACTCATCCTTACTACATGTTTATGCCTCCATTGCTTCTACTGAGACTCAATTATGACACCATTTCCATGACTATTTTTGCAATAAGATACTTTGTTACATTCAGAGAAGAATATTCACTTGTTCTCATACGTCAATAATTATAATCTTTAAAAAAATAAAGGCAATATTATGGTTGGAAAGTAAAGAGTAAAAAGTGGGATATGCTAGTTTGTCTTCCCATTGTAATAATGTTTATTAAAAAATCTATTTATGCTATTTAATGAGCTAGGAGTTTTCCTTAATGGTCTCATAAAGCATTAGCAGATAAATTTAATGTAATCCTATTTATTGTTTTCATAGAAAATGTACTTGAAGACAGAAAACCAGCTAATTTGAATAGTATTAGAAAGAGAGCAAATGGATTTTGTTCTGGGATTCAGTGACAGGTGGAGCCATGAGACTTGAGCCATCTCCATTTGAGTTATTGATCTAGATTGCTTTTATGGTAAACATGGGAAAACATAATTAAGAGGTCAAAAACTCCAACCCCAGAAGTCCTGCAAGTTCATCTGAAATCACTACTTCATTTGTAGATGTCTTCAAGATAGAAATCTAACATTTATGCTTTTTGTACCCTATGGCTTATTCAGTATGAAGTTTACATTATATGCATTGTTACAATCAAAGGGGTTATTTTACTCAGACATCTTTATTCTGACTGAGCATTTTCTGGCATAGTATTTTCTGTATGTAAATCAGTACTGGAAGGCAGAACTGAACATTTAACAATGGTGACATATTTAGCTATTAAAAATTAATCTCTATGATGTTAAGGGAGGAGAAAGGGTGACTTTCCTGATTAAGGTCTTCTGGTCAGCTCAGAAATTTCAATTATTTTAAAAATAATCTTTTTCCTCCTGTCCCAGATGTGGAAGAATGTGAATAGAAAATCACAGTAAAAACAATTCTACTTGGAGTTATGTGTACACTTAGAAAAATAAATGTTGACATTTTAATCCCAGAGATAAGGATAATCATATTCATAAACCATTTTTTGTACTGATCAAACAATTTTTTTCATTTACTTCCTTAGTTTTTCTCCTAGTAATACTTTGTTTCAGCTTTTAACACAACTAAAATTTGTGTGAAAAACTTTTCTTTACCTACTATTCCTTAGTTTAAAAATGGAGGCATTTTTCAAGCTTGCTATACTTATTTAAAGAAATAAAAAAGTAGTGATGAATGTTCAGATGAAAAAGGAGAGGATACATAGGCATGTATTTCTTTGTCCAGCAGACAGGGTTTTTAAAAGTAAGCCAGATCCTGACCTTCAAGATGCCTGTCCATATATTCAAAAGGATAGTCCTGTTTTTTAGACTTTTATAAAGAAGACAATTTTTTTTAAAAAAGGGAAATTGAGAACAGATGAATTCACAATTGTTTCTGAGGTGAGTTTTGAAAGTAAAACAGAAAGGGCCAGATGTTGATACTCAAGTCCACTAATACATTTAGTACCAATACAGACTCAGCCCTCACGATGACTTCTCTATCCCTAATGGCCCAGCCTCAGCAAAAGCCCCACATCTTCAAGCAGCCAGAAGGAGCAACAGTCTGGGCTGTTGGCTGACTTAAAAGCCATACCTGTATCCCTATATTCAACATTAGAGAATAAGCACTAACTTCCAATCCTGTTAAATTCTTAGTTGTCCCTGGCTTGGTTTTTCAGGGCAATAAACAGTTCCCAGTGTTGTTTAGGAGTCAACCCAAGAAATTTCCAAAATGGTTACTTGGTCATGGTCATTTCACTTTAAAAGTTAGGAGCTTTCAAAATTGACCATTTTGTCTCAAGCTTCAGCCCAGAAGACAGATCTTGGTACATTTAATCTTCTATTACAGTCACAGGCAGTAATTCCAAATCCTGAGAATCCAAACAGGTATGTGCTCATGGGAAAAATCCAGTGTTCCCTTTAATACCTTCAGAATTGAGTCACTGAAGGAATAAAAGAATAGGAAGCAAAGTTGCCTGGTAAACAGGAGAGAGAATCAACAAAAGGATTCCCATTTCCATATTTTCTGAATTCTCTTTTTCAAAAAAGTTAATTATTTCAGTAGGCATTTCTACTCCTTACCAAAAACCAACTCATTGTAACATAGATTTGAAATAAACTAGTGACTTGTAATCTACATGTTTGTTTTCTGTGGACACATAATATAGGGATACTTTGCTTCACTTTTACATCCAAAGAACATGACCTATGTTTAGCTTCCTTGCCTTCTGAGTAGTTCTGCTTTAGGGTATAATCCAAAAGAAAATCAGCCTTAATGGACTTCTGACTGTATCTGTAGTCTATACTTTTGAACTCAAGAAAGTGTTCTAAATGTTTTCAAACCACAAAAAAGTCTCTTGTTCACTTGGACCTTAGATTAAGGTGGAACTTTAATCCTTTAATCTTGTGGAAATATTTGAACAGCATGTAACACTGCATGGATGTTAAAATTATCTACCATTTTGGACCTGAGCAAGAATATTTTCAGTTTATGTTGTGCTTGTGTGAGTCGTTTTATAGACAGTACATTAAAATGTTTGCAAATAACAATCTACTGTGTATCTTTTACCTCTTCTGCCCTTTTGTACTTCATTGTCCCTCTGGTGCTAAGTCCCTGCAAATAATTTTTGTCCCCCTTTTCATACCCAGAGCCTGAAGTTCTGCAGGCAAAAGTGTTAACAAATAACTCTGTCATCAAAAGAATTCATGTTTCCTAAGTGAAACACTAAACGACATATTTCCAAACACATTTTTCTGTTTCCGCTAAGCTCATGCTCCCTTTGGAAAAGGACTTTGGAGATGACCTTATTGCCCCTGAAATTATCCTCCCACCTATGCAGGCACACACATGCAGTCAGTTACTCATGGCAGATCTCTGGTTCAGTGCCCTGCGGGGATCACCATTGTGTCTGTATGTGTGTGTGTGTGGATAGTTTTAAGGTGACTCCAGATATCCTGCTCTCAGGCATACTCAGACCCACCAAAACATGGCATGTAAGACCCAAATAGGCAATGCTTTAGGAGTTTCTGTGTCCTCCACTTGAATCAGTGAGCTGCTCTGGCTTGTGATTCTGACCATCCTGTGGGTACTTTCATGAAATGAACCTTACTTGTTGGCTTCCAACCCTCTTCCCCTTGGGCCTTCTCCGCGGGACTCCATGGCCCCTGTGTGGAGTAGATGAGTAGGGCAGGGAGTGAGTGACAGAAGAGCATTTCATAAGAAAACAGGAAAAGTCACAAGCTCCCTATGTTTGGGCTCCATGCTTGAGCTAGCAGATGTTGTGCACAGCATGCCCAGGGCAGGGGGGAAGCGTGATCCCCATGATTCAATGAAGAATCACAGAATCACAGTATCACAACGTCACAGAATGGGTAAGATTGGAAGGAACTGCAGTGGGATCATCTGTTTCACCCTATGTGCTCAATCAGGGTCGTCCTAGAGAACACTGCCCAGGTTTGTGTACAGATGGGTCTTGAATATCTCTCAACCTTGTCAGTGAGCAAGCACAGCAATGGACACAGGTCAGTGAAAGACACACACACCATTTTACTGCCATGGTAAAGATCAGGCACCGTGATGCTGCACAGGTTCCTGACTGCTACTGTAAAGAGGATGCAGACCTTGCTGCAGCTTTTTGGTTTCCTTAGCTGGTTTTCATACTGGGCTGAGCCATGTGCCTTCTTTCTGCATGCATCTCCGCTCAAAAAGGCCTTTTGTTTTGTTTATCAACAACACGAAATGATCAACACCAACAAAGACTTGAAATCGAAGGTGCTTTGTCCTCTGTAAATCAGGGTCTTTTTGCTGTGACTGTAACATCTCAAATATTTAATTTCAATTTTAATGAAGTTGCTTTTCTTGATAAAGGTCAGTGCTGTCAACACAGGAAAATGTAGAAGTTCAAAGTAGCTTGTTTGCTCAGAAGATTGAACTTTTGAATTGATGATACACATTAATAGCACTTAGTGTTCACAGTAAATACACAGTAAGATGAAATTCACTAATCCATCCTATTTATTAGGATTCTGAAACAAATCGTGAAGGCTTTCAGATAAATATCTCTGAGGGTTAATGGATTGAGAGTATGTATCACCATTGATTTATTTCATCATAAATATTACAGTTTGAGTTTCTGTATTATTCTACTTTTCTAGGAACTAGGAATTAATTTAATGATTTATGTATTTACAACTTTCTGAGTAAGGATTTTTATAAAATAGTTGCTATGAAATTGTTGCTATTCTTGGAAGTTCAAAAAACATTTTTTCTTAGCTTAGATTTTATAGAAATAGGGTCAGCAGACCCCTGTCCTGTGATGTCTGTATCCTTTAGCACATGGTCAGGTGGTTGGTTGTAGCTATGTCTTCATCTCACAGAATTTCTGCTCTCACTCCGTGTACCCACACTAGTTGTAGCAGAAGTTTTCAATGGAGACTGCAATGCAGGGCACAGAGTAATATAAGGTTAAAATAACACATAAATCTCACAGGAGATGTTAGCAAACTACTTCCACTATGACTAGCACATCAAACAAAATTCACTTGAGCCACAGAAAGAAACTACAGTGAGGAACTGAGTGAAAGGTTAATTGGATTGGCTTTCTATACAGAAAATGAGTGGCTATTATTCTAGTTATTTACAGAGGTCATGATACCAAGAGATCATTGCATGCTACATATGCATGAGAAACCATTACTTTTCATGTTCCCCCTTTAATGAAGCCAGTGACTTGTCTCTGATCAAACCATTACTTGTTTTGTGTTAAATAGATGGACACATGCTTAGCATAAGTGCCAGGCATTGAAAACAAAACTGAGAGGCACGAAAAGGCACAGGATTAGGAAAAAAAAAACCACCAAAATATTTAAAAAAACCAATAAACTTTCGAACAATGTTCTCAGGCACATGGTGTCATTCTTGAGGCTCCCCTGTGCAAGACCAGGACATCCTTGTGATCTCTTCCAACTCAGAACATTCTATGATTCTTTGCATGAACTCTTCAAAAAGAACAGATTGGAAGAGTCATTCTATGTCAAATACGGCATTATCTGTTTCCAAATAATTTGCAGTACAGAAGGAATCCCCTTCAATATCTGTGTATTCTAACATGATGTTAGAAGTATGCATGAAGTATAGGATAGTAGATACTAGATGCTGCTACAAACCACCAAATGACACTAGAGAACAGAATGATGGTTTCTCAAACCTCTACCTGTGATGGCATAAAGGGAAAAGAACTGCTTATATTTTGTGATTTCAACCTGAGTGACTTAAGCTTTAGTTCACATGCTGCAGGTGCTCAAACAGCCTTACAATATCAGAATATCACTGCAGTCAGTTTTCAAGTTCAGGAGAAGTTATAGATGACAGACTGAGTTTCAATCAATCTTTTCTTATAGGTAGGAAATTTGGTCAGAGCAATAAAATTACTGATAGCTCAGGACCAACAGAGGATGGTCTCTTTATGTTTGCTCTGATAGTAGGATAGAAAACAGTGCATGGCTTTGGTGTGCTAAATGTGACACTTTCATAGAGCTGCAAGAGAGGATCCAACATATACAACTTAAAATGGAAAAACAGCCCTTCATTTTAAAATAATTAAAAAATATTAACTATATTTAAAAGAGAAAAAGAGAAATTTGATTCTCAAGACAGGCTTCACAGCTATTTTTCCTTCAATAACTCTATGAACATTCCCCCAGCTCACAATCCTAACCTTCAGTAATTCTGAATAAAGGTTATTTTGAGGCATTTTCCAAATTTTAAACATAAATGTAGTCATCAAATGGTCATTCTTCTGATAAGTGGCAGGAGAAGGAGAAAAGCCTCCCACCAAAGTCAGATGTGTCAGCATGGTATCTTTCAGGACTGTTCCTCAGTATAATGCCTTTCCCTCCTGTGCTTCATTCTGAATGTAAATCCTCTGCTGAAGAGCTGGGTTACTTAAAGCTTCTTCTGTAGGGAAAACTTTCATATTACAGTAATTTCATGATTATAAGCTGCACCATTTTGACGAAAATTTTGGTCCGTAACCCGGAAGTGCGTCTTATAATCAGGTACGGCTTATATACGGACAAATAACGAGAAGTTGCTGTTTTAGTTTGGAGGACAGATGTCTGCTGAGAAAGGCAGGAACTTCTCTTTGAAATGGAGAATGTAAATCCCCTCCCTCCAAATTATTAGAATTTTGAAATCAAGGGGCTTTCAGGCAAAAATATGGGAATTAGGAATAACAGTTCTTTACTAGGGAAATTAAAAGAGAAATACAATACTACAAAGAAACAAACTCCAAACCCTGACAAAGTCAGAATACAACCTGACACCCCGTCAGGCAGGGTGTTGGTAGCAGTCCCATTAAATGGTGGCTGCATCCTCCTGCAGTGACAGATGTGATTCAGCTGAAGCAGTGCTCCTGTAGAAGGTGCAGTTTCCCTCTGGAGGTCCAGTGGTGATGTGGAGAAATTCGGTTTTCCTCTGGAGTCCAGTGGAGAAAGGTGCTCCCTTAGTGTCCCAAAACCTCTGTTTTTATCTTGGTAAGAAATGTTGGGCTCTTTCCCCTGGCTGGAGCAACTTCCAATGGGATGCAGTAATTTTATCAGTCACACAGTGGGACTCAATGGGCCATTAGCAGACAATGACTCCCTGGAGGAAGGATGGGTTGTGAAAAGATAAAGAACAATGCCCCGCCTGGTTTCAATGGATGGCCCATTAGGAGAATATCTGCCATGGAGATAAGGATCACTGCCCCCACCCTCAACAGAGGGTGATAGAATAGATACCTTTTATCACACTCTGTTATTGTAATGTGCGGCTTATAATTGGATGTGGCTTATATATGGACAAAGAATGAAAAGTTGCTGACACCCGGAAGTGCGGCTTATACTCAGTGCGGTTTATAATAGTGAAATTACTGTACTTTTTTCCACCCTATTAATACTTTATCTAGAAGAAATTCATCTTAGGGTAATTTCTAGAGCCTGATAAAATGCCATACATTGTGTCTTATATCAATCAAGGGGCAAACTGTAGCCACCTGAGGTTCTATTTCATTTTTTTTCTTTCAGATTATAAAACCACTTTAAATATTTTTAAAATAATAATTTTATAATTTAAAAAATGGCCCATTTCAAACAGAGATTAATTTAAGGCCCTACATATTATGCATACAGTCAAATTGTGTTACCCTGTGGGCATGTTCTAACTTCCAAAACTATTAACTTCAAGTATTCTCCAAAAATCCTAAGACTTCAAGTTGCAACATCAACATAAAACATCTTGTATTCTTCTTAGTGTTTTGTTCTAGTAAAAATAAACACCTTATTTTTCACTTGAACTTGTTTGTTATCCATATTTTTATAACAGACTTTATAATTAAATTATGGCCCTTAAGAGTATTAAATATTTCTGCTTCGTGAAATTTTTTTTCTCTTTAATCCAGTCATTTTTTCATCTTGATAATCTGAAAGAATTGAAGCTTTCTGATCTCCCTTTTGAGTTCTCTCTTCTTTGACTGTTTTTCAGTTTGGATGTCTTTAGAGTTTTTTGTGATCCTTTTAAATGTACAATCTCCAGGAATGGTTATGGTCATCTAGTATCAGGATTGATCAGTCCAACACCATTGTTTCAAGATCTAATGGCAAAGGTCTATAAAAATCTGTTGTTCTATTCCATTATTGTTTTTTTTTCATTACATTCTCATATGGAGGCAAAAAAAATCATGAGGTGGTGTCTGATGTTCAGTGCCAAAAAAATCTGATAAATTAATAGAAACATAAAATATACTAGCGAAGCAAAGTGAATTCTTAGTTTATAGCCTAAATAGGTAGTTTTGGCATGGGGTGTACAAAAGTTCCTTTTAGAATTGATAGGTAGCAGTCATGAGAAATAGTTTTTACCCCTTGAGAATTGGAGGTATAGGACATGCTACATTATTCCCTTAACAGTAACATGCCTCATTATAATGCTACCCCAGGCTATACTGTAATCTTTTAAGAAAAAAAGAGCAAAATGCTGAGTCAAGCTCTTTTTTCTTGCCATAAGCAGCTCTTCTACTCTTCTGCAACTGAGAAATTTGTCTGTGTAAACAAGAAAAACTAAAAAAAGGTAATTAAAACTGATCTAGGGCTTCCATTGTAAATCTTTGATGTTACCTGCACAGTGCTGCAACATCGATCTTCTTAAAAGTTGTGTCTCAGAATTTCATCTCTTCACTGAGGGCATTTGCCAACTTTCTTTTTTCTCATGGCAGTTTAACCTTCAATAAAAAGAAAAACAGCCAATGAAAGAATCTAGGAGCATTGAATTTGTCATTCTGGATCAGCGTACTCACCTATCAAATCAACCATCCTATCCTACCGGATATGTAATGAAAATAAAGGTTTACCTTGCAGAAGCTACCATTATATATGTTCTAAAGACTGAGTGAACAGTGCCCAGTGTACTAGAAATCCTACTGCAACTTGTTATTTTGAAAGTGATTTTTGAAGACACTTAGATGTGTGTGCCTTGAGCCTCAAACAATAATAATAAAAAAGCAACAAATATTTGTACCTTAATCAGTTTGATAGTTTCACAGATAATGAACAGCAAGAGCAGTTGTGAACTATCTAGACAGATTTCTTCTGTAAATTATGTCATAGCTTATTTATTGGATTATTTTCTATTTCAAGCACATAGCTTTCATAAAAATTTCGAAACAGAGGGATTTTTTCACTCTTAGTCATTATATCTAAATACGTAATGAAAAATGTCATTGTGTTCTTTAAAATGATCTGAACATTTCAAGTGAAAAAAAATTGTAACAACAGACTGATCTAAAGTAGCCTTACAAATGAACTTGTGGTGGGAAGAATAAGCAAGACCAGCTTGGCAGTTCTAGAAAAGTAAGCTCCGTGTTTGGAAGGTTTCTCTAGTATGATTCTCTATCTGAAAGAATACCCAACCACCAACACAAAACAAAACAAAACTCCATTATTAAAATACTCAATATTTGTAAAACTGTTAACACAGGCATTTTTCCCATTTAATCAGTGACTTCTGTGATAACCCTACCATTATTCTTCCTGATGTCTCAACTTTTAGACACAAGGGAACAATAAAACTGTCCTCAAAGGGCTAGTAACAATTTTCCTAGCCAGAAAGCTTCATATCACCTACTTTTGTCATTATACACTAAGCTTGGTAACAGGGAAAATTTATGGACATCTCTGGCTCCTTTAATTCATTTTCCATGTCAACACTCAAAATTAAAAATCTTGTTATTTCAACATCCAATCTAGGAAACTATTTATCGTATAAACATTTTTCTACTCACATGAGTTACAAGTTAACAAGCAAAAAAAAACCCCAAAACAACAACAACAAAAAGAATAGAAAAACAAACCTTTTTTCTTCTTTGTCTTCTTTACATCATGTCTAATGTAATATTCATTGTGGAAAATGCACTTTTGGGAAGATTTTTTTATGTTTATCTTAACATTTGCATGACACAGTTTGGATATTGCATTAGTCCTTTGGGAATACTCATGTGGTTTTACAGAAAGCTGCTATCCTGCGTCTATTTTAATAACAGATGACAAAAAGAAAAGAAAAAGAATAGGCAGCTAGTCCTGTGATTTTTATAGTTATAGACAAAAGATTATACTAAAATTTGATTTGTATCCTCTTATCATTTTTCAGCCTTACAACAAGATGGCCATCAGATGTTTGGAAGCAATGCCTGTCCCTTTCCTTTTGTGGTGGAGAACATGGAAATTCACTACTAGACAAGGAGTTTCAAAAGGTTAGACAGGAACTGAGTAAGATCCATAGTTAAAATAAAGAAATAGTGAGTATTGGCTGAGATTCATCACACAGTACCATAGAAAGACCATCTTGTCCAACCCCCTGCCGTGGACAGGCACATCTTTCTACATCAGGATGCTCAAAGCTCCACCCAACCTGACCTTGAACACTTCCAGGGATGGGGGACCCACACCTTCCATACCAATGGCTCACCACCATCATCTTAAAGAAATGTAATACGTACATATTCTTTATATATAATTTAAATCTATCCTCTTCCAGTTTAAAACCTGTGCCTTCTATTCTGTTGCTATAGGCCTTGATAAAAAGGTCCCTCTTTATCTTTCTTATAAGCCTCATATATTGAAAGGACACAATAAGGGCCCCCTGAAGCCTTTTCTTCTGAGAGTAGAACCACCAAACTCCTTCAGCCTTTTGATATAGGAAGGGTGTTCCAGCCCTTTGACTACTGTCCCAGCAAATTTCCAACAGGTCCACGTCTTTCCTGTACTGAGGACCCTGGAGCTGGATGCAGCACTGAAGGTAGGATCTCACAAGAGCAGAGTAGAGGGGCAGAATCACATCCCTTGACCTGCCTCTTTTTCTGCAGCCCAGAGTGTTGTTGTCCTCCTGGGCTGCAAGTGGACATTGATGGCATGTATCCAATTTTCATAACAGCATCCTAAAGTCCTTGTCTTCAGGGCTGCTTTTAGTCCATTCATCATCCAGTCATGAATTGATAGAGTGTGGGCACTGTGGTTCAAAATCCATCAGAATAAACATAGGCTTTTTATTAAATTAAACTTAGATTTGAAATAAACCCACAGTTCATGACTGACTCCACCCCTTGATTGGTGTATTTACTGTCATAAAAGGGTCTAAAATTTTTTATATTAATGCTGTTCTTTGGTGATCAAATTACAGCTATATACAGAATTTTCCTATAAAGTCCACAGTTGAAGAGAGACTTGAAACTGGAATAAAAGAGTTGAAACCTAAATAGGAATAAAGAATTATTTTATCTGCTATCTTGATTAAAACACTCAGTAAACAAAATATTTTGCTTTGACAGATTAATATAAAACTACAGAAAATCCTAATTCAGAGAACCTGCAGAATAATCAAAGGCTAACAAAAGCATCTGAAATTAAAAAGGAGTTAGAGGTTGTTTTTCTCTTTCCTCCACATGCTCTCAATCAGCATGGATGTCAATTACAAAAGTAATACTATGATGTTTAAGGTTGAAAGGGTTTTTCTAATACATACGTCTCAAAGCATTATTCTCTAGAAAACAAATTCTTATGTACTCACTATGTATAACCCAATCAAGCACTTCCTGACAAGAAACAAAGAAACAGTGTTTTGATGTTTCTTCCCCTGGAATATATTTTTCAACAGATTTTTCTTTATTTCTTGTGAGTAGCTTTCTTCGGTTTGATGCTTTCTCCTTTGTGAAATGTCCTGCTCTTTCTGAATTCCTTTAAATCCTATAATTATTCCATAGAACTGAAATATTTTCTTTTAATCCTTTAATTTTTTTATTGTCAATCATACCATTTGGTATTGGTGTGAAAAATGCTCATAAGTTACTTAAAATGTGGTCCAATCGTTATCTTAATTGACCATGTTTTTGTGTATGTTATGAGGCATTTTTTGCTCTTTAGAAATGTTCAGTCTTCCCTTCTGAATTCTTACCTTCGCCAACAATGTTACAAGCTCCCTAACAATGCAAGACTTTTTCAGTGCTTAAAGTCTTTGTGACTGAAATGTAACATGTGAAATGCATTTGTCTGTCAAAATAACACCAGTCATTCAAATATCTCAGAGGATATATAATTGGATACATGGTACTTTCAACTTATGACACAGTTACCAACCACCCTAGGTGAGCACTGAACAATTTTTAGCCATTTTTTTGTGTCCTAGATTGATGGTGTCAGTTCACTTCTTAGACCACATGTGAGATAGCATTGTGGTACACTTAGTGGTAGGTTCAGCTGAAAAGAATTGTGTTACCAATCATAGAAATGAGAATGTGTTGCTCACCACTACTTTACAAACTCACAATGGCTTCACATCTGGGGCATGGTCTGGTTTTGCACTTAACACCTCAATACAAATATTTCCTTCTAGTGTAAAAGTTTGGTTGATAAAAAATTCTCTCCCAACTGCAGAAAAACCTTTCATGTACATCACATGCAGAAAAACTCAATAAAAGTAGCCACTAAAAGTCACAAAAATTCATGAGTATGACTTTAAATACACACATAAGTTGAGACCTAACAAATAGTTGATGGAAATAAATATTGTTTTGTAGAAGTAAGAGGAGGATTCTTCTCAGGACAGCTAATGGTTTATCTGACACTCAGTGTAAAGTACCTAAGAATGTTAGTGAATCCCAAACCGTAACAGTTTAAATCTTAAAGCACATATAATTTCATTTTAATAAAATAACAGATGAAAAAATTATTACCTGTGCAGTGAAGACACATATTATGCCTGAAAGGTAAAAATGAAAATTGTATTGTCCTAACATATTACCATAAGAATTCCTGGTACTTTAGCTGGCTCTTATTCTTCTGAAAAGTGAAGAGATTTACTTATCTGACTGCACACCGTTTTGCTGTAGGACAGCCTTTTCCTACTGAATGTATAATAGATAGAAATAGCCTCAGCTATCCTTAGCCATTCAAAAGTGAAACATCTGAATTTCAGCTAGAAACCCTTGGATCCCTTTGTGCTCTGAAGCACAAATCATGCTGTGTGATCCAGATATGTAAGGATGAGATGAATCACCCTAAAAAGGTGCTCATTTTTCTCTACTGTTGCAGTCTTCATTGTCTAACCTTTAAATGAATTAATTAAAAATGATGGATACACTCTCAGTAGCGTATGTTGTTTGTTGCCATGTTTATAGCTCATAAGTAGAGTTTGCATTATGTTGCCGAATCAAAACTTAACATCTTAACATGATAGCTTAACATCTTAACTGAACAACTTAACTGAATTTTGTAAGACACTTGGTTGTGCTTAAACCACAACACTGGTATTTGCTATTTCCTGTATGTCTGCAAGCTGCATAATTTCCTGTCCTCAAATTATTTTCTCTTCTAAGGGGGAAAAAAAAGTGAAAATATTATTAATGGCAGTATTTAGGAGTGGTAGCCTTTTAGCAGGCCATTAGGACAACACTGCTAAGAAAGGAATATAACACAGAGCAACTTCTGGCTCCTTTTTATTTTTTCCTATTTCTTTTTTTTACTATCTCCTGCTGTCCCTATAGGTTTTTCATTCAGTGTACCCCTTCATAAATATTTCTCAAATATTTCCTTATTCAAAGTAAAAGCAATGCACATAAAAGTCTCTAAAAACTGCATGCAATTGTGTTTTACCTTACTTTTAATTGTGTCCTGTCTTTGTTATCACTCTACTGATCTCTGAAATGATTGTCTAAAAAATAAACAGAGCTGAAGTAAAAAATAGCTTACTTGACTACATTCTAGTCTCCAAGATGTAACGAGATAAAGTTGTATCATTGCCGTGTTTATCTAACAATATTTAAAATGAGTTTTGTCTTTCTCTTACCTGCCTCACAAAGCATTAAATGTGGCCAGTCTCTCAAATTGTCTTTCAGAGTGTTGCAGATTTTCTTCCTGTTTCTCTCTAATTATTTATTGACTATATTCTTATCTAATTACTTATTAACTATATTCTTCTCATAGCTACAGCTATGAGTAAAAACTCCCTCAAATCTCAGACAAGTCACTAAGATTTTAAAGCAGAAGGTTGCTGCTTAAGACTGACATGAATCTGAAAACAGATAAATATTAATTATGTCTATCTAAATTTCCTAGGAAGTTTGAAGGAAAAGGAAACATGTTTCCAAATATTTGCTTATTGCCAGTGTTTGTTAAATCTTGCACACAAAAATATTTACATAACATTTGCTGCCTAGTAAGACACATCTTAAAACATAGTCATATTACATTTTGAGAATGAAAGTCACCATCTAGCAGAATACTTAACATGATCCTTCTCATTAAAAAAAATCACAAGAATGGTTACTGTTGTATCATTTATCTTCAAGCAGGGGAAATATAATCAACTAATTAGGGAAGCATTAAAGTTACACAATTACTACTCATTGATTGGTAATTGATGCTAAGCCTGTACCGCAATAGTTGATTTTCTTGCTTATGTCCTAGCATTTGCTGTCCTGCTTAGGCAGTAAGTATACACAGTAAGTGTTGTTACACTCTGCTGTTGAAATGCTGCCATTTCTAAAATTCATCTTTCACAAAACTGGAAATGGCATATTTTCATTAGTTTTTTTAAAAAAATTCTTATAAAACTCTACTGACATTTATATGATTACCTGACAACTTCATGTATTACATCTCTCCTTTCCTTTAATTTACACTTTCCTGTCATTTCCTATGTGTAGTGGGAGACAGGTTATTTGTAAATATCATATTTATATTACCAGTCTCTTTCAGCACTGGTGATTTTCACCCAGAAATACTCTCATACAATTTCCATGTTCACGTGTCAACTAATTATAAAAGTGTGAGGAAGCTGTCAATTACAACATAATGAAGAAAAATATTTTATCCTTTTGAAGATGTCAAAAAACAATAATAACACAATAAAACGAAATTGTGAATCCCACATTCCAGTTACCACTATTTATACATTGTAGTACCCAGTGGCTTAAGAACCAATTAAGATAAATGAGGTAAATATATGTATAAAAATCCGAAGCACTCTCAAAATTTAAAAATCTGAACAGCTGCATCTAGTGGTTCCTTCTGAAACAGCTGTTAATTTACACATTCAAAAACAATCTAGACACCACAATATATTTTAATCCTCTACTGCAACCTGTATATGACCATACCTTTTCAGAAGAATTTTAACTCTTTTAAAATTAAATGCCAAATTCCATGCCTTTTTAAGCAAAAACTGTTTTCAATAATTTGAATAATCTGGTTGCTGGTTTGATCCTAGTTTAATCCATTGGTTTATCCATTAACGACCTCCAAGGTGTCTTAACTCTATGTCGACCAAAACCAGCTCCCTTGCTAAAGTAAAAATTCTAGTTAAATTTATAATGTGAAGTTTTGGGCATGTGTTACAATGGGAAAACAATTTTTTTCTCTATAGTGAGGAATATGTTAGGAATACTTAATATTGAGATCAGCAGAATATGAGCAGGGCCACTTACCAGCAAAAAATGAGTGTTCTAGACTCTAAACCAGAGAGATAATGCAAATAAACACAAGCTATAAAATTCAGGAGGATTTTGAATTTGCTTTTCCCTGAAAATGTCTGCATATTGCATATATGCTCATCAAGATATTTTGTTTGATTTCAGAACACTAACAGTCAATCTCTGCCAGATATTGTGATAAATCCTCTAGATCTGAGTTTTCACACAACATTCTCTTAAAATATTTATAAGTGAATTTAGAGGCTTAAACTCACATCAACCTATTCTATAGCAAATTTAGACAGGATGTAAAGAAACATTTATCACTTATTCTACCATAGTCTCCTTAAGTGGAGAAATAACTGGTAGCTTTCTTAGCTGTTCTCTTCTTTCTATAGTAATTAAGACACTGATTTGTTATTTCTTTCTCTGCACGTTTATTTTAAGTAAGCCAGTTAAATATGCTTCATCTGAAAGTTAAAATGTCTATAAAGTACATAAAAAATATTTTTTTCTATATGTTACTTTCTGTTTTCCTTCTATCAAATGTAGACAATCTGCAAGTACTCTCTTGCACAGTTCAGCCAGGCAAGTACACAAGCAGAAAAAAATAAAGCTTCAATAAAGCTTTATGAATTGAGAGTTTCCTCACACCAGCAAAGATACAAAAAGATTGTGCTGGCCAAAGAGCCAAAACCTCAAGAGAGAAATTATTTGAAGTATGAACACAAATTATGTGAAAGAATGCATTAGGCTTGTCTATCTCTCTCTCTATTACTACTTAGCTGTTGACCAAATTTTTACTGGTGCTGTAATACCTGAAGACAAAACAGTTCTTACACTGTGTCTGTGTAATACTATTTATATCTACATGCAGCAACATACAGATGTTGCTTTTAAGGGTTATAAGCCTAATTGTCCTCCACACTACCAACAAAAATACGTGCACAAAATCTTCTTTGCATGAGCAGCAAGTGTTAAAGAAGCAACTCAATTCAGCTATAACTTCTGACTCAGAGTCTTTAAACTGTTACAAAGTGAAAAAGAAAGATATTTATGAGCTCCTTTCCACCTTCTTCAGCAGCTTACAAAAATACCAGGCACAGGAAATCAGTGTTATGATCAGCTGATGAAAGAAGTGTGCCTTCTGAACATCTCCCTTTTCTGCTCTTCCTTTTGGGATAGATAAACTATAAACGTGTAATTCACCACTAATATCTGCCATTCCACATGCCTTTCAGGATTCTAAATTGGGTAATGGAGCTCTTTTGACAGAATAATTCTTTCTGTGCCTTTTACTGGGAAAATGTTTGGGGCATAGAATTATAGACACTGGAGTTTTCTGTGTAATCTCTGAGCAATTCAGTGTTCACAAATCCACACTGTTTGTAGCTAGAATGTCTCAGAGATACCCAGTTTGTCTCTTTTAAAATTATTGTGTTTAACTGATAAAAATTATCTTACAAATAATAATAAATGCAGTTTTCCAATAAATCAACCTGGTAAAAAATAAATTTGCTCTAATGAAACCAAACACAAAAGTACACAGTGGTGTTAAAGTTCTGCTCAACCCTAAGAGTCTGGTGATAGCAGATGAAATGCTTAGCTACTCTTTTAGAAACAGAGTTTGAAAACTCTCAAAGACTTTCAGTTTCTTCAGCAGCCCTTCACAGACTAGTTCACCAGGTTCTGGCAAATTACTTCCTCCTCTTGATCAAGAACTAAGTTGGCAAGAAAAAGGGAATTAATTTAATATATAATTGAAACAGTAATTTAGGCTAATCTTTTGATTCAGTTGTTATTTTCTTATTAGCAAAAGTATGTAGGTATTTTGATAGTGTTATAGGAGTATTTGAGGAGGCTGAATTGTTACTGGATAAACACTTTGTGTCTGAACACCCAAGATGGAACTGTTATTTTGGAAGGTATAAATCTTCCAAAGGATGGTAGAAATTGTGTTAATAAATGTATAGAAATCTCACACACAAAATCTCACACACACTGGTGCTTTTCCTCTGCTTTCATATTAAATTGAGAAGCAATTAAATGAGTTTTTATTTGATCATAGCTGGAACAATAGGATCCTCATCCCAAGGTGCGGACTGCTGTGGCAAAGTCTGAATGGATGCCCAGCCGTGTAGTCGGAAAGTTTCCTCTGAGACTTTTTGCAGTTGTGATGGCTTTGGCAATGTTTTGATTCCTGTTGACTATCTGAATATTTGTGGGATGAATCAGAAAGCAAGCTGACAGGCAGATACACAGTTGTGAATTTGGTCTTGAGAGAAATATGAATTACTTTCAGCACAAAGGAAAGACAGTCTTTATTTTGAAACAAGGGAACTTCTGGGTTTTCTTCTTTTTTCAAAACTATGTGTTATAAACTTCCTAAGAGCTTCGCTATTCTTCTATGATAGAAAGCTTTTGTGCTTATACTTTCTAGCAAAAAAACCTCCTCTCTCCTCAGTTTCTCCACCAGTCATTCTCTAAGCACCTGATTTGGTTAGCTGGAAGGGCATAGAATTTTTGATTGGATACCCTGCAAATAATCCACATGGACCCCAGCCATGGAAAAAGTGCTCTGAAAGCATCTTCAGCTTGGCTTAACAGGGTTCAACCTGGTGAAGCTATGACACAGCCCCAGCCAGGGTTTTAAAAAAATACAAGGAAAGAAAACAAAAAAGACACTTCACAGAGTGAAAGTAAAAGATACCCTCCTGAAATAAATAAAATTATAAAACTGGTTATTTTATTTTAAAAGCATGCATCTAAGAACAGAGGTTTAACACAGTGTTAAAGTCAAAGGGCTGGCAGCCTTTCTGCTCTGCTCTTAGATTATAGCTTCAATGCAGTCACGAATATAAACTCAGATGTTAAACTGAATATTAATGAAAGCTGGGCATGTTTTAGGCTTGAAACAGAACATTTCACAAAGCTGAATTTTTAGTGTCTTGAATTTTGAAAGGTAAGAGAACTCTTTTGAAGGCATAGAATTTGATTAAAATAAAATTTTCTGAGGCTAAGCTATCCATTTAAAGTTCCCTTTACACATGATGAAGAAAAACATAGCATGAACTATTGAATGGATTCACAGATCATATGGGGAAGGAGTCTATTCTATTTCCTGGGAATAACTGAGAAAAGGACCTTTGAATATTGAGTAACTGATAGAATAATCTAGCATAGACTAAATGCAAAACAGAGTGAATGGGAGAAAAAATTCATCCACATAGTAATGGTCCTGTAAACTCAGAAATGAAATCTTCTTATTGTAATTGGTGATTCTATTGAAATGCTATTCAGTGCTTAATACTGTCCAGAAAAACAGACTAAATACAAAGCTTTATTAGTAGAGGACTAGTGAAAAATAAAAACCTAAATCAAAAAATAAACCCAGTATTTTTACTGAAATAAAAAAGATAAATTATACTCAGTCTAAAACTGTGGGTATTTTAGATTATAACTGGAGGAATGAACCAACAGAGTAAACACCATTCCTCTGTAAAGGAAAAACTTGCTGACTGGTCCTGCCACTACTTCTGCTGCCTGTGTGGACATGCCCAGGAAAGTTGGAAAAAAATGCACCTGCAAATTTCCTCTTGGGTAGAGGTGATTTTACCTGTTGGTGACATGATTTAAACTCTAGAGCATGTAAAAGAACATAGACAAAGAAATAACCTTTTATTGTTCCATGATGTGATTTTTATCAACACTGTTTATATGGAATAGTCTTCTCCACTCTGAATTTTCTGTTTCTTTGATATGTGAACTGTCTGTTCTGGAATTCTCAATATAATCTATGGGCTTAACCGTGATTTGAAAATTTATAATGTTACTAAAATCATGATGGGTAGACATAAAACAGGTGCTTGAATTATAGGTGAAAAGCTATTTAACTTGGAAATATTATGTGCCCATACATTGCCTATAAAATGTATTTTTCCAGTGTTATATGCATTGTTATGATGTCCATTCTCTGACTGTTTTACGCATAAAATAAAAAAAAAAATCTTATGATACTAAAGCGACACACCCAGGATTCAGAACATAAAGTAAATATAGACAAATTCCATCAAAAATGTAATCACCCAGAAGGATGTAATTCAGATGAAGCTTCTGCATAGAAATAAAAACAACTGTAAATCATGTGATACTGTTTTGCATTTCTCCTTTCAGCTTTAATAACCCACAGCAATGATAGGTGGCAGATGAAGATGTAGTGAAGTGGAACTAAGTGGTTATAGCTCTCTCATTGATCCTGCTTGATACGGTCTGTCTGTCCAGGATTTCTCAATGCCAAACAGCCCATTTACAGTAGTAATAATTTTGAGTGTGCTGCATGGTTCATAGCAATCCTAAGCAAATGTTCATTGCATGCACAAGCTGATTCACAGTGTGATCAATCTGCTCTTTTTGCATTTAGTGTGAGCTGTCTGCAAACGCACAGTTGAGACCCCATACACACTGGTAGTCGTGCAGTCCTTGTTAGGTAACAGGACCCAAAGTTCTGTTCAGGTTTACTCAGACTTAAAATCATCTTAAAGCATGTGCTTCCATGTTCATGAGCTGCAATCTCTAGGCAAGGATCAAGGTACTCATGTTCTGCATGGATGGCAAACATACAAGGTCATGAGAGGCAAGATTATTTGTTCTGTTTATTGTTGTCTTCAGCAATCTAATGGGAGGGCACAGGAAATGGAGATGGACTTTTCTTGAAAGCACACTGTCACAGGAGAAAAGGTAAAAACTACAGTTTTGAGCAAGGAAAATTCCTCTTAGATATAAAGAAAGACTTTACCATGTAAACAGCAAAATGTTGGAGCAGCCTGCCCAGAGGCACTGTGGAATTTACATCATTGGAGATACTCAAAAGTCAGCTGAGTAATGTCCTGAGCAACCTGACCCAGTGAGCCTGCTTCAAGCAGGAGCATGGATTGGATGACCTCCAGAGGACCTTCTCATTTTACATAATTCTCTGAGTCTATAAACTGCCTGAAAGAGACTGAAATTGGCTGCTGTTTCTAAGTCTGAAAGTCACAAGCTATCACCTTGTCATCTAGGTAGTGTCTTTGCTATTGCTTATCATAAAATAAATGCAATACAAAGCAAGGTTTTGTTTATTCCTCTGTCTTCCAACAAGGCAATAATTTATTTCAGAGGCTCGCTTCATACTGATAATCATCCCAGTCTTATATTCCTCTTCTTTCCTTTGTTATTTCCAAGCTCAACAAACCTGTGTCAGATTTTAGGTTATTTATTCAAATGAAATCTATTCCACTAGAACCACTGTGAAATGCAGTCCTTAAAATTTAACAATGGATTTGTATTTAATTGATTATATTTGTATAAATTAGCATTGAAAAAAAATATTTTAATCAGAAGTTTTAGAAGACCACTCCTTTTTTACAGATTCGGGTTTTTTAGAAAGGGTAGGCAGGAGAGATGAGGAGGCAGTGTAGTCCTTTATGTCAGTGACTAGCTGGAGTGCATGGACTTCTGCCTGGGGATGGAAGCAAGAGCTTATAGACCTGGATTAAAGGGAGTGCATGGACAGGGGTCATTACAGTGGGATCTGCTACAGGCCACCTGACCAGGAAGAATGAGTGGATGGGGCCCTCTGCAGACAGGTAGGAGCAGACCTGTATTCACAAGCCATGGTCTTCATGGGGCACTTCAACCACCCCAGCATCTATGGGAGAGACAACACAGCAGGGCATAAGCAGTCCTGGAGGGCCCTGGAATGTGTTGAGGGTAACTTCCAAAGGTTTGGAGGTGCTGTTGGATGAGAAGCTCAACATGAGCTGGTAAAGGCCACTTGCAGTCAAAAAGCCAATCTCATCCTGTGCTGCATCAAAAGCAGCGTGGTAATCACGTCTGTGGATGTAACTCTGCACCTCTACTTTGCTCCCATGGGATCCCACCTAGAGCTCTGCATCCAGCTCTGCGGTCTCCAACATATGAAAGACATGGACCTGCCGAGTGAGTTCAGAGGAGAGACATGAGGGTGATCACAGCAGGGCTGGGGCACCTTTCATGGTAAGACAGGGTAAGACAGCTGGGATTGTTCAGTCTGGAGAAGAATAGGTTTTGGGGAGATTTTAAAGAACCTTCCAGCACCTAAAGGGGGCTACAGGAGAGCTGGAGAGGGATCTTTTACAAGATAATGTTGTAATAGGACAAGGGGAAATGACTTTAAACTGAAAGAGGGCTGGTTTAGATTAGATATTAGGAAAAAAATCTTTAGGGTGAGGGTGGTAAGGCACTGGAACAGGTCACCCAGAGAAGCTGTGGATGCCTCATCCCTGGAAGTGTTCAAGACCAGGCTGGATGGGAGTTTGAGCAACCTAGTCTTGATACAGGTGTCTGCTTATGGCAGAGGGGTTGAAGTAGATGATCTTTAATATTCCTTTCAACCCAAACCATTCTATGCTTCTATGATATGATATGGAATTGCTTGCTAGATTTTTTTCCCAATAATTTTGTTCATTCAAAGTGATTACTACAACTATATTTATTTCTTTCAAATAGTAAAAATGAACATATATTAAGTGTCCTAATAAATCTACAGACAAATATTAGGAGAACTTAACTCGTTGATTTGCCTTCAATAGCATACCTCCTGCACATTCTTTATGTAGTAGAGAAACAGCTTGCATCTCAAAGTGTAATTGATCAGTAGGAAATAGATTCTAAGGGTAGTTTTATACACACTACTCTCAGTAAATTTTAGTACAAAATTAAAGCTGTTTCTGATCAAATGAACAGCAACATACCAAGACGGGATTTGGATGAAAATATGGGGATCAGATAATTTAGAATGTATTCTCTCTGATTATTCTTGTTTCTCGTTTCCTTAATACAAATGACAAATTGTTCATTCACTTAAGTGTTAGTGATAACTGAACATAGAAAATACATATTCTTGTACTAATGGTTCTGGTTTTCCATCTGTATGACATTTTGTGAACAGCAGGTATTGATACTAGCTTAGATTCCTTTCCCAAGATATATGTAATGGATTCAGTGGTTTTGATTTGGCTCATGACATTTGGGAAATTAGTCTTAGGTCAACATTGCTAGTTTAGCAAATATTCATGGCAGTACTACTTTTTAAATTATCTTCCTTCTCAAAAAATACGCCATACTAAAGAAGAGAAAAGTACCCAGAGATTCTTATCTTACTCACAGCGAATACTCTGCTGCTTTTTTGCAGATACAAACATTTTATCTGAAAAAATTTGGTTTATACCAACACAGAAAACAGCACAGAACATTACTCAACTTCTTGTCTGTGGTGCTCTTGGGGTTTTTCTACATAACAATCACATCCCATTTCACTGCATTTTTTCCTCCCAAAATCTTCGCCACATATTTCATGACCTATTTATCCTGAGATGAGCTCAGTTGTTTAGAGCATGGTTCTGACAGCACGCAAGTTGCTGGTTTGATCCTTGTAGGGCCACTCACTGAAGAGTTGAAATCAATGATCCCTTCCAGTTTAGAATGTTCTGTGGTTCTGCGATTATAACCTTAAAATTGTAAGTGACCAAAGAGGCAGTCACCAGTTGGTCTAATATATAGAATTGCTTCTAAGTGAGTCTGTAATAGGATCTGGTTTGGATCTTGATATAGATTATTTTCACAAGGCTCTGGGTCTAGACAATTTTTGTTACACTTGAATTACTTGACTTAGGCAGAATATTAAGGTAGCAGGTTAGCATTTTCTAGGGATGTATACAACCTCTGTCAATGTGGTACCACTATGTCACAGTTACAGTTGTGTGGTACCCAAAAAGTACATACAAGCAATATCTTCAAGTGCCACATGAAATCTAATCGAAAGAACCCAGTAGCTATGGTTTTACTTTTGTTTTAGTCTAGAGCTGGTGCTAAAATCTCTTTGATTTTTTTGTGCTGTATGTATATTTAGCAGCTGTATCCTGTCAGTAAAAAAGGCTCCCCAGAAGCTTTCCAGTCATTTTATATTTTTGGATCTGAAGTACCAGAAATTGTTCCAGCTTTAAATAATCAAGCTGGAATTCTGTCTGGTAGAGAGCCGCCATAAACTCAGTTTGTCAAATACCTTCCACTGTTACCTCATACTAGCACTAGAACCTACTCCCAGCCCTGCATGAATTTTAACAGCTGCTGGGGCTGTGCTAATAAGTGTGGGCATGTTGAGACACTTGGCCCCAGGCTGTCACCCTGTCCACTTTACAGGAGGAGTGCATTATTATTTTGTGTATTATCCGCAAATATGACCCAAATGGG
This sequence comes from Catharus ustulatus, assembly GCF_009819885.2. Lineage (NCBI taxonomy): Eukaryota > Metazoa > Chordata > Aves > Passeriformes > Turdidae > Catharus > Catharus ustulatus. The sequence continues at coordinate 99,291,891 of NC_046223.1, forward strand.
CAGCTGACACTTGACACTGAAATGCTCACGCCCCTCCATGGCCATGTAATTTGGTGGCACTTTCCCTGCTTTATTTAGAGTTGAGGAGACTCAACACTGACTGGAATCAGAGAAACAATGCAGAAAAAATACTTACTTAAATAACCAGTAAAATGTTGTTTGGATAGGAAATCTTTTTTCTCATTAATAATAGTGGTATGATGTGCTTTATTCTGATTTTTTGTAGCTAGAACTCCTAGGAATCAGAGCAATGGAGAGGACTTCTGTTGTATTAGTGTACACTAAAAAAAATAAATCAAGAAAAAATACAAACGAATAAACAAAACCTCCAAAACAAACAATCAAAACCCTAACCAAAACCTACAAAAAACCCAAAAGCAAAACCATGGTCTCTGCTACAGCAACTTACAATCCAAGGGCAAAGGCAGTTACAATCTAAGGACAAAACAGAATGTAGGGAAACTGGAAAAGAAGGTAACAGAGAATAAAAGCAGAAGTTTACATGAGTTGATAAGAAGGTGGGAAAATGCCCTATTAATTTCTTAGATCCACTCAAGAACTTATGCAACCAACAGCATATCAAGATATATGTAAGCAAAGTACCCTACCTCTTAGCAAATCTTACTAGGTTAAGGAACATCTTAAGGAATATTCTTACTGGACAAATATCCCTAAGGATGCCTTATGTACAATCAGCTTTGCATCAAGACAGAACTTGAACCCATTTGCACTGTGCTCAAATCTTAGATAGATAGATATAGATATATCTGTATGATGATAGAGACATAGATATTTAGATATCTGATATTTAGATATCTGATATATAGATATTTAGATAGATGATATATAGATATATACATGAGAGGCTAGAATCTCAGCAATGTAGATATCAAAAAGTGGATCAGAGGAGGACTAAAAAGAAAAATGAAGTAACTTTGTAGATATCTGGTATGATTAACAGAGGTCATAGAAGTTTGTGTAAAAGTGTAACATGAGCTCAGAGAGACTAGCATCAAATATTGGTCAAAGGTATGAAATTATTACTTATGGTAATGACTGGAAGCTTAATTTGTTCCAGGAATAAAGTATGAAGGACCAGGAAAAAAAAAAGGCAAATAGTCTGGAAGATGAGAACAGGTGGGTGCATGTTTTGCCCCTGGAAATGTGGGGCCAGAATGCAACAGATGGGTGAAAAAGTTGTAGGGTAACTGAGAGAGAGTATCTTTATTATTTAAACCACATAGAGGTGATAAAATAGACAACAAGGAAAAAAAACATACGATATGGTCAGAAATTTCAATGATTTTGAATAAATTATTTCTTCTTTATGGTTCTCCAATTTGAGGAAGCCTGCAGATATTTACAAACATTTTTCAGAGAATCATTTATATAATGACTGTAATTCTACATTAGAATTCTCATTCTACTGTGCAAAAATCTACACACCATTTAGCTTCATGCCAACAAAAAAAAGAGCATAAACATGACTTAAGTGATGCATAGCCTTGTGCAAGTCTTCTGCAGAGGGTGAATTTCATCCTAAGGGAAGGTTAGGTTGTACATTGTGTATTTAAATGAATGATTCAGTTCAAAAATTCTCAGAAAAACAACGCTACCGGCCATTCTCTGCAGAAACATGAAAGTTTATTCATGAACTGGTTGTGTGAAAATGAAATACCTAAAGGATTTGTATGTTCATATAATCACCAAGTCATTTCTGCATAGCGAATTGGCATACAAATATTCAGACTTCTGTTTCAAGGATGCATTTTTTACACCTGTAGGACTTACACATACTGGTGAGACAGGATTACTTAGGTTTTGCAGTGGGGATCCCCAGTCTGCTGTCTGATTTCTTCAAGTTGCATGCAGTCCTTTAGACTGATACCTCTGTCTTGTCCCCTGGATACACTCATAATTAGTGGACTGAACTGGACATGGAATCCCAAATCCAGCTCGGTGGGTGTTGACTAGTGGGGAATAGTCCCTTTGTCTTCATCATCTGCTTGTGTTTATGGCAATGAAGTTTGGCCTTCATCACTGCAAGGGCACATTGCTAACTCACATACTATTCCTTGTTCCCCAGGACTGCCAAGGCCTTTTCCCAGTCCCTTAACTTCCCAGTCTGCAGTGGTGTAGAGGATTGTCCTGTATTTCCTCTTGGCACGTTTCTCCAGTTGTTTGGCCGTCTGAGCAGATGTATGGTCTCCAAAGTGCCAAACATTCCCCCAGGCTGGTGCTATCCACAAAGCTGCAACTTCCACATGCCTGGCCCTCTCAGACACTCTGCTTCTGAAATGCTGCTGAGCATGCTCAGGTGAATATGGATACTTAGGGGTTTTCAGGATGAGCAGGCACCTGATGCTATATGCTTATTTCCATAGGATGAAAGGTAATGCAGGGAATCTCTATGAAACAGAATTGGCTTGGCCTGAGAAAGCTTTTATCATTAGATTACCCATTTGGTTTGTACAGCCACACAAATGGATGAATGATGGCCTAGCAGAAAAAAACCAGACACCTCTTGTTGCTGGAAGCCTACAGATGTCACTACATTACTTCTGTGTCATGTTTGCTGACATTCCTCCTTAATTTTTTACATAAATTTACATGAAAAACTATCCCTCACCACCATAAAAACCCAAAACAAGAAAAAACCAACCAACCAACTAAATACCCAACCAACTAAACAACCAACCAATCTTTTCCAAGATAACCCAACTTGAGCTTCCTCATTCCTCTTTGAAAGGCAGTATCCCATGTAAAAATGTAGTTTTTGCTGACGACGTGTGAATATGCAGAAAATACAAAGGAGATAATGTGCTAGTCTGAGCATAGAGGACAGCTGTATTTTTTATGTTAGATGAAAATACTGATTCTGATGTCATAACTTCCATTTTCCTGCAAAATTTCCCTACAATAAATATTTTAAAAACTAAAATCTGATTCGCTGAGATAAATTAGTATAGAACTAATCACCCATTGAAAATACTACAAGATTATGAATGGTTGTGAATTCATTTATTAAACTATGTAATCTATAGGGCCAGGTGTATAATTAATATTTGAAAATCAAGTTCTCCATTTTTGCCTGTATTATCTGCCTATATAGTAAAGCGTATTTAATTTCCTTCTTATTCCAAATAGCTTTCTAGAGAACTCTAGAAATATTCAATGAGAATATTGTTAAGCTCTAATTTGAAATGTTGACTGTTGATTAGCTAGTTTCCGATAACACAGTCAGCTCCAACAGTAAATTTTATCATTAAGAACTTAATAAATTTTTTAAAATGCTCTAATAAAACAAATTGTTTTAAAAATAAATTACAATTAAAATTTTAAACAAAATCTTATTTAAATTTAAACAAAATTTAAATAAAAATTAAACCTTCTGATAGTTTATCTCTGCTTTCCTAGCAATATTCAATGCATGTGTGTCACCCATTCAGATTTTTTTTCCTCTTTGGAATCTGGTTTCACAATAATATTGACTAATTAAAATCACAAATTCTTGCACATTTGCTATGAAATTACTTCAGTGGAGGAAAAGGAAAAACATTCCAATATATATTTGCATTTATGGGCTATGTGGTTTTGCTCTATGACAGAAACAAATTTCAAGGTTTTTTTTTCATAACCAACGTTTCAAGCTACATCTAAATTAATGAAATAACAGGGGATATTAAGAAGGGAGAAACTTATTATATGTATGTGGTATGCTTACAAGAAATTTTAATGAGAAAGTCACATTTTTACTTCACGTCAATCAAGCAAGAGAAGTAAACCCGATGTTTTAAGAAATCTTTTCATATTCCCTCTGCTGGACTTTTAATAGTTGTTAAATTGATGAAGGCCACTCAAGGAGCTTTTAATCAGTCTTGCAGATTTCTAGTGGATTTTAACTCTAATAAGCTCAGATATGCATCTAAATGAATTTTTTTTTTTGTACAGTTGCAAAATCTCCAAGGAAAGTTTCTAGCACAATCAGTTATACATAAATTACGAGACACCTGGTTGTCTAATGAGGAAATTAAAGCACAAGACAGAAAATGTGTAATTTTTCAATTATTGAAATGGCAATTTCAGTGTCATAGGTGGCAGGAAGTAAAGACATGCAGTAAAGGAAATTAAACTCCAGAAAGATTTATTTTTCATTTATTTTTAGGCTTATTAAAAAAAGATAGCATTGAACAATATACCTAATAAATCAATCTATTAGTAAAAAACAGTTGGTGATTAAATGTGTCAGTTTGCTTGATTTCTTTGTTGAATTCCAGTGAAATCTTGAAGCATCATTTTTTTAAAAAATGTTGTTATCTACTTTACAGGTTCTTGTCCATTTGCAGTTGCCACTAAGGTTTGCACGGCAAAATGTTGGCAGTGGGGTGCTGCAGAGGGGGTCCCGGTGAGAAAAGACTTTGGACTGTCCTGTGCTAGACACCGTCATTCCAGAGGGCTCCAAAAGGACTCTCCACTAAAGAAAACTGAGCCCATCAGCAATTCTGGTGTCACTTCTGACAAAAGCTATTTTCAAAAGGTCACACAGCAGCTTGGAGGAAGAAGTGTGAAAAAAGTGAGAGGAACAGCTCTGCAGACACCAAGGTCAAGGAGGGGCAGGAGGTGCTCCAGGCAACAGAGCTGGGATTCCCCTGCAACCCATGGTGAGACCATGGTGAGGCAGCTGTACCCCTGCAGCCCATGGGGATCCATGGGGGATGCAGAGATCCACCCACAGCCCATGGGATCCATGGGGGATGCAGAGATCCACCCACAGCCCATGGGATCCATGGGGATGCAGAGATCCACTCACAGCCCATGGGGATCCATGGGGATGCAGAGATCCACCCACAGCCCATGGGATCCATGGGGGATGCAGAGATCCACCCACAGCCCATGGAATCCATGGGGGATGCAGAGATCCACCCACAGCCCATGGGGATCCATGGCGATGCAGAGATCCACCCACAGCCCATGGGGATCTATGGGAGATGCAGAGATCCACCCACAGCCCATGGGGATCTATGGGAGATGCAGAGATCCACCCACAGCCCATGGGATCCATGGGGAATGCAGAGATCCACCCACAGCCCATGGGGATCTATGGGAGATGCAGAGATCCACCCACAGCCCATGGGGATCCATGGGGGATGCAGAGATCCACCCACAGCCCATGGGATCCATGGGGAATGCAGAGATCCACCCACAGCCCATGGGGATCTATGGGAGATGCGGAGATCCACCCACAGCCCTTGTCAGATCACACACAGGAGCAGGTGAATGTGCCCTGAAGGAAGCTGCAACTCCTAAGAGCATCATGGAGATGAAGTGTTTTAAACTCATTCTCCATGCCTCTGTGGCAGTAGGAGATATGTAAGAAGTAGGATTATACCCTATAGACAGAAATATATGCTGCAGATAGAAAAAAACTTCTTAGGCTTTTTGTTTCCTGTAAATCTAGATAGGTTAAGGCTTCTGGCTATTTATGCAATTATATAAAAATTTACATTTTTGGGCTATCCTGAATCAACCCAAATTTTCTAGTATAGTCGTCCAAGTACTAGAATCAGTGTCAAGCCATGTACTATGCATATTGTGGTAGAATTTTCTTTAATGTCTTTATATGTACTTTCAGTGGTGGTCAGGGAATTTGACTTATCTGAGTGTTGGCTATTTTTGGGTGACTTTCTTAGTATTTTTAAATTGCAGCCCACATTTAAATATAAAAAAGAACAAAGCGAAGAACAGGTTGAATTTAATGATTTCCTGGGGCCCTATCCAGTCTGAATTATTCTATGATTCTGATGTTTTGCAAAAGTTATGGATGGAAAGAAAAGAACTCATAGATCATATGCCTGCAAGGCCTGTAAGTGATGCAGGTTGTTAAAAGCGTGAACTCTGAATGTGAAAGCCATCTGTAGAGGTTTGCGATAAGTCCAGTCCTTCATGGTTGAGGGTGAGGGGATTCTGCTGCTTGCCATTGAAAAAGGTTGAGACAGATCTAGAGTAACCTCCTGAGTGATGACCTAATCTCTTTTTCTTCTTCGCTATTGATGGTACTTTAACAATTTTTACTGTGGGCAAGACAATGTCATCAATTTTTAAGCAGAAGTCCTCATTAATATAAATGGGCTTTTCTACTTAGCAGGAGATAAGATTGCAAGTTTTTACTCTACCTTTACTATCTTTTTGCCTTCCTTTTTTTTTCCCATCCTAAACACGACTGATTTTTTCCCCTTATATTCTACTTCCATTTACGTACTTTTTTTTACTTTACCCAATTACTTGATTCGTGTCAAATCCTTAACCTTGCTTGCTTGCTGTTTAATCAGCCCCCCTGAAGCAGTAGTGCACTGAAATCTATACTTTCCACAGACTCTTCCTCCTACTTTTCCTTCCCTCCCAAGATTTCATTCTCTGTTGTATTCTCTACTCCTTTCTTCAAAGGAATATGTAGTAGAAATACTTGATTTCTGCTAATCATGGAATTGAACTGTTGTCCAAGTTACTGGAATATGCTTCACCACAGATAAAATACAACTTTCCATATTAGCAAACCCAAACATATTTACTTGTATTATTATTGTATCTTTCCATTGTATTTATACTCTGAATTTAGCAGAATGCCCAAATTAGATGGAAAATAGCTAATCAATATAATGGAAAATAATTTTGAGGTACTAGTCATAACTTTGCTGCAGAAATAATTTACCAGTAGAACAAAAAAATAATGATTTAGCAAAAATGAGAAAGTATGTCACATTATGGAATCTCTTCATACGCACTGTAAGTGAAAAAGATTATATTACAAGCATGTTTTGACTTCTTAATGAAGCTTTACAAGAGCATGCAAGGCATTTCAATAAATGCTCAAGATAAATACTTATTAGAACACTCAAAAATCTACTCATTGTTACACCAGCCTCTTCTGTGATTCTGTTCTCACTGCTTCTATCTGTTCATATACTTACCATATCCATTCTCTGTCTCCTCCTAATCATCCATTTTTACCATGTAAGGTTATTCCTTGTTCAAGGATTTTCTTATAATTGTGGACACATTAGTGGAAAAATTATTAGAGAATTTGAACTTTCAGCTGACATTAAACCTATAACTACTATGTTTATGAAAACAGAGATTGTTCAGAAGCTTACAAATGGAGAACATAATAATTACATTTACATCAGGGCAGATATCTCCTGCAATCAGGCAAACAGCTGTCAAAATATTGGGTTCTGTTTCCAAAATACGAGAGGTGCTAAGTCTTCTCATTTTAAATGCTGTAGGAACGATTTTGTACTCCACTTAAAAATCTTGCAGGATCTTGCAGCACAGTCAGAGGTTGGAGAGCTGAAAAATGCTGTTCTCAGAGTTGTAAGGATGACCTTGCTTGTATCTTTCATCAGGCCTGTGTGCCAGAGTACAGGAATGATTGGTGATCTCATACGTCAACAATCTGTAACTTCATGGAGTAGGTCCCTCAGTGGAGCAGCATCTCAGTGAGAATTGTTCTTTAGCTATTCAGCGTCTGTCCTGTTCCAGCTAGAAATCTGCATTGACGTAAATGGGTATTTCTGAACACTAATCAATAAAAATATCTGACCTTCAGTCTTCTCTCTATTTTCATAGTGTTTATTTTTTACTTTCTGCTGGCAGATATGTATTGGTTTGTCTGCTGCCGCTGGTCTCTTGTTTTGAGCTGACATCACCAGTTTCACCAGTTTCCCTCTATGTCTAATATTCCCTTAATTTGAAAATTGGTGTTAGTTTTTCCAGAACTTACTAAAATTTTATTTAAATAGATTGCAATTTAAAAAATCAAGTTTAACTAGTTAAACTCATATATATTTAAGATTCTTTTTCTTCATTGTAAAATATTTTTCCCTATTTTCACAGCTGAAATATTGGTTTTCCAGTTTATTTGTCTCACTTATTAGTAACAAGTTTATATATCTGAGAAGAACACCAGTTTTCTGAACAATACTTTAAGGAAGGATTCTTCACCTTAGTAGGGAAAAAACAACAAAGGTATCAAAAATTAAATAAAAATCACTGATCTCGTACAATTTCTTGACAGTGATATTAAAAAAAATAGACTTAGGTTGGTCTCATCAGTCTTTTCATTAATATAATATGGTTTTCTTGAAAAAAAATGGATTTTTTTTTACTTTTGGCAGTAGCATATCTGGGCTTTCCAGGGAACAAATGGAGTCATTGCTTGTGACAGAGGATAGGGACATAACCTTCTGTACTGTCCTTGAGCAATGAATGCTAATGGATGGGAAGAAGCCTAACAAGCAACTCCCAAGTTTGTCACTCCTCGTTGTTCAGGTCTTCCAGCATGGCTGAAATTTTAAAAATGATCCTAGGAGCTATCAAAGAACTTCACCAGCCACCAACTTAGCCTCTAAGATTTTGCTTCTTCACTAGTACAAATCAGCTCACATTATCAGTGCTTGGAGATGGGGATTCCACAGCATTAAAATCTGGTAAATACTACTCACAGATTGCATGAAGAGAGCTTATCTAAAATACTGTCAGTAGATAACTCAGAATTATATATATATATATATTTTTCTCACATTATTTAAAAGATGTCATATGTTATTTCAATAAATCTAAAATTTTAAAACTGCTGATCAAAGTCTACAATTGAAGATGGTGATAAATGAAAAATTACAAACGAATAAAAGATGTTCTTTTAAAAAATTGTGTTTCTTTCAGTTACCAGGTCAGAGAAGACTATTTTCAGAGTGGATTCAATTAGCCTATATGGTGCTCACAGAAATTGAAATTTAATTAAAATATTATTTTTCAAAAATGAATTTAATTAAGATCCATTAACTTTAATTATTTAAAATGTATTTAATATTTAGAATTGCATAAGATATCTATCCTAGTAGGAGACAAAACTACTTCTGAGTGCCTATTTCTTTATCCTGATTGCAAACAAAGACCAGAGTGACTCCTTTAAATGCTTAAATTTTCTCTATCAATTTCCTTTGTTTTTGAAATAGATTGATATGAAGAGGAATATATTTCTTATACTTCTCACTTTTCATTCTTCACTATTATTAACATCAACCCTTTAAAACCTTGTAGGAAACAGTGATATGAATTACATAGGTTTAGAAACCACTATAGATGGTGTTGAGTGTCAGTTGAATTAAAACTGAGATAACTATTTCAATTTCTGTTTTCTTTATGGTACACTGGCAAAGCTGCCCTCCATGCTGCACATCAGTTAGAAACTAAGGGTTAGCAAGATGGTGGCTTCCTTTCTTTCTCTACACTACATTGAAAATAAAAGCCAGCCTCAAATAAAACAGTCTTCCAAAATATATCAGTCTTTATGTTAATTTCTATTTTACAGAATTTCATAATATCTTTTAATTGTCAGCAAGGAAGATGCATGTCCTTATGAAACTTAATCATCTAAAAATGAAAAACTGTTTAATTTCTCGTCATTATTTCATCGTATTACCTGGTTGTCCCCAGTACAATACTTGTGCTGAAGAAAAAAAGAGCATATTCATGGAATAGCAACACAGATTGATTCTATTTGCATCTGTAGATTTCTTGCAATGAATGCCACTCTTCATTTGCAAATCCCTCTCTGCAGGAGATTTCTCATTACATGAAGCAAAGTCATATTTCTATGATGGAAGTTAAACACTAATTTGATAAGATGTCATGATCAAAATAATTTTTACATTAAAGTTAAAAATAAACCCAAATCTCTACAGACAAGTTTTTTTGTTGTTGTTGAGAGAGCTCCTAAAAACAAAGAAAAAAAATTACTTCTCAGGTGGTTTCATCCTATTAGTGTGCTTTCATGCTAAAGAAACTATTTTAAATAGAAGCTAAGACAAGATTTTTACATGTTGTTAATCATTATGTGTAATTTTTTTCTAATTAAAGTGGAAATTCATTAAAGAATTTGAAAAGATAAGAAGAAAACTGAAAAAGTAAGAAGTATGCGGCATGGGGTAGATAAACTCATAATGGTCTGAAATCCACAGGCGGTACCATACCATGCAGTTAATGAAAAGAGTATTAGTCTAAAAGCCAGAGAAGAATCTACTGTTGGACACACACTCAAAGGAACTATTATTATTATTATCTGGAAATAGGATTTCAGGGCAAGAGATCTCGTCAAACTCTACTGTATCAGTGCTGACAGAAGCAGATTATTCATGTGGCATATCTGGTATCCAAATTGTTTTGTAAAGCATTGATTGACCTAAGGGGACTAAGTTACACTGGATGTGAAAGAAAACTGCAGAAGGAGCCTATGTGTAAAACCAGCATGTTTCTAGTTTTGTGTCATAATTCAGCCCATCTGAATTGGGAATGTAAGTGCCCAGTATTGCCAGTATTGGTAGAGGGAACTCACCTCTTCCCATTCCTTGAACCTGCAGAGAACTGAGGCAACTGAATGTCCTAACTTAGATGCTTCAATACCTTTAAAGAAACCTGCCAGACATAATTATCTTCTATTTCTAGTCTCTGTCTGCAGAGATACTGCAAAATTACTCTAAATCTGATTAAAACTGAACTTACAGTTTCCACCAGTTGGAATGGCCGCAACAGCTGGGTAATACACAATTTACATACTGATAAATTAAAAAAAAACCAAAAAAAAATTATGGATGTGCATTTTTCCTTTGCCCAGATGATGATGGGAGTGGAACTAATGCAAATGGAAAAAGACCATGTAGAAATACAGTGCAGTCAGTGTTAAAATTTTACAGGCTTTTCAACAGCCATAGTCTGGTCTGGTAGTTTTCAAGAAATAGGTTACTATTTCTAGTATTATATTTCAGCTTTCAGCCAAAAAATTTTATACTTATATAAAAACCCCTAGAAAACATTCATTTGCAGAAATGAAGCTTTTTTCCAGTGAGCATCAGATCGCACCATGGTCTGTGATACGGTCTCTGGTCTAGAACCACTGAGGGGTTTTCAGAGAAATTATATAAAAACAGAATCATAAAAAGGATTGGCTTGAATGGGAAATTTAAAAACCATCTTGTTCAACCCCACAGGAATAAGCAGAAGCATCTTCATCTAGACCAGCTTTCTCAAAGCCCTGGCCAGTCTGACCTTGAATGTTTCCAGGACAGGGCCTGTCTATATGTCTATGTCTATGACCTCGCTGGACAATCAGTTCCAGGGTTTCATCACCCTCATTATGAAAAAATTCTTCCTTATATTTAGGCTGAATCCATGCACTTCTAGTTTAAAACCATTCCCCTTGTTCTGTAACTACATGCTCTTGAAAAAATTTACTGTTCAACTTTCTAGTAGGTCCCTTTAAGTACTGAAAAGGCACAAAAACGTCTCCCTGGAGCTGGTCTTTTCCAGGCCAAACAATCCCCAATTCTCCCAACCTGTTGTCACAGGAGAGATGTTCCAATCCTCTGATCATGTTGATGCTCCCCTCTGGACTCAATCCAACAGGTTTGTGTCTTTCATGAGCTGGGGTGGTGACTTAATTGAAGCCTTTCAGTACCTGAAGGGATCCTACAACAAAGATGGAGAAATACTTTTCACAAAGGCACGTAGTGACAGGACAAGGGGGAATGGCTTCAAAATGACAGTAGGTTTAGGTTAGATTCTGGCAAGAAATTCTTTACTTTTAGGGGGTAGAGGCACAGGAATATGTTGCCCAGACAAGCTGTCGATGCTGTGTCACTGCAAGTGTTCAAGACCAGGTTCAATGGGGACTTGAGCAACCTGGTCTGGTGAAAGACATTCCTGTACACAACACGAGGCTTGGAACCAGGCAATCTTTTTCTGTTCCAATCCAGGCCATTCTAGGATCATATGAGTAGATATAATTTTCTATAGCTTTATAATTCAATGTGTGTATCAGTTTATAAAAAGTGAAGAGTAGATCTGTCAAAAAGTTACATGAAGTACATGATAATTACTGAGAAAAATAAGGAGGAATCTAAAAACTATTGTGGCCTCAGTATTTTATTTAATAATTCTATCCAAAGAAATAGATATTCCAAGTATGCATAGAGACTGGATGACTGAATCACACTAAATCTACACAGATTCTGTTTTAATGCACAATATTTTGTGTCTTTTTTTTTTTATTTTTCCTAAGATTACTGTATCTTTTCCTCCCACAAAACTGTACAATTGAGAAACAGAGGGAAAACATTTGATTTCCAGGTTTAGGCAGGGACATCCTGGATAGGTGAAACTCATACAAGGACACTGGCTATTCCTTGAGATGTAATGTCAGAAATGCTTGGAGGACTATTCCTTGTTGAGCAAGTGCTAGCTGACTGTGAAGAACTGCAGCACTGATGTGAAGTCAGTGCTTACTATGCAGAGTACTGTTCTTAGAGACTTAGGGGTTCTCTAGAGTACATTACAGCAAACCAAATAAAAAACCCTGAAGTGAAATCAAGCTCAGAAGAAGGGATTTTGCAAGATATTGTGAGATCTGTGGAAGCATTTCCATTGATTAATCAAAAATAAGCTGAAGTATATGAGGGTTTGAGAGGACTTTATCTGAAATGGTTCTCCATTCATTACTGTCAGTGGACTGCCTAAGGACCTGGATAAAAAAACAGTGATTCTGACTGCTTACTTCACTACCTTGTCTTTTTTTTTTTTTTTTTTTTTTTTTTTTTTTTTGTCTTTCACTTTCTTTCACTTTTTAAAGTTTACATCTCTAAGTGTTATGTCCATGATTCTTTCTTTGTGGTTAAATATGCAAGAGGAATGCAGAATGACAAAATTGGGAATTAAAAGAATGAACAGTGTTGCAAGACAATTAAATATAAATCATGACAGGCTACTTAAATATATAAAAATCCAAGAACTCTGTCAGGAATTACTTGAGCCATTAAGAGATGAGTGGGAAGCTAGTGACAGATACTGTAGCTGACAGCCTGAAATAATTCCTGCTTCATTTTTCACTCAAATAAATGGAGGGTCAAACCCCAGAGAGTAAGGAATGGTAAATTTTCCTGTGGAGTGAATTAAAAAGTGGGAAACAGGGAATGATTAGAAGTTTCATGTCTGATAGTTCAAAGTGGTGTATTAAATATGGTTAAGGTATTGAGCTCTAAGGTACCTTGTAGCTATGAATGATGATGGAAGTAGCAGGGGATCCAGAAAAGGTACCACCCAGAATTCTGAAAGTGTATAAACAGATATGGAATGCAGCAAGCAGAATTTCTCTTCCTCTTAGTCATTCAGAGCAGAGCTTGTAATGGACATAATCATTTGCACTTACTGGAGGACAGAAACTGGCTTGCTGAGGAACAAAAAGGTTTGAAGATATTAAAGCCAAAGTCTGAATAGGGACAGAGAAGGTCTCTCTACCACCCAGAGCATCCCTCCAACTGTGGTCCCAAAAGACCTGCCTGTAGATTTCCTCTCTCCCTCTACAACTCAATTACTACTGAACACTGACTGTAGTGTGAAATTCTGTGCTGACAGCCAGGAAACTCCCTAGAGTTATGTGTGGCTGGAATATTTTCTAGTCTAATGGAATAACACAGAAATATATGAAATGAAACAAAAAATGCTTAAGAGCAACAAATCCCCTGATGTAGACTAGGGAAGTCTTGGGTTGTGGGAGTGTCCTTAATATGCTCTATGTAGTCCCACAGCAAGCTACATTTGGAGTTGGAGACTGCAGCTCTCAGCTGCTGCTTCTCATGACAGTTTTTACTGGTCCCTGTATATCTCATGATACCACTTTTGCCTACACATTTGTCCCAGCTATAGCAGCTCAAAGGGGCTGCTTAAAAGGATGTTGTGTAGCATTCAGCTCTGTGACTCATTTCAGATGGGACATGGTCAGGAAGCATGTAGAAAGGATTTTCTTTTATCCTGTTTACTTTTTCCTACTTCATACTGTTTTCTTAGGCAAACTCTTACAAAAAGTCCCAGGGAATTTTTGTTTGAATACAGCTTTCTACTCTAAAACATCTCCTACATGTCATAGTTTTAATGTAAGCTTGGGATGCTCCAGGAATGACATGTAATGTTATTGCCTAAAGTTCTCTCAGACAATATGTATTTTTTACCTATTTCCTACTAAGAAAATATTTATATTGCTTCTTTGGGGTTTGCCCCAAAATTTATTTCTTTTATTTTTCTCTTACTTATTTTGCTCCTTGTCAACCACCATGGTATGTGTCCTTAAGTACCACAAACATTCATCAGAATGCATCACACCCCATTATTAGCATGGCTAGATTTATACTGAAAATTACCTGGATAGACAATATTTATTTAGGCCTTATTAAAGTACAGCGATAAAACTGAGAAGAAAAACACATTGGCCTTAGCATTGCAAGCAATCATATCTGAGTTCCATTTTCAGCATATGAGTTGTCCCAATTCCTTCATAGCATCACATATCTTCTCAAGTATCTCTTGAACCCATTGCAGAACTCTTGCTTTATTCTCCAATAAAGAATTTATTTTAATTTTTGTTTGTTTCTTATGGCTTTTGATAATATACTCTCAGTTTTCTATAAAACTGTCTTCTAACTCCACATATTTTTTTAAAAATGATGATTTTTCTAACCATATGGGACAATTCCTACAGCTTTTTTAATATTTTAATCTTATTACTGTAATTCATAATGTGTTTAATAACACAATTCTGGGAAAAAAACCAACCCCAAACCTCTCTTGTTAAAAATAATTGAAAACATAGTGGGGACCTTTTAAAGAAATTGCCTTAATTAAAAAGTCAGACATGACAGTGCATTTCTGTTCATTTATTTTACACTCCCTGGATTATAAAAGTCTCTTGGTTTTCCATCTGGTAATATTAAATTAAGCTCAAAACAAATGGACAGAATGCACTTTTTGTGTTGATTGACTTACTTTCCCTTCTTTTAAGGGAAAACAGTGTTTTGGAGGAAAAAAGTATGCATTCCTCTTAAGCAGGAACATAGGATGCTTGGTCTGTGTGAATAGGGAAGGGTTTTTTTGCCCAAAGAGATTGTGGAGTCTCCATCATTGGAGATACCAAAAAATTGACTGAACATGGTCCTGGACAACTGCCTTGAGCAGGAGGTTGGACATGATGACCATCTGAAGTACCTTCCAGCCTTGCCTATTCTATGTTCCCATGAAAAGTTTATGGTCTGAAACTCTAATAGACTTTTGTCATTTATCATGGGTAATTCTTGAAATTAAATTCTTTTTCAATCCTACATGGGTAAAAGTTTTTTCTATCCAGCTATTTGCATGTGAGAAACTGTTATTAAAACAAAATTAATTAAAATATATTTCACATTAACTTCAGTAGAAGAGAAGGAGAAGGAGAAGAAGAAATAATCCCCTGTCTGCTTTAAAATAATTTTTCCCCTAGATTTTTTTCTCTTTTACTACAGTTTGAGTAAGATCACAGAATCACAGGATGGCCTGGTTTGGAAGGGACCATAAAGATCACCCAGTTGCAAGCCCCCCATGTGGACAGAGACACTTTTCCCTAGAGCAGGTAGCTCAGAGCCCCATCTAACCTGACCTTGAACACTTCCAGCAATTGGGCATCCACAGGTTCTCTGAACAACCTGTTTTAGTACCTCACCACCCTTACAATAAAGAAATTCTCCCCTAACGTATAATCTAAACCTCAGTT
Source organism: Catharus ustulatus (assembly GCF_009819885.2). Classification (NCBI taxonomy): domain Eukaryota; kingdom Metazoa; phylum Chordata; class Aves; order Passeriformes; family Turdidae; genus Catharus; species Catharus ustulatus. The sequence continues at coordinate 99,307,519 of NC_046223.1, forward strand.
TGAATGAATTTCCCTTGTTCTGTCACTACGTGACCTTGTAAAAAGTCCCTCTGACAAGCACCACATCACTATCTGTTCAGTGTAACATGAATTATCAAATATGCTATTCAAAACCAATACCCAGTAGATGGGAAATCTATCAAAAAATGAAGTGAAATATAATCAAAGTGTGAACTTTGAAATACATTATGTGGGATGAAACTGGCAGATTGATCTATAGCAGTTCTAATTGCTTTATCTGAAGGAACTGGAAATATATATCTGGTTTATAGTCGTGGGAATCTTTGAGTTTTTTTCTCAAAAAAGTGAGAAAGGAAAAGTGAGCAACTGAAAAGCCATTAAGATAAGTCCCTGTTACGTAACTTGTAGTAAAGCTTTGTGTAAATATTGGACTGAGAATGCCAACTCCTTCAACTTTGGCTAAGTGGTGTAAATGAGGCCAGGGCCATCTCGTCCGTTATCAGATCAATATGTATTATTAATTCATCTACACTGAAAAGATATAAAATGTTCCCTTGTGTCACCTGAGAAAAATATCCCTCTGCACTCTCAAATGTTGTCCTTAGTGATGATGTCATTAAGAAAAATGCATTTAAGAAAAAAGTCCTTTTCTTATGGCAATTCTCCAAGACAAATATTCAAGTCAGTAGGAAGTGCTGATACTGAATGTCATGTTTCAGTTTTGCCACAAATATACAAGATAAAGCAAGACTGGGGTGGGGAGGGATAAATGACAATGAAATTATGAAAATAGGGAGAACCTGTCATGCCGATTACTTTGATTCATTCCACCATAACACCCGCAGAGATTATTCATAGATGACTGTTGGAATCCATTTATGAATGCTTCTGAGTTCTCATCTAAATCATAAACAACTTAATATGCTTCAAATGCTTCATTGCTTAAAATCTGAATACACTAACAAATCCTCAGTTCCCTTTTGAAAACAGTCATTATTGTGATTCACACATACTGAATGTCATTCTGAAGTTTCATATCAAACTTCTTTTTGTTGTATTTAAATGCTTCCCAGCAATGATTTTGATTAATATTGTGAAAATCCCAATCTTTTCTGTCATTCTCAGTAACATGTATGAACAATATAGAATGTCTAAGGGTAATTACTGATGTTAGTCAAAAATATAATAAAGGTTTTGAAAGGATAACTTTTTCCAGAATTGTCAGAAACAATACTGGAATAACTAAACAATATTTAGTTATTTTAAGAAGTTAATTTAAAAAGAGTCGTCAGACATCCCACCTTAAGAAAGATGTTGCTTTATTGCAGAGATTGTTCCTGCCTTGTCAGTATAAAGAAGGTGACAAGGCAATAAAGTTGATCTGATGAAATACCAAGTTGTTATCCTTGAGAAAAGGATACTGTACTGATACTGTATTTCATGGCATACAGTTATCTATATCCTGACTTCAGCAGCCATATGACATTCAGAATTACACATCAAACAAAGCTGTGATTTGCCTCAATACATAGTTGCAAACCATGATGAGATTCAGTATTATATTTTGATGTTTATAAATCATACTCTCCTCAGAGGTATCACATAAATAAATCACAGATAGTTGTCTAGAAAATAAATCATGAAAACCAAACCCACTGGAAGTGTCTTCATCACAGTGATAGAGGTACAGCTGTTTAGTTGAAATCTGAGAGATTTAAAACAGTAGTTAAACTGCACAAAGCATATAGAATGTCTAAAATGCAAGCAAATGTTGATATACTTTGGTATAGACAGAATAATGACCAAAGTTAAAAACTGAACCGTGATCTTATGTAATTGGTTTTAATTTAGCATGATTTAATATTGAAGCTGATATCTCTTTAAAAACTATCTATTGTGTTTGACATCTAAAAAGAACTTCTAATTTATTAATATAAATTACATATTGAGATTCATTTTACAGTATCTGATATGCTGTGTATTTATAGTTTATGAAACAACTTTACCCTTAACAGAAGAGGCTAAAGGAATAAACTTCATAGACACATAAACAACACCACAAGTGCACAAAGATTCATCAGTCGTCAGTAATGATGAACTTTTAGTGCCTGATGTGTTTGTTAAGTCACAAATTTTAGAGCTACTAGTCACGAAGAGCAGATCACTTAAAAGTGCTGCATGTTGTACTAGTACAGCACAAACACGAACCCAGGCCATGTACAGTAAAACAGTCTGAAAAACACAATTAGCAAATCCGAAAACTTCAGACAAATCAGAGTAGACCAAAAATGGCAGGTAAAATAGGTAGGGTTATCCAAGGCAATCAACACCTTTTAAAAGGCATATAAATGGATTCCAGTCTTTTACAAGAGTGTCAAGACTTAATCAGGTAACACAATGCCTGTTTACAATTTATTTATTTTTGAGTCTGTAGAGTTATTGCAATTATGCCTTATCAACCAATATGCAGCGCTAATTTCATTTTGCAACATTCACAATACCAAATTTTGCTAAAAAAAGTCACGTGGACTTCATTTGTATCTTACAAAGACTTCTGATATATGTCTGGATTTACTTGTACATTTTATATTAAAACATGTAAATCATACTTAATGCAGCAAAGCAAAATACATATGGAAGCGATTGCATATGTAAATATGCAGTAGTTTGCAAATATGGCAAAAGTTTACAGCAGTCAGAAGTACATTAGCTGTTTTATGAGTTCCAAATCCAGTTAATATGGAAATTACTTGAATAAATTTTTTTAGATTATAGATCCTGCCTCAGAGGGTAATGTTTTAAGGAAGAAATCCTCCGACTTTGAAGATGTAATTGTATCATCATAATGCTATTTTGTGACATTCTAAAAGGTTTATAAGTGTAAAATCTATTAAGGTATGTGCATTTGAGATTTAAAGTTCATAATTTTAGCATCAAATCTATATAATGCTTACATAAATCTTCATTGCTTTGTGGAAGTGGATGAATTTTGTTGAAATTTATTCAGAAGACAACACTGAAATTTAAACCGTGATTTTATTTCAGTCTTACCGAGTAGGAAGAAGTAAGACTCCAAAAGGAATGTTCAGAATTTTTCCCTGTTTTAGAGTTTAATGTTTCAAGTGGTTTCTGTACAAAAATATTTACTTTGGACTCTTGGTTTTGGATTTTGTTTGGTTTTGAAATTGTTTTGGGAAATGTTGTGAGGGAATCCAGTATTTCCAACACTTCAAAAATGAATACAAAACATTTAAAAGACCAGTCATGACTGAGAAAATCACAGACTTTGCCACTGAGAAAAACTGGGAGGTTACATTTTCTAGTCTGCTTTGCTAGCATTACCAGCAGCATTATGTTCTTAACTAATATTCTATCTAATATTTTGGTCCCAGTACCTGGAAATTTTCAAACTATGCAATAGGCTGCATTCACAGGGAAAAGCAGTACTTTTTAAAATCAAAAAAAGAATAAATATTTTGGAAATCTTGAAACTTCTGCTATATGTCATAAGGTTATAAAACCAAAAGTATCATTGTAAAATATAAGCTTAAAATTCATCAAAAGTCTATAAAGCCTGTATGCATATAGACTTGTTGAAATTCTTTAACATTATGTAAATAAACATCCCTTGAAATATTGCATCCCTCCCTATTGCTGCCACTATTCATCACTGTTTCTTTGTTGAAGAACTGTGAAAAATCAACATTGTTAAGAAGGGCTATTTAACAAAGTTGTGTATTTTTATTTGTGTAGAATGAGGGTTGAACATTTCATCTGTGAAATAAATTATATCAGAATATTATCGCTATATTATTGTTCTTAGGGGACTGGTAAATATCTAAGTCATACAGGTAAGAATGTCTATACAGGTAGAACACTGTGTAGTAAGGAAAGAACACGCACAGTATGGATGTCCTAGGAGTGAATAGCTACAATTCCTTAATTTAGCATTGATAGGATCAATCAAATTGTATCTTTGTTGTAGAAATTTCACAGTCTCTTTGGATCCAAACAGGAGGGGTAGGTGAATATGAATAAGCTAAGAAAAACTGAGAAATGGAAAATATGCATTACAATGAAGTAGGAGGAATGAAACTTAGGAACTGAGAACATAAAGTTAGTTTTCTCTTCACAGAAAGCGTAAACAAGCATGTCCAACTAGTGCCTTTTCAATATGAAAGAAACCATTGCATGAGACACTGCTGGTCATGATTCACAGAAAGATAGGAAGGTACTATCAAGTCTTTCCTTGGAAGCAGAGTGACAGTTCTGGAGCCAGGATGTAAAAACACTTTGAGAAGAAACAAAATGCGACTCCCTCTCATAAATCACTGCCATGCATTGCATACAATTAAGACTAGAATAACCACATTAGGAGTAGCATCTTGGCGAAAGAAATATGGCTGGTCACAGTTGTTTCTTGGCTACAACAATGAAGGGTCACTCGTACAGAGAAATAAATTTGAATCAGATTTGGTGCCACAAGTGGTAGAATAAGAATTATGGTAATTTCACGAGTATAAGATGCACTGGAGTATAAGGCGCACTTCTCAGTGCCGGCAAATTTCTGAACTTTGTCCATATATAAGGCGCACTGAAGTATAAGGAGCACTTTTTTTTTCAGTGAGGAGCCGTGCTGTGTGCAACAAAGTAACGAATTAGTAACAGAATCCTGCAATCATGGAGTTTACTGGCAGGCGCTCAGTTTGCAAACATTTTTCACAGATTAGTGTAGCCTTTAAATGCAGCCCCATGCGCCCTCCCCATGCACGGGCCCCGGCACTCCTGCCCGCCCCTGGCACTGGCTGGCATGGCTTGGTCCCCCGCCCCCTGCGCCTCGCAGCTCTGCTCACACTTCCGGGTTGGCAAATTTCCCAACTTTGTCCATATATAAGGAGGTATAAGGTGCACTTCCGGGTTTGGACCAAAATTTTAGTCAAAAAGGTGCGCCTTATATGCGTGAAATTACTGTTATCTGATTCTGTTGGGGAAATCAAAAGAAGGTGGGTGGAACATACAGGCAATTTCTCTCTTAAAGAGAAAAATTCAATTGGGACTCAAATCCTAGCCCATAACAATTATTCTTTTTTTCTGATTCAGTAGCAAACTCTATTGTAAATAAACAAAAACTTTACAGTTTTTAATCTATCCCCTATTGTGCCCTATAAAAAGAAAAATGAACTGTGTTTATTCAAACTATTTGTACTATCTCAAGATTTAGCCAAAAGCTTCTTCTCCCTTTTCTGAGATTGATTACACCCATTTTCAAGCACACAAATTTTTAAAGATATTTAGAACTGGTTTGTGAGGCATGAGGCACAGTAATACCTCAAAAAATGTCTTTCAATGCTGAATATTACTTAATAAAATATCGCTCTTTTTTTGTTTACCCTGAAATGAAAAAACACTTGAGAATTTTGCAATTCACAATTTCAATAAATAAAAAATTAGGTGTAAAATTAAACCCCAGAATTTTCCAAACTGGACATTCGGGGCTGGGTTATTTTTTTAACTTGTCATTGCAAGAGAACTCTGATCCTACAATAGCCAAAATAGACCAAAGTCTTGGCATTGGGTAATCAGCCCTCCAAAAATATTTCTGTCTTTCTGTCTAATATTATCTAGATCTGATATTCATGTTAATAAAATGAGGAGGGTCAGATGTGGCTTCTGAAGGTTTGCTGTGCACCACTAAAATCAATGTGGTTTGTTGTTATATTTCTAAAATTCACTTTAATTTTCTCTTTCTTTCTCTCCTTCTCTCTTTCTTCCATTCTTGTAAACATTTTCCAAGTTGCCATATAATTTTTTTTCCTCATCTTACCTACTCTAAGACTCCTCAGTGCTACGTTCTCTAGGTGACAATATATTCATGGAAGTAATACTGAAGTTCTGCAGTGCTCACATTGACACTCCTGCAAGCTCCATGTGGGTGGAAATCTACTTCTGCCTAAAGCATCACCGACTTCATGGGACAATAAAACTTCAATATGCTAAGCAAAACAGAAATATTGCCAATGTGCAACATTTCCTTAGGCTTTCTGAAGAAATTAGGACAAAACCTGATGCACGAACTTCATTTGTAACAAAAAGGCTCATAAGCTTTCTTCTCCAGATCTGTGTTAATGGAGGATAAGATGCATACCATCACCCCTGCATTTGTTTAGTGCATGGCATTTCTAGCTCTGGGCTTGCATAAAATCATGTTGCTTTCAGGACTTTGAAGTTCTGAGAACTAAATAAAGCATACTCTATGATGGCTTAGTAACACACAGATTCTTAAAAAGATGTCATGTCATGGCAAGGTATAACATACTTTTACTGTACTAATTTTTCATCAAATGCGACAGACTCTCTTACAGCATTTGAAGATTTGAAGATAAAGCAGACCCAGACCCTTGCAAAAATGTACTGTAGCTGTAACAGTAAATTTTGAAAGCACCTGCTAGTGCATATAGCTTTTCCTAGATGCAATTACACTGTTGTAATTATCAATTGTCTTTAAAGGGGAATATAACATGACTTCCCGGCATTTCTTTCTTGAATTGAATTTGGTATTAAATCTCATTTAATGAGACATTAGAACTTCAGTCATTTTTTAAGACCTTGAAAGTGGCATCATTCTTTTAAAATGAGTACACAAAAATCAGCATAAAGCATTAAAATAGCTAGAAAATTTTTAGGTTTGAAAAAAACCCCACTAGATAAAATCACATTGCAGACCACTTGCTGGGTTTCTGTGGTATAGCACAAACTTTTCTATACCAACAACTCATAATGAAGAGTTTTAAACACCAGCAATTGAAAGCTCCAGTTCAAATAAAAAAAATTGCTCAATACCTTTCCTGGTTATAATTAAAAGGAGGTTTTTCAGCTCACTGTCCACAGTCCATGTAATTAGCACATGAAATAACATTTTAATACAATTAAACTGCATAATAAACTTCTTCACCCTGATAATAAGCAAGGTTAAATGTAATTTCTTTAGCAGAGGAAAGAAACTCTATAAATACCTTCTTAGTGAGATTGAATCAAATCAGGAAAACTAATCATCAATAGAAGCATTTATTTTATATATTCTTAGTTCCATGTAATACAAAAAACTTCTACATATTCCACAGTAATTTTTATAACCACATATACTCAAAACAAAAAAAGTTAATGCTAGAAATATGCTTCCAACATTTTTTTCCTCTCTGTGTTTTACTTAATAAAAAAAATACATTTCACACAAAGCTGAAAAATGCTGATGCTATATGCAGCAGATAACCAGTTGTATTGGTTTTGCATGGCCTGATTTTGTGAGAAGCTGCTGGAAGGTGCCTCCATGTCCAGCAGAGCCAATCCCTGGAGGCTCCAAATAGAGATGTGCTGCTGGCCAAGGCTGGGCCAATGAGAGAGGTTAGCAATGCCTCTGTGATAACATAGTTCAGAAGAAATCAAAACAAAAAATTGTGGCACAGTTTTAATCGTGACTAGGGAAGAGTGGAGGTAGAACATGAGAACAGCTCTGCAGACAGCAAGGTCAGTGCAGAAGGAGGGCAGGAGGTGCTCCAGGCACCAGAGCTGGGATTCCCCTGCAGCCCCTGGTGCAGCTTATGGTGAGGCAGCTGTGCCCCTGCAGCCCATGGATAACCACAGGGATGCAGAGATCCACCTGCAGCCCATGGAGAACCACAGGGATACAGAGATCCACCCACAGCCCATGGAGAACCACAGGGATGCAGAGATCCACCCACAGTCCATGGAGGAGGCCACACTGGAGCAGCTGGATGCCTGACAAGTGGCTTTGATCCTGTGGGAAACCTGCGCAGAGAGGGCCCTGCTCCCATGCTGGAGCATGGAGCTGGTCCTTGGAGAATTGCACCCCATGGAAGGGTGACCCACTTTGCAGCAGTTTGGGGCTGTGTGCTTGTGGGACACAGTTACATTGCAGCAGTCCCAGGGAGCTGCTGTCTGTAGGATGGACTGACCCTGGAGATGTTCAAGGAGAACTGTCTCCTGTGGGAGGGACCCCACAGTGCAGCAGGGGAAGGACTCCTCTCCCCGAGAAGTAGGGGAAGCCACAGGTGATGATCTGACCATAACCCCCATTCCCGGTCTCCTTGCACCATTGGGGCAGGAGGTAGAGCTGGAAGGAGGGAGCAGGGAGGGAAGGAGGGATGGGCGAAGGTGTTTTTAAGGTCTTATTTTACTTCTCATTATCCTGCTTTGATTTTGTTAGTAATAAGTTCACTTTACATTTTTAACGAGCCCATTTTGCCTGCGATGGTATTTGGAGAGTGATCCCTCCCAGGCCTTATCTCAATTCATGAACCCTTTGTTAAATTTTCTCTCTTCTGACCAGCTGCAGAAGGGAATGAGTGAGTGGCTTGTCCATGTGCCTGGCATCAGGTCAGTCCCAACCCATAACATCAGTGAATAAATTTTCTTTTAGTCTTACAATTTGAAGGCATAGCATATTGCACCATTGAGTTAGTTCATATTACTCTCTTGTTTCAAGTTTTACTGTTCTATGTTGACTTCTGTTAGACTCCTTTTAGACAGCCTCTAGTTGAATGAGGAACTTCTATTTTGGGGGAAACTGTTTCTCCAAATATTAGCCCTGATCTGCTGCAGCTGTCTCATACCCATATCCATTTATTACCCTTTCATCTCTTTTTAGAATCTGGGGTAAAATAATTGAACCTGGACCGTTGTGATATTTTATTAAAGCTATCTTTTACATGCTTCTATGACAATTTAAAAAAAAATTACATAACCTTTGTCAAATAAAATCAAAGTTTGATATTTTTTCTAATATACTATGACTTTGTCTTCAACATACGTGCAAAGAAATGGTCCTAAAAGTCTGACTAGCATTGTTTGTGTGTTGGTAAGGACATCCGTACGATCTTCCCTGGGTCAAAATCGGCTCCTCAAAACTTTAAAGAATTCAATGCAAATTTCTAAACTGAGGTTTTAATCTATAATACCTAAACTTTTACATGAACTGTGGGACACTGAGAAGCTTTTCAGACACTGTGGGATGTATCTGTATATGCATGAACTACAGACAGCATTTTTAAAAGACAGAAGATTTCACAGAAAACCACTTTAGATTAAATTCCATTACTTCCCCAATTTCTTCTATTTCAGTTGAACCTCCTAGTTGTGGTGGGGTATTCCCCTCCACCAGCTCCTTGGGCCCACTCTATGACCTTAGAATTTCCCATTAGGTCTTGGCCTTTGTGTAATGAGATGGACAAGGAAGTATCCCTTGACTCCACCAGGAATTCCTGCATGCCAAGGGTAGGGATGGCAATATCCATATCAGGAGCTCTGGACACCTGACCAAGGCAGGAAAAGAGAGATAATTCCTCTTCCCCTAAAGTCTAAGCAAAACACTTATCTGAATTGCAGCCTGAGTGGAATCATATCATTGTTACCAGACTTTTGAAAAATTCCGTAATTACTGACTTGTATTGTTGCCAGGATGGAAATTGTTGACTAAAGCAAATCAGTTCATGACTCTAAAAAAAGCACACCTAAGTGAGGCCATTTGGTATGTCCTGGCCCTCAGCAGCATCTCCCTCCCTCCCTCAGACCTTGTGAACCCCCACATATGTGATCATTAGAGAACCGTTGCTGAGCTGGAGCCTGGACCAATCCCCCTCACTCCTAGAGGCTCCACCCTTGCCCACTGAGAAATTCAAAGGCATTCGATGTGAATATTTCATTGCACTTGAGAGGAATTTTTAACTGTTGAATACCTTTATTTATTTATTTATTTATTTATTTATTTATTTATTTATTTATAAGTAACTTCATGTCTGTCTGTGTGACTGTGTGAATTATTTAAACATTTCTAACAAGCACACTATGAATGCTGCCATCTCACATCCATAATTAAGTCACTGTTGTAATTGCACTAAATCCAACTTAATCACTTTATAAATGTTAAATTAGTTAATCATTAAGTGCTGCTAAATCCTTTAGATATAAAATGTTGGCCAAGTCTGAGATTAAGTAAGGATTTAGCTTCACCTAAGACTCATCATGCAAAGGGTCAACTCTGAACCTTGTGACTGAACAGGAGGGTCTCCCTTACCCTTTTGTGTCTTTGCTTTCTGTGTAAACCATTTCTAAATTGATTCTAACCTGATTTATTGTGGTAAGATAGGCTGAAAGGATGGTACAGAAGGGGATCTCTCCCGATGCATTACAGCAGTGCTGATTACTGAGGGGTGGAAACATCTGTGCCCAATGAGTTTGGGTGTTAAAAAAAAAGTGGGTTAGCTGGCTGCAAATTGCAGTTGGAGCTTGAGATTGAGAGTGTGCTGAAGTTTGGGATGGAGCTGGCTGTGCTGTGAGGAGGTAAGGGACACGTTGTGCAAGGGACAGATAGGGCTAGGTGGCTGTGTAAGGGACAGGTTGGGGTCTGCTGGTTGCACAGAAGGAAGAAGGAAACTTGCAGAGGGAAGAGGAGGAGTCAGAGCTGTGTGGAGCTACCTGTAAGAAAATGAGTCAGTGCTGTGTGAAGCTGCTTATGAGTGAAGAAGTCAGAATTGTTGGAAAGAAGTACACTGAAAAGAAGGAATGCAGAGCTTTCTGAATAAAAGACTGGTGGTAATGCCAGTTGCCTGTCTCAACATAAGTGCAATAATTTTTCTTTGTGTTTTATCCATGTTGTAATACGGGGGACTTTGCTGTTGGGTTTTATTAAGTTGTACTTTCATATCTTCATATTAAGCTAACACCTGCTGCAATCCTTTAGGCAACCTAAGATGTTCATTTGTGACTGATAAACCTATGGATCAACTCTCTATAATAGCAGAAACTGGCCTTCCTAGAAAGGAACTAGGGTAAGTTTTGGACTACAGTATTACTGGAGATTGGCTTTCCCCCCCTCATGCCATCTGCAATGTTTACATGATATTTCTTCAAGTGCAATCTATTTACCTGCATATCAGTGCTGAGGTGCCTAAATTATTTTAACTACTTCTGAATAGAACACAAATTCTATCTTATGAAAATAAAATTACAACAAAAAAAAGACTATAAAATTTAAAAGAAAAATATTTATGTATAGTCTCATAATATCATAGCATGAAAGAAAAATATGGAAGTATAATGGGTTGAAAATTAATGAACAACAAAATACATGCTTTTTAGTAGCTATGATTTTTTTCCTTAACTCTTTACGATCACATTCTGTTTAGTACTTTCAACCCTTTTAGTAAATTTAAAATCATGGTCTTTAATTTATATCCTAGTAGATGGTGAATGGCAAGTGAATACAGTTATGACTAGAGTTCAAAGCTGCTGATTCCTGATTATTTTTGCGCAGAGATGGTAAATAAAGTTATATCTGCCATATGATCCCAGTTAGTTTTACAAAGTTCAAAAACCACTGATTATTAACTAGGCCATGTGGAATAAGATTTTATTACTAAGGAAAAAAATTGGGGTTTTTTGGGGAGACAACACATTTTTTATAATATTTTTAACTACTTGATTTTTTTCTTTACTCTTTCTTATAGAAACAAAAGCATATTTCATATTCTCTTCCTTGGGGTTATAAACCTAACATCCAGGATCTGTATATGTGCAGCTGAACTGCAATTGAGATGCTATAAAATTACCTAGAAAGTAAGACATGTGGCGGGATACAAGATGATTCAATTGAGAATGGAAAAAGAGAGACATAGATGGGAAATAATTACTCACAAAGATAGAAAGGGTTTACATGACAAGGTTTAGGTACTTCTGTTACTGAGCTGCCAATAACAGAAATGGTGATACAAAGCTTTAGTCAGCTACATTTGGATTATGTATTTTTGCAGGAGTTGGGAGGGTGGCATTGTCTTTGTTAGTACTTTGAGTAGCAAAACAAGTTTCTAAACTTGTTTTAAGATGTTCACTAGGGACGCAAGTGCAATCTAGTAAACACATCTGACAGCTGTATTCTAAAATGAATCAAGTCCATTCTGCCACAGTGCGGGAGGATGGACAAGGTATCTATCTCATTTCTCAATTTATGTCCTCTGATTTTTCCATGTGGAACCTGACATAACTTTCATTTAAGTGGAATTATAAAAAGCTGAAAATTTCTCTCACTTATTTTGTAGACACTGACGGGGACACTCCAGGTATTGCAAAAAGATGCATGATACAAAATAGATACGAGTAGAAGATACAGTGTGAGAACAGAATCACAACATGTCTGCTGTTCCAGACTCTTATTTTACTGTTGCCACAAATCCCAACATCCTATACCCTGCTGGCTAGATCCTTGTATCACAGGTGTTCAGTTCCTGGTGGGTTTGGAAAGTGATACAGAAGGAGAGCATGAAATAATTCAACAGTAGTGTATAGTAGTATATTTCTGATAAGAAATACAAGGTTTTTCCCAAAGCGTCAGTTGGAAAACATAGGTCTGAGTGAGGAACACTAAAAGGGCAACCTAATAAGCTAAGTTGAATGAATAAGCTATTTATTCATTGAGTAATTAAAGTTACTGAATTGTAAATTGAGAAGGGGTAATTTCCATAGGCCAAATTCCTGGATAAATGAAGACTCCTTTACCCTATCTACACATCCACTTAGTGAGGTGAGTTCACAAAAATTTCCTTTTTGATTTGAAAAACTCTATAGTACATGACTGATCTTTCCAAAAGTGAAAAAGTTGTCTAGTTTCAAGCTGATAGAAGAGCCAGTCTTCCTTACCCTGTAAGACCAACAACTCTAACCTTGGCCTGTAGATACCTGTGAAATTCTGAGTTTGCTCGGGCTGCAGAACACTGAAACCATAAAGCTGACAGCAGTGCCACTGAGCAGGTATGAAATCTGATCAAAATGTGTTGCTGTCTAAGGGCTTGTACCTCTCCAGTGTTATTGCTTATAGCCAGAAGATCACTGTCTTGGAAGAATGCAGGCTATAAAAGCAATCCTGGAACAAGAGACACTGTGCTACTTTAGCCATGAAATGAATGGAATGTTCACTGTCAATGACAATATAACTGGAGAAACTTGGAGCTTGTTAAAGATATGGGAGAAATGTAGGCTCTCAGTGGAAGTTTTAAGTGAAAAAATATAGTTTAGTATTTGTGGAGGGAAGGGCAACTGGAAACAGCAGTGTGCAATTTTTATCAAGCTCCATTGTGTAATAGATGTCAAAGGAATACATGATGTTATACAGGTATCATTAGCTCTTTCAGCATTCTAGTTATACTGAGAGAAAAAGGAGAACAAAAAGTTATTGATAATATTGAACAATAAGATTTCAGGACCTTTTGTTAAAAGAAACTGTTTTAACTAACAGCAAAATAACTATTAACAAAAGCCTTTTCCAATGGCATGTGGGATGTAAAAGCTAATGACATAGCATTCCTTCTTCAAGTAAACCAAAAAAACTGATCTCCTCCTTTTAGCTGTAGAAGTAGCTGTCATTCCAGGGACTGGCACTGCACAGCGCTGTGTACCATGAGCTTGGTGATAGACCTGTTGTCATGGTTCATGAAGAAAATTAATTCTACCCCAGCTAAAACCAGCACACCTTTACAACACAATGGCAGAAGCAAGGAAGGAGTCTCATGTTCTGAGGCTGTTTAGCCCAGGGTCTGGTATATTTAATGAAAATAGCAGTTGAAAAGGCAGAGCTTCTGACTTCTGAAAATTAATGTAAGACTCTAAGAAAACCATTCTTCTGTTCAAGCCATATTTTTACAGTCTTTTTAAAATTAGCTTACTGTACTAAGCAGATAGCTATTCACGTAAATGTTATGTGTAACTGAAATGAAAATGGTAAGTTATGTGAAAGTAAAATCGGCAAATTTGGGGAAAAGCCTGTTTACTTCAGACTGCAAGAACAGTGTTGTGTATTGTTTTATCAGTGTTCTCATAAAGAATAATTTTAAAAATGCCTTTGGCCTATGTATATTCAGTAAGAATGATGGCAGCTGGGAATTAGTTTTTGATTAGCTGTATTGTCTACCAGATGTGTTCTCTACCAGAATGTATGGTGTATTATGTAATTTAGAGCTTAGACCACCTTTCGGTACCTAAAAGTGGCCAACAAGAAAGCCAGAGACTTTTTACAAGGAGACAAAGGGAAATGACTTTAAACTGGGAAAAAAAAAAAGTAATTTGAGACTAGATATTAGGGAGAAATTCTTTCCTGTGAGAGTGGTGAGGCACTGGAACAGGCTGTCCAGAGAAGCTGTGGATAATCCATCCCTGCAAGTGTTCAAGGCCAGGCTGAATGGGGCTTTGAGCAACCTGGTCTAGTAGGAGGTTCCCTGCCCATAGCAGGGGATTGGAGCAAAGTGATTTTTCAGGTCCCTTCAGATTCAAACCACCTATGATTTCCTGATAATTAGGTCAGTTAATTATGAGGTTTAATTTTGACACTTATTTAGCAAACTGATGCACAGCTAAACATTTTGTTAAATTTATGCAATATCTGTAACCCGATTGCTTTCTGTGGTGTCATGAAGCACTTTAAAGAATTAGACAAGAATACCAGCATTATGAACTGTGTTTAAAACTGTATTATAACAGTATTATAAAATACTGTAAAATTGGCTATTCTTAAAAAGAGGAAAAAAAAGTCACTCTTTGCACTACTGTGTACTTTTTTAAAATAGACAGTTTGCCTAAGGAAATCTGTGTCCTTTCTTCTTTCTCTAGGGATTACTGTTGTATCTTTTTCTACCCTTCCTGCTATATATTTTATGAGAACAGAATCAAAACTACAATGTCTCATCTTTTTGGGTTTTGTTGTGTTGTTTTGCTTTTCAACACTGCTAGATGGATCTGAGCTAGCTCTGACTGGAAACAAGAGTTTAAGCTATTTGTTGTTTATCACACACGTTATTTACAAGGCACACATCTATAGTTCAGATACAAAGGTAGGCATGTCTCACATCTTGTCAAAATGCCACACTGGCTGTCAATTACACGAGCTCTCATCCCTCTTGTGAAGGAACAGATCACATACCTGAAACCACAACATCCTGATTCTGACAGTTTGGCTGGGGAACATTTATATTCATCGATTGCTGCTATCACACTATCTGTTTTGAAGACACACACACAGAGAAAAATGTGACTAACCTACAGGCATGACCTGAGCTTTTTGATGACTTGCACCTGCTTCTCCACCTAATGACCTGAACTGAAATACCAATTAAATATTATTTGTCTCAGGAGTTAACAACTCATAATTCTTTCTAAAAATGTTTTCTATTTTTAGCCTGCATGATTGATCAGATGTTTATAGTATTGGCAACATTGAACATTTGGAAATCAGGACACATTCTTTGAAATATTGTGTTAAGGGTGTTTTAAGCAAAATGCTCTTTTTTGTCATACAACAATTTAGCATATCTTAAGTGCTTCCATATTCCTGTTAAAGTCACAAGGAAATGGGAAATCTGCTATATCTTAATATTGTTAAAGGGAAGGCAAGGTTATTGTATCATTGTGTAATTGCAGGAGGGAGAGATTTAAATGATATTCCAAACACTGACAAAAAAAAAAAAAAGAATTGGAAAGCTATCAAAATAGCTAGCACAAAAGTAGAATGAAGAGGATGACATGTCTCTTCATTATTAGTAGAACCAGTTGAGAAAATTATAACAAGGATAAATCTCTACTCCACAATCATAGGAGGAAGCAGAAGGTGTGAATTCAAGCTAAGGAGACAGTGCCAAGAAAAGCCTGCCTAGAATATAATTAGAACAGACTAATCAAGATGCCATCCTGTCACAGAGGCACTGCACAATCCTCCTAGAGAATCCTAATGTATGGTGTTCAGGAGCACATTTACTGGGGGAAGGTAGCAGTTATGTCTCTCCCTGCATTGGTATCACTGTGCTGAGCTGACCTGTGTGTCACAGGAAGGCAAAGGTGGTGCAGCAGAGCCAGCCCTTCAAGCCTTACACTGCTGGCATCACACACCATTGTCTGGGGCAATCAAAGCTGAGCAAGCTGGGAAAACAAGGTCATTCTCTCTCAAACCAGGTATGATGTCTTGGGATATCTCATGGATACTTTAAAATAATTGTCTGCCCAGGAATAGCTAATCTTTTTGTGAACATTCCTGTCCTTCGGAGAGAGGGTAGCAGGTAGAGGTAGAAGCTAAACAGAGTTCTTTCCAGGAGTTGCACAGGCCCCCACCAGAGTGTGCAGTTACTTCAAAATGCATTTGAAAAATTAATGAACTAAACAATTTATCAGACGTATTCTAAAGTAAGATGTTCCTACAAGCTAAATGGTCGATTAACTAACCTTGGAAAAAACAGGGAATGCCTGTAATTCTGTAACAGTGTCCCTACTTTAAAAACTTGTGGGACACAGGTTCTAAAATCACACATGGCAACAGCTTTTAGGTCAGCTGCAGGGATGGGGCACATTTGAAGGCAGAGGGGGAGATGGTGTGCCAGTTGGGCACATGGCATGCATTGCTTTCACAGTGCTTCACGCCAAAGCCTTACCCACAACAAAGCCCTCTGCAGTAGTGTGGCTGCCACAGAGCAGAGAACCTTCTGGAGAATAGTCTGGGAATGCTCTATTACAGCCACCAGGTGCCAAGGGAATTTCAGCCAGTCAGAACGAGGGTACTGGGTATTCTCTGCCAATTCCATAAGTGGTGGGTTCTGGGTTTACTGTGGAGATCCAGCAGAGAGCATGCAGGGAGTGACTGTGGATGTCCAAGGGACAAGGAGCTGAGAAAGCTGTGCTGACTCTACCAGCACCTCCCTGGGCTGTGCTATTCCCCTGAGAGAGGGATGGGCTCTCTTCCCTCCTCAAGTGGGCACTTCATCACTGTGAGACCTGGATTTTGAGTCCCTCATCAACATTAAAGCTATCCACAATTAAATGTACTTTGGTATCTGGACTCATCTAATTTCTACACTGTCAGTTTTATCTCAGACTGCAACAGATACCAACATCACAGGGTCTGGGACAAGCCCTGCCACAGTGCTTGTTCTTGCCATGCCAGCAATTTCCTTACTGGGCAGAGAAACAACCCATGGCATTACGTTATCGTGCTTTTTCCCGTTTTTCTCATCTTCCTTTCCAGCACTCTTGTACCTCCCTTTCCCCAAAGCAGGTCCCTCACAAACAAAATGCCCTCTAAGTATTTTCCCATTGTTCCTAATTTTGCTACATCTGTACCAAAACTTGATACTTTTTATGTTATCAAAAAAAACCCCTTACATATATATATATATCACTATTTTGTTGGCTGTCTAAGTAGTAGTAGCCCCACAGGTGTCTATTACCCTGCAGATCCTCAGTACTCCTCTTCAGCTTCTTGGGAAAAACAGCTGCTTCTTGTAGAACTTCCCTGTAACTACTTTCAAAATTCAGGATCCTCTCACAGCACTATTTGTAATTTCTCTTGGTTTCTTGCATGGTTATCTATCGTGTCTGGCAATTTCTCCTGTCATTCCTCATTGTACCTTATGTCCTGTTGATGCCTATAGAGGCTAGACGGTGTTAAAGGAATAAAGTAGGTATTTATTAAAAGACCTTCAAAGGATACACCTTGGGCAGTACAAGAGCCTGGCTGAGGCTCCACTCAAGATGGACCCAAGATGGAGCACCAGTCACAAGTTTTCACACTTTTATGTTTTGGTCTGTTTAAATATTGGGGTAAATTGTCCAATTACAGCTTCAGGTTATGAAGTCCCATCCTCCCAGTTTGCTCTCCTCAATTTGCTGTTGTTCACAAATTTTGGACCTGAAGCTACAATGCTGTCCTTGATTCTCAGGCTGGAAAAGGATTGTTTTGTCTGACTGAACTGTGGAGAGAACTTGTTAACACTTTACATGAAGTTCAGAGTTATATACCAATGCAGTACAGAATCTGGAAAATATGAAAGATAAGCTTAAGGCATCACAGTCCTGTTAGCTTAACTTTAGACCAGGGACTAAGCAGTGGCTTAGGCACCTGCCTGCACCGTAACAGCAAATACTTCCTAGTTTTTGCGCCAAAAAAATAATCAGGAATTTAAATTACTTGGAAATTCAGGAAGACTCTCAGTAGAAAAAGATCTTGGGATGATATATGTCTAGAAATGATGTTTATCAAGGCATGGAATTATGTATATCTGAGACTTGAAAAGTAAAACCAAATAAATATTTTCTTTCCTGCCCTTGAGGGAGTGTACAAAACTGACATTTAAATGACAGATACTTCAGCCTTTCTAGAAATTCATCTGTTTAGTTAAGATACATTCTCTCATAGATCCTGAATTTTACAACTTAGGCAGATTTTACATCTCTAAGCTAAAAATGCCTTTTTTTGATATTTTAAAGCAGTTTTTAAATATTCACTTTCATAATCAAGCATCATTGTTGGCCTGCTGTCTTTTGCAAAAGCATTTACCATGCATTTACGGTGCCTCTCTGCTTTCATTTTTTCAGTGTGGGCAGACTGACAGAGGTGAGCTGTTTGCTATCAAGGGTTTTATATTTGTGCCAAATAGCCCTTCATTTTGACATTACATTTCCTATATTTTCCCCTTATCAGCAGCTTTTTTCCATTCTGCCTGCCCTCAATTACTCTAAGTCTCAATCACTCATCTCTTTTACTATATATTATTCTGTCTTACGTACAGTTAGATATATTTTATTCAAATTAATAAAATAATGGATATCTTTGAAAGTTGCTGGTTAGTTTTCCCCAAGATGTTGAATTACAACTCTTCATGCTCATTTGAAAATGAGTTTCTCTACTAAAAATAAACAGAGTAAAGGGAATCTATGTTGTGTTTTTTACATACTTCTGAAACACTAATCTTAGAAAAATTAAGATTTTAAACTTAAATAATTGATTGGTTGTCCATCATCTCATGTTTGCTCAGCTGTGCTTACAATGGGAAAAGACAAAACTGGTAAGCAGGCCTGAAGAAGCACGAACAATCACAACCAGAAACCCATTCTTTGAAAAATTGGAATATCCCCAGAAATCATTTGTATTGTCATTAGTAGAAAAGGGTCGAAAGTTCAGGGCGAGAAAGACTCGCCTTACTTCCTCCTTTTAGGACCCCTCCCCACAAAAACGACCCCAGACTTAATTCAAGAAGCCAACCACACATGCTAAATAGCTATTCAAGCTAATTACCATAGGAAGCAAGGGATGAGAGGTGCTGGTATTATGAATATGTATTTGTTTAAACCTTTTGTCAGTAAATAGACTCTGTGACCACCTGTATTTTCACAGTGCGTATTAGGGGGCTACCCCACGCTACTGCCCAGCGCTGAATAAACATACCCCTTCTAGCTTTAAATTGTTAGAGAGTCTTTTGTCCGTCACAGTTGAGTATCAGTAGTAGACCAATACTCATATTTTGGTAAATCACTTCCATCTTTCATTAAACTGAGTGGGAAGGGAGTAAATGATATGGAGAGAAACTTGAAATTACTGTAGAAACATATTTTGACAAAGAAGTGCCCAGCCTTGCCAGAGGAAGATGAGTCTTATGAAAATATAATGTGAGGTTAAAATTGCTACACAGGCAGAGAACTATTTAACCATGGACACAGAAAAATCATTAAGTGAGGGGCTTTGGCAAGTTACTACACTTGTAAAATGAGTTTTAGTCACTCTAAAGTCACGTGAGAGCCAATAATTTATATAGCCTTATCTCATCCTAACTCTCATCCTGTCAATAGATTTTACTTTCTTTCAACACAAAACTTGAGTAGCAGTCACATAAAGTTGAGGAAAACAGTACTTTCTTCAGACTACTCTTTTTTTTTAATAGTTAAGGCTCAACCATAACTAATTTTGGTTTTGCTTGGGGGGAAGGGGGTTGTGTTTTTTTTTATTT
The DNA here is from genome assembly GCF_009819885.2 of Catharus ustulatus. NCBI lineage: Eukaryota > Metazoa > Chordata > Aves > Passeriformes > Turdidae > Catharus > Catharus ustulatus. Next base: position 99,327,306 of record NC_046223.1, read on the forward strand.
TTTAATCTAAAATATATTTCTAGATTTTTTTGAGATTTTGTGTTGGTTGGTTGGGTTGGCATTTTTTTTATTTCACTTGTTTTTACAAACAGCTTACTGAGCAAAACTGGACAACAACGGAGAAAGTAGAAAGACATTTCTCAGTTTTACAAAGTCTTGCAGAGGCTGGTCTGACTGTGGTCTTCAAAGACCCTTTGTCTTCAATTTTGTTTCACTTTTTATAAAAGTAAAGTGCAAAGTTTCTTGTATATCCCAGAGTAGCACATGGATCACACTCAGAGGTGTCTAAGCAGTGGGATTGCTCAGGGGTCCATCACAACCCAGCAGTGGAGTGGGCTCTGATCAGACTGGCAGAGGACACAGTCTGGGCAACACAGATGATATTCTTGGGGACAGGGCTGCCAAACAGCCAGCCCTGGAGAGGCTGGAGCAGTGGGACAATGGAAATGGAAATTCAGCAGAGAACAATACCAAGTGCTGCCCTGGGAAAGAAGAGCTGCTGGTAGCAATATTGACTAGGGCCTGTCGGGCTGGGGAACAGCTCTGCTGAAGAGGACTGGGGTCCTGCTGGGTAGATACTGAGCTGAGACAGCTGGGAGCCCTGGCGGCAGGGATGGCCAGCAGTGTTCTGGGCTGTGATAACAGAAGCGTGGTCACTGCTTTGAATCTATGTCTGTAATACCACATCCTATTTAAGTCCCATATAGTACAGGAAAAACGTTGCTAAAAAAGATAAAATTCAGTACAGAACCACTGGAATTTCAGTACTTGCCCTGTGAGAAGAAGCTGAGGGACTTGGACACATTTAGTCTGGAGAAGAGACATTTCTGGGTAGGAGCAAACAACAGCCCTGCAGCATCTACAAGATTATTAGGAAGATGGGGCCAGGCCCTTTGGCGCTTGGCAGGAAGCACAAATTATCATAGAAATGCTTCTGACAGAACATAAGGAGAAACATTTTGTCCATGATGACAGTCTGGCAGTGGAGCAACTTAGAGTGTTGTGCAGTCTCCATCCCCGCAGGTTTTCAAAATATGACCGGATTATGTTCTGAGCAACCTAGTCTGATTTCATACTTAATCCTGTTTTGAGCAGAAGGCTGGACTAGAGACCTCCTGAGGTCATTTTCACCTGAATTATCCTGTGATTCTATGATGTTCTTGTGAACAAAACAGAAGCCCTTAAAACTGTCCAAAGCAAAAATGAAAATGGTGCAGGTGTGGTTAAAATGCTGTTATGTGTTAATCATATGCAGTTCTTGGAGGATATTTTATTTTACTTGTTCAGACAGTATTCTTGGCTGTCATTCTTTGTGGCTACATTAGAAATAACCTAAAATCCCTGAGCCAATTTGCCATTTAAATGTAGGAAAAAGATATGTAGCCGTCTTGGTACTAGTGCTTTCCTCAGCTGTTTTCTACTGCTGAATTCATTGCTTATAAAAATTTTGGATTACTGTAGCTCTCAGGCCACCCACATAACCAAAGAGTGCTGCGAGCCTCATTGTGCCAATCTTGACAGTTAAAGTAAGCGTGAAAGACATTCAGCCTGAACTTCTGGAGCAAGAAATGTTCAGTGAGACCCATTTATCTTTCTGGTTGCTTTGCTCATTTCAATGAGCTTGATAAGCTCTTTTTTTTTTTTGTAAGCTTGTTTCAGTGTCAGACAAAAAAAAGAAAAGATTTTTAAGTGGATATTACATTTGCTTACAAAGGTAACCAAAACAACTGTTGAATTCAGAAAAAAAAATAGAAAAGCTTTTAGGCATATCTCCTGCAGTATTAAAAGAACCCCCTTATTCTTCCCTACATGTTTGACTATATCCAAACCCTATTGTACTCACCAAAATGTATTACTGTTTAAGCATTATTCCATTCGTGGCATAAAAAAATACATATTACCTACTAATCCAAAATACAATGTTTTGGAATAGTATTCCATTTCTCTAAGATTTGTAAAACAAACCCTGAAAGGATTTATTCTAGATATATGCTTTTCAGAAGACCAAACTTTTTGCTGCCTGAATTTTCTTCCCTAAGAAACTTAGCAAACTTAGCATTGAGGCATTAAGACAGTACTGAATTTTTAACAGAAGTTTTACCTAAATTCTCCATAAATGCAAGAAAAAGTTCCACACTGGCACAGTCGTAATGCGGCTGAGACCTAAAGACAGAGTAAATGCATTGAACTACAGACTGGAGAACTCAAGGGCTGGGAAGGAAGATAGGGAAAACTATGGGGGACTGTTTCTGGCTAGCTAACACCTGCCCATTAGTCAGTGCTGGTTTGCATTTTACCTGAGTAAGGGGCAATCATACTATGTCACTGCTCAAAATCAACATTTCTGTGGGGAGCAACTGAAAATTTCTCCATGTGACAAATCCCACCTTTAATATAATCACAAGTATAAGAAAAATAGTGTAAAGCCACCAATGGATACCTTCTAGAGTGTGTAGCCAAGGGGACTTTATTAATACCTTTGTTTTTAAATTCTTCCCTGAAAGTTTGAAGCATGTCTTTTAAAAATCATGTCTTTTCCACTCCTTGCCATGTGTAGGGATACCACTCACTGGACCAGGTTGCTCAGAGCTCCATCCAGCCTAGCCTTGAACACTTCCAGGGATGGAACATCCACAGCTTCTCTAGACAACCTATGCCAGTACCTCACTACCCTCACTGTAAAGAATTTCTTCCTAATATCTGATCTAAACCTTGCCTTTGTCAGTTTGAAGCTGTTCCTCTCTTATTCTATCACTACAAGCCCTCAAATTAAGTTCCTCTCCAGCTTTCTGGCAGACCTCCTTTTAGGAACTGGAAGGGGTTCCAGGGTCTACCTGGAGCCTTCTCTGCTCCAGGCTGATCAACCCCAGCTCCTACAACACGTCATTTTATGAGAGGTGCTCCAGCCCTCTGATCACCTTTATGTTCCTCCATTGGACCTGATCTAACAGGTTCATGTCTTTTTTGTGCTGAGATTCCCCAGAGCTGAACACAGCACTCCAAGCAAGGTCTCGTGAGGGCAGAGTAGAGGGGCAGAATCACCTCCCTTTACCTGATGGTCACACTTCTTTTTATTTGGTTGTTTTCTGGGGTCCAAGTGTGTTGCCATGTCATGTCCATATTTTCATCCTCCAGAACCCCCAAGTCCTCCTCTGCAGGGCTGTTCTCAATGAGTTGTTCTGCCAGTTTGCCCCAGCCCAGGTGCGCCACCTCGCACCTGAACTTGTTGGATCTCATGATGTTCTTCTGGGCCCACTTTTCAAACTTGTACAGGTCCCCCTGGATGGTATCTCTTCTGTGAGCACCACTCAGTTTGGTGTCGTTGGTAAACTTGCCAAGGGTGCACTTGATCTCACTGTTCATGTCATCAATAAAGATTTAGGGAACACGCAAAGGTCACAGGAGAGAGCCCTGAAAAACACCACTTGGCCACCAGCCTCAACCTGGACATAGAACCATGGATCACAACTCTCTGGCTACATCAATCCAGCCTATTCCTTGTCCACTGAATAGTCCACCATTCTTATCCATAGCTCTCCAATTTAGTGATTACTTTTTGCAAGCTATGAGGTCTTGAATGCTACCTGTTTCATTTTTACCATATGTAAAGTCCCATTTGTTTAAAAAAAAAGCAACAAAAAACCAGATTATTAGGTTTCAGTAAAATATTTTGCCTGTCAACATGGTAAAAAAAATCTCAAGAAAATTAAACATTAACTTTTTTCATTATGCTATTGCTTATGCCAGAGGGAGAGCATTTAACAAATGGAAAATTAATAGTGTATTTTTTCAATCAATTCAACAATATCTTTTTTCCCTTCCTCCACACCAATTAAATATTTGCAAACAGACAAGTATTAATATAAAATTTGTCCATTCTTAATAAACATACACTCACATGATAGCATTTTTTACTATTTTGTTTTCACATCCCTTTTTTTTTATAATACCTAGAATATGACATAACTTTCTCAAAAAATCAAATTGAAGTTACTTTTAAATGTACCAAGTGCTACATATTTTACCAGGAAAAAAATTTCCAATGGTAATAAGACAAAAATGTTTTTTGAATACTGAATCTTACAGACGCGTGAAAGAAGAAATCAGTAGATAGGAAATGCAGTGATTATGAAGCTAGAGGCTGAACTGAACAGTGAAGGCTCCCTCAGGAAATATAAAGAGGCTTTTAAAATTTCTGTATGTGAATGGATTTCCTATCATATTCTTAAACATTAAAAAACAGTGTTATTTAGCACAAATTAAATAGACCTGTAAGTAGACCTATTTTCTGTTCACAGAGGAGTAGAGCAAGAAAACCAAATTGTATAAAACTCTCTAGGATAACTGGCTTTAAACTTGATTTCCAAAGGTCATCTATGTGAGAAAAATCAGACCTTTCCAGTGGCTGTTGGATCATTTTTCTGAGAATGAAAATCTGTCTCATATTGTAAATGACACCATTTTTATTTTTTTTAAAGCAGCTTGACCAGTCAGAAATTGAATAATATTACAAATTAGATTGCATATAAATTGCATTATTATGATCAGAGAGTAATAGATGTTAATGTATACCAACCAGAAGGGTTTTGACCCTCTTGCACTAAGCCTGAAATATTCTGTAAATCCTTGCCCTACCCCTGGGACTCTTTATTCCGTTTCAATTTTCAAATGACAGTGTAAAAATAAAAAATTAGCATATTACTAAGGTTCACTTTTTCTTTCTCTTTATATTTACGTAAATATACATTTTTCAGCTCAGCAGTAACATAGATATGAAAAGACGTGTGTCCACATTTTAAGGCGTGTCACTTCAAGCGTTCATCAAATGTAAGAAGTATTTGGAAACGAAGATAAGTGTGGCTGGTAAATGCCTTCAGTTTCAGAGTCTTTCCAGGCATAATGTAATCAAAACATGTTCAACTAAAGCTTCAGAATAAGAATAAAGTCACCAGTAGGAGTTTTTCAAAGCTCATATAAGCCAGCAAATGAAGGAAAGGTCAAGAAAGTCAATATTGAAGGCAAAATGTTTAGCTGATGGTGCCTCTTTATCTTAGAAATTCCTCACCCTGATGACAGGTTAGCACATTAGCACTCTTTTGCTTTACTGAGTTAATTTAGATTTCCATCTGTCTTCAGTGATGACTAGAACAGTTATAAGCAAAAAACCTCATCTCTTTCCCATCACAGAATCTGTACTCCTAAATTGAAAGCATAAGACCCAAGACATTTGCTATTGAGTTCTTGGATCCAAATCTGTTCTTGGATCCAAACAACCTCTGGAAAATCTGCATATCCTGAACTTCCACATTTGCATTTAAGATTTCTGGCATACTTCAGGCAGCACCTTTCAGCTGAAATTTTTGCAACAAAGCAGTGCTTAAGTATCAGCAAATGATAAGCAAAATATTAATAAGTGAGATCTGTCCAGAAATAAGTATTTTTTTCCTTTTGAGAAACAAAAAAATTTGTGCAGCTTTGCACAGAGATAAGTAATGAGTTCTTTGGTGCAGGTTTCTTCTGAATCCTCTCCTGGATTTCGACTGGTTCTGTAAAGCTGCAGAAATCACAACAAACTGCACATAACCCTGCTGGAGTCCATGGCAGAACTCACACTAACTTCTACAGATTCTGGCCGCCCTATTCTTATTCATTTTTGTGGCATGGCCATCTGGTTCTCCCACTGATGTTACCAGATCTGATTTTGGCTCTTTGACTCTAAAGAAAATATTGATGTTCATTGTCATTAAGTTAAAAAAAAAAAAAAAGAATAAATAAATAAATAAAATAAAATAATGGTCCAAATGTTGCACTTCTAAGCATGCTGGAGACAGAGGCTGTCCTTTTCTTCAGGAAATGTCATAGTGCTATGTCAAAAGTATGTTGGTCTCCATTCACCAAGTGAAGAAGAGGCATTGAGGGTGTGCTATCACTGGGAAGCATAATCATCTTTTCTACAATTACCTTTGCCAATATAAATTCCACCACACTACTGGCAGAGTAATAAGAGGAGATTCTGAGCAAGAGGCAGAATGCCCAAAAGCAAGAGTATGTCAGATGAGCAAGGATTATTTGGTCTCAGAGGAAATCACATTAGCAACTGCCAGGATAGATATACTATTCTGAGTTAAATGAGCCGGGGTACTGGAAAGCTGTGCTTTAATTCGAGAAATACACACTAGTGACCAGCCAGATCTTCTCCACTGGCATGTCTGTCTCCTCTCTTATCTCATTTGGTTGTGACAAATTGGGGAAAACCATTGGCAGGGACAACTATTGAGTCATCCAGCTTTTTAAATTGAGTCTGACTTCATCTATGCTCAAGTGGTTTAACCTGAAACTATTTTTATCTAGACAGGTATAAAACATACATTTAGACACTTTCATTCCATATAAAGTGTAACACAGTCTGATTAATTTAAAAAACACTTTCTGAAATGTTCCAAGATAAATTGAAGAGGCTTTCTTCCTTTCTCTTATTTTTTTTAATAAAGTATATATATAATCTACTTGCTCCAGGCACAAGCTTACTGCAGGACTGAAAGACTATGAAGTGGTTGTAATAGGGTGATTTAGTGTCTGTATTACCATTACTGGTAACTGGTAGTGACACTGTAAAACTACTCACAAGTACTGTCCAGTTTTGATATTAAAGTCAAGACTGCATTCAGTTCTGCATAAGATTTCTGTTAAATGCTTTTTCAGCCTGTGTTCCAAATGGGGAGATCTGAGAAGACACAGTATTCCTGCCTCCCACACTGCTATGCCCTAGACACTTTTGAAAGATCAGCATTCATATCTTAGCTTCTTCAGAAGCAAATTCTATGCTCAGAATCCCTCCCTGAAGGAAGGTGGCAGTTTCAGTATCTTTCCTCTTTAGAGTGAATGGCTCCCACACAAAAATTCCCAGTTTGTTCTGAATTCAGAGAAGCTTGGGAAGGCAGTAATACAGTTCAAAACTCAGCAGGAGTCTTGCAGTCTCACAGAGTCAAATAGAGTCTTCAAAAGCAACCCTTCCTGTTTTCAGCTCCTGCAGAGTGCTGTGAAAGCCCACCTTTTACTGAACTGGGAGCCATTACCCCATCTTTTTGTTATCTCAAGCTTGGTTCAGAGCTGTTCCAGTAGTTACCTTCACTTCAGCCACAGTTCATTTCTTCTGGATAGATTTCTCCAGATTGAAATAGGAGCGAAACACTGCATGCAGTGGTCTTTGCACTTGTTACTATAAATATTGTTCTAAATGATACAACTCTAAAGCCAGTAACTGACCCAAGTCTGAAGCATATTATAATTACATCTAAACTGGAGAGGAAAAAAATTAAAAACACCCAAATCAAACTCAGACTTTAACTTTTAGTTAAAATGCTTTTGTCATTCACAGTAGAATTGGTCTTTTGGAGTTTATACACTCCAGTTATAGTTTGAAGGAAATAATTGTGTTTTTGTGGATCTAATAAAATATCCTAATCTTAACAAAAAGTCAATTTTTGGGAAAAGAACCAAATCTCTCTTTGGAGAGAGAGAAATGGGTTTTCAAAAGTAATTTTATTCTTAGACTACCACTGTTGAGAGAAATCATGTGGCACCACAGCAGCAGTTACTTGCAACCCTCTGTTAGCATGTGTCTAGCCTCAAAAGGAAATGTTCATCTACATATTTTAATGTAATTTTGAAGTAACAAATAACAAGATGGATTCCCTTGTTCTAAAAGGCTCAATGCTACTTTAAATTGGTGTGATAGAATCCTGATCTCCTCATGAGCTGCATGCAAATTCACAAGAAAATTCACTTATACAAATAATCCATCTCCTGCTGATGTCACTTTGACAGGATTAGTAAATAGTATTTCATCAAAGTGTATCATATGTTAAATTCAACGAGATTAGAGACCCTGAAATGCTGAGCATGATTTGTAAATCAAATCCCAATAGTATGGTGAAAAGGGCTTTTTTCTATCCTGAAACTCTATCACATCTTATCTGGCATAAGGACAAGTGTTTGGCAATCAAATTTGATTCCATATATTTTAGATCAGACCAATCACCAAGTGTTTCATATGAACCTATTTCACTGTTTCCAACAGTCTGTGGTATTTTGGATCAACAGGAGACTTATAGTGAAACACTGGAGAAGATAGTCTATGACATCCTTAAAGACCTCTGTAATCTCCAGAAATGCCTCTGGCACAAATAGCATCATTGATATGGTACTGAGGCAGCCTTAAGATCCAGACCAAGTATTAGGGAACCTTCTGGGAGCCCTTCAGCTCTTCAGTTCTCTCCTTACACCTAAAGGCAACTTCTTACACCTACAGTAACTGATGTAACAGGGCTTCCATACGTGGCCTGTAACAGTTGTGCAAAATATAATCTGGCAAGTAAAAGCAATTTTTCCTTTTTGTATGTGTTTGAGACAGGGACATACAACCATGCTATATAGTTACAGAATTTTAATAAACTCGAGGTCATTGCTGATATATTTTCCTGCACCTTAAAAAACCTCTCTCAACATTTTTCCTTCTCCAAGAGCTCCTGTACTTTCCTTTCTTCATTCAACATGGTTTCTTAAGAACCATGTTAATTCCCGGATGCTAGAAAACCCCTCTTGTTTCTACTGCTTAACAACTGGTTCTTTTAAGTTCTGAATCTTGACCCAGCCCATTCAAGTAGTTGAACAATGTGATTTTTAACGTACATAAAAAATTGTATATCAGGAAGTTGTAAGCTGGAATATTGTTCTTGCAAGATCATATTAGCATCAAAAAAAAGAAAACATGCTTTTCAATATCTGCCTAACCAACATTTACAGATTGCATTAGCAAGAATATTCCCTTTCAAGAGAAGGAAGTGTTGTTTTATGCCTCTATTACGTGCCAGCAACATCTAGGAAAATGTTAAAAATTTACACGCAAATTCTTATACAAAACAGAGCATGTATCTAAAAATTAACGCTAAACTGGGCTGATTTAATGGCAAAATGGCTTAATGCTACTCAAAATTTTTCTCTTAGAGAATGATATATTTAATGACAATTCTAGGAAATTAAAAAAACTTTGTCAATAAGACACAAATAGTTTTATATAAATTTCTCTTATCACAAAAAAATATTTTGTAAGGAGAACAGCCAGTGTTCTGTGATAAAGTCTATTCTTTAATTAATACACAGACGACTAACATACAGTAATTTCAGGACTATAAGGCACACCCTTTTGACTAAAATTTTGCCCTGAATCCAGAAGTGTGCCTTATAGTCCAGTGCACCTTATATAATGGACAAAGTTGCGAAACTTACCAACCCGGAAGTGCGAGCCCGCAGCAGTCCTGAGCTGAGCAGAGCCCGCCCGGCGGTGGCATCGGGCCAGCGCCAGGGCGGAGCGAGCCCGGCGGCATTGGGACAGCGCTGGCACGGGGGGAAAACTGGCGGCAGCAGTGCAGCCTGGGTGGGGGGGGAAGCCAACGGCATCAGGGTAGCGATGGTGCCGGCGCGGGGAAAAAGCCTGGGGGGGTGTGGGGTTCCTGGCGTGGCACGGGGCACCCAGAGTGCCGGGGCAGTGCGGGGAGGGAGAGAGCGGGCTGCCGCAGAATCTGTGAGCCGCAGGCGCTCCGAGCCACCGCAAACCGCTGAGAGCCGCGGGCGCTCTGAGCCACCAAGAGCCGCCACGAGCCCTGGGTGCTCCGAGCCGCCGCAAGCCCCGTGCCACGAGGGGGAGGCGGCACCATGGCGTCGCGGAGCCACGAGGGGGAACAGCATGGTGGTACCACAGAGCCACGAGGGGGAACAGCATGGCAGCTGGAGCAGCGCTAGCAGGGAGGCGGGGGGTGGGAGCAGCACTAGCAGGGAGGCGGGGGGAGGCCCCAAGCACCGGGAACAGCACGAGAAGGGAGGTGTTACTACTTTGTTACTTTGTTGCTCGCGGCTTGGATCCTCGCTGACAAAAAAAGGTGCGCCTTATAGTCCGGTACGCTTTATATGATCTACAAAGTTACGAAATTGGCCGGCTCCCGGGGGGTGCACCTTATAGTCCAGTGCGTCTTATGGTAGCGAAATTAGTGTATATGGTTCTCATTATGGTTATTTGTTTTATAAGTAAAACAGATTTGGATAGATCACTGTGCATCTATAGGAAACTTTTTATAACTTTCATACTCTAGCTCAGCAGAGATTTATTTCAGCTATGTAAAAAGTTTCACAGAGCACGGTGCAAGATCATGAACTAAATGGCTAACAGAGATAAACTCATATTAAGTTATAAGAAACTTAGATTTTTAATACAGCTTTTAATTAAAATACTTTCATCAAGCAAATATAAAAGGAACATCTAAATTTATCATTTATTGTTTATTTAATATAAAATAAAAAGAAACAAAGTTTGGGATTAAAATACACTTAGAAATATTTTCACCTTAGAATGTCATCCTAAAAGTAACATGCTAGCAATCAAATTACTTCATATTGAAATATTTCAAGCAGTTATATTAATAAAAGGTCATTCTCACCCCTGAGCTGTATTCTTGTGGTATGGTAATCCTGTTTCATACCTTAGACAGCCAGTGAAACAGCTATATTTAACAAATGCTTGTTTGCATTAATATTTAGGGTGTGTCTGTAATTAAATATTTTTATTTAATATTATTTGGAAATTTATACTGTTCTCTAGCCATGTTTCTGAAGAGCAGATAAAAGCAGCACCATATTAAAAAGAAAAAATTCAATTTCTACCTCACTGTGACTGTTATTTCAGTACTACCTGGAAAGCAATAAAATGTTTCTGACTTTTTTTAAAGAACTGCAGACTAGCACAAATGTACTAAAAATATTGAATTCAATGTATGACTTACGGAATTGACATACTGAGAGAAATCATACTTGTTCTATTCTAATTCCTAAAGTACAAATTTATGAAATTTTGTGGCCACTATCAGCTCTTCATAAGACCATGGTCTCTTTCCAGAACATTTACACCAATGTAAAATCCTCACCAATGTAAAATCCACTTACCAACCAAAATATACAAGAAATTATGATTGTTGGGTACAATTTGTGGGCTACAGAGATACTAGAAATAAATAATAATTAAAAAAAGGGTGGTGTTTCAAGAACAGTAAAAACCTTTAGATGTCCACAAACCTCTTTTGATAGACATTACAATTATAGACTCACAGTTATTTAGCAAGGTAGGGGGAAACATTGCATTCTAACCACAGAGCTGCACGCTAATGTACAGTGAAACTGCTTTGTAAATACTCTTGTGCAACTGAGAATAAGAAGACTGTGCAACAGCAATGAGTTTACCACAATCTCTTGATCAAAGAGACTGAAGCCACAAAAAAAAAATCACCTTGATTCATGAACTTGTGTCAAAATCTGACTCTACCAAGCCCTGCTTGTTTGTGTTCTTACTCCATCATCACAATTCACATGAAAAGGCTACTCCTTATCCTACTGTTTCTGCCAGGACTGTCTGTGCCCTATGCAGCCCCAGCTTCCTGCCCCTTTGGACACAAGTGCTACTCAGGGAGTGTCACAGCTTCTGAAGAAACTATTTGCCAGAGCAAAAGTTAGCCCATGTTGCCAATCATTTTTGCGTTTTCCTTAGAGCAGAGCAGATTTTCTGGAAAAAGTTGCCGAGTGAAGCAATTGAAAAATTGTGTGCCAGCATCTAGGCAACTGAATGTGAAAGAATTGTAGATTCAAGTGACTTAACCTAGTCAGGGTTTTATGACCTTTATCTACCATCAGCTTCTTCATTCACTGGTTGATATAAAATCCTATCTATTCACTTCCATTAGGATTTAAATTGAACATTCAGTTTTGTATTCTTTCCCCCACATTGAATTAACTTCTTCCACCTTCCAAAGGAAAAAAAAAAAAAAAAACCCAAACCAATGAATGACAAACCAGCAGCAAAATCCATTATTCCATCCTAATGAAAAGGGACAGTAAAAATATGTAATCACCTCTGAATGAGTCCCATGGAGGAGATGTAGTAGCTTTCTAGATGTAGTAGTTTGTAGGGACCAAATGCTTGGGTAGGAATTATGGTCCCAATCAGAGAAAAATTATTGCCAGCATTGAATGTAAATCATTGAAATAGCAAAGCAGGAGTTGTGTTTCAGTGTCGTGTACGAGTCAAAATGCTCCCCAGGCTAGGCCTGCCTCTGTATAGCACATGCAACAACCCATCCTCACAGCCATACTTAAAAAGAACTCTAACACTGTTTTACAGCTTGTCCTACTTCACATTCCAGTATTTGTTCCACACTTATTATGATCTGCACAGAGATATTTTTGCTTAAGCTGAAGTGAAAAACTGAACTCATTAAAAAATAAATAAAAGCCAATAAGATGCATATAATGTCTTATGAAAATGTGTTTTGCAGAGATTATGCACACCACCATGTTCACCACTAAGATATGTCCTCAGGTGCCACGTCGAGATGGTTTTACACAGGTTTGACACATCCAAGAGTCAAAACTGGTGTTTTAAGGTTACTTGAAGAATCACCAGCAAAGGAATCAGTAGAAACAGGTTTAATAATAGTGATTCACTGCTTTCCTGGATAGTCTATTCCAATGCCTGACCATTCTTTCAGTGGAGAAATTTTTCCTAATATCCATTTAAACCTCCCTTGATGCAACAGGAGCCCATTTCCCCTTATCCTGTCATTTGTTACCATCTGACTACAACCTCCTTGCATAGAGCTGTAGAGAGCAATAAGGTTCCCCTTCAGCCACCTGTTATCAACCAGGCTAAACATCCCCAGGACCCCCACCTACTCCTCATAAAATGTACATAATATGTACTGTCTCCATAGGTGTTGAATTTACAAAGCTGCAGGTAGGTGATGTAGATCTAAGATTCAAAAACTTCTCCTTCTCTGAAATCTGTAACCAAGTTAAAAGCTTACATTTGGCTGTTTTTTGGAGATGATGTCACACCCCACATTTCTGCAGTTCCAGTAGCATACAAACTCAGATAAATGTCAATAAAATTTGGACAAATGTTATTTAGTTTCTAATTAATGATTCTGATAGGCACTTAAACATCTTAAGACTGCTGAGGCTATAGTTTGAACACTGTCTGTTCGGTGTAATCTTTCTACTTATACATGAGGGGGCTGATCAGGGTTCAGAAACAGGATCTGGCATCAGCCAGCAAGTGGTGAGCAATTGTATTGTAATTCCTTGTTTTCCCTTAGTTGTTTATTATGGTTGTTATTATTACTACTACATTTTGCTTTGCTTCAACTGTTCAACTGTTTTGGTCTCAAACTACAAGTTTTACCTTACATTCTTCTTCCCATTCCACTGGGGCAGGGGAAGTGTGTGTGTGAGTGAGCAGCTGTGGGGTGCTTAGCAGACAGCTTGGCTTAAACCATGACAGTACTTTTATATACAGTATCAGATTTAATATAAAGTATAAGATTTTAGGCAATGAATTTTAGAATCCAAAAGTATCACCTGGTAGATTTTTTTTAAAATAAGTGTAATAAACCAGCAATAAGGACAGACTTTTAATATCTTGGCAAAACAAATATTTCCATTCCCTGGAGATAAAAGGTAACAGGGATTAAAAATCTTCACAACATTTTCTGTGTGATTCTAGAAGTATGAGAGTGTCTTTTTCAGCTGTAACTATTTGATGGTGTGCCCTGCGATGCATGGCACCATGGAACACTAGAAGACCATCTAATGACCTTATTGACCGATATACATTCCAAAACTCCTTCCTACTAAGGAAAAGATTGGGCTTAAATTACATCAATACACCATATTCAGTGTGAAAAACAAATCTAAAAGAATTGTCTTTCTAGGCAAATGACTGTACTGACATTTACAGATGGAAATATTTTCACCTTTTAAGAACATACATCTCATGGGATTAGCACAATGGCCGCTAAAATCTGGAAATCCAGATAATAATCACAAGTAAAAATAGGTTTTGTTCTGTACATTGTCTGCTTACTTCAAAAAGCAACTCCTGGACTGTATTCCCAGTACCCTATCACTATTAAAAGCATTGACAATGCTGGTCAGAGGGTGTCTATACCTTCTGTCTGCAGATGACCACTGATGACCACTGATGACCACTTGAGCTGCAGTGGGAAATGACAGGGCAGGGAGTCATACAAGAAGTAGACAAGAGCACAGCTCCTGCAATGCAACAAGGAGAGGAACATTTGGGATGAGGTGGGACAGTTCACTTGACTGCAGTGCTAGTATGGATGGGTACAAGGTCTTCAGAAAAGGCAGAATGGGAAAGCAAGGATGGGACAGGGATTTCCCTCTATGTGCAGGAGCAGCTTGGGCTTATGGACCCTCTTGTAGGGCACTAGCTTGTGGGTCAGATCAGAGGAGGATCCAGTGAGGGTGATACCTCGGAGGGAGTGCATTACTGATCACCTCGGGTGTGGGGAAGCTCACAATGACTTCTCCAAACAAATCAGCCTAGAGAAATGAAGTCTTTGAGGATATCCTGAGGTACATCCTCAGTATCTACACAGAGGTCCTAAGGAAGATGGAGACAGACTCTCCACAAAGTTTGTTGTGTGTTCTGGTAGGATGGGTGACTGAGCACAGTTTGAAATTAGAGGTTCAGTCCAAATATAAGAAGAAAATTTTTCCTCATGAGGACAGTCCAGCAGCTGAGAACATTGTTCAGAGATGTTGTGTCTCTATCTTGAAGTCTGCAAGACCACACTGGATATGAACCTGCCCCAGCAACCTGCTCTGACCTTATAGCTGACCGTGCCTTTAACAGGAGGCTGGGCTAGAAACCTCTTGTGTCTCATTAACCCCAAGTTACTCTATGAGGCTGTGAAAATGGTACATCTCCATCTACTTCATAGTTGTGAAAGCAGTTGCACTAATGCTCAACAAGAATATAACGTGTCCAATTCTTGTATACCCTTTCTGTATCATACTTGTCAACATAGACCAGCTCCAAAGGCACAAATACTACAGATTTTATTACCAGTGAGACCAGAAGAGTCTTTTCAGGGTAAAAAAGAAATTTGAAACATCTGCTGTAGTCCAGAGCTCCAGGATTTGCAGTTATTACACCAACCAAATGAACTGCTAGCAAGGTGTGTGAAGTTCATTATTAAAGCCAGAGATACACAGATTTCAAAGGCCAATACACTCCGGAAAAGTGAGCTTTTGACTATTCATGCCAGTAACATGTAGCTGTTCAAGTCTGATTCAAAGTTCAGCAGCCTAAACAGAAGGGCTTGTTATTCATGTTTGATGATTTTCATTGATACATTTGAGATCTTTTACCAGTCTAAGGGGAGGCACAGGAGATGAGGTAACATAATTAATTTAGTTAAGCTTCCTAAAATGCAATGTGTTTATAAACAGTGTCAGTTTTCCACTTGAATCCAGATCTGTTTGATGGATCTCATAAAACCACTGGAACGCAGAGGAAACCCAAGTCAATATTTAAGCATTTCAATTTATGACCCTTTAAAAAAGATGAGAATTAGGCACTTAGGACTATAATGTAACATTAAATTTTACTAAAAAATTACATTAGAAGCTATTAATTGACCATAAACAGTAAAACTAAGCAAGAAAAGTAAATAGGAGAAAGTAATCAAAGTTCTAGGAAAACACTGGGCCAGAATCATCCTGGGTAAAATAACAAAATTGATGACCTGTCTTTTCATCAGGGGCATTATCTTTGTTATTGCTGCGATATCAGGTACCACAAACCCAACCCCACTGCATTTCCTACTTGCCCTAACGTGAAAGGACTCTTGATTCCCAAGGAGCTGACAGACTGAGACAATGTTGTGTGAACATGAACAGAAGAGGGAGGAGTGGGAAAAGCAGTGCAGTAGCAAGCTAAGACTTCTCGTCACCCATTGCCCCAACACACTTAGTCACTGATGGGAATTCCAAGAATCAGATTGGGTGGCCTTTGCTTTAGTATTAATTGCAAGATTTGCCTCTAAGTGGGTAGATTTTAAGATGGTACCCCAAATGATAGAAAGCAGATGCTCCTACATATAGGCAACATTGTAGTTGATTATCCTGTGGTATTTTTGAAAAGCATCCCAGAGCACTCAGAATGCTTGTCTGATTGCTGTGTTGTGTTATGCCTTCCCATAAAGTACCAATGTGTTTACTGAAAGGCACTGAACCCTTTCACTGGAACAGAAAGATCAAAACCATTTTTGGGGATTTAGAAACTGCAAAACAAATCAAAGTCATTGCCTTCTCTTTTTTCCCAGTTTCTTCACATTTGCCATTTATCTCCCTACAAAGAAAATGAAACTCAGAAATACCAAAAAAATCTTCTGTTCCCATAGAGAGTTTCAAAAGAAAACTTGCTTTTAAAATGTAAATCAACCATAGTGTTAATATGAAGAGAAAAACAGGTACAGGGAGGCAAAGACTAAAAAAAAAAAAATAAGAAGATGAAATAATGTAAAATATCTCTTATTATAGCAAGAGTAGGATGTAAAGGGATCAGTAGATATGCAAATATGCAGTATACAAATTTTTCAGCAGTCTCTGGTCGTCTGATGAATAGAAAAATATGCCTAGTATTTCTGAAAAGTGTGAATAAATCAGATGTCAAAAGTTATGCAAAAGTAATTTGTGAATTTGGGAACTTTTCAATTGCTACAAGAATAATATATGCAGTAAAACAATTCCTCTATTATTTATAGCTGTAATTGGGGCCAGAAACAGGGAAGAAAAGTTTATTCAGACCACAACACAACGCAATTCTGGGTAATGAACATTAAATGTAGATATTGTGATTTTCAGAAATTACTATAACAGAGGAATAAATAAAATTAATTTTAATGAGTACTGAATATTTTAATGATCCTAGAAAGCTTTTAAAATCTTGCATATCTTTTTTCTGTCATGTCTGTACCCTCAATGAAATTTTCTTCCTTTTTGTTCTCCAGCTTTTTAAAAACATCAGTGAGATGAGGTTTTTCAAAGCTTGAAGATTTAGGGAAAACTCAAGTGTTTAACAGCATGAACAGCAATGCCACAGAGGCAGTGAGAATCTCTAAAAAGAACAAGTGAAGGTGCTGCCTATGGCAGCAAAAGAGACTGAGAAATGGCTGATATCAAGTAACCATCATAAATGTAGCTGCCTTCAAGTCCATAGCCAGGGCCAGCCTTGATCTAACATTTCAAATGGTTGAGAATAATATACGTGAACATTCAGAGTACCCATAGAAAAGCTAAAAGTAATCTCAGTTCTCCGTGGGCTAGAACTGTGCTTCACATGAATTGGCACATCTCCACTAAACCCAACAGAGCTGTCCCAGCTGTCAGGACCTAAACAATGCAGCTAAAACATCTCAAAAACTGTCCTTGTAGGATAAGCCATCAAAACAGGCACAGATAGAAGACAGGAAAGTGCTAATTTCAGGCCTACACAGAGGTGACAGGTTTGGCATTAACACACTGGACAAAATTCCAATGTGCAAACTGTTGGAATGCAAACAGCAAAACAAGGGAGAAGCAGATCTGAATAACTTATCCAGAAAAAAATCCCACCATGGCAAGCTGTAGGAAAAGAAGCAGCTGCTTACAGACATGCCATCCCAAGTTGTGGGAATGGCACTTAATGTCTCTGGATACCTGGGATTTGGACTGAACTTCTATAAGGACACTCCAGAGATAGCCCCCACCAAGTTCAGAAGAAGGGCCAGTGGGATGCTGCTGGCAGCCATGTGGCGATGATTATAATCTCTTTCTTCATTTCTCACTGTCTTTCTTCCCTCCCCTCTGCTTATTTCTCTCTCACAAACACTTACAGTTAAATAAAATCCTTGCTATTGACTTTGGCATATGGTCTCATTTGCACCTTTGAAGAGTTATCTTTAATAATCAGATCCTAATATTATTTCAGAAGTAGGATCCTAAACTAGTTAACCCGGACAAAAAATGAGATTCAATAACTACAAAAGCTGTGGTATCACCAGGACATACAAATAGACTGTACTTGTAGCCCAGGACACATAGTTTTAGGAAGCAGCCCACGTATTCTCTTAAGAAACATTCATACTGCCTGTCTTTTGCCATCCAAGCTGTGTGCCAAAGGCACTTCCCTCTGTGATGAGCAGAGAGCCAGGAGCTTGTCCAGAGGCAATTCAGGCAGCAGAAGAGGTCTTCTGCCCTAAACTGAACTCTGGAAGTGCCTACTTCTCCTCTGTGTGGCTGCACACAGATGTTACTGCAACCATCCTCCTGCCGTGCATTCCCATAATTAGATTCTGTGACTCCTTGCCTTTCTTTGCAGGAGAGCACAGATGTTATCAAAAGAAACCATTGCCCAGCACAATTTCCTTAAACTCACCAGCTATTCACCCTAAACCAGAGTGCTATTGCACAGTATTCAGCTGAGAAAATTCCAGTCAGCAATCTCCTTTTGTCCTTCCTCACACAGATATCAAGCCATATAAACACATCTTTCTTATTTTTCTTTTACTACAAAAAATCTGAATCAGACTAAATTCACAGGAGGTTTCTTGAAGGATGTGAGTTTTACATCTGAAATAAAAAGTAAAATAAAAAACTTGGAGAAGAGGAAAAGGAAGGTATGTCTCTGAGGAATAAAGAAGAGGTAGACTATTGAAAGGTTTGCAGAAGTCTGAGTGATCATGTGAATCTATTGAGACAAATCCAAACAGAACTGTTTGAAGTTAGTCCCAGTGCAGCTGGGATGGGATATGGTAGTTGTCAGCAAATTCATGATTAGAATGTTACAAATCCTTCAAATGACAAAGCAAGAAAGGGGACAATGAGGCAATCCAAAAGGCAGTACTGGATAAACCA
The DNA here is from genome assembly GCF_009819885.2 of Catharus ustulatus. Classification (NCBI taxonomy): domain Eukaryota; kingdom Metazoa; phylum Chordata; class Aves; order Passeriformes; family Turdidae; genus Catharus; species Catharus ustulatus. Next base: position 99,346,110 of record NC_046223.1, read on the forward strand.
TGCTGGCTGAAGGTGAAAACAAATATGTAGCCCACTGAAAAATAAAGGCAAGAATACTTTTAGTAACTCCTATTAAAAATGTGATCAGGTGAAACATTGTTTATTTCTCTCAAATATAGAAAATGGTAATGTTTCCAAAGAATCACTATAGACAGGGCGCTCCTGTACAGGGCCAGGAGCTGGACTCAAAGATCCTTGTGGATCCTTTCCAACTCAGCATATTCTATGATACCGTGACAATGGCACCTGTGGTAAACAGTTACCAATTTATTTATTAATTTTTTCCTCTTCTTCTTTCTTCTTCTTCTTCTTTCTTTTGCTGCTTTTTTTCCCTTTTTCTCTTATATTAGTGATGTTATCATAGTTCCCACTAAAATTACCATACTCTCAAAAATTATATTCTCTCTCATTGGGCGGGGAAGAGGCAATTTTTGACTAAAAAAATACCCTGAACACCCTGTACAAAAACAACCTTCATGCATGTCTGAAGATTTTTCTCTGCTTTCATGTATTATACCACAACTTCATACTCTAATTTTAGTATGAAACTGTTCCATACTGCAAAGCACAATTTTGCATACTTGTGTAATACTGTATTCCAGACCTCATTTTAGATCTTGTAAGGGATGTTCAAAGTCAGTCTCTAACATCTAGAAAAATGAATTTACTCATAATTTATACCATTTGCTTATGTATGATGGTCTGAATTTATGAAACTCAATCACAGATCTTCCTGTACTTTTATTTACAGTAAGTCCATTTGCTGCACCAAAGGAAGCCATTCATACTGAAAGTGGGCGTGATTATAGCGGCAAAAAAGAGCAGTTTTTGCAATGGGAAAACCCCCAGAGTCATATATAACAGAAAAAGTAAACCACAAAATTAATTGACTAACTAACCAACTAACTAACTAAAAAAACCCACCTAAACATGTGGCTATAGGGCTAGGTAAAATATTTTCTGTGACTTTTACATTCAGATTTTCAATATTATGGTAACCTTCCACCACCAATAATTTGCAATAAAGTGGTCAGCTACCTCTACTAAAAGAAGCCTCTACTTGCCCTTAGCAGTTGCTCCACTTCTTAGCATTCATCAGATGATCTGGGTAGAGCTGAGTAAACACAGGAGTAAACATTGTTTGGACAAATAATTCTGAACACATATTTTCCTTTAAAAAAAACTCATCCTTTGAAATCTGTGGGTCTTTCCTATTTTTCATGCTCTTGAGATAAGTAGAGCTTTTTTTATCAGAAACTTTCTGTGTCATATTCCCCCAAGCAAAAGTTGTGAATATTAATATTCACGTGACCAGTGAAGAAAATCCGTAAATTCTCTAGGGCATTCCCTAAGAGTGAGAGCTTCAGCTTCATAAACCTAAGCAGCATATTTGGCACAATGCCACCCTTGATCATCCTGCTGATGTAAAGTACAAATTTAATCCAGTTTTCATTGCCTCTGCTTTTTTTGTTTACTTTTTATCTATCTAATCTGTGTTTTTGAAGCCTCACCAATGTCCTTCTCTGTGTGTTGTAGCCTCAACTTGAAATACCAAGTCAGAAGAGACAACATGGGCTGCCACAATAGGCCAGTGTTATCCTCCTAGACCAACAGTCACAGCTTTGAAACCAGTGTTTCAGTATGTTAATAAATGAGGAAAACTCCTAAATACCCTTCTCCCTCTCCTACAGTTTTCCATAATTCATAAACAAGAGATCACCTTTATGTGTTTTTTCTTTTTGCTTTGCAGATGACTGTCTCTATGCATGTTATGTTCTTGAAGAGAACAATTCTTTAAGAGTTCTCAAGAGTTCTCATAAACCATTGAGCTTGCAAAGAGGCAATGTCACTTTTTCTAACTTTCTGAAAACAGATTCTTTTGCAAATAAAACCAGTCTTGATAGATTTTTCTGTCTCCTTCTTGTCTTAATTTCTTTAGGGAACTTGAACAAAACTCATCTCACCTAAAATAAACTTTAGATATTTAAAAGTTACCCTTATAACTAAACTCTGTGTGTGGTCTCTAAGTAACCAAGGTATATTTTTTGTGCTATTACTTGCCCATCAGGTAAACCAATTCTAAAGTGAGCATAGGAAATATGATTAAGTCTGACTAAGTTATACAAGATGCCTAACCTTAGATGTTGCAGTTAATCTCACCAGCATCCTAATAATGCAGTTAGGCAGTGTATACTGAATATTAAATACTGTCTTTGCAACATTATACATCTGAAAATGAGAGAGACACAGTCGATTCCCAGAAGGAATTTCTAGAATCTGGACTCTGAGGCAGCACTGTCATGCTAAACATTTCTATTGCTCAGGACGGCAGCACAAGAATCCATCATACTGGGTTTGACTAGAAACTACAAAGTAATGCAGTGAGTCCTCATGAGGAACTAGTGTACAATATCTGCTAAGCCAAAACTGAAGCCTGCTGCCTTCTGAGGAGGCCAGGAAAATCATGAAGGGAAGGCAGTACTGTAACTGTCTTGATCATACTCATGTATAATCAATTAGAAAGAGAACTAAATAGTGCATGCTACACTTTTCCTCACCCAAAGTAAAACTTTTGCTATCATTGCTACTGCAGTAGGATTGGGGAACTCTGCTTCTTTTTTCTTGGTGAAACCAGTCCTATTTCTTTTTATTTTAAATTACCTAGCCGCAACTGAACTGTGATGAGAATTTTAAAAATGTCTGTTTAGAAAACATTTCTCATTGTCATTTTAGGGGGATTTTGCTCAAAATCATGTGCATGTGTTTACAAATATGTTTATAAATAAAAGATTTAAGTACAAGTAGTTTCCTGGCTGAAAAGCCAGTGCAGTAGACACAAAAGTGCTGTGTGATTGATAGTGCTGAGTAATGACTATAGATGGCAAATGGGAATTTTCACATGCAGCTCCTGCTGCTGTCACAGACAAATGTAGATCAAATTCTCACATGCTGTGCTGAAAGATAATCTCCAAGAATCAGATGCTTTCTCTCCAAATTAGTTTATTAGAGAATTGACTTATGAAAGCAAAACAAACAAACAAACAAAACAAAAAACCGGAAAAACAGAAACAACAACAACAACAAATCCCAAAAAACCCCACTTGGCAATGAAAAAAATTGCATCACTCACATTAGCTTGATTACATTAATTCTCCAGCTCTTTCTTCTTGTTGTTTCTGTTTCTTCATTGAAACACCATTTTCTGTTCTGTTCTGGCTTTACAATGGATGTTCTTGCCATCAATTTATGTACAACAGATATTACTTTTTAAAAAATTTCAGTCTTGTGGAACCTGTCTTTCTAAAAAGTATGTATTAGGAAAAGTTCAGAAAAGGGCAGGCAAGGCTTATAGGATGTTTAAGTAACAGATCTTACAAGAAATAGTGGAAAATAGACTATTCATATAAAAATCAGGAATATTTTACAAATATTTGAAGATATATATGTAACTAGATAATAGTAGAAGTATTCAAGTTATTTGACAATTATAAATTGCATTAGGTTTTGATATGCAATAAGTAAGATAACTTCCTAATTTTTAAAAATCTATATCTAAAAAATAGACAACAAAAGTAAACAACAGAAGTATAGACTCAGAAGATCTAGATGTCATCAGAGTAACTGTGTTATCTTCTCTATATTGAATTTCTTCCGTGTTTGAAACCCATAATAGATTGCTATCACATTGCCTGTAAAATCCTGAAAAAAACATTCACTGCACTATAAAAAAATATTAGACCTGTTAGAGGTGTTGTAAATTTCTCATTTTCTGACCCTGTTTTTGTCACTGATATCATGTAGCTTTTTTTAAAAATCTTACTGAATGACTGATTTTCAGTCTTTCTTATCTGTCACAGTTACCCTCCTGATTTTGAAATCTACTCATCTATGAAATATTGAAAAATATAATAATTATGGAAATATAATTAGATAATACTAAATTTTAAATATATATAAAAATAGATTATTATTAAATGTAAGATTAACCTTAAGATTTTTAATTAAAGTGTGGCTTTTCAATCCGAAATCACTATGATAAATGTTATTTAAAGAAAACATTCATTGTGAAGCAAATGAAAGAAAATATTGCACTTCACATATTCTAAGAAAAAATTGCCTCATGACTTTTTAAATGTAGAAGAGATTGGTCATGCAAATCTAACATGGAAACCAGCAAGGACTCTTTTTGACCTCATCCTTTTTCCTGACTTGTTTTCAAAGTTTTTAACACATTTCTGTTCTCATTGGAGAGCTTCTTTAATCTGCTTGTGGAATGATAGATTAATATTAGAGGATTCTCCCTTGTAAATATTGAAAGCTAAAAATTGTGTAGTAAAACATGTAGGAACCATCTTCAGTCTGAGTAATACAGTGAGTTTAGTACATTTGAGTGACTGCAACCTTTGTGTGTGGAAACTCCATCAAAAAAGTAAAAAAGCTGGGGAAATTTGAAAACTGGGTAATGATTTACCAAAATATGAGTATTGGTCTAATATCGATACTCAACTGTGACGCACAAAAGACTCTCTACCAATTTAAACTTAGAAAGTGAATGTTTATTCAGTGCTGGGCAGCAGCGTGGGGTAGCCCCCTAATATGCACTGCAAAATTACAGGAGGTCACAGAATCTATTTGTTGACAAAAGGTTTAAACAAATACATAGTCATAATACTGGCCCCACCCATCCCCTGCTTCCTATGGTTATTAGCTTGAATGGCTAATTAGCATGCGTGGTTGACTTCTTGAATTAAGTCTGGGGTTGTTTTTGTGGGGAGGGGTCTTAAAAGGAGGAAGTAAGGCGAGTCTTCCTCACCCTGACCTTTTCTATTAATGACAATACAAATGGCTTTTGGGGCAACTCCAGTTTTGCAAAGAATGAGTTTCTGGTTGCTATTGTTTATGTTCTTTGAACCTACCTACTAGTTTCATCCTTTCCCATTGCAAGCACAGCTAAGCAAACATAAATTGACAGGCAATCAATTATTTAAGTTTCAGGTAACTATCTAAAGCCCAGTTTCTTTTAATTTTTAACTAAAATCCTAATTTCTTTAAGATTAGTGTTTCAGGTAAGAGGATAGATTAATTCCATTATCGTTATCAAAGCCAATTAAAATTAATTTGAGGCAATTGTAGGCAAAAACATTTAGCATGGTGCTAAAATCATTCATCAGTTACAAGAAACATAAAACTGAGTTTAGACCAAAAAGTTAGTGCAGTAAATTTAAAAAATGGATTCAAAATAACAGCAACATGTCAGGGCCCTGAGGGCACCACCTGCCCTGACAGTACCATTCACCCCTTAGTATGGTCCACTTACCCTGCCCATAGCCCAGAACCTTGTTTCAGCCCTGCACTGGTGCCCCAGCTGCCCTGCTCCTGGATGGGAGGTGGGATTTGCCCCTCTGCCCACCCTGGGGAGAAGGCACTGCTCCCTGAAAATATTTACAGGGAGAGAATTGTAGTGTAAACCTCTAGAACCAAATAAACACTCTAGAGCAGAGTGGGAGGTAGGAATTCGTTCCACCTTACAGCTGTGTATGAGCTTGCATGTGTTCCTTAGTATCATTCATCAGGAAAATATAAAAATGTGTGGCAGAACCACAGCCGTATGTTGTTGCCAAATACAAGCAGAGTCTCTGATCATCTGTAAATCCTTATAATTTCAATCTACAGCTGTCAGCACAGTACTGACCAGTGCTTTGCTTCATTTTACTAAGAGTTCTGGGAATAAAATGCATTACTGACCTTTTAAATACTTCCCTATTTCCATAAGCTTTGTATTTCTTCTGCTTTTAGAAGGAATTAATGTGGCAAAAGGCCTTAAATTCTGGGTTTAAGAGAATACAGTACAATTTTAAGATATAAGCAATTTTATTGTTTCAAACAATAAAAACACAGCAGTTTCAGAAAATTTAATTATCAACGTGAGCGACAGAGCTGTTGCTCTTTCTCTTAAAGCTTTCAAGGATCAACAGCAGGGCTGAGTATTTAATGAATCATGAATTGGCTGTTGGTATTCAAAGATGCCCATACTATGGTAGTGTTATGTTTTTCATTACAACAGCACTTACATCAAACTGATGTTTATAGTCAGAAGCACTATCATGTGTTTCTAACAATTTTCCACACCCTTTGTTACACAAAAGGACTTCTGCAGGATGATTGCCAAGGCTGGACCAACTTTATTGAAAATCTGCTCACACTGGAAAGAGTGATAAATTGTCATCTACTACAATCACTTATTCCTGTGGGTGGACATTTGAGTGCTTTTCATCTAACCTATCTTTGGATATCTACTGCAGAGATATCTACCTGTGACCTTCCCCCTCTGTGTTACCCTGATAATTAGTAGAAAGAAATAGACACTCTAGGGCATGATTCATACGACCTACTTTAGGTGTCTACTTTGGGAGGAGATGAATTGCACCCTAGAGATGTCAATCTCTCCTTTGATTACAAAGAGTTTTAGATCACTAGCCACACGTACAGAGAGATGTCTAGATTTGGCCAGATGAATCTCAGCCTGAGTGACATGACTGAATAGGGTCTGAGCCAGGCAAGCTTTCTCTGAAAGCAGCTCAGAACTGGCAGTAGCAGAACTGTAAACCATCAGTGACCTTGAGACATCCTGTTATTCTAGTTCATTATGAAAAAAAGGAATGCTAGTATCTTAACTGTACTGATTGTATTTTGAACCTTTTCTGTCAGATTTAAAAATGTATATGAGATCTATTGCAGAGTATAATCCCCCTTTTTTCTTTGATCATATTTTCAAAAGAGTTGTGCTCATAAATTGCATAGATGTTGTGTTATGTACTGGTTTAATATAGTAACTATTTCTATTTGTGTCAACTTATAGAGGTTTTTTTCTTTATAATGAGTGTTGCAAAGGTTTGAGGTTTTTTTATATTGTTTGTGGTGTCTTGTGGCTCTACATGCCATTTCAGAGATTTCAAATTGTTCACTGCTAATACTCTGTTGAATGTAAAATGCATTTTAGTCTGTCCAATTGCAGTTTGCACTGAGTGCATATTACAACCAATTATCCCTCATAACAGTGTAGCTGTCTACTTATACCAGACCTCATTACTGTGCCTTAGAGTCAGAATTCTGGTACCCAGGAGTTTAAAATATTTGAATACAAAGTAAGAAATCCATGTATCAACAATCTTTTATTTTTAGGATGCCATTTTCATCAGACTGACATTTCAAAATAATTTGACTCTAAGACCTTGACTTCCTCGCTCTTGGAGAGTTGGATGCTAGTGCTGCAAAATGAAATGTTGTGTTTACTGAAACTTATGCAATTAGCTTGGTGTATCAGGTAAATAATTAATCAGATTGAGACTTTAATAAATTAGAGAATAACAATTTTAAAAATCCTAACTACTTTAAAAAATACGTTTTGTCCTATACTTTATACTTTAGTTATACATAAAAGTCTGCAGTAAAAAATATCAAGAGAATTTACACTGAATCGTTCTCGAACCACAGGGATCCAAATATCAGATAGGTGTTCATGTAACTACTAGGTTAGGGAACCAGGTTCAAAACTCACTTTTAACCTACCTATTCAGAGAGTATCTTGAGAATCTGAACATCCTCATTTTCAATGCAGTTTCACAGAATCATAGAATAAACTGAGTTGGAAGGGACCCACAAGGATCTTCCACTCCTGTCCCTGCACAGGACATCCTCAAGAGTCACATCATGTGCCCTAGAGCATTGTCCAAATGCTCTTTGAGCTGTGTCAGGCTTGGTGTTGTGACCACTTCCAGTCCCCAGCCACCCTCTGGGCGAAGAACCTTTTTCTAAACTCTAACCTAAATCTCCTCTGACACAACCTCATACTAGAGAGCAAGAAGCTGGAGAGCAGCCCCACAGAAAGGGACCACAGGGCCCTGGTCCATGGCAAACTGACTGTGAGCCAGCAGTGCCCTGGTATAAGGAGGGCCAACACTGTCCTGGGCTATCTAAATTTCCAGCTATCAAGCCACATACTCCTATGAAGTTTAACACAAATCACATTTTGGGTTGGCTTTCCAGGTAATCTCTGTTTTGCTTGAATTTGCAGATATAGGAAAAGAACCAGCTTGTTTCAATTGCTGTTGGGCACAGCATGTATGATATAGAGGCACCAGCACATGAATTAAGATTTAACAATTTCATAAAAGAAGTTTTAAATCTTAAATTTAGTAGCCACCTATGTTTATACCCAAGCATGTACATATGATATAGATATCTTATGGAAAGACATAAATTAAGAAAGAGATTTATGTCTGCAGAGATGTAAAGCAAAGAATCTCTGTGCAGTCATTGTGTATTGATTAGTTAATTATTGATCACTTCACTTTGTCAGGGTGATCCTGGCAAAGTTCCATCTAGAGGAGAAAATGTTCCTCTATGTTATTCACTGGTGGAAGGGAATAGGAGTTTACCCTGTAAATAAAGGCCATGGATGTGAAATATCAGCTCTTTACAAGTTGTTGCAGCAAATTATTTCTCTCTACAGCTCATACATTATGTACCCTAACAAAGGCTAAAAATGTCAAAAATCACAAGCTCCACCAAGCACAGAAGCTATGTGGATCACATGTAGCAACTGGAAAATGAACTTGTATAAGAACTTGTAACTCTCTGGTGATGTTTTTTGTGATAACTGAAGGGATATTTGAGAAGCTGCCCCCTTTTCTCCTGCTCAGGACAGGAAAACACTAAGGTGATGGGATATCAAGTCTTTTCCACCCCAAGGTACCTCAGCAAAAAAACAGCTAAAGGAAGCATAAGTTGCTCGCCTCAATTTGCTAAAAACAGTTCTTTTAAGTGACAAAAAAAAGAAGAAAAAAAAGAAGCTGCAGAAGAGAAGAAAGAATCACTGTCAGTCTCAGAGTACAGTCAAGAGAACATGCTTGTTCAGTGGAACCCTTTGAAAGGAAAGTAAGGATATAAATGTATACTGCATTACTGTATATTGCATTACTGACTCTCAGCTGGATATCATACACCTATGAGTTTTAGCACATATCTGACTTCTCAATGTTTGTGATGCCTTTCTTTCTCTGTTTTTTTTCCTTTCAAGTTTTTCTTTCACAGCTGACTTAATTTTTGTACTCTGTTTTACATTTCTCATCGTACAGTAATTTGTCATTTGTTCCTAGTCTTTTCTAGTTAATGCCTAGATGTTCTGCATTAAACTATCTTCAGAAAGGAGGGAGATGCTGCATCTCCCAGAAGCCAGTAACCAGAACATTAGTAGTTGTCTCAGGCCATGCTGCATGTTCCATATTTCCACTCAGCACAACAATTTTACACTCGTTGCTCCACTTAAAGCTGTATCACTGAGACAGATCTGTCATCTCTCAAGCAAAAAAGCCCAAACTTACAACAAGAAGATGCATAGCACTATTGTCCTTAATATTGATAAGTCTAGTATCCTGGGAGTGCAAAAAGCATCTGTCTCTGGGCATATGGGTACAATGCACTTCTACTCTGGAGTGCCAAGATCAGGGGGTGGAGGGAGGAACCAAATAAAGCCCTGTGCAGAAAAAATTAAGTCAAAATTAAGGGGAGGGATTGGGGGGAACTAAAAATAAAATAAAATAAAATAAAATAAAATAAAATAAAATAAAATAAAATAAAATAAAATAAAATAAAATAATTTAAACTAAATACTGTTCTGGTAAACTTCATTGTTCAGTTTCAGGGAGAAAAAAACTCCAGGGGGATCTTTTGCTCGTGTGCTCATCTTGTGAAGTCATTGCCTAGATAACTGTTTCTTTTAGTCTCCTTTGCTGAAAATGAGGAAAATATTTTAGGTAAGCCATAGTGCTAGCACTAAAAAAAGAAAAGAAAAACCTATTCAGAGCAAGATACCTGAAAATCTTTGCAGATATATTATTAATTCCCATGACAAAACATTTTAGCATAGATTTAATTAATTTTTTTATTTAACATCACAACCTCCCCCATATTTTCACTTTACTGTGCAAACATTATTTATTTAATTTCTTACTTCGTTTTTATTTTTGAAAGTTCGTACTGTTTTCATCATTTTGCCTGAAGTCCACTACACTGTTAACAAAAATACTGGAACTGTTTAAATTTGTGTTCAGCAACAAGTTCAGTAAAATTAAATGTATTTATTTTTAATAAAAAGGTCATTTGCTTTGTGAACAAGAATAGAAAACTTTAAAGATGTGAACCAATTGTCATGACAGAAGAAGTATGGACTATTACTCTGTTACATAATTCTGATGCTGTATTTCGCTACTGAAGCATAGTGTTTCGATTTTCATATGTAAAAGTATTTTTTTTTAAATCGCATTTATTTTATTCTTAGCCATGATAGGACCACATAGAGTGAGTGTATAGTTGTTAGAATGCACTCCCTAGAGTTCAAAAAGGCTTTTCCACCACAGTATAAGCTCACTTGACTGAACTTTCTATTGCTGGCACGGCAATGGCAAGAACCATTATACTTCATGTGCACTACCCTCTTCTCAGAAGTAAAATATTTTTCTTTAAAAAGAGTGGAGACACTTCTCCTCCTGCCTTTATAGAACAATCTGTCAGGTCAGTTTCAGAGCATTTCCTGCATTTCTCTCTTCTAAAAATTTGTGTTTAACATTATTCTTTACTTTCACTGAATAACATATATTCGTAAGTATCTTCATAAGAAAATGCTGTCATTTTTGCACTTACTGAATAATTTTAGTACAAACTTTGTGAATTCAGATCTATGTGGGATTATTCATTTATTGCAGAGTCATCTTGGAAACATTGAGGTGTTGGGATTGAACAGTCATCTGGTCTAACCCCCCTGCAATAAGCAGGGACACTGCCAACTAAATTACATTGGTCAGAGCCCCATTCACCCATACTTCAAATGTTTCCCAGGGAAAACTACGACTTCTCTAATCAGTTATGAAGACCATGAAATCAATAGAAACAATGCAAAATATGGTGTAATAGAAGAGTGAACTTCAGTCTCTTGAAAAAATCAAAATTTGATCTGCAAATTCTATCTTCTAATCACTGAATTTGGTAGCAAAATTGATTATTCTTATAAAATAGAGGTGATAAGTAACTGTCCTTTTTTTTAAATACTTTCAATGCAATGAGAAAAATTCAACATATCTGTAAAATGGTCCCAAATTATCCATATTCAAGAAAATAAGTCGCACAGGTACACCTTTGCAACAATATTAGATAAAGAATACCTTAAAAGGACAGTGACAGTTTATTTCTTATGCCAAATTTTGCAAAGGTCTTCAGTTTATGTAAAACTGTTTTCCAAAGAATTAATAATTTTCTTGGGATCCTAGGACAGAAAGTTTATTTCTGAACTGCACATTCACAAGTCCCTTGTCAACAAATTTCTGTGTTCAGGACTTTTACCATGGAAACAGCTTCATCTGAATTGAAAAACTATATACAGTTCATTGAAAACAGTTTGGGAAAGAAAAAGAATGTGGAAATTATTACAGAATTGCAATTTTCAATGTTGTAACTGACACAAATACTCTACTTCCTCATGTTTTAAAGAAATAAGTTTGACAACATTTATTACAGAAACTAAAGCATCTGATGTCTCAAAGAGGCATTTCTAGTGCCATGTCACTGGTTTAAAGAAAAGCCACTCCAATTCTCTGCTTCAAGAGAGTCATATTAATAATTTCATAGAGTAGCCATTTATTAACATGATATTAAATATGTGTTCGAGCTCGATGCATCATGGCCATCAAAATTATGTGAGATCTATCAGAAAACTGGAAGTAGTGTACTGAATATATAATTCAAAGTGCTATTTTTGTAGAACTTATCAGGGACTTGTTATCATAACAGGCAATTACAATAGAAACAAGTTTCAGTAGTTTTTTCAGACATTCACTGAATATAATAATCTAACTTTGCAAAGATGGGATAAATATAAACTCAATATAGTTCTATGACCCTCCTTTTACTGTTTCCATAAAACATGATTAAAAGTTCCAAGACATATTAGAAAGATAGTCTCTCTTTAGTGTTTGAACAAAAAGTGAAATAATCCTACACTATGACAAGTAAAATCATCCAAACTAGATTACATAAAATAAATCTCTTGAAGGAACTACTATTTCAGATAAGATGGAACTGCTCCAGTGTTTTATTGTAAACATCAGATGTAGGTTTCTTAAATAAATTTTATAGATAAGAGCAAAGGAAAATATATGACATTTTATTTCCATTACTATAGATAAGATGCAGATAAATATTCTCTACAAGTGAATTATTCAAAGCTCAATAAATAGCTTTTATTAATAATAGCCTATCTGCTTAACAACGAATTATAGATCTACTACTACTACTACCATGAGTAAGAAGTTGCAGTAGGAAGAAGAGACCTGAGTTTATGACTGCAGGTAAAATTACCAGATAATTTAAATACAATATAATTAACCAAACTCTAAGAAACCATGATGATCTTCAAAAAAAAAAAAGGAAAAAGAAAAAGAAAAAAAATTTTGGAAGATTTATGCAAGAACTGTTTGGAAGAGTCAAGAGAATGAGTAAGCAAGGTGTGAAATACTCAAGGCTCAAGCTGAATTTCAGTAATAGGGAGAAAGATCACATTCCAATGGCTGAGCACATAAATTAGGCACACCCTGGATGACTAACCAAAGGAGGCGAATGAATACAAACTCAGTATAAGAATTTTAATTTAAGGTTTGTCTAGTATTTCATTCTAACAGTAGATATAAAAGATTTTCAGGGAAAGAACTAGAATTGAGTAATAGGCAGTATGAATTTTACCATGGAATCCATTAGATTAAGCAAAATTCATTTGATTTAGAGAAATTATGCACAGATTAGAAACATTTCCTTTTGTATACATTGCTATTTTAATTTTGCACTGTTATTTCACATTAGCTTTCCTCCTAATCATTTGGTTTGATCATGTTCTGTTTTGTGGGGACATATTAAATCTGAGTAGTCTTCCACATCACATGCAATATCTTTTTACTATAATTAAATCCTATTTTGAGATAATTGTATCTTAAATTCCATGTGTGCGAAGTACAGAGGATAATTATAATGTAAATTTTAAATATGAAAATGACTTAACTACAAAAAGATTTTTGATATTCCCTAGTGCATTCTCTGTGGGCCCATTTAATTTATCTGAATATCAATACTTACACAACCAGCACACAGAAATTTTCAATTTTCAATTGAAACTTTAAAACGTATTTGTCTTCACAGTTCACTTACAGTAATTTCAAGATTATAAACTGCACCATTTTGACTAAAATTTTGGTCCGAACCCAGAAGTGCGGCTTATAATCAGGTGTGGCTTATATATGGACAAAGAATGAAAAGTTGCTGTTTTAGTTTGGAGGACAGGTGTCTGCTGAGAAAGGCAGGAGCTTCTCTTTGAAATAGAGAATGTAAACCCCCTCCCTCCAAATTATTATACTTTTGAAATCAAGGGGATTTCAGGCAAAAATATGGGAATTAGGAATAACAGTTCTTTACTAGGGAAATTAAAATAGAAATACAGTACTACAAAGAAACAAACTCCAAACCCCGACAAAGTCAGAGTACAACCTGACACCCCATCAGGCAGGGTGTTGGTAGCAGTCCCATTAAATGGTGGCTGCAGTCCCCTTGCAGTGACAGATGTGATTCAGTTGGAGCAGTGCTCCTGCAGAAGGTGCAGTTTCCCTCCAGAGGTCCAGTGGTGTTGTGGAGAAATCCGGTTTTCCTCTGGAGTCCAGTGGAGAAAGGGGCTCCCTTAGTGTCCCAAAACCTCTGTTTTTATCTTGGTAAGAAATGGGCTCTTCCCCCTGGCTGGAGCAACTTCCAATGGGATGAAGTAATTTTATCAGTCACCCAGTGGGACTCAATGGCCATTAGCAGAAAATGACTGGCTGGAGGAAGGATGGGGTGTGAAAAGATAAAGAACAATGCCCGGCCTGGTTTCAATGGATGGCCCATTAGCACATTATCTGCCATTGAGATAAGGATCACTGCCCCTACCCTCAACAGATGGTGATAGAATAGATACCTTTTATCACACTCTGTTATTGTAATGTGTGGCTTATAATCAGGTGCAGCTTATATATGGACAAAGAATGAAAAGTTGCTGGCATCCGGAAGTGCGGCTTATACTCAGTGCGGCTTATAATCGTGAAATTAGTGTAATTTAGATTTGCTTTTTTTCACATTGAAGTCCAGACTTCTCAGATTCATTTTGAATGCTATTTAAGCTTAAAATTAAACTATGTTTTGATTTAGAAGGAAGAGGTTATGTTTCTGAAGATTCTGAAAGATAATAAACTTTGGAAAGCTAGCAGAAATAAAAATAAACCAAGGAATTTGATTTTTGTTTGCTGGTTTGTTTTTGGTTTTTTGGGGTTTTTGTTATTCTTAGCCATTGGATTTCCCTCTGTTCAGGTTTCCCCAAGATGAAACCAACATGGAGTTCTGTCTGTCCAATATCACCCCAGCTTCATAGTACTTTAACCTCCTTGTCTCTAGGGCGGCTAAAGCTCGTGCATATTCTCCTCAGTTTCTCAAATACAGAATTCTTGCTGTCTCCAAGACGATCTTTCAGATTCCTTTCTCACGCACAAATGCAGCTTCAGTAACAGAGACAAATATTGGCATCCTCATTCTTCATTCTTTGCTTATTGCAAACTGTTGATTTAACAAGAAGAACTTTTGTCCTTCTTCTGGGCTTCTCAAGATGTACCCTTCCTGTGTGTCCAACGATTATTACTTTGCTTTCAGCTTTAATGAGCATAAGATTTGATGTTTGTGTGTAGCTCTTTCCAAAATCACGGCTTCTGGCTAACTTTGACAGTCTTACAAAGACTAAAAATGGTGCTGTAAAAAGAAATTTCTGTATTGAAAGCAATTTTCCCTATTCTCCTTTGCACTGTCCAATAATTCTAGAAATTCATGCCATCAGGATTTTGCACTTAAAATCTTAACCCTACCTTTATCATTCTTTGCTGGTTAAGTGATATTTCTTGAATAGAAATGTAAAAGCTCTTATATTAAAAAAAAACAGAAAACAAACCAACAAAAACAAGCATTTTGTTACACTGCAAACTATTAGGATCTGAATTAATAATAATGCATTTTAAAAGTGACTAAATGTGTTTATGATTTTTACTCCAATATTTGACCTAAAAAGCAGCCCTTTCAAATTAGAGCCTTATGAATCTCAGAAAGCTGAGACAAGAACCAGAATAACTAGGGGAAAGAGCTAAAACCTAGATG
Organism: Catharus ustulatus; assembly: GCF_009819885.2. Taxonomy (NCBI): domain Eukaryota; kingdom Metazoa; phylum Chordata; class Aves; order Passeriformes; family Turdidae; genus Catharus; species Catharus ustulatus. The sequence goes on from NC_046223.1 coordinate 99,361,377, forward strand.
AGCATGGCTATTTCTGCCTTCTCTGCTGCCTTTTTTTTCAGCTTACATTAGAAAATCAGATATTAGTATTAGAAAACATTAAGTTACCTTAAAGGAGGCACCAGATCTCTTTTTTTAATGAAGAACTCATTAAAATGAGAAGGACAGAGGGAACCCAGGCTATCACATCTGTCCAAGAAGGTGCAGGACAAATGACTCACCTTGTTACAGAAGCAGCAACAAAGCAACATTCACTTTGCAGAACATCTCAGGTAGGGAAGCTCTAAAATCAGGCTTCTTTTCAGAGGGCATAGCATTACTAGTTTTAAAATTCCCTTGAATGAAAAATTTATCCTTTATATGCTAATTGATTCAGTTAAAAAATCAACTCAGTTATTAAAAGTAAGAATAAATAAGGAAAACCAGAGGGCAGGGGTATCATAAGTTGCTTTATAAAAAGAAAGAGTAAAAATAACTAACAAGGAAAGTTCTATCCATTCCCATTATAAAACATGTTTCTCAGCTACTCTGGCTTGAGGAAAGGTATGTAGTGGAAGAATAGATTACAGTAATTTCACGACTATCAGGCGCACCCTTTTGACTAAAATTTTCCCCCGAACCCGGAAGTGTGCCTTATAGTCCGGTGCGCCTTATATATGGACAAAGTTCGGAAATTTGACAACCTAGAAGTGTGATCCACGAGCCGCAGGAGGAGCCAGCAGGGCTGCGGCAGCCGGGTGGAGGTGGGGCCACAGCCAGCAACTACACGGCGGGGAGTCACCAGCGGATCCTCGCTGCAAAAAAAAAAGTGCGCCTTATAGTCCGGTGCACCTTATAGTCCGGTGCGCCTTATACATGGGCAAAAGTTCAGAAATTTGCCAAAACACCCGGAAGTGTGCCTTATAATCCAGTGCACCTTATAGTGGCGAAATTTCTGTAGTTTTTGTCACCTGACTGATCATGTCTGACAGACTAGTTTGTCAGCACAACATGTGAAATAATAAATATTTTAAGGCTCATAAACAACATATAAATGACTACTACAAAAAGTCTTTGAGGGAGGGTGGAGTTTAATTTCTTTGTGTGCCTAGGTTTCTATTTGCATTCAGTTTCTGCATTTAAGTTTACTTACACAATACCTGTTGTTATGGCAAATGAATCAGTCCAGTCAGCCCTGGACAGCCTTTCAAGTGTTAGTAAGTATACTGAAGTACACTTTAATGGGACTCATAACATATAATAGCCCATGGATCTCAGCAGTTATCCTATCCCAGGGACTGTTGAAAGTATTCATCCCATGGTAGTGATGAATAGAATAGAATAGAATAGAATAGAATAGAATAGAATAGAATAGAATAGAATAGAATAGAATAGAATAGAATAGAATAGAATAGAATAGAATAGAATAGAATAGAATAGAATCCCGTTATTTCTCTGGGATGTGGAATATCAAAGCTTTCAATCACTCTCCAGTGGCATGATGACACGCACTTACCTTCAGGTACTGGCTGGTATCACCAGTAGTCCGTTACACTGACATTTCTCAGTTCTTCATTAAAAATTAAGCAGGCAAGGTTGTAGTGTGAGATGTCAACACTAGTTTCAGTGGCAGATTGAGTTTCTCTGAGCTATTAAATATATAAATCTTATATTTATAAAATAGAATATTTCCCAGACAAGACAGAGAGTGCTTCTTGTACAAATATGTGCAAATATAATTGACTTGATCCTACTAGCATCCTGAAAATGCCTCTCCCACATACTGGATGGCAAGCTAATGTTCATGCACTCCAAATTATTGGAGTGCTACTCTTTGTCATTCAGACAATAAAAATCTAATCTGAACCTCAGAAATCTTTCTTTACTTGATTACTGTGGAACTGTCCCTTTTGCAAGAAAAAAATTTTTCATTTATCGTCCTAGAATTTTATCACAGAAAATGGATACTCAAAAAAAACCCCACAAAAACCAGCAAAAACACTTGACCAGCCTTAAATGGCACATGGTGCAAAAAATTCAGTATTTTTTATTAGCATTGCTGTGAGAATGAATGTTTAAAGGTTTCCTAAAATGTTTTAACACTCTTAATTTTTCCAGATGACAAGAGAAAAATTCTATGAGAGTTAATATAGAAGAAAACTCTTTAATAATGTGTTTATTCCATGTACCCATCTTGCTCCCTATCCTTGGACAGCCCTTATATGAGATGGTAAAAATGGAAGAGTAACATGGGGCAGACTTATGGCTGAATCTTCTAAGCATGATCACTAATGTGATCAGGTGGGAGGGAAGGCACTCAGCACTGCAGGAGAGAGTTTTGAAACATGAGATTTTCAAAAGAAAAGTAGGACACAGGTTATCTGGCCCCATTCCACTGTCATCAGTAGAGCTGTGATGACTACCTGAATAAAAATTTGGCCCAGACATCAAGCACTAACTTTCCATTTCATTAACTCAAAACCAAATCTGTGCATGGCCCTGTGCTGTGGGTGGGCTGGAGAGAGCATTCCAGGGATCTCACTGAGTATCTATTCTCCTTTCCACTAAAAGCCCTAGGACCCTACCTTTACACTCCACCCCTACCTCTCCTTTCCCCAACATTCCTCTCTCCCATGGTTACTTTTGCTCACAGGAATCTGGTGTCCTCACTTGTCACTGACTTCCCCTGCTTATCTCCTCCACCAGGTTCATCACTGGTGGGTGATGCTGACCACAGAAGAGGATGAGGGTCTTTCTTTTCATTACCACCAACATGCATGAGGAAACTAAAATGCAAACAGTGTTTATAATCTCACATCCTTAGAACCAGAAATCAGATGAAAAGTTCAATATAAGAGAAGTTAATTGTTACCTGACTCCAGAAAAATGACTAAAACTCTGTTTTCCTTCTGTCTTTAACAGAGGTTAAATTAAAGCCTTTGAAAGTGAATTATATACTAAAATCTCCATAAGCAAGTCATACATATGGAAAACTATAATTCTTGGTTTTGAGTAGAAACAATATTTCTGATTTTATACCTCAAAGATTCTCAAAACAATACCCCTGTCATAGTAAGGTATAATTTGCTTTTGACAAAAAGGTTTTGTTTATTACTAAGACTTTTCCTACAAGGGAAGAGCTGTAGAAATCTCTTGGACCATTAACTCCTGCCCAATTACAATTAATTTTAGCATTACAGTAGACTAGATATGCGAAAGCACCTCACTGCTCCATTGTATTGGGCAGACAATTCACACATGCACAGAGCAAGGAACAGCCCTTGTCAGGCAGAGATTCTGATCTGAACAGCACACAGAGGAACAGACAGAGATGAGGAATGTGTACAAAGCCACAGAGCAGATAGACACTGGACAAGCAACCTGAATCTCTAACAGAATTCTTCTTCCATAGTGCTTGATTATATGTGTGAGAAGAATGTTAAGGACCCCTTTCTAGGCATAGAGTATTTTCATTACAAGAGATACCAAATGTTGGTCCAATAGTAGAGACAGAGTATCTGAACAAAATTATAAAACTTTATTTTTAACCAACATCTTTTGGAGCATGCAATTTACCAATTTAGAGCACAGTAATGAGGCTGTCATGAGCAAACCAGTCATTACACTTTTATATAGTGCCTTGTTTAAAAAATATACTATGCCAATGGCTTTGAATGAGAGTTATACAGGAAACTTTGAACCACTGTATTGTACAATCAGACCCGTCACAGGGGACTAAGAAAAAACAGTGGTGCTCTGTTAAGAGAAACCAAAATGCTGAGTGGATGTAATTTTCAAGGAAAAAATAATATATACCAAGTTCAAAGTTCTTGGATTAAAGATTTTTTTCCAAGGAAATGAAGTAATCCTACCGTCAAAAATGTAGCACATTTCTTATTCAGAAAACCAGAAACATTTATCATTTTCTTTAACATTGCATCAATGTAAACTCCATCAATCTCTGGAGGAAAGGAGTTTGTTTTATCAGGTGGGAAATAATAAACGTCATCACAAAAAACAACAAGGCAATTATATTTAACAGTCTGTTGACACTCACTGACAGAAATAGTGACACGAGTTTTTATTTTGGAATGACCTATGGGTTCATTTTATGAAGCGTCTTTTCAGAAACCCAGTGTTTTATCTCATCAATTTGTAGTAGTAGTAGTAGGAATAATGAAGTTCTTGTTCCTTATAATAGAAATACATCGAATCCATGTTCAATGAGGCATGGACACTATATGTTTCCCCTTGGAGATTGGCAATTGAAGCAGTGAAGTGAAAATTTCTATTCCTTACTTTCTCACCACAAAGAGCAGTTTCTGTGTGTATTTACAGCAGAGTTTGTGGGTCCAAGATGATTGTTAATAATGCCCCTTTCTACTTGGAGATTCTTAACTGGAAATGGTACGAAACAAATTATTGGTTGTGGTAAGAGCCAGAGAGAGGAAGAATAATGAAAAATACCAAAACCAATAGTATTTAGTCTGGAAAGAGAAATAAGAGGTCTGTTTCAGAAGTATTCATAAAAGAGTAAAGAATTATAGTAAAAACTAGCATTATATTATATTTTTCTTCTTTTTGGTCTCATTGGTTGGTTGTTCTTTTTTTGGGGGGATGGAGTTTATTGCTGTTTTGTCTGGGTTTTTGGTTTTTTTTTCTGTTGTTGTTTAAGGAGCTATGCTATGTGATGTGGTTTTTTTTGGAAAATAGAGCCCTGAAGATACATTTACTGCATTTCAAGAAGAAGACGCATTTTCAATTCCTTTGTAAATATCTAGATGCCTCAGAGAGCAGGGCCAGCTAGGGGAAGGAGAGCAGGAACCCACAAGTCTAAAGTTATTGCTAAATCCAATAAAGTTCAAAGGAAACTGAAAAGTACAAAACATGTACCTCCTACATGAACTTCTCAAAGGACCTTTACATTATTATAAAGTGAGCCTACATGCAACCTTGAGAGAGACTTTTTATGAGGGCAAGGACAAGGAGGAATGGCTTCAAACAGTCAGAGGTCAGGTCTAGATTAGATATTAGGAAGAAACCCTTCACTTTGAGATTGGGGAGGCACTGCAAAGGCTGCCCAGAGAAGCTGAAGATGCCACATCCCTGGCAGTACTCAGGACCAGGCTGGATGGAGCTCTGAGCAATCTGGTCTAGTGGAAGGTGTCCCTGCCCACAGCAGAGGGGTTGGAATTAGGTTTTATTTAAGGTCCTTTATAACCCAATGATTCTGTCTTTATGTTCCAGAGCTTAATATCTGTTTGCTCAGACTACAGGTTTTGTCAAAAGCTTAATAGATTACTCATCATCTACTTTACATTCATATTATAGTTTCTATTGATTGCAAAACTTTTTGTCTCTTCTTTCTTCCTTCTATGTAATTTTGAGAAACTTTCCTTTTTTTCCAACAAAAGTTGAAGATATAGAAAGCTACATAATAATTTCATAAATTATATGTGTGCATTGTTAGACTTCTAATTATATTTTTCCTTTAAAGGCATTATATAATTTTCTCAGAAAGGGTAAAAATTAAATAATAATGAAATAATGAAAATTATTTCCAGAACAAGTTTTAGTTAAACTGTTCAAGGTTCCTAATTTCAACATGCTATTTTTAAAACTGCAAACACTAAATATATGGGTTTTTGGTTTTTTTTAATGAGACATGAGACAACTATTAGACTAGGAATATTTTATGAACAAAGCAGGAGAATGACAGAAGATCAGAATTCTTCTCCTCTCTGTTTTTCTTTAAGAAGAAAGGTAAGCAAGCAAATGCTGCAGCATTTCTCAGCTGAGACCCTAAAATTGATGGGTTTGAAAGCCCCTGTGAACCATTTATCTGTCTGCAAAAAGAATATCAAAATACTAGCTTCAGAGCTGTTGTGAAGTTCAAAGTCTTTTAAAGCCTTTTATTCAGGGATATAAAGCATTACTATTCACTGACCAATTTGCAAACATGCTGTTGCTTTAAACTATTTTTATTTTAAGTGACTGGAGCAGGTAAGCATATGTCTGCAAAAATTAATGCTTCTCATATGACCCTCTTTTTTCTTTGTCAGACAGCTCCGCACCATACCATGAAGCAAAACCTATTAAGATACAATGCCACTATATCTGACAAATGGAAACAATATGTTTTCCAATGTTCACTGTTCTTCTACATTCTAAAAATGAACCAATAAATGCTTATCTTACTTAAAATCTGAAAGAAGACATTACAAAATGCCCTTTAAAAAGCCAGATTCACTTATATTTTCACTACTCTAGAGCTGGGGCATGTTGTTATTTAGTGATACATTCTATCTACACATTCTATCTACAAACATATTTTCTCATTGTGCTGGATTATTTTATTCCTTTACCCTTCTATTACCTGAAGAGTAAGAAGATATTTCTATTTTGTTTACATGGTACAGAGACGCTGTGAAAAGCAGGTCATTTGCCATAAACCACTGAAAAACACTAAAATCAAAACTGGTTCTGTGATCAGGGAGCCATTGTACTCAGAGCACAAAGCAAGCTACAGAATCTGCCTTGGGGAATTTACAGAATTTATCCTTGAGGTAGTGTTTGACAGAGATGAGTCTCCAGAGGCTCATTTTCTAGCTGCAGGCTAATGTCAGGCAGACATTTCTTGTATTCCTGCTCCATTTCAATACAAAACTTGTTTTCCTGCCGGATTTCATTGCACTGTCGCCCTGTAGACCTCCTGCACTGCTCTCCTGCACAGCAACTGCAGATGTTGCCATCTCCTCCACACCTTCCATCACCTACCCAACACTGCCAATCCATCACCCAGAGGACACTGCTTGGTTCCCCTCAAGAGTATGGCTCACTTGGCAAGTTTATTTTCTTCATCTAAAGAGATTTACTGAATGACTTTTTTTTTTTTTTCAATCTTACTTAGTTCTATACATGCTATTTGAAAGAAGAGCAAATTTTATTTAAAAGACTAAAGGTCATGTCAAACTGCAAATGTTATACACTGGTCGCTTCTAGTATTGTGTACATGTATTCCCAGGCCTCAGGCTCTAGTTTACAAGTAAACTGGGATTTTAAAAAAAAAAATATATATATTTCTTTTGATATTCTATGCTATAAATTGCATAATTTCAGAATTTAAATATACAGTAGTGGAAAATGCTTCTCACTTCTTCCTATATATCTCCTTTTCCTTCTTCATTTTTTGATTTATAATATCTGATTTTTATTTTTTTTGTTCTGAAAGCCCTTGATGTTAGACAATGTAGAACCAGACAATGCTTCCTGGGTATCAGTTTACCAGTTTTATCTTCTAACCTCACCTTTCTGAATAGATTATTTTCTTTGCAATATTTTTGTGCTCAGGAGAAATATATAAAAAAAATACATATATATAAATCTTTTTTATCATATTTTGAATAATATTGATTTTACTATTTAGTTGATTCAAGAAGAGAAACATCCTTGGCTATCTACATTTCCCTGCAGATATTTAAGCTTCTGGATTCACAAAATATAGGGTACAGTGAACCAAGTTCATCTGAGGAGAGCAATTTCACCACAGCTGTTGGCTCAGCAGCAGGACATCTCCTCCCCTATCTGCCCTGGCTGACAGGTGTTATGTGGTTTATCAGCTGCTAAGTACCATCAGGTTCCTTCCCCTTCAAGGATTTCAACAGAGCCTGGCCACGGTGTCTCCACTCTGCTCCCCTATCTGCCCTGGCTGACAGGTGTTATGTGGTTTATCAGCTGCTAAGTACCATCAGGTTCCTTCCCCTTCAAGGATTTCAACAGAGCCTGGCCACGGTGTCTCCACTCTGCTCCACCCTCTGTTCCATCCCTTAGCAGGTGTGTATGTGTGGGGAATCACTGTGGAAGAGGTTTTGAGCATGCAGCTGCATTCCAGACAGGGAGCAGCAATTGTATTTTACTCTAAAATCCCTGTACCATGACAGCTTCTAAGGATGTGAATATAACTCTGGTTTCCTCAGACTTTTTTCCCCAGTCATCTTTCCATAACAGCATCAATAAAAACTAAGATTTTTTTATCTTTCTCTTTCTACAGGAAGCAACACAGTTTCCCACTGACAGGTCTTGCAGGTCAAAGTTTATACGGCAGGAACAGGTATGCCTAGATTTTTTAAGCTCTTCTCAGACTTTAAAGCGAAAGGATTCACATCTTCATGGCCAGGTCACTATTGGAAGACTAAAGACTACAGTAATTTCATGATTACAAGCCGCACCTGATTATAAGCCGCATCTCTGGGTGTCGGCAACCTTTAGCTCTTTGTCCATACATAAGCTGCACCTGATTATAAGCCACTCTGTCGTTCGCAGCGAGGACCCGTGTGTAACAAAGTTACCAAATAGTAACAGAATCATAGGATGGCGGGGTTTACTGGCTCGGCTCGGGGCCGTGTGGGCTCGGCCCGCTGGGGGCTGCTGATGGGGCTGGGTGGCCCAGCTTGGCGCTGCCGCTCGGTGGGGCCACTTGGGGCCAGCCGCCGCTGCTGCGGGGCTCGCTCGCCCTGGCCCGGCACTGCCCCGTGGCGGCAGGCAGGCACAGAGCCCCCCACCTGGTTCCGGGGTGCAGGAGGGAGGCGGGCACGGAGCTCCCCACTTCCCCCCTGGGCCGCGGGGCCGGCAGGAGGGAGCTCCCCGCCTCCCCCCCTGCGCTGCTGGCACTGAGTCATCCCCACCCACCGTGCAACAGAGTAACCAATTTGTAACAATCGCACAATCCCGGGTTTTACAGGCAAATGCTCGGCTCGGCACCTCGGCTTGCACTTCCGGGGTTGGAAATTTCAGAAATTTTTTCACATATTAGCCGCTCCTGAGTGTAAGGCGCATTTCTGGGGTGGGATCAAAATTTTAGTCAAAATGGTGTGGCTTATAATCGTGAAATTACTTTACTCCAGATAACTGAAGTTTTAAATCTCTCACCTTGGAACCAGAGTTACAGAGCCCTCTAAGGTTCATGTCACTTCAGAACACTCACACAAAACAAATTCTAAACAGAAACTTTTTGCGTACAGCAAATATTTTCAAAATTCTTTCTTTTGAAAGTGTTCATAACTTAAGATTATTTATCAGAGAGGTTTTCAAGAAGCATAAAGCTTACTCAGGTATGGTATTTTAACTTTGCCTTCAATAACAGTTGACTCTTCAATTTGCTCTGCTATAGTTTAGGGATCATTAACATTTCTATTATAAGCCTTGATTACTCTGGCTAAGGATATCAGCAGTTACCAGCCACACATTTGAAAAAAAAGGCAGGTTTTCAGCATCAAATATATTTTAATTCATTACTAGAATAATTTTAATGGCTGACCGGTTGAAAAAGTACATTATTCAAGAATAAGATTCAGGGATTCAGGTTCAGTGAAATATATAAAGATTTGTTCCAAATAGAAAAGCTTTTTTTTTCATAATTTCTAACTAAACAAAACTGGATTAAAGAATAGTCCAAGGAAAATGCTCATTGTTTTTCTTAAATTTATAAGAACACAAAAAAAGTCAGACTATGATTTTACATGCTGCAGGGTCCTGCCTCTGACAAGGGAAAAGAGAAGATGTTATTGTGGAACTCTATAGTCTCCACCCCTGATGGAAACCATTGCAAACATTCAGATTCAGAGATATGTAAGTAATTTCCTCATGAAAAGGCATACTTAAAAATCTTCATAAATCTATATAATTGATTTGCAGAGCTTGGCAAAAGCATGAATTTATGAAGGCAAAATCATGCCTGACCAAGCTGAAAGCCTTCTGTTTTGAGGTGAATAGATTGGTGGATGAGGGGAGAGCAATTGGTTGTTGCTCACCTTGAGTTTGGTGAAGGCTTGGACACTGCTTCCAGTCATTTGCAACTGTTTCCCTTAACAATCATCATAAATAAAGTGGGGGTTACATAAGAGGACACTGAAGTACATCGAAAAAACAGGTCCAGGAGGTTGTGATCACTGGTACAAAGTGTAACTGAGGGCAAACCACAAAGAGGGATCAGTACTGGATCCAGAATAGTTCAGTATCTTCATTAATGACCTGGGCTAGGGAACACAATACACCATGCAAGTTTGCAGATGACACAAAAGTAGGAGAAGCACCAATGGTTGTGCTGCTTTTGAAAGTGACATGGATAGTCTGGAGAACTGGAAAGAGACAGCTCTCATGACATTCAACATGGTTAAATGAGAAGCCCTGTACCTGGGAAGAGATAAGCCTATGTGGCTATGCATGCACCAGGAAAGCAGATGAATGGAAGACCTTGGGATCCCAGTGGACAACTGGCCATAAGTGGTAACAAAGGCCAACAGCTTCCTGGGCTGCATTAGGCAGTGTTGCTAGCAGGGATCAGTCCCCTCAGCGCTAATGTGGTTGCATCTGGGGTGTCCCCTGCACAGCAAGTATATTCAAACCCAGCACAAGGCCACCAAGCTAATGAAGGGACTGGAGCATCTCTCACATGAGCAAAGGCTGAGGGAGTGGGGAATGTCCAACTTCATAACAAAAAGGGTCAGGAGGATCTTACCAGTCTTGCCAATATGTATAACTACCTGATGGGAGGGAAAGAAAGCAGAAAAGAAAAGGAAATTCCTCTTCTCATTGGTACCTACAGGCAGGACAAGAAGCAACAGGAACAAATGAAAATACATTTGTAACAATACACACTCTCTCTGAGCAGAAGAAAAGTTTTTTTACTTTGAGGATGGTCAAACACTGAAAAAAGTGCAAACAGTCTTGGGCTCTGTTTGGTTCAATAGATCTGTAACTTCTGATATGTTTGAAGATGGCTGAAATGGAACTGCTTGTTAAAATGCACCCATAGCCAATATCCTCATGACCAGGAGACAAGTTTGTCAGAATATGAGAGCCCTAGGTCAGATTTATATAGCAGAGATTTGACTATCAGCATCTCAAATATTACATGAAAGATCCCATCATCGAGTACATTTCTTTTGTGTGTGTGTGTGGTAAGCTTGCTTAGAGAGTCTGTCCAGATGGAACAGAAATCCCAATTTTGAGACGTCTCTTCATGATCTGAAAGAGAGTTCTTGAAGAAGACTTCTTTTGTGCCCCACAGAAACTTTGTGTAGCTTGTGTGACTGGACAGGGAAAAGCAGCTGCCTAGAGAAGTTAGCTTCTTGGGTCTTTAAAACAGAACAACTTCACAGAGGTTACATTATGGATGATACCTAAATGTCTAGGTACCTAACAAGGCAGATAGAGACTAAGAATCTGGGTGTATATTCAGTGACAGATTATGACCTAGAAACACTTAGAGGTCATAATTTTTGAAAGAGTCAGAATTTGCCAAAATAAGTTTTACCCTTTTATTTTTTTTAATATAAAGCAATTTCAGCTATTTATGAAGGCAACTGGCCTTTGGAGTGATTTTGGGTATTAGCCCTTAGAGCGCATTGAAGCTACATTTTAGATTGAGATTTTCTGCTATATTTTTTTTTAAAGTTTTGTGTCTCATCATGCCACCTCTTTAATATTGCAGTGCATAAAATTTAAAACTCCCAATATAATTCCTTGCTTGTGTTTCCAAGTCAGCAAATTAGCAACACAACACATGTTATGTAGGGAATAGCTCAGCAACAGAATCAAAGCCCCTCAAAATTCTCCTTTTTTAGATTTATTTTGGCTTACTCTTCCGGATGTGAACCAAATGACACATCATAAACCTCAGAGACTCTTTTGTAGCTTCTGCTCAGACTGGAGAATTCCATCTGCTCTATTAAGGATCATTAACAACCAGGAAAGCATTCCAGACAGTTTCTGTAAAACCTAAAAAACAAAGTTATTATATTATTATAATTAGTTGGGTTTTTTCCTCATTCAGCCAGAATAGCTTTAATCAGCAGCTGGCAGAGGAAAACTCCATGGGACCCAAAGGCACAGGGGCTCATTAAATTACATTGGGAGGATTCTGCACATTCAACTCATGGTGGAAGGTATATGCTGCTATAACAGTGAATTGTCTTTGGGACTAGAGTATAAATTGTTTCACATTGCATTTTAAAGAAAAAAGCTTATCCTATGAGGGGAAAAGTAAAAAGGAGAGTGTGCAAATTATGTCTGAAAAACAAGTAAACATACCGACAGAGAATTCAGAATCATACATTGCAAAAAACATTTACATCTCTGGGATCTGAATATAGAAAGATTGTATTTACCTATTCTGAAAAATGTCTCAACTTTCTCTCAAGTGACATTCTCAAATGAGCTCCACACCCCCTTCAAGTTACACACAGCTCTTCACGTAGAAGTTGCATAAAGTTTTTCAAACTTAATATACATCATATGTTACATTATTGTTTATTACCCGAATACAGTGCTTTCAACACTTTATCACCACAAATCTGGAGAGTCAATCTTTCAAAATCTAACACAGTTTTTGTGTGTCCTTATATCATAAAGGACTTCAGCATATGGGAGTCACTCCTATAGAATATATTAAGCAACTCAGTCTCAAAGAAAATGAGTTGCATGGCCAAGATCCTCCTTTATAATTCCAGTAGGCAATTAGGTCTCTGAATGTGCAAGATGATTCAAGAGGAAGCAAGAGTACAGGATATTATATTGTTTATGCATACCAAATAGTTTATGTTAGACAATTTATTCATTTATAATTTTATTTCTTTACCAAGCAAGCATGCAATTTTCTCCATGCTATCTGGTGAATAGCAGGTATCTCACTATTTAAAAAAATTTGAATCAATAGAATTTCAAACTAAAAGGGGCAGATTAATTAGTGTGATCAGTTCAGTTACAGTCAACTGGTGAAACATACGATTTCATTATGACTTTCTTATTAATTATTAACTTTAAGAAGATTGCAATTTAGTAAATCTCAGCATTTATCACTCAAGTAATTATATCCAAATCTGTGCAATAATACATCTGAAAAAAGTTAAATAACTTACCTTCCTCATCTGCAAGAACTGCCAAGAACATATTTGTAAGAATGATTAATGAAGGGATCATAAACATATCACAATACTTACATTTCTCTTTATGTCATATTGAGAGATGTTTATCTTTTTTTTTTTTCAATCATAATGAGTTCATAAGAAAGATTTTCAGAGATAAAACCTTCAGGTTTCTAGGAGGAGTGTAATAACAAACACTGGTGAATGCATTTTTGCTTTCATTAACATGAATAGTGAATAATCCATAAAAGTTCTGGAATTTTTCCTGTTGTTTATAGTTACCTAAGCATCTTTATCTGAAGACAAATCCAAACACAAATAATCCACCAACTACAATGCTTTTAGATTGTCCTAGTGTTCTCTAATAGTAGCTCATACCATCACTTGTTTACATCTCTATACCTGAAGAGTAGGCAGGTTTTCCACATATGCTCTCTGTTATTATGAAATATAAACAATGAATTATGACATCTGGCTTATAGGAAAGCTAAAATTTCTTGAAAGTTTTATTATAGGAATTTCAGAATTCTAAGTTTCCAAATTCACATGTTTCAGAAGAATACAAGAAAATTAATTTATATTTAGATTTCTCATTTTCCTATGCAAATTTCACAGAAATTTGGAAAATGTTCTGATGGAGACTGCCTTTAAATTTAGGTCAGTTTATAATGAAATTAATCACAGGTTTACATGGTAAGCTACGACTTTAAATAATGGGAAGTTACTAAGAGTCTAAAATACAAAGCATTGAAAATCTTAGGCCATAGAGCTAAAAATTAAGTAGGAACATGGAAGTTCTTCATATAAGATTTAGAATCAAGGTATTCAATGAGAGCTGTAGCAGAAATAAAATTACTGAACTTCACATAATGAGCTATATTTTTACCATTTTCTTTACTCAGCAGTTTGATTCCATTCCCTCAAAGAAAATCACTTTGCTTAAGCAGACAAGGGAGTCTTATAAAAAAGCAATTAAGAGAGCCAAGAGACAAGAAGACATGTTTGACAGTTTTCCATCTCTAGCTCCTGAGAGAAGAGATAACAAATAGTTGAGTTCTTCAAAGGTGATTATTTTTTATCAACTTACTTTCTTTCCTTTGGTTAGAAAATCACATGCAGTCGACTTAAACCAGGCTTGATTGATTTTGATTGTATCCATAATTCATGGGCAAAGCATTAGATGAGTGTTTTTCAGAGATGGTTTGTGGGCTTTGGGTATTTGCTGTTAGTCAGATGCAGTATGCATTCAGTCACATGTAATGGTTTCTGCTCCACAAATGGACAACTATTCTGTTATGAAAATCACACAATGTCATATCTCCAGAGTGTCATGTTGATGAGTTATTTGTACTAAAATGTGTTTGAATTTCAGATGCACTATCCATCCTAACCCAGAAAATTGAGTAAAGATAAATGAGAAATGAGTATTGATGATCTTAGAAAGTAAAAAAGTACAATTTCTGAACAAGTGAGTGAATAATTTTGTTTTTAAAAATTCCATACAGAATTTAAAATCTCTCATTTGCCATTTTCCAGGCTTGTGACTGATGTCAGCTTTAACTTTGCATTTTCTTCCTATTTAAACCATTAGGGATGTCCTAATAAGGACTTATGCTTGTCTTTTCTCATACATTTATTAAACTAAAATGGTAGTAAGTACCAAAGTCACTTAAATGATTGTTGCATATTGTTGCCTGGAGGTGTTCATTCTTAACCAAGGTTCAGAAATTTTTCAAAGATCAAGAAATAATACATCTAGCCACAAAAACAGACATAATTTCCAAACTGGAATTAGGACTGGTCAAAATATGTTAATAATTATCTAGGAATGAATAATCTGATTTATTTCAAAAATAGGATATAACAGGTGACCAAAACACTGACACAACCCTAGGAGTAAATTAAGGAAACAGGTAACTCTTATTTAAGTTCAAAAGAAATAATTTATCATGGTTTTATCACATAGATTTTTCTTTGTTTTTCTGTTCTTCTTCTAACAAAAGAAATACTTACTAAGACCCAGAATACACCCAGTGAATTTTTTAAAAATACTACTAAGAATAAACAGTGAATGATCAAAAGAAAATTATCTTCTTTGTTCAACAAACTAAATGCATGCTCAACAAAACATATTGATAAAAAGTAATTTTTTTTCCCTAACAATCCTTGAAAAAAGTCTAATTTTGTTTAATCAATTGTTTAGTCTGAATTAATTCTACTACTGCTGAAAGAAAACTGATAATCACCGCTGCTTTTAAAAGAATTGCATGAAAGGTAGTGGCTTCATTTCACAAGAGCACTTAATAATCAGGAAAAAAAAAAAACAAAACCAAACAAATATTCTTAAAAACCAGAGCATTCCTGAAAGCTTTAGAATTGAAAGCGTTTGAAAACCCTTTTCTTAACTTCAGCTGTATAGATATATTTAAGAAAATCATTCAAGTAAGGTTTTCCTTTGAAGGCCATAATGATTAGTTCATAAGGCAGCTGTAAATACACATTTTAGTGTAGCATTTTACCAATAAATGAATATTATTTGTAATCTACATTCATTTCACACAAAGACACATTTATGCATTATTTTTATGAATATTCATGCTCCTTAGCGACAATTCAAGTGACAGCTGAATCAAAGATTTCCATGAAATTAGTACATAAAATGCAGCAAACCTATCTTGGAGCCATAAATTCTGGTGTGCCGTGACCTGATGCACTGTTTCCATGGCAGGGCCAAGGTGGGTTTGGGGTGCCCTGTCTTCAGGCATTTGCTTCCATCAAAAGCCCACCTGCGTCTCAGCTGAAGCATGCTAGATCCCTGAGGTGCAAAGTCATCTGATATTTCTAGCACAAAACTAGAATTTTCCTGAAAATGTTTTGGTTAGCTTTGCTCAGGACAATCCTCCTGCAGGGACACCTTTCTAATTCTCTGCTAAACTACTGGTCCCTGTAGCCCACAACTCCTTATGGGGTAGCCAGAATGCCTGAGGGTATCATTGGTTTTGGTGAGATGCCTTCTGCTGCCCCACTTCTGCTTTCAGACCTTCAACACTCCGTGTGCTCCTGCTCTCTCAGAGCAATGGCCCTGTCCCTTGTGCAGAGCAGCGAGTCACAAACAAGGTAAAAAACAGAACAAGACCAGGTAACTCACAGCTGATTTCTTTTTTTGGTCTCCATTACAAATAGAGTCTTTTTAACAGTGGTTTCTAAGCCAGTTTGGGGTATAATGGATTAAAAATACTGTGGGTTTTCTTTTATTTTAAAAAAAAATTCAAATATGCAGAACCCCATCTAATGGCTCTATGGTCCTTGTTTAATGATATAGAGAACAGTATAGTATAGTACAGAGACTTATAATATTGAGGCTGATTTCTTATGGTGGTGAACAGCCGCAGTCGACATTTACTTGATACATAATTTATAATGCTTACTCGTTTACAAAGTCAAATATAAATGAATAAGCCTGTTGGGCAATGCCAGCTTTTGGTTTTCAGTCATGTAAAGGAGTGTACGGAGATCAGCTCTTCATTAATTAACTAGACTGAAACATTTACTGTAGACAAATTTTATTATACTTTAAAAAATTATTTAGTCACATTGAATTGTGAAGAAAATTAGCAACAGACACTGAATAGTATAAAGCATAAAACAATTCTAAGAAATAATATTTGACTAAAAGTATTAAAACGTCACATATTGATTCAATTGAATGCCTGTTGGACATCCACCATAATAAGGAAGGAAAAAAGCTGCAAAAAAGATGTTCATCACACATGCAAAACTTTATGAAGTCCTGATCTAAAACTATAATTGCCATTCAAATAAGGATTATTTCCAAGAGGGACTAAGAACTCATCCAGTTCACATAAACAAGCTGATTTGAATCAAACAATCCCCATTTGTTCCAGTCAGGTTTTGAATATCTCCAGGGGTGTGTTTCCATTTGTGCCCGTTGCCTATTGACATGCCAGTGGGCACACCAAGAAGGAGCTGGTTTCTACCCTCCTGCCAGGTACTTCATTAATTCTACATGTTCCGTGTACCACATAGCATAGAACTGGACACAACACTCCAAATGGGAAGGTGAAGGGGAAAGTTGTCTGTGCATCTACAACTCCAGGATTTTCCCGTAACAGTCGGAACAGTGTCACCACTAAAGTGGCACATCAGCATGCATCAACATGCCGTATATGCACCAACTTGTATCATTAGAACTGACATTAATTTTGACTACACCTTTTTTTTCAGTTTTTAGAACAGACTACTTTTGGCTACATTTTTTTGGTCTATCTGTTAATGTCAATGTGTTATGACATAGTTCATATAGAGTGAGCCCTCTTAAAACAGTACAAGACACTGTTACACAATAGTGCTTTGCATCCATAATATATTACATACCCACTGATTTCAATGGCACCTTCATCAGTTCCACTAATTAGCTTGTTTCTATGTATATTGATTCTTTTAATTGACTTTAGCAGAATTCTACAAACTCATTTAGTGTCTTAATGTACCATGTATTTAATAGCTCAGTAATTTACTCAACCTGTTAGACATTGCTCCTTGACATTATTGGCCATTATAACAAATTCTCCTTACTTGTAACAAACACTAAACAAATGGCAAAGGCATTCTGGCAGTCTGATCCAAATATTAAAGATTTATGTCAACAAGATTAACTTTTAAAATCCTTGCTGGCGTGGTATTTACACATTGTGTAGATTAATGGTTCTCACTTCTACATCTGTAGATGTCTGAAGTTCCTTCACAATCAACTTTATTTCCCTCTGGCTTTACCTAATTGAAGATAATTGCTCTACACAACTGCTCATGGCAGCAAGCTGTGAAAACTCCCCCAGTACAAAAGGGGACAGTCCTTGTTTGTCCAGGATTGGTGTGATTTGACTGAATGATGTGATTGGTAGGATATGAACTAAACCCACAGCTTTATGAAAGTACATTACAAAGTCGAAATGCACTGTCAAAACAAAACACAAAACAAAGCAGTACTTTCTTGAATTTACTTAGCTGTTAGAGGATCTACCAGTAATGACATTTCTTTGATAATGATACAAGAAGACAGAGACCATTACAGAGGTCAATGAAAAGAATTTTGTTTAACCCTCCCATCCAAGGTTCCTTTCTTCAATACTAAGGATTAAACAAGATAGGAGAAAACACAATTTTCCCAACACAAACTTGTTATATTATCCTATTCCATCTAATATTAGTTCCTTATGTGCTCTCCAAAGCTATCCACATCTAAGCAAAGAAAAAATTATTGTACTTTTATTCATTAATATAGCAAAGCAGAAATAGGAAAGATCAACTTACTTTCATTTGCCACATCCTAAAAGACTACATATGAACTTTTTTCATAGTTATCTCGAAGAATTATCTTTTTTTATGACCACTGCAACCTGATTACTTGGCTACAGTTTCATGATTATTTAATGACTTGTAATTACTACAAAATCAATCTCTGTGATCTTTCATGTAGGTCAAGTTGTGTTTATTATCATCAGCATTAGAAGATATGCCCTGGTTTTTTTCGGTACTGCCTTGTTTTATTGCTCTGGTGTTATCCCTTGTTGGAAGATCCTTTTTCTTACTAAGGAATATGTAAATGCAAGGAGTACCATACTGCCTCACAACTGTCCTGGCACAATAGTCCTTCCCTGGCAGGGGCCATAGGGGATATCACTTAAGGAGAACTCTGTCAGCACCTAAGGTCTAGTCCTGTCTATCCATTTTCAGATTCCTCATAAAATGATTTGATACCTGACTATTCTGTGTTTCTGTACAGAAATATTTTGTTCACATATTGACTTGAAATCAGAATCTTACTCTTCCTCCTCTCTCACTGTTTTTCATATTCTTCCTTCTACCTGTTTTGAATCCTTCAGAACTGGATGAAATAGTTGCAGTGATGTAATTAAAAAAAAGGCATATCACTTATTTCTGCCTGATGTTTTCCTCTTCTCCTAAACCTCCTGTGCACTAGCAACATACAGAGATTCCCTGGTCAGCTAATAATCTGTTGCTACCTCTCAGGCATCCCTTTGCAATGGAATGACATGTCAACCTTCATACATTGACAGCCAAGTCTATTCCTCTGGAACATTCATCTATGGTCTCCTCTAGCTCAGCAGAATGCAGACTAAACTGGATTTGATATGTGAGGTGTACAGGTTTACAGCATATTTATATGTTTCTTCTCTCTAAAGTCTTTTAAAAATTATTTATACTCAGTAATTTTCTTCATCTTTGAAGTTAAATTGGTTTAAAACAATTGTCTTTTACAAGCTAAACTGTCATGTTATTGTTCCAGAATCTGCTAACTCTGATTTCTCTTCTGCAGCACACTACTATGAGACAGCACAGTTAACTTGTCTTCAAGGCACAGATATCTTTGCATCTGTTCCATTGAATTTTCAGCTTTCTATAAAAGACAGGTATTTCCTAGAACTCTGACTAGTTCAAAGAATGGATCTATTACCTGATTAATCTTTTACTTACTGGTAATCAGCAGTTTTGCTCATGAAGGTTGAGAAAATGAGTACTGTTTTCTTAAATAAACTGTTTTAAAAGTAGGACAGACAAAGGTGATCAGAGGGATTAAGGGAATGCAGAAACTCCAGAAAAAAATAGTTATGACTGAATATTATTTAATTATTTTATTTCTTAGTCTATTTAGATTATTCTTGGTGGTGACCTTTACTGAAATCTCGTCATTTCCAGCTTGTAATCTGTAAAACTCATTTGTGTTATCTAGGTGTTATCTTCTCCGTTTTCCTCTTACCTGCTGTGTTCTCTTCAAATGTTCTATCTTCAGAAGTACCTTCTGCACAATATTTCATTGTCTCCACCCATTTTCTTTCACTTCTCAACTGCTGTTTTTCCCTTTGCCAAAGAAGCTTTCTGCATGCCACACTTACCACTAGTGACTTGCATTTGTCAGTTTCCTACACTTTCCCCTTTATTGCTGCTCCCATTATCAGGAAAACAATGGAGCAGGTTATGCTCAGAGACATTCAAAGTTCTGAAAAAAACCCAGATTCATCATATTTTGCGAGAGTTTAGGGTAGTAGCGCAAGAGCCACTATTGGTATCTCCAGCTGCAGAAATTCTTTCCCCAGCACGTTACCCTTTTCCTGAAATAGCCTTGTTGGGTGAAATAAACAGGACTGTTATTCTTCTTTCCTAATGGTTTTTGGCAGATTTTTTTTGGTTGTAGGTGTGAGAAATACTGGAAAGTAAGCAGAATATGAAGAAGGGATGATCAGCCTCCAGGGGCCAAAAAGCTCTCTCTCTTTCCACGGTTCTTCAATGTCTCCCCCAGCTACAGAGTGGATAGAAGAGAGGTTGGCAGAGGCAACGGCAGGATCAGCTGCACTCGCTGGGTGGGTGAGACATGTCCCTGCACTTTCCCTTCTGACCAGCTGGGCATTCTCTGCTATGGCTTGAATTTTAGCTTTGACACCAGAAATCCTTCCTTTTTGCTGTTAAAGTGTGGTATCATACACTTTACTATTGGTACTGTGAAGCTCACTGCATGCTTTATGTTCTGGCTTGTCCTAGTGGAGAAGGGGGTAGAACTGAATCACTGGAAAGATTATTCATAGTAAATTTGCCTATAGTATCCCATAAAAGACATGAATAGCAAATACAAGCTATTTCTCTGACAAAGTTTTAATCCACCTGCCTTCATGGTTTACGAAGAAGTACACATCCCGAACCCCTAGATTTTTTGGTTAACAAAAGCAAAGAAATATTCTCTTGCTTATGATATCTATCACCCATTACTCACTTTCCTGATGACAGTAAGATCTGACATAGTACCTCTGCAAATAGGAGCAATATAAATCAATATTTGTTAGTCTTATAGCATATTAGTGCTTGTATATACTGCTTATCCCAGGAATATTTCTCCCATCAATCAACTGCTCTTCCTTTCTATCACTTATGTATTCTTTACATGCCTGTATGATGCAGTGAAGGTTTTCCCTCTCAGGTGAAAATAATTATGCTGAGATATGAAACATCTAATAATGTACAGCAAGAGAAGTTCAAGTATTGAGGATGTAATTTCTGCCTAAATTGATCACTAATTCTGCTTAGATTCTACAGATAGTTGAAAAATGCTAAGTGACTTGCTGAATTTCAGCAGCATATACTTACATCTGGTTTCTTTTTGTCACCAACTTGACAGTATCATAAGCCATAGCAAACTCACCTGTCACACAGTACTAGCTGAATTGCTAATCAGGGTGCAAGAAATACTGAAAGAAAAGCAATACAATTTTAATTGCACATCCTGCTCTGGCTGTAGCAGTGGAATGTCTGTGTTAAGACAGTGCTTATTATACCGTATCACATTTTAATTTTAAAAAGTCTTACTTGAGTCTGTTAAGATATCAGTAGTCTTGTCAACAAGCTTTTTGGATAGAAAAAAATTTAATTCTTGAACATCTCTGTTTGACAAAGGCAGAAAGTGCTAATTGTGGAAAAAACAACAGAGACCTTACTATCTTGTGTAATATCAGTCTCTTGTATCATATTCTGTGTGGTCTTTAACTGTAAGATTCTCTGCGCAGTCCTTTTTGGCACATATTCACTGCTCAGTAGAGGATATAGATATTATTATCAACATTTTGGATCCGCACTTTCACACAGAAAGTGAGTTACAGTAATATATAAAAACTGTTTCCTTGATCATTTTGCCCAAGACAAACACGGGGACAACCTCTTGTGAAGGATAGGTAGCCATATGCCACTGCTGTCCTTGCTGTCTATATTCTCCCTTTTCCATTTCTGTTCATTTTTCTCCACTATATTTCACTTGATTTCTAATCTCGCTCATTATACAAGATTGTAGAGCACAAGAGAGCCCTTAACAGCAACGTTTCACTGTAGGAGAGTTCAGAGACCTTGGAAACCAAGTGCCCAGGGACAAAGAGGTACACATGGATCAGAAAAGAGGTCAGAGGT
Organism: Catharus ustulatus; assembly: GCF_009819885.2. Lineage (NCBI taxonomy): Eukaryota > Metazoa > Chordata > Aves > Passeriformes > Turdidae > Catharus > Catharus ustulatus. Next base: position 99,383,246 of record NC_046223.1, read on the forward strand.
AAGGCTACCACCACAGGCCTGGAAACTCTACCCCTCACACAGAACAGGTATCTCAGATACTGAAATACTGCACAGTCTCTTCGGTAGAAGATCTCCCACCAGTCTTGTATTCACTGCAGGCACCAACTTCAGTCCTCGTGGAAGTGATCACAAAGATGCTACAACGACTTAGTTTGTCTTCAATTGTTGCCTGTGCAGGGTGAGACTTAAAAAAATTTCTTCTTATTAATAGAATTCAAATTGAGAAAATTGTTCATCTTTCAACATAGCCCAAAAACCAATTAAAATAAAATAACAGCTAAGATTTGGTCATTACAGAGAGTTTTTAATCCCGTCTTCAGAAAAAAAAAAAAAATCCTTTTAAATTCTCATGGCAACAATAAATTTAATTCTGATGTCTGCACTACCTTTTTCAACAGCAGCTGATTCTTTTTTCTTTAAAAAGTGATGAAAAGAAATGTCATGCACCCCATCATAATAACTCCACAGAGATATCTTCCTGCACACCCCTTCATTAATTTTACCTTAATTATTCTATTGAAGGTATAATACTAACGGATTTGAAATGACAGTGGACAGCGGATATTCCTAAAATTCATAGGATGAATATCACATTTGCACTGAATAGAAAAAAATTATACATTTTTATCCATTTTGCTCGCATTTGCAATATTATTGCATGTGATGTGCAAGCTGGATTATATATTAGTAAGTATTATTTATTTGTTATGAAAATAGTGGAAAATTCTTTCAAGAGTGACAGAGGTTGTAGCATGTCCTTGTTTCTGCATGATGAGAATATATTTTTGGGAGTGTAACTCACCATTGGTTTTGAAAGTTAAAAGTAAGATTCTTCCTATCTTTCTCTGAAAGTATTCATGTTGAACTGTCAGGGAAGATTACTGTCCAGAACTGAGCAGCTGTGTGATTTATTCTCTGCAGATATAGTACAGTAAATTCACGAATACAAGCCGCACTGAGTATAAGCCGCATCTCTGGGTGTTGGCAAATATTTCGGTTTTTGTCCATAGATGAGCCGCACCTGAATATAAGCCGCTCTGTCGTTCGCAGCGAGGACCCGCGTGCAATTAGTAACAGAACCGCGGGAGGGCGGGGTTTACTGGCTGAGCTAAGGCTGTGCAGGCTCGGCCCGCTAGGGGCCGCTGACGGGGCCAGGTGGCCCAGCCCGGTGCTGCCGCTCAGGGCCGGCCGCCGCTGCCACTGGGCTCGGTCACCCCGGGTCGGCGCTGCCCCGCGGTGGCAGGCAGGGACGGAGCTTCCCCCGCTCCTACGGCAGCGGCGGCGGGCGGGGACGGAGCTTTCCCGCGCCCGTGGCGCCGGCGGCGGGTGCGGACAGAGCACCCCGCCTCCTCCCCGGGCCACAGCAATGGCTGTGCGGGGCTCCCGTCGGCTCCCGGAGCCGCGGCAATGGCGGCGCCCCCCCCCCTCCTCCCCGGGCCGTGGCAATGGCGGCACCCCCCGCCCCCCCCCCCCGTCCTCCCCGTCCTCCCCGAACCGCAGCAATGGCGGCGCCCCCCCCCCCCCTCCTTCCCTGGGCTGCAGCAGAGGAGGAAAGAGAGCTCTCCCGCCTCTCTCCCCGCCCCCCGTGCTGCCTGCAGGGAGCCAGGGCAACACGGTCACACTGTAACAATTGCAAAATGCCGGCTTTTACTGGCAGGTGCTTGGCTCGGCACTCTGGCTGGCACGTCTGGGGTTGTAAATGTCAGAAAATTATTCACAGATTAGCCGCCCCCGACTATTAGCCGCACTTCCGGGTTTCCACCAAAATTTTTGTCAAATTGCTGCGGCTTGTATTCGTGAAATTACTGTATATTATTTGGCTATTAAAAAAAGACAGAGATTCTGGAGATGGAGCATTAACTTTGCTTTAAACATGTTTTGGCACTTCTTTTTCTTCCTCAAGCTTGTTTTTCCTAGGAAAAAAGCAGAAACATACTTGAACATTCTTAGACTTTTTCTACTCAGAATAAACTCTATTATAAAAATAAAAGAATACTAGTTATTCAATCAAGGCCTGATATATAATAAATAAATTGGTTTAATTATTTTTTACAAAAATAGATTCCATTTTATATGGTATGTCATGAAAGTTATTGTAGAGTATTATCATGCAAGGGTAGTCCATCTGTTGTATCAAACAAAATTAGAACCTTTTTTGGCAATGAAGTTCAGAAATAAAATATTTTAATGTATTCACTATGTGGCTTGAAATCATTTGTAGAATCTAAATTAATTTAAAAGCTCCTAAATATGAATAATCAAATTTTTTTTTCCCTTACGCTTGGTCTATATTTTTCTTTAAAACAGTAACAAATGTAACCCATGTTATATTACAGCCATATTACTGGAAAATATAATTTATAAGAAGTTGTAACACTTCTAATTAAAATAAATTTTAATTTAAAAGGTCATACAGCATACCTAATACCCTTTCTAAACAATCTAGACTATTTATTTAAAGGGAATGCTGCTCCTGGAAAACTGTGAGCAGAGATTTGAGATTAAATTCTAGTGAACTATTTCTAAATTTCCATACTTGGTAAAGTGCTCTGTACACATGGATGCAGGTTTTTCCGGGCTCCTCACAGGATTTAGGAGCCAGAGAGAATATGAAATACTGAACACTGAAGAGCTGCCAAAAGAATTAATGGATTTTTGGGAAAAGTGGGGTGAAAATCCTCATGATCCCAGTTAAATCTAACTCAACCAAAAAGTTGGCAGCAGAATGGAAAAAGAATAAATGAGGTGTTTTCTCCAAGTCCCACAGTAAGCCAAAAGAAGAGTCACTAGAACTCCATAACCCTGCTCTAAATCTAAGTGCTTAACGTATAACAAAGTTCAATCTTTATTCCTAAGGATATCTTCCCCCTTTTACACTGAAACCAACTTGAATAAAAGAGTAGGAGATACATGTTTATATCACTGAGACTCTCTTTCTCAGGTAAATAAAACATGTAATTTGCAAAGACAATATTTACTAAAAGTTTTCACCATGCAGTCACACCTAAAATGACTCAGCTCTTGAATTTCATTTTCTACCTACAATAAAGCATAGCTGTCATCATAAAATTCAAGTAGTTTGCAGAAGAAATACCTTTACACCTTGTTCAGCCATAAACTGAATGTTATAAGCTGGTGACTGCTGATGAGCTGTACTGTTATCCAGAGTACTATAAGTTCACTTTATTGCTCTGCATATATTAGTATTCAAGTGCAAATCTATCTACTATTTAAACCTCTGATTCATCTTTTGTATTCTACCAGTTTTCAAGAAAACAAAATAAAATAAAAACCCCATGATTATTTCTAGTTTATTATGTTGCTTATGCAAACATTACATGAGAAGTCGTGGAAAGGGTTTTTTTACCATCTATTCAGCAAGGTCTTACACTTTAAGAATTTAGATAACTTGGACAACTATCCAGAATCTGCAGTGCTCATTATACCTGATCTTCAGGGGTCTTCATCATTATCGAAAGATTTCTTTTTTTTTTCTTTGAAACTTGTATGATTACAAGTCATGTAATGTTTCATTAGTCATAGTTATGTTTCACAGTCTTGTTTCATTATATATTGTATTTCCATAAATACTTCATAAAGTCTTTGAACATGAAAAAAGTTATTCTTCGTCATAAAACTTTTTAACATTTTCTCAGCTTTTCTACAGCAACAGAACCGTATAGAAACTTCAACTGTCAGTACTCCTGTCCACACACTTTGGGCTCTTTAATCCCAGAAAAGTGTAAGTGCATCTGTTTTACATTACCTCTCGCCCTTCAAGTTCCTGTTGCTCTCCAAAAAGCTCTACTAGCTCTCCAACTAATCTATTTGCATCTACACATACAGGCACTGACAGTGACCCCTCACTTTGAACTGCCATACAGTGGGGCCATCCAGCACCCCACAGATGTGCTACTCTCACACGATCACCAAAAAGACACAAATCCCAACACGGGGGTAGAGCCATGATTCTGAATGCTCTGCTCCTCTCAGAGTCCAGGAAGTCATGACAGAGACCAGATACAGACTTTAGCCAAGTGTCAATATCAACAAACTTTGGTCTGGAAACATGCATATTATTGGACAAATTAATTAAATAAACCCCCAAAAACTTAGAGTTCAGCATCTCTCTTTTAAGAATCTCTAACCCCTGTGTGAATAGATGGTACAAAAATAATTTTTTCTTCAGTGTTGTGTTTTAACCCCAGCTGGTAGCTCAGTCCTACACATCTACTTTCTCCTCCCACAATGAAATGGGGGAGAGAATCATATAGGCAAATGTGACAAAACTCGTGGGTCAAGATAAAAACAGTGCAATAAGTGAAGCAGAAGCTGTGTGTGCATGCAAAGCAAAATGAGGAATTCATACACCACTTTCACAGGGGCAGGCAGGTGTTCAGCCAAGCCCAGGAAAGCAGGGCTCCATCACATGTAGGTGGTGACTTACAAAAAATGCCATTGCTGTGAACATTCCCTGCCTTCCTCCCTCTTGTCCATGGGATATCCCTTTAACACTGAAGTTGCTATAACAGGTGCACTATAAGAGATAATTGCAAAAAAAAGGTATCTCTAACCTATTTTAGTAAAGCACTTGGATCTACACTTCACAGTACTAAAGACACATGTAAGAAACTTTCATGTAAAAAAAGTATGAAGTTTCAACTCTGGCAAATACTTTTTCAACCTATATAGGTTTGATAATTTTCATTATCTATTTAATTCAATATCTGTACAATCAGTGGTGCTATACTGCAACAGAAACAAATCAAAGGTTGTTTAATCAGTAAGTATAACACAAGATATATGTCTGATTATACTCTGCAGGATGGTCCAGTTTGGATCTAAATAACAAACCTTTTTCTAAATTTTTCTCTGAAAATGAGGCAGCTGATACCACCAAACCATATTTTGCTTTGTACTTTTACTCGTTTTCCTGTGGCAAGCCTAAATTGAAATTCAGGACATTATTCCCCAACCAAGAATAAATTTTTCATGCTTCATTTTAGCAGAGAAAAAAATTTAAAATGCCACAACCCAACCAACCAATCAACCAACAACCAACCAAAAGCTGAGAAAACATGCTGAGAAAATATACTTTAAAATTACATAGTGATTATTTTCTGAATTTTATATACTCTTTTTAGGGGGATTAATATCTGTTTTCTTAATTTATCTAAGTAGGAAGATACTGCTACCTCTTCATTTTCTCATGTTTATTCTCTAAGTTTATAGCAAAACCACAGGTTTACGCTGTTTCAGAAGATTAAGTTAAGAGCAGGCTTGCACACAAAATGAGACGCAGTTCAAAATCAACAAATCATTTGTTGAAAGGCCCCAGCATTGCCCTGCATTGTGTTGAACTGTCTTTATGCATATGCATTTTACTCTGATCCTGGCAAATAAAATTTATATGTGAATGTTACCAAATAAAAAACCTGGAATTTTACTATTAATATTTTTTTTCAAAATTTCATTAGGGTCTCATCTATATAATCCTTGTTAATTCTTTGCTTATAAATTTTTTAATTTGACCCTTATTTCAGCTGTAAATGTTAACCAAATTTAAATTAGTGAAGGTTTTGAAGGACAGCGACAAGCATAATACGTATTCATAAAAAGAAAACCAAAAGTATGCAAATTGTAAAGTCCTGTGTCTTATATTGACATTATTTCTATTATTATCCACACTGCGTCTAATACCTCTGTTCTTGGATATATCAAGAAATATGATTCTCATCTCTGTTTGTGCTCCATCCTCATTTTCCTCTGAAAAGACATAAATAAAGCATCAGTTCAGCAAATCTGGTGTTCTTTTATCCTTTCTATCTCTTTTCAGCTACAATTTTAGTGCAGCAATTTTCATTTTATCTTCAGTCTCCTGTAAATATATTTGCAGAACAATTTACTATCAGCTGAAAAGCACTCTGCAATTCAATGAAAGTGCATTTTTTGTGTCCCTGATTATCCTTTTAGTATTTTTCTGATCAGTTTTATGTCTACTTAGCAGATAGCATGTAGTTTGAAAAACTTACATTCATATTTCATTCTGAGGTCAAAAGCTCTGCTACCCTGGAATCAGAATTTGAACCCAGCTCTTTCAGTCTATAACTCTCAGGGAGAAGAAAAGCAGTGTTATTGTTAAAAATAATTTTTAAAAATCATATATAATTTTAATTTTTTTTAAAGTATCACCTATTTGTATGTGTAAGCATTCATATAGCCATTATCATCTCATTATTTATCTGATTCCCAGCCATTTAAACAGAGCAACATATCTAGCTGAATTTCTCTTCTGGCCTCTCTTCTGAAAGAGACACAGCTGGATGGACATGACAGAATGTTAAAAAGGGAAAATAAGCAAAAGAAATAAATGTTGGTTTCATTTTAGTACATGTGAAAATTTAAGTGATTCTTTTCTGCTGCACCAGTGGGCATCAATTCTTGTCCAAAATGAAAACTCAATTTTCAGAAGATCATGAACCTCCCAGGACTGGCTGACCTCTCCAACTGTGCCAACAAATAGAGCTGAATGGAAAGAGAAGTGATGTCTTAAGTTGTGAGGGACTGGTCCATGAAGAACTCAGTCTTTGAACTGCATTTTACAGATGTACACTTTTCCTTCTTTGTTACATTCATTCCATTTTTGGAAGCGGTGCTATTTTTTGATCCAGCAATTCAAGAATAGCTCTGAAGAGCCATCCTATGTAGTCCAGGAATTCACATTTCAAGGAAAAAAAAATTACTCATCCCCCCACCCCCAAGTCAAAAACTCAAACCCAACATCAAAACCCAATTCTAAAACATAACAAACACCAAACATGCCAAAGATATAATGTTATCAACTTTTTAATTGATCCAATGTATAGTTAAAGATATCTTAGGAAATACTTCTTGTGCTATAAACTTTAACTGTGGAGTTTTGAGAAGTTCAAAATTACTGCACAAATACCTGCAATACAAAAAAATAATCTGTCTATCATATACCACAGTCACAACAATTTTAATAGTTTTTGCCTAAATGTTTGGAATATTTGAGTTTCGTTCTCTGTATGTAAATTAGATTGGTCAAACGCAGGATGAACTAATTCACTAACATTATGCAAAAGAAATATCCTACTGTTCTATGCTAGCTCATATTAGTTGCAATTTATGAGTAGTTACTTATTCATGAAAATATTAATAAATCCTTAAAGGATTAGAAAGTTAAGCATAAACAAGGGCATGTCAAAAATATGCTCTGGCTATTTTTTATTTTCCTTCACTATCTGTCATTTATTATTCTCTATTTTTTAAAGACTTTCAGCCATCTAACTAAAGAAACAATATAGAATTTGATTTATGAGGCATTTCACATTCACTGAGTAGTCAATATAAATAGTGTGTAAAGAATACATAGCTGGAAATTTTTTGAGAAGTCATTAATTTTGACTGTCTGGAAAATGAATACATCAGCCAGAAAGAGAAGGTAATTTTGCATAATCGTTATAAACAGGAACAAAAAAAGCAGACCTAAATACAGCCAAGAACTGGTTTATAATTCAGAATAATTTAACCAGGAGCTCAAATGATACTTGAAGGATTGCAGCATATGGTAATTCAGTGGTGTTCCCCCCAGTATTACATTTGTCTGCTCAAACACTGTCAGAACTCTTAAGCATGTATATATGCACAAATATGTGTGGATATATAAATTCAGAATATATTCATAGAATATATATGCCTTCAGCTTTTATTAGCTATTTTCATTTCATTTGTAATTTTTATTTTTTGCCTTTTCATATCTTCAGAGGATTTCTGCCTAAGAGCCTACAAAGATCTGGTTACAAACTGTTGTTCATTAAGAACTCCAATAATAAAGTTCTTAAATTTATGTGAGCATATTTTTACACCTCTGTGTTAGAGACAGTGTAAGTCAGCAGTAAGGGCAGACAGAATGCCATAAATTATTGATGATGGTGATGATGAGCAGAGGCTGAGGATCTTGTAAGCAAGGCTGCCTTCAGAGTTTCTGTTTGTCTTCTGATGGGCATTAGGATAAAAAACATTCATTATCTACACATAGCAAAGCGTGGCTCATATTATTTCATCCTTATGCCTCCCACACAGCCAGTTTCAAGTGCTGTTGCATACAGTAAAGCATACATTCCTTTATCTGGCCCCACCATTCATTTTTCTTCCACTGTTCTTGGTTATTATTCTTTCTTTCTATGAATGCTTCTAAAATACCCTCTTCCTACGAAAACTGTTGAAGAAACTGCAAATAAACAAATTACATTAATTTCACGATTATAAGCTGCACCATTTTGACTAAAATTTTGGTCCAAACCCAAAGCGCGGCTTAAAATCAGGTGCGGCTTATATATGGACAAAGAACAAAAAGTTGCTGTTTTAGTTTAGAGGACAGGTGTCTGCTGAGAAAGGCTGGAGCTTCTCTTTGAAATGGAGAATGAAAACCCCCTCCCTCCAAATTATTATAATTTTGAAATCCAGGGGCTTTCAGGCAAAAATATGGGAATTAGGAATAACAGTTCTTTTCTAGGGAAATTAAAATACAAATACAGTACTACAAAGAAATAAACTCCAAACCCTGACAAAGTCAGAGTACAACCTGACACCCCATCAGGCAGAGTGTTGGTAGCAGTCCCATTAAATGGTGGCTGCATCCTCCTGCAGTGACAGATGTGATTCAGTTGAAGCAGTGCTCCTGTACAAGGTGCAGTTTCCCTGGGGAGGTCCAGTGGTGATGTGGAGAAATCCAGTTTTCCTCTGGAGTCCAGTGGAGAAAGGGGCTACCTTAGTGTCCCAAAACCTCTGTTTTTATCTTGGTAAGAAATGTTGGGCTCTTGCCCCTGGCTGGAGCAACTTCCAATGGGATGCAGTAATTTTATCAGTCACACAGTGGGACTCAATGGGCCATTAGCAGAAAATGACTCGGTGGAGGAAGGATGGGTTGTGAAAAGATAAAGAACAATGTCCTGCCTGGTTTCAATGGATGGCCCATTAGCAGAATATCTGCCTTTGAGATAAGGATCACTGCCCCCACCCTCAACAGATGGTGATAGAATAGATACCTTTTATCACACTCTGTATTGTAATGTGCGGCTTATAATCAGGTGCGGCTTATAATCGTGAAATTACTGTACTGCAACCTATGGAAAAAGACAAAGTTGTCTATTCAATGGCAATCTAAATTTCTGTTTTCTTTGAAAGCTTTTCTTCAATTACTTTGAATTATTATAACTTTTCCAACTATTCTGGGAATGCATATATTTCTAGATACACGATTAAATAATATAAATTATTTTTCAAGTCCTTCAGGAAGCCATTTTTCCTTCTCTTATTAACTTCTACTTAGGTTTGCTTATTATTTCAACCTAAATAGTGATATATCAGCTCACCACTCTACTGCATCGAATTTGCCATTTCCTGTTTTGTTTTCCTCATCCCTTCAGTAAATTCTGAAATGTGGTATTTCAAACCCCTGATGAATTTCCAATTCAGTGTCCCTGTCATTCTAGTATTAATCTCATACAGTGCTTATCTTTGAAAACATGAAAAAAAGATGAAAGAGAAAAAGATATTAGAATTCTTTTTAATATATTATGCTATGCCTTACCAGCATAAGGCTTACAGTTTTACTGCTGTCCTTACTGATGAAACAGAATCATGTCTTCAACTCTCCTTGTTTCCACAGTTATCTGCCTTAGGGATTTTGTTCAATTTTATTTTTAAAAGTGTTAAGCTTTCATTAATGATTTTTCAATTTCTAACCTGTTTCTGTCAGCTGCAACCGCAAATCAGTTCTTAAAGGGTTTCTAGTTAAGACCTGCCAAAGGTTGGGCTCTTATTGGTTTGCTTTTATGTGACCTCAATTCAGCAAAACGCTTGAAGTAATTACAAATGTCCTGCATAGACATAGACATATTGACTGAGACTACATTCATGTCTGAAATCAGAGACCAACACCAATACAGCACAAAATTAGATGTATTTGAAGAAATCTTCTAGAAAGAGCACTCTTTTTTCAAAGGGAAATTAAAATTTCAAGAATTCCACTCTCCTTTTTTATTTTCTTGGGAAAATTTTCACAGCAAAGGTGCAAACTGCTAATTGCTGTGTAAAACTTGGTGGTAGGATGAGAGTTTGCAACTGCTTATGCTTTTATAGATATTCTGTTCTTGACATACACAGGATATATTTTTACTTAAATCATTACAAAAAATTAAACATTTGGTTTTTTCTGCATCAATGGAATGTAAACTCTTCCAAAATTCACAAAGACTTATAACTTTGGGCAATTTATGGCAAGTAGCCGGTATGCAGAAATTGCTTTCCACTCATCGGTTGTTGTTGTACAAAGAACATGTGATAAGGCTTCACTGCTTGTTGCTTTCATTATTCGTGTTGTGGTGGTACTGTGCAACTCTTACCAGAAAAAAAGGCTCTCCTGTACCAAGAGTATATTCTAGAGCCATGCTTCAATTATGTCCCTTAAAGAACCAAAACAAGAAAATACAGACATCTATGAGGTTAAGAACCTCCAGCACTCTCGATGTGCCTTTTGTGCTGGGTTATCTCTAAATTATTAAAGCAGCTACCAGTTGCTAAAAAGGTTATTTATTGTAAAAGTGCATCAGTCTTCTAAGGCACAGTCATAGACATTAAAGTCCATGCTAAGTTTTAGCATAAAGTCCCGAACCAAAGCAGGAGCCGTCCCTGGGTGTCCTGGAGAGGCTGGTGATGCTGCTGGAGCTCCGATCTTCTTCTTGGGTGTTGGAGATGCTGGCAGATAAGGCAAAGCCATGGCAAAAAGCAAAAGCAATGGCAAAAGGCAAAAAGTAAAAGGCAAAGAGCACTAACTCTCCCCAATACATAATCTTATATAGGGTTTTTCTAACAAGCTAACACGTGAATTCAAACCACTTTCTCTCAACCTATGAAAATTCTAATTTCTTAACATACTAGGATACATATAAATTACATATACAATCTATCTTGTTCTAGCTGAAAAATGTAAGCAATATTCTCACTGAAGTTCTATTTTGTCTAAGTAGTGTTTAAGAAAGAGCTCCTGGAGCCTCTACTGAAAACATTAGTGTGTTTATCAACCTTCACTGGAACTTGTTCTTCTACTCTGGCATCTTGAACCATTTACTAAAAACACTGCAGCTCTCACTGAAATTTACTTGCTGACTTACTTACTTATTTATCCTAAAACTCACACTTGCATCTAAACTTAAACTTATTCTTCTCCTTAAACTCCCATTCTATGTGCGGGCGGCTTAACACGTCTCAATCCATTCCACGGTTTTAATTCAATTCCTGTACTCTGGCTTCTGCCTGAAAGATTCAGGCAGGCCCTTGACTCACTGACTCTAACAGATATCCACCTCCTTGAGTCTGTAGATTGGAAAGCGCTGACCTCTGCAGGCAATTTGCACCTCCAAAGGAGGTGCCTCTGGCATTACCGTTAAGTTTGCAGGTGAGAGAAGATTCCTGATGCCAAATGATTATGATGCTGTTACTTCAGTCACACAGATTCTCTATTGAGCCACTTAAATGATAAATGAACAATTCAAAAAGACATTAGTTTTCAGTCTGGAATCAGGGTTGCTGACATCAATAGAATGCTCATATCACTCAACATGTGAGTTTTATCATCTCTTCCACATTTTGCATACAAAATTTTGTGTATAATTAAATTTCAATTGTTTGTTGCATTAGCACAGGATCAGGAAAAACCTTGAAGAAAAAATACACTTTGAATTTGCTCATCAGAGGAATTTGTCCCAATGTGGATACTTAATTTTACAATACAAAATCACAGAATCATGGAATGGTTGAGATTGGAAGGGGCCTCTAGAGGTCAGCTTTTCTAACCCTCCAACTTGAGCAGGGCCATCTACAGCCAGTCCCACAGGACCATGACCAGATGGCTTTAAAGCATCTTCCAAGGGGGAAGACCGCCCAACCTCTCTGGGCAGCCTGTGACAGTGCTAGATCACCCTCACAGTGACAAAGTGTTGCCTGATGTTCTGATGTCACCTGTGTTTCAACTTGTGCCCATTACTTGTGATCATGTCAGGAGGCACCACTGTAAATGCAAAATATGTCTTAGTTTTTAATAATTTTTAGGCTGATGTAACGTATTTCAGTATAGCAACTTTAAATTAAACAGGACTTCTTAGGCAGTTAAGAAGTATATGGTATGACTTCTGAATAAATAAATGCTAAGGAGAGAGAGGGAGAAAGGATTCACTTTAAAGACAGTCAGAAAGACCTGCAACATCCTATGACCTGATTTGTGACATGGTCTAATCTTATAAATTGACTGAATAAAAAGAAATTTAGCATACAGTGCTCTCTTCATGTTCAGCCTTCAGGCTGTCTTTAGTATATATCTTTTTCATTAGATTAGGGACTTCTACTCTCTCAGAAGCAGTACTAGAGGAAATTCAATTTCATTAATAGATTTTGTGGCAAAGTTACGCAAACTTTGCTATGCCAGATTTCAATTTATTTTTCCTTTCTCACTTTTCAGCAAGCCAAAGACCACTATTAAAATAAACAAGCACGTATTTCCTCTCAATGCAGTGAATATTGACCAGTTATGTTCACAATGGCCACATATAATTCTTCTATTGGGGAAAAAATGGTGCTCTCCATCTGAAAACATGGTTTTGGTTTTTGACCTTCAGCATAAGATTGTCTCTTACCAGTTTATTAACTTCACCTATGCAGACAAATTTCAAGAGTGTTTCTATGGGACAGAGCATCAAACCAGCGCAGAATGTCAGATCAAACAAAGCAGCTGAAGACTGAGCCAAACAGCACTGAGAGAATATGTACTTTGATGTCAATAATAATACTTACATATATAGCAACACTAGATATGAGAGTCATAAGTTTTGCATGTCAGGTTCTGAATTAAGGCACATGCACAGCTAATGGCTTTCTTATTTTCAAAGTACAGATGGCTCCACCTATTCTGTCAGTCATGGGCAATAATTGGTTGCTGCAGTTTTACATGCTGAAGTAATACCCTAAAATCAATCCTATCCAGTCCCAAAGATTTGGGTTTTTTGAAATGATCAGTAATTTATCAGTTACAACTTATTCTTTTACCTTTAGGGTCTCTCATGTTATACTGATCTTGTACTTCCATGGCCACTCTGTCCTTAGACTTTCTCTTTTGTAGTCTCTAGTTTTCCTTACGGAGCCTTGAAGAGGTGGATTGGTGCAGACATAACGAACCTTTGATGAGCCTATTGTTGCTCATAGTTCACCTCACAGACACAGTGGATTCTTAGGAGATGCAGACACGATACTTAGGTAAGCATCATGAGCTATGGGAATATGACTGGAATTTTAGTAAAATTGCTTTCCAATGGAAGCAAGCTGCAATGGTTTGAAGTCAAGATTCAGATCAAAATGAGAAGCTGCATGCCAGTGGCTGAGTATAACTAACCTGAGAAATAGGTTACCTGAAGAATCATTACTAGCATGTCTCCATGTTGGCTTTGAATACAAAGCTAGTGTAGGTTCATCTACCATAGAAACAACATTATCATACAATTTTCTTCTTAAGCAATCTGAAGTGGGAAACAACTCTCTGAATATCTTCCACATTTTGCAGGTCCTTTAGATGTACTAATAATCAATATCTTGTCAGCAAGTATCTTTTGTTGTCTCATAATAAGTGCACTTGAATTGTTCAATATTGCTCCACCAACTGTTTTCATGAAAGCATTGTACAAGCTGCATTTTTAACCTAAATTTTTAGTTGAATTTCTTTTACATATATGAAAAAGTAACTTTGCTGTGTATCTATTTTCCTCACAAGGTTAAAGGTGAAATATTCAATAAGATGTATTTTCTCATATTTCTTGGGCATTCATTAATGGACTTGATGTTTACTTGGATATTCAATACACTGGAATATGGGTCAATACACTGGGTCTTATTTAGCTGTTACTTGATAAAAAGAATTAGGATCATTATTCAAGATGTTCAGTCCCAACAAAAGGTTTACTTCCATGTGTACACTTCAGTAGCACACGACAATGTGTCAATAACATGACATATATGAGGAGACAAAGCACTAAACATCACAATGGGGACAGTTCCTTAGCCTTCATCCACAATCCAAAAACTTTTAAACTGATCTTTTGGTGATTAAGCAAGGAATAATCACTATTATATAACAGTCATCAGAGTACAGTTCCAGGGTTGTCCTCTTGTGTTATTGCACAAAATAAAAGTCAATTAGGGGATAGCAATGATCCTGACCAGAAAACCATTGTGTAAGTCTGATTTAGTGATCCACAGTAAGTCTCTAGCACTGTTACAATGTGATGAGCTGCACAAATCCAGTGGCTGCATGACAGCCTCTTCTGTCTCCTTTTAACAGATGAACCTGGGTACAGCTCCACTTGGTACCTGCAGTTATGCAACCTCCAGTCTTGCCTTTGTCTAAAAGTGCAGAAAGAAGTTAGCCCTTTCTCTCTCTTTTATGAATAGTTTTGGGGGTTTTTTCCTAACAAAATTATATAATACCTCAAATGACCAAAAGGGAGGAACCTGCCCCCATGGACAGGGTCTGCAGTATGACATGGGGAAGTCTTCATGGGGTCAGTCTGATGCTGCACAAACACACATGCCCAGCGCCTAAAGAGGCAGAACATTGACTTGCTTTTTGTATTCCTCCTCTTATTCTGCCTCAGTAAAGCCATTAACTTATTAGCTTTTATTATTGGGCCTTTGTTACTGAGAATCATTAGGAACTCTGCACCAGCATGCTCTCTCTCCCTCTCTCTCTCTCCCCCTCTCTCTCCCTCCCCCCTCACCTCCACCCTAGTACAGAACAGTGACATGATGTCTAATCAGTGCAAATCACACAGGCACTAAATTTAGTAGGCAACATTTGTTTGTTTCATCAAGTTCTTGTATTAAAGTAGAACAAATACTATATTGAAGTGTCACAATATTTTTCAGGTACTCAGAATGAGGGAATTTTGAGTACCTTTCCCTCTTCCCTCTGCTCCTGAAAAACATTTCCAAGATGCAGATTTCTTAGCATTATGTGTAGCGTCTAGGTACATTATGTAACCATCTATCTAAAGGTTAGTGGAAGAATATACTTACAACCCAGCATCCAGGCTCTGTGAAACTCTATGGTGCTTCTTAGTTTAACATAGAAAGTTTATTCCATGGCATAATTAGACTACTGATGTTACTCAGTTTGAAGTAGCACTTAAATAATTGTGATGACATCTGCTAAGTGCATCTTGAGAGAGTCCTTTATAATTAATTACTCATTTTCATGAATCATGTATCCACCCAAAGTATACCTGTTACCAGCAAGACAGTGGCAGTGGAAATTTGATATAATTTTTGCAGTGCATTGCAGGGTTGAGATTTTAGTCCATCTTTGGTGGACATTATATGTGAGTTATTTCATTTATATTCCCTGACAGCCTTGATTTCTGGGCTGCATCTATAACTGCTAAATTATTTAATGTTCAGACACTGGCAATAGGCTCAGGTTGACAGAGATGCACAGGCTGCAAAACTGTAGCCCTTCTTTTCTGAGCAAAGGATGACTTCTGTGTTAAATTACTACTGGGTATATTTGATGAGGGACAAGACTAATAGTACACTCTGCCTGTATGCTTCTAACATGGTTTTAAATATCACATTATTTTCATAGTACAATGTGCATATATACTTTTCCCTATTTATGTTTGGTTTCTTATTTTTAAGAAGAATTTCTGCTAATCCATGTATGTATAAAACTTGTTTTATAATTGATATAATGTTTGTTTAATCATGTTATAAAGATGGCTTTTTTCAGATAGAGGAATGTTTTGTTTGTTTAGGAGTACACTATAACTGAGAAATAGTATTTTATATACAAGGTTATCATATATAAACAGGGTCCTTAGACATATGTTTATTCAAAAAGCATTATTAGAAGTTTCCACCTAAGGAATAGCAATAGGAGAAATGCTTGCTGTGGCTGACTGACTAATGGTTGTTTGGTGAGGCGGCATGGCTCTTTTCCACTGTTAAGAGGTATGTAGGTCTCCCATATTTCTTTCTTCCAGTCTAACTTTTTTCCCAAGTATAGTAGAAGTTATTTCTATTATTTTAATTAACATATCTTAAACATATCTTAAAGACCTCAATATAAGTACTCTTTTACTCTATCACAATGATATTTGTATATATCTAGTACAGACTCTCTGCTCCTGAAAATATATTTTAAATGAAATCTAATAATGTGGAAATGTTGATCATTTGAAAAAGAACACACAAGACTTAATGCCATCCTAGACAAGTTATAATTGGACTATCTGGAAATTTAACTTGGTTGCATAAAAAGGAATAGTAGCCCGATTTTCCATTCCCCCTTCCTATAATGCAATTTACATTCATTCTCTTACTGTCTTGCAAATATCGTCAGTAGTTAATATAAGCTTATCAGAAAATCATCAGCAACTTAATTTAAACACATATTTTTAGGGTGTACCTGAATGCAAATTTCATGGCGAATAAAATTTTTAGTTAGCTGAGGAGGTTGCACTGCAAACTGTTGTGCAAAAAAAAGTTACTGAAGCATTTTCAAGGCTCTAGTGTAAATGTATTCAGTGCTTCAAATATTTGTATTTTCTTCTTTTTAAATTAATTAATTAGGGCTACTTTTTGTATGATTTGTTAAGTATTTCTGATGTGCTTCAGGTTCACAAATCCTGGCACGGCTGATAAGCGAAGGAAGATCTCCTCTGGGACACAGAATCACTTTGGATTGAATGCAATATAACTGACACTTCAGTGATAATAATAATACCTTGACCTATTACACCGACTTAAATGACTGTATAAACATTACGAATTCACAGGACCAATGTGAGTAAATACTTTTTGTTTCAAATCAAAGCAGATAAAAGTAGAAGATAAACTACAACAGTTAAAAATATGATAGTTATTGAGAGTTAACGATGAATTATTTTGGTTAGTGATCAAAGGTAATCTCAAGTAGAAAGCTTGTCTTCTGTAGTACGGACTAAAATTTTGAAAGCAACTACAAGTGTTGTTTTTGGTATTGACCAGTAATGACAGCTGGACTCCAGCTCCCTTTTCAGTCAAGAGACCATAAGAAGATATAAGTACTCCATGGCACCTCCAAGATGAATGGGCCTGGAAAGTATATATTTTTCAAGGAGAAACTGCAGTTTCTCTACATTTTCTACTGTTCTAAGGCAGGCGGTCCTTTTTTTTTATTTTATTTGAGTTATATATCTCATCCTTCTCATTTCTCCCCTTTTAAAACTCTTGTATAATGTAGCAGGAGATAGATCACAGAATAGCTAGAGTTAGAAGCAACATCTGGTGAAAATCCAGTCCAACCCCAAGCTAAGGCAGGGTCACCTGGAGAAGGGGACATAGAAATGCATTCAGGTGTGTTTTGAATGTCTCTGGAGGGGGAGATCCATGACGTCCCTAAGAAGTTTTTCCAGTGCTCTGACACCTTAAGTGCAAAAAAGTTCTTCCTCATGTTGAGGTGGAACTTCTTGAGTTCTAGGTTACAGCCATTGTTCCTCATCCTGTTGCTGGGGACTACTGAGAAGAATCTGGCACCTGCCTCTGATATATTTACAGGCATTAATGAGACCCCCTCTCAGCCTTCTCTTCTCCAGACTAAGCAGGCCCACATCTCGCAGCCTCTCCTCATAAGGAAGATGCTCCAAACCCTTTCAGGTGAATCAGCCACTCCCCCCAGTTTCATACCATCAGCAGACTTGCTGAGGATGAATTCTATCTCTTAATCCAAGTTGCTGATAAACAAATTGAATAAGACCAGACTCCAGTATTGATCCGTGGGGAATGCCACTGACTACAGGCTTCCAACTGGATTTACTCTGCTGATCATGACCTTCTGAGCTCTGCCCTACAGCCAGTTTTTGATCCACCTCCCCGTCCATTAATCTAACCCACACTTCCTGAGCTTACCTAGGAAGGTGTTGTGGGAGACAGAGTCAAAGCCTTGGTGAAGGCAAGGTAGACTACAGCCACTGCTCTCCCCTTGTCAATCCATCCTGCCATGCCATCATAGAAAGCTATCAGATTGGTCAGGCATGATTTCCTCTAGGTGAATTCATACTGACTACTCATGACATTCTGTTCTTCTACATGCTTGGTGATGACATCCAGAAGGATCTGTTCCATCACCTTTCCAAGAGTGGAGGTTAGGCTGACTGAATAGGAGTTTCCCAAGTCCTCACCCTTGCCCTTTTTGAAGATGGGAGTAATACTGGTCTTCCTCCAGACATTGAGCACCTCTCCTGTTTCACTTTTTCAAAGATAATGGAGAATGGCTTAGCAAAAACATTTGCCTCAGCACCCGTGGGTGCATCCCACCAGGCCCCATGGATTCAGGAGTGTTAAATTTGTCTAACCACTCTCTAATCCAGCCCTCTACAAAAAGGGAAACTTCAGCAATCAATATTACACATAAGAAAACTCTTTAATGTCTAAAATTGGAAACTACTTCTATAACAAAAATGTTAGCCAGAGTGGTCAGTGCTACAGAGCAGCCTCAGTACATGGAAAGACCATCATTGAAACAAGTTTCTGCACCCAAAAAAGGGGCCCTAAATCTGGAATACAATGAAAATATAAATATAGAAAAGGTAAAAATGAAGGGAATACTTTTTAAATTTTTTTTTCTGCATGAGAAGCACATGACAGTTTAAAATGTTCAATGGGCATTAGGTTCCCTTACTTGTTTTCTTCTTTTAATAGTGCATGACTAAATTGCAGAACTCTTTCACAGGATCTCACCCAAAAGTATATATATGCTGTTTAAGGGTATGGGACACTCATGGAAGATGGGATTCAGTCACGTCTCTGAAGGATAATGGGCCAGAGAAACCTTTGGATTGTTAATTCACTAAAACACAACTTTTTCAAAGACAGGAAGTTTTACTGATATTTCTAGATATCACATAGTTCTTATACATTTTCCTTAAATATCTGCTGCTGACCAGATTCCAGTTGGTATAAAAAGTATTTTGTATGGGTATTTGACCTACATGTAGAGATCAAAGGCTGTAGCTAGAGAATACAGCTGGAGAATGTATCCATAGAAAGCCTGAACAGGAATTTTACTTCAATGCTGCAGATGCATACCTTAAATCTGTAGCCCCTGGATCCAATAAAACCGCTTATTTCCCTCAATTTTTGTTATAATAAAAATATATATTTCCACAAAGAGTGGAAGTAGTGATGTTTGATTTCCTTTAGAGTTGTACCTCCTGGTCAACTCTGAACTTAGAAAAAATATTTGCCATCATTGTGGCATTATAACACCTCAGATCACTGATGTCTAACTGTTCTTCAGTTATGGCAGAAGCAATTATTTTCTTTATTCCATTGTTAATTTGTTCTTTTTCATTATTATTGTGCTGTGGCAGTTTTTTAACATCCTCTGCCCTTGCTTACTGTAATAATATGTAACAACTGCTCAGTGACACATACCTAGCATTTTTTTCTTTCCTTTGACTGTTCACAGACACTACCTGGATGCCTAAAAATCTCAAACATTCTGAAACAATTCGACCCAAATAAAACAGAGAATGTGATCCCATCAACTTAAGAAAAAATAATTCAATATTAAATTAGACAGAATTGTATGTTCCATTTCATTGACTTGAATTATGCTTTTAAATGAACGTTTAGTAATTATGCATTTTTGATTAAATCAATCTAATATACATAAGCAATACTGGCAGTGAGTCTGTCACCATTTGTTTTCAGAATTAGCACACCACAGAGACAAATATAGGAGTACCCTAAATTTCAGCTATATGTTTGCTCTCATCAAAGACTCGGAAATGTTTAATTCTATTTTATGAAAAGCTAAACAAGATATGGGAAAAGGAAATAAAAAATAATTAGTCATGTTTTCATGTGCTCCCAGGCAGATTTGGCTCAGAGATTTTGGTTCTGCGGGGATATGATTTATGAAGTTTTTTCCTGCCTGAACCAAGGTGATTCTATCAATTTATGAGAATTTATACTTTATAAATGTAACTTATTTTACTCTTATGTTGAAATCCAAAGAGATAAGATTGCTAGACAGTTAAATGTCTTTCTGAAATAACCGCTTTTGGTAGAAAATTCTTCTGTTTCTGACAGACATATTAGTGAATAAATACTCAGCTGTTTTCGTACATTCTTGACATGGACATACGCATTTGCATAGGTACACTAACAAGGTCAGCAGGCACTAAATGTATAAAAGACAAGAAACTATAGTGAACAAAATCCTCTTTCACTGATAGCCTCCTTCAGTGCTGAGTACATGACCTTTAATAGCCAATTTCCCTCAGTCATACTATGTCTTTGCTTATTTTATTTGATTCTTCATGGTCTCCTGCTGGTCTAAATGAGATCTTCCCAGATATTGGAATCACTACAACACTGTACTTTAGATACTTCCTGTAGTAAAGTGCAGTCATGAAAACAGCAGTAGAATACTATCTTATTTTAGCCTGGGTCCATGTAGCTCTATGTGAAGAAGAGCTTGGATCTCAAAGAACACTAATTTTGCTCAGAATGATTATTTTAGCACCTTTTGAGTGGTTGCAGAGCAGTTGTTATACTACTAATCATTCAAGACCCATGAATCCTAATGAATCAATTTGTGGCAGACCCACAGTGGGACTTAGCTGGCAGCAGTGTGTCCCCTCACTTCTCAGCTGCTCGCTGCTCCCTGGAGAAAACAGAGACACAACTTCCTTCCTATATGTTCTGACCAGCTGAGCTACAGCCCTTAGTCAGCACAGTCAGGGCTTATGCTCACCCCTTTCCTGTCATCCCCGAAGGAGAGAGATTTCAGAGGAAAAAGGCACGAGCTGCATCTACCCTTTCCCAGCCAAACTCCTTTCTCCTCCACCTTGGCATTGATAGTACCACCTTTATTCCCTGAATTTCCTCCTTCAACTTCAGTGCTGCAGAATTCAATAACCATCCTTCAGACAAAATTGTAAAAAGTTTGCATCTGAGGCTGTGAGATGAGTGATGTGAATGGGTGGTGAGGCAGACAGCAGTCTCATATTCCATGTTTAGGATTTCTTATTCAGACTTCAGTTTTGCTCATTCCTATCCCTTCACAAAACAGTGATCTAATTCTTGCTTCAACTAAGGTTGGTTCTCTAGTCATTTTGCCTATGCTTTTTGCCAAGATAAAAAAGAGGACGTCAATAAGTAATGAAACACAAAGTTATCCATTTATTTCCAAAATCATCACAAAAAAAAGCAATATTGGCAGGTATACAACATACATTTACACAAATGTATAGAAGAAAATCAGGCTTGCTTCTAAAAGGATGACCGAAGCACCTATCAAACTTTCTTTTGTGGAACATGAGAATCTCAGTCTTACAGTGTGATCTAGAACTGCATGTAATCCCCTTCAGTTGCTGTATTCATCTTGTTATATGGCAACAATTAAGAAAAATAAGATACATTAAAAACTTAAAAGGAAACTTATTGCTAATACATAAAAGCATTTAATAAAAAAATTCATACTGCCAATCTGAATTTAATGTGTCAGCTTGACATACAACAGTGATGTGAACTAAAGTGTAAGGTAGGCAGAGAGTAGGATGGCAATGATGGTGGTCTGCAGGCAAGGAAAGGAAGGGGCAAAGCACACACTAGTGTGGGAGGAGTGAGGAAACAGGAATAACAGAAGAAGAAACATCTGGTCTCCGATTTAGAGGCAGAAACATTATAAATCCCTCATTAGGAATTAGGCATGCTTTTAAACAAGCTTTCCTATTTCTTTCTACGTATTTGCCGCTTTTGTGTACTTCTGTTGCTTAAAATAAATGTTCATAGCTATTTCTTGTGCACTTTATTTTTAGAGAACTAGCAGATAGGATCCTCCTTACATTCATATTTCTGAGTTTGCTGCTGCAGGTTTGACTGTTCAGCTGTGAATTCTATGGTTTGAAAATTTTCTGCTTTCACACTGCTCTTTTAAAGAAAATCCCATTACTGAAAACAGAGATGCTTGCAAAAATTAGCCAAGGGCATTAAATGAAAGGAGATGCTGTTTAATATTTTTCTATAAATAGCATAGTGTTTCTCTTCTCAAGAGACCAGCTGCTGTATCTGTTTAAGAAATTCACACCTATTAAACAAAAAGCTGAATAAATAAATGTGATAAATATAAAAAATGTAAATATACATAAGTGTGTATATATATATGTGGAATATATTCAATTTATTCACTGAATTTGAAATACATATTTCAAGATTATATTTCAAATATATTTGAAATATGTATGTTTATATATGTGTGTATAATATATTCAATACAGATATCTATATATTTCAAATTTGGTGTTTAAAGGATCGAACTGACATTACCACAGTAGAGCTTTTAACCTGTCATAGGTTGAAAGAGGGAGGGAGTTAGAGAGAGGGAGTCCCCAGAGCACCTCTTCAGAATCATTCTTCTAGGGCTGCTTGGAGTTAAGGTTGTTTCTGACTAGATACTTGCTCTAAAGTAGGTCTTCCAGAAGAAACTGCTACTTAGCATTAGCTGCAGCGGATGAATCTAAAAATACAAATACAGTCATTTCACGACTATATGGCTCACCCTTTTGACTAAAATTTTTCCCTGAACCCGGAAGTGTGCCTTATAACCAGGTGTGCCTTATCTGATGGACAAAGTTTGGAAATTTGCCTACCCGGAAGTGAGAGCTGCGAGCCATGTGGGGAGCCGGCAGGGCCATGGTTGCCAGGTGGAGGCGGAGCTGCGCCCCGGTAGGCATAGCCCGGCCCCGTGCAGGTGGGGCGGAGCCCTGGCAGGCATAGCCCGGCCCTGTGGAGGCAGCACGGAGGGGTGGTGGCCACAGCCTGGCCCCGGTGAGTCGCCACGGAAGGGTGGTGGCCACAGCCTGGCCCCGGTGAGGCGGCACGGAGGGGTGGCAGCCATGCCCCAGCCCCACCAGGTACAGGCGTGCCTGGGGGCCCGAGACACCGCCCCTGCCGGGTACAGGCGGGCCCGGGGGCCAATGGCTGCCGGGTTGAGGTGGGGCCTCGTCCAGCAACTGCGCGGGGGGAGCTGGGGGTGGAGCCTCGCTGCAAAAACGTGCGCCTTATAGTCCAGTGCGCCTTATGGTCGTGAAATTACTATACTTGCATGCCATTGGTAGAGCACTGACATTTTAAGAAGTCAGCTGACTTTAGGAGTTAGACAGACATATCCAACGACTGTGTTTGAAATGGTAAAGTTGCAATGTCAGTTATATGAGCAACTCCCACAAGATTTCCTCGGCACTTTTCCTTTCTTACAGAACACATTATCACTAATAGTGAGGTGGCATAAGGATTAAAACAGGTAGCCTAAGAGCACCATTTGTTGCATTTCATAACTAATAGTTAGCTGCCTATGTAACAGTAAACTTGCACATCTCACTGGAACCTCCTATTTTCTTTTAATGCCTGCTTCTGCCTTTCTTAGCATGACTATATGAGTTAAAACATCCAAGCTCACAGTTTCTTCTCCTAAACCAGTATTGCATGTATGTACAACAGTTGCATATAGCAGAAATTTCTGAAAGTAGATTCTATCCTGCCATATATAGCTTCCTTAGAAGCCTAAAGCTGTTAAAGGATGGATCAGAGGAGTTCTGCAAAGATATGTAAAAAAATCTCAGAAAATACCAGATTCAGCCTCAGCAAAATCCATGTTGCACAGCCACTGGCACTCCTCCTGAGCAGGAGGCTAAAGAGAAACAGACTTGAAACAGATGCAAAACCTTCCTCGAAACCAGGAAAAAACATACACATTTAGAGTAATTTCCCAGTTCAGAAAAAAGCAAGGAAAAGGCCCAACGTGTTTGCAGTTGAACTTCAGAGCTGTAATCTATACCACATCAGAAAATATTCCAGGTTACTGTGTTTCTATACAAGTCAGGAGAGAACCATTTACCAGACCCTGGAAGATTTTGGGTCCAGGTCATGTAACAGATCTCCCAAAGAATTCACCATTGTTTGAAAGAAGTGTGCCTCTGCCATCCCCCTCCAAATTTCAAGGCTGACCTTTTAACTGCTTACTAACAGCTTCAGAGGCAGAGAATGGCACTTGGCACATTTAATTTGCTAGTATTGATATGGCCAGAGGGTCTATGAAGAGCCTTGTCAGCAGCACAGCACATTTGAGACATCGTCTGAACTACTGTGATTCTTTAGGCTCATAGGGATTGCAATACAGACTGCCAGTAATTACACATAAGAATACATGAAATATGGCTTGAAAGCATTCTACTGATTTATTTCAAAATCTATACATATTGATTACAATCAGAGGAACACAACTCTAAAGTGAAACAAAGTAGAAGTCCAGTAATTCTCTGCAGACAGAGAATTTCATAACATATGCCATATATCATGCTTATATTTTTAAAGATAAGATTTTAATTGTACTTCAGCTAATAAATTATTCTGATACAAACATAAAGCAATAACAAAAGCAGTAATAGGCTTAGTAATACTTACAACTTTAATTTTCTACTAAATGAAAATAAGGTCATTAGTGAGCTCAGAACATTGTCCCTCTGGAGTAAAATAAACTGGCTTAATATTTTTGGAGCTGCTTAAAGCATAGAGATACTGTATTTTCCCAAAATTAAAGTATTTTCATTTCATTGTGCTGAAGAGATAATCTCTCAAGTATTTATAATGCATAGATATATAACAATTGGTAATTTTGTTTAATAGTTCATAGAAAATAAGGCTAATGGATTTTTGAAAGGTTAGGCAGCTTCAGGGACCTGAGGAGGCTGCTTAAAATTGGCTTCCTGGTTTACACAAGATGTAATATCCAAAGACTTGGTCCACTGATCTTACCTCCCCATTTTAGAGGGTTGTTATCCATGTTGGTAGCTTAACTCTTTGTACATTACAGTCCTTTTTCATACACAAGCACCTAAAAAAACCTCGCTAACTGTGACGGTAGAGCAAATGTCAGAGAATGGGCAGAACCAAAGAGAGTATCTTGAAATGCTGGCATTGAAACAAAGCAACTAAAATGTGGAAGCAATTTAGAGTTCAAATACAGGACAGGGATTGCAGGTGAAATAAGGCCTGAAAAATACTCAACCATTAATCTCTTCATGAAGGTGAGAATAGTCACAGAAAGCAATTGCATAAATATATTTTCAAAGCTAAATTGCTATCTTGGAGACATGTAACTACTTTCAATTAAGTCAGAAAGAACAAGTTATCAGATAATGCCGCAGAAGTTTGCAGATCATCTCACTCCTAAGAAGAATGAAGCTTTTGAAAGGTCCTTCTTTAATCTCATAAAGTAAGAAAAAGTAAGAATATAAAACATTTCAGTCAGATTTTTGTGTTATTGGGTTAAACATTGAGCTTTGATGAATCTTTAGGCTCTGCATGGGATCAGATTTAACGGGCCTCTATAGCTCAAGAGTGAAAGAGTGTCCCTAGAAGAGGTCAATATAAGGCACTAAACCACAACGAATTAGAAGCCACTGCCTTTCACTCAGCCCAGATTGCATGTTCTGGCAAGGTAAAAGGGAGCATTGCACTGCAGAACAGAAAATCAGGCTTCCCCACAGCCATTTACTGCAGTAAGTGCACAAAATATCTCAGCCTTTTTGGCAAGAGACAAGTACCATGGTAGATGTGGAATAAAACACCATTACAGTGTCTGCCTTTAACTGGGACTGCTGTAAATGTTTCAACTAGAACACCAAAGAGCCAAAGCTGGTTTTTGTGGAAAGGAAGCATCACAGTCCAGAACAGTCACAGGCTTCATAAAGATGGCAGCAGCAATCAAGGAAGGTTCTGATCACCAGGAATGGTTTTAGGTGCATCAGCATAAACAGCACTTCTTCACAGAATTTGTTTATGAAACTTTCTAGGTTGGATCTATCTTATCTAATTTTAGGCTTTTCCTTGCTAGACCTCTGAGATGGTTCCCGAAGTTACTCAGGCTGTCAGTGCCAGAGCATTGAAATGCTGGAGCTGAACTTAATCCTAAAACAGCTGGAGCATGAACCTAACCCTAAAAATATAATTCATTTGACTCCTAAATGACTAGTCTATGAAAATATGAACTATACCTTAGAAGTTAATTTCTTCCCATCTTTGACTCAGCTGCAAAGTTCATATGAATCACTCAGATGCAGCTTAGGTAAGTGGTACAACATTAGTTAAATGTATTCTAAGTCAGGTGTCACAAGCACTTAAGAAGACATAAACAAAACATATATATAAAGAACAAAAAAATGGTTTTAGAGAACAAACCGAATAAAGATAAATCAAACTAAAGAAATTTAAAGTTTAAAAATATATAAAGACAATAACATAAAGAAGAAATCAGAATATTAAGCTCTCTGTGAAAATGCATTGCCCAAGATGAATTGTCCAATTTATGCTGCAAATTTTGCATAGGTTTATTTATACTGAATAAATAATTATACCCTGCTTCTGGATTATTATTCTGATTATTACATCCATTTTTTTCAGGAACCTGTAACAAGAAAGCCAGCCTACACTGTTGATATCTAGACTAGACATGAATTCCAACTTTGATAATGACAGGAACAAAATCACAAGAAATTGTTAAGAACATAAATATTTTGCAGAAGAGGGTGGATCCCTGGATCAGCAAGGGGGAATAAAATTCATAAGGAAAATCTTGGTGCTTAGGACCCTACATTCACCTTATAATCCTCCCAATGAACTCTTATTAAAAGCATTGTAATTGCTACAAAGATTTTGAAGGAAAATACAAGTTTGGGTGAGCTGCTATAGACTACATCTGCTGGATCATTCATCTTGCACGCACTTTATATAATGTTGACTGTGAAAGATATTTTCATACATCCAGCAGTGATCAGGCATTTGTCTTGATAACATATAGATAGTAGTACACATATACTCTGTAGGTATCAAAAGAAAAGTGTGGGTTTCCATCTTTCTTTATGATTAAAAGGTGATCTTGCATTATTGAGGCTGTTTTCTGCTATATGCTACAGAACAACCGAACTCTGAGCTCCTGAACAAACAGCTGGGGCTGTCCTCCCTGCTGGGCAGCAGCACGTAAACCAGCGAGGGTGCAAAGTGTGCTGCTGAAGGCTGTGAGCAAAGAAGAGTGTGAGCAACTGCTTGCCACTAACCAGAGCTGCTTGATTTTGTTAATAATACCTTAATGATTAAAGGAGATTCTAAAAATTCTGGCTGTGATCTGTGTGTCCCCCTAGCTCAATCAGTTGCCAGAGAAGGAAGTTTAAAAGGGTCCATCCAGCCAACCTTCAGCTATCTCAGGGCAACTCTCCAGAGACTCTGCAAACACCAGACTGTATCACCCAAACACCAAATGTATTAACTTTTAAGGAGTTTCATACCTTTGGCACTTATGTGCCTTTCCTCTTTTGACTACCAAAATGGCTTGTATAGGCCTGGAATAAATACCAAGCTTTTAGAAGGTTGAAGCAGGATGAAACCTTGCCACAATAATATGTTATGCCAAAATAATACATAAAACACTTTCTGGGACATTGGTTTTTCCAAAGCAAAGATATGTGTGTATCACACATATAAGAATTATATCCAAAATGACTTCTTAGGGAGTTACTTATCTTCGAAGATTTGTCATTTCTCCACAGACTGATAAGGAACAAAGGAAGAGTTCTGCTAAAGGCAAATCCTATTGTGAAACAGTTAATGCTCTAAAATTAAAAATCCTGAGAACCCTGAACTTTTTAGTTGTACATAATCCTCAGTGAATGAACCAATTTAGAGAATAACATTTCATTTACATTTTAAAGAAATTACTACATCCCTGGTTTTTGACATTCTTTTGAGTAATAAGAGATACCATACAACCATGAACATAGTCAAAAACATCAAGTGAAACATTCACATCAGCTTATACTCACTCACCTTTGAATATTGAATATACTTTGAATCTTCCAACTTTTTAGACTGGTGTGAAAATTTGCATCTTTTAGCAGTTCCACTGGAATGTAACATTAAAAGGTGCCATGAAATTGGATAACTTGACAGCCTGTAAATCATGAACCATAACCTTCACTGTTTCTTCTCTTTTTGGTCTAATAATACACTTTTGAACTAAGCAGCACTTAACATTTTACTCAGTGGTTTTAATACTTTAACTTTGTGCTAATTCTTAAGAGATTAGAGCAAGCTGGTGGACAGAGAAGGCAGAGTATAGCAAAACATTTTGAAGGGAGGAGCTGTGAGATAGTGCTCGTGTTTTTCTTTCAATTCTGTCAAGTTTTCTGTCATATTTAGTCTTGCTGTTTTAAACTGTCTATGTCATTCTGTTTTCTGTATCAACTATGGCAGAGAGGAGCTAAATTTAATGATTTATGGGTCTGTTGCAGCCCTAGGAATACCTATAGAAAGCATTCAACTTTAAAAATAAACATACAAAAAAAGTGAAAGTACTCTCAAATGGGTGCAGTTTTTCCAATGTATTTAAGAGTTCTTCAGTTCCAAATATTTATACAGAACATCTCAAAACTGTTTACAGTTTCTTAATTGTGTTTCGGTATCAAAAAAATAATTAATTTTTAGTCTCAGAATTCTTAGTCTTTACACTTCTCAGTCTATTCTTTGTGATTTCTGTTACCTTTTTTCCCCGAACGTCACCTGTTTGCTTTAATGGAAATACAAATACAGACTGGTCACAGACCTACATTAACTATAGCTCATCTTTCCTTCCTAATTCATTCTGTTTTCCTGTTCTTGGTGTATTCTCTGGGCAGTTCATGCTTTCTCATGCATCAACATAAGAAAACTAAAAAAAGCAGGTTTTTCACACAACTAATCTCACTGGTCTCTTTTTGGTTTATTTGGATCTTTCCTTTGCTTATCTTAAACCTTCTAGTATTCTGAACATTAGCCTTCCCAATTCTGAGTGTGAGTAACAATTTCTTGATGGGACCTATCGCAGCATGAGTAAAGGCATCCTGTTGCTGAGACACTGAGGTTAAAATGAATTCACATTAATGGTGCTTTGATTACTCTTTCTAGGCTTTTTTAGTGATTCTTGTTTCTGCTTCTCTATTTCTGTTTTTTAAGATGATTTTTTCAATGTGAAAATGTTTCTTTATACAAAACATTGAAATATTTGATATTTTTTATCTTAAAAAAACCTAATACTGTATATAAAACACTTCCTTATATAAAATGTTATATTAATTTCAGATCATATATTCTCCTTATCTCTTCATATATTTTGTTACAATAGGCTTCAGAGTTTTAAAAGTTACAGACAATAACTAATCTGGCAATAAATTATTTCATTAGCTTTTTGAGGTATTTTACATAGGGAGGAGCTGTTGCCTCCAAGATTAATAATTTCACCTTTACATTAAACATGTTAGAGCTAATTCTGTAGACCTTTTCTGCTGATCCAGCTTCCAGTGTATCAGCACAGACACCTGAAAAGATGAGTGCCTGCAATCACTTCAGTTCCATACCTGATTAATATAGATTGTGTATGTTATACGTGTTGCAATAGAAGTAGCAATATAAAGAAAATGCAGAACCCTTGGATTATTGGTTTGTTCTCCAGCAGGTAAAAAAGGACCTGAAAAAAGCCCCAGACATGTGACTTTGCAGTCATCTTTGTTTGTTTCAGGGTTGGATTATAGGTCAGGAATATAAACTCTGCTTTTTCTATTCCCACTCCAGGTGTGTAAAGCTGCCATAAACCCAGTTGAATTTATGTTGGAAAATTTATTATCTGGGAATAATCTGCACAAGATTCTTTGCAACTTTTATAGATTATATGAACAAGAAAAAGGAGATAAGGATAGCACATATTTCAATTTAGTGGATAATATGGGATAATCTGAGTTTTCCAGGCAAAGCATCATTTTAATGTCTATTAAAAGGCTTGGATACACTTCACAGTTTTTTTTATCCCTGTGTTTAACCCCAGGGGAATTGCCACGTTTGTAATTTCCAAAAATGTATAAACCTTTCACTACTGACTTCTCTTCCTAAGTCAATTAAGTACTTACTGAAAGTTCTGCCAAGAGTTTTCCTCTCAAGTCTGTCTGCCTTTTCTTTAAGTTTCAAGAGCAGCATTTCACATACGTTACTTTAAAAACATGTCTACGTTGGGATCTCCCATACACTGCCTTAATACAAATAATTGAAATACAATCTTAATATCTACATATAAATACAATCTTACATATAAATACAATCTACATATTATTAGATATCTACATATTATCTTAGAGCTGAATAAAAGTTTGCAACTTTGTTTACTAAAGAGAAAATTAAACTCCTCCTATACTTTTTAGTATCAGAAGTACTCATTCTCTCACAGTACTCATTGTCCCAATAGGACTTTAAAATTTAAATTGATGAAATGTTTTTGTAAAATTTATTAAATACTAGAATACTCTTCAAAATTGTCATTCAAAAATTTCCAGTGAATATTCAGTGAAAAAGTGGTCAATGGCTTTTACATTTTTCATGTCTTCCATCTCTTGTGTATATTCTCACTCATTAGAGACCTCATTTGTTAAACACTACCTGTCCTTAAAAAATAACTGTCTAAAGAAGTTTGAATAAGTCACGCATTCAAACAGCTACTTGAAATTTTTATGTTTTTTTCTGAAATATTTCAACTATCTTACAACACTAGGTGCATATAAAAAATGAATTTCAGACAAGATATATCAAAAAATTGAGGATTTTGAAATAAAAATCTTGCAGAATAAAACTATTGAGAGGAAATGCTTGTTAATTAAAAACATTCATTAGTGCTGTAGTATGTATGGTTTCCCACTGCCTTTGTGTCAGATATCACTACAATATGTTTTGAATGTTGTCTCAGAAGCACATGTGTTATCGCAGAATAGATATAGCTTTGAAGGAAGACTATCCCTAGGCACAAACTTCAGGTGAATTTCTCTGTGTAAGAGAGGAAAAATATCTGGATTCACTTTCTTTATCTGAAATAGGTCCCAGCCTTGGCTTGTGTGGGCATACTTTCAGAAGGGTGTCCCTCCTGGAGGCATCGCGTAGATTCCCTATGCCTGGAACAGTTCAAGGTCAGGTGTGAGCCTAGGAAACCTGATGTAGAGGGTGGCATCCCTTCCATGGCAGATGGGTTTGGAATTACATGATCTCTAAGAAACCCTCAAACCCAAGCCACTCATATCCAGCGAGGATCCAGATCCTCATGGCCAAAAGAGGGAAATTATTCCCACAGAGCAAAGGACCCCAAGACCAGTTCTCAAGCATAAGACTCTCAGATTATGTAAGAGGGGAAGGAAGCAGAGTGACAGCTCTGTGAGTTTTGAGGTTTCCTGGGAAGAAAAGAAAATGGAGATTTTGATTCTTGCAGAGAACCGATCCTATGAGGAGTAGCTGAGGGAAACAAGGTGGTTTATCCTGGAGAAAATGAGAAACAGAGAGTTTGCTCTCTCCAACTACCCAAAAGAAGGTTGTAGCAATGTGAGCTCAGTCTCTTTTCCCCAGTAATAAGTGACAGGAAGAGAAGTCCTCAAGTTGTACCTTTCACAGAAAGTATTCTCAAGCACTGGATGCTCAGGCAAGCGATTGAGTCTTCATCCCTGGAGGTATTTCAAAGAAATGTATCCACATAGCATTCAGGGAAGTGGTGAACCTGAAAGTGTTAGTTTACTGTTGGATTCGATAATATGTAAGGTCTTTTCCAATCTAAATGATTCTATGTTTCTGGTCTATGACCTCACATTCTGCATTGCAGTATATGAGTTTTCTTTGATGAATGTTACTAACAGTAGGCAGGACTCCTGCTGGAGTTTTTCCTCAGATCTATTCACCTGCAGAACATATTTCATTATCCAGAATAGGGGATAACCTTAATATATTAGAAACTTAGCAAAAATGGGCAAAGTAACTCTATTGTACATACCCGGTGTGTGATTTTTGAACTCACAACTTGGTCAATTCGAAACAAATGAAACAAATATTTACTAGAACATGTAGATGCACTTTTCCACAGAAAGAGGTCTTTCCATGCCAGGTTTCATCACTTGATACCAGCAGCAGTGGGAGTGGTTCTGGTAAAAAAAAACAAACAAACAAACAAACAAAAACAAACAAACCACAACAACAAAAAAAACCCAACAAAAACAAAGGTAGCAACCAGTTTTTTTGTTTTGCTTTCTTCTTTTAGTGTGAGAGAAATATATTTTATTCTCCAATATCACAGTGCTCTAACAATGATTAGTTTAGGTTTAAAGATGCCTGTGGGATGAGATCAGATCTAGAAAACTGTTCCTCAAAGTTTGAAGTTTAGGAAAGTGAAGGACAAGTGAAATACATGCTTTGAGACTTCATTGCAGTTACTGCTTTCTGCAATGAAAAAGAGATTTTCAGCAGACCTTTCTGAAATGTACTAAAATTTTTGAAAATGTACGGAAATCCATGGATTTCACTTATTTAATTTTCAAATCCTCAGAATTTATTTAAATATTTTGATTCTGATTGAATTATGGCATATCCCTGCACTTTAAGGGATCAAAATACAAAGGGGATGTTTTTGTGCACACTAGGGAATGTGTGCACGGAAGGTTAGATATTACAGATGTTCCTTACTTGAGTCTCTGTGTACCAAAAGGAAAAAGCAAACTCTCTGTAAATCTTCTCACTCACACAAATATTTATACTGGAGAGTAGGTTGAAAGAAGAGAAAAACAGAAATGATTTTTAGCTAGGTGACCACAAGGTTTTAACAAATCTAAATCCATCAAATGAGATAGATTTTAAAAGACAGAAATATGCAGAGGCCTGAAATTCTTGTCACTAATTGATAATGTGCTTATCATTAAGTATTTCCACTTGTAATAACACTGAGAAAAATGCTATTATCCGTCCAAAAAGATGAAATACTATCACCAGAAGCAGAGGCACTATCCCATGTAAAAAGGAAACAGAAAAAAGAAAACACAAACCCCTTGGTGTTTTCTACTTCCTATCTCTCCTAAAAAAATGCTATGGTTTTTAACCATTATTCTGCTTTTAATACTTAATTGAATATTTAATTTTAATACTTAATTTAACAATTATTCACTGCAACAGACTGTGAGGCTTAGAGATTGAACATAAAATTTTCTTTTTAGTGCCAATTTTACTTATAGATTACTGTTATGATCCCACCTGCATATATCAAGGTGCCATCACCAAGGATGAAGAGGACAAAATCCTTGGAGGGGCAGCAATTCTCTTTGTCAACTACCGTGGGCAGGCAATGGGAGCTAGACGTATGTCCACAGAAAATACCTGCTTTAATCACAGAAGCAATCTTGCTTGGGGTGATTATTCAAATATGCTAGCCAATATGATGATGTTGTTTTTAATATCCAGATTGTTTTAAATCTACATAGTTTAGTGGCCTATTTTTAAATTTCTGTAAGACACATTATTTTAGTTTATTCAAATTAATACACCATGTCAGCAGCAGCAGAATGTGGAAAACAGAATAGAGACAACTGATCATTACATTTTAAATCTAAATTGTAACTCCCACTGAATTGTGAGAATGTCAGTAAATGAACACAGAAGCCCAAAAGTATTCTTCAAAAATAACACTGGAATTTCAAAAGAGAGGCACCTGTTCATATCTTTTTAACCATGAAAGACCTATTTCAAGATAAATAGAAGAGAAATTGTAAGAAATGTTAATATTACATTAATTACCTGTAACATTCTACCACACCTTATTCCCAAACAGAGCTCCTGGAAGATTTTTTTTTTTGGATCAATATTATGAGCACTTACTCAAGAGAAGGGGACTTGGGGGTCCTGGGGACGACAAACTCAGTGTAAATGAATGGTGCTGTTGGGGTGCTGGGCTGCATCAACAAGGGCATCACCACAGAGACACAGAAGTCATTGTCCTCTCAGTGCTTGTCAGGACACACCTGGAACATGGTGCTCAGTTTAGGCTCACACTATGCAAAAGGCTGTGGACCTGTTGCAAAGGGTCCAGAGAAGGGCCATAAAGGTGATCCAAGGACTGTAATTTTGTCGAGGAAGGTGTAAATAGATGATCCTCAAGGTCTCTTCCAACATGGTATTTTATGAAAAGACTACACAGCACAAATTAGACACAAGCCTTCACAATTCAAAACATAATTTGCAGATTCAAACAGACATACTATCAATGGTACACACAAAACTGGACTTGCAAGTTAGAGACTTCTTTTGAAAATCTGGCCCACTTTAAAATCTATTCATAATGTTCTAGCTTGATGAATTTTAGTAGAATGGTCTAACACTATTTGTTTCTAATATTGAAGGAAAATACCAGTTCCCTCCAAAAGGTTTTTGATAAAAAGAGAATAGCAGCTGATCATTGGCTTCAGATTTTAGTTTTTACTTCTTAGTGATCTCAGTGAGGTAGAAGATGGATCCTTTAACAAATGAGAACAGCTTCAAATACAAAGAAGTGCATTAGGGAAACAAATCTTGACAAAAATGTAGTTTACTTTATAGTTCTTAGATTTAAGTAATCCTGAAACATAAGCAGGGAAAAAAATAATGAACCAGGTTAGCACATGTTGGAAATTTGGTTGAGCGTCTATTCTATGATACAATGCAGAAATATGCTTGACTATGATAGATATCTTTACATTAGAGAAAAGGCTGAGGCCGTGGGTTTTGGTTTTGTACTATTTTGTTTTAAAAAAAGCCTCTGACCTTTCTATAAGAAGACAGTCTTTGTGTCTTGAACCTTCTGGATACACACTGAAGCCCCTGTTAAACTATAAATAATATATTTTTCAGAAGAAGTTTTTCTTAGTTGAAAACTAAAATTTTTTCTGAGTACTTCAAAGCACTTGACATGTGTTGATATCAACTCTTCCAGGTAAAATTTTTACCTAATAGATTAATTATGAAAGCACTAATTATTCTATATTTCTGTAAGGCAAACTGTTTCTGTCTGGAAAAGCTTTATAATTCTGACCTAGTGAGGCATTTCTGTCAGGAACTAAAAATTAACATACAAATTCACTGAACCATTAGCGAACTTTGATGTTTAAATTCTTTCTGCTATGAAATGGGATGATCTTTTATTTCATGAGTAATCTTTGATGTTGGCAGTTACACAAATAAATTAGGAAAATCCCAGTGACAGGAATAGTGTTGATGAATTATCGTATTGCATGAATAGTTTCTTAAAAGTGCAGAAAAGACTGACTCACTACAAATAAATTTATGTTTCATGTAAATCCTTGCTAAATTAACCTGGGCATGTAGGTTGCCTAATCAGTGCCCTATAGCTACTGCATACATATATGGGGAAGTATTTTTACAGACATGGCTTTTCAGAAGGTGACTTACCATTTCTTTGAAGTGATGATCTCTGTTTCATTCAGTGTGATATTGTACTTTTTAACCTGAATACAGGCTGCAGACAATACAGAGCAGAGCAGCAACATTGTTCAAAATCTTTTTCTGTTGTGCAGATAAGTCATAGCCAAAAACCTTGACTTTGCCTCAAATATTTTTATTAAATTGTCAAATATTTATATACCTTAAGTAACAGAATCGATTCATCGCATGCTTCCTATGAAACACTGCAAAAATGGAGATGGCCTATGGTCAAATGCTATACTGGCGAGAAGACAGAAAACAAGCCTCTCTTTTCTGGAATTTTCTTCCTAATCAAGGGGAGGGTACAGTTTTGGCTTTTAGGTCATCATAAATTTCACAAAAGCTTATAGCTTTATTAATCAAAGGTCTGCACTGAGAGGATATCAAGCATGACCTGTTCTCACTCGTGTTCCCCTGGGTTGTTCTTGTGGATCTGCATTCCTACCACAGAGGGAAGCAATAACCAAATTTTAGGATCTTTTCACTTTCTCAGGAGAGAGCTGGAAGGAAAGAAACGACATCTACATCAGAGTTTTAGTTTGGATTCACTTTAGAAGTGCATCTCCTGACTTACCAAGCTTGGGTTGGCACCAAACGAAACTCTCAGTGTTTAAACTGCCTCTGGATATTCTTCCAGGATAATGATGATGTGTTGTCTGGAAATAAATTGAAAGTCTGGAGTATTCATCTCAGGAGGCCGGACAAAAATTACTCTCCTTGAAACATGCATTGTGTAGGCATAAGGTCCTCACACCTGTTCTCTCTTTCTGCATCATATTTTTGAACCATACTAATTACATTATTGCTTGGGTAGTAATAGCTGATAAATTCAAGGAGTGATGGAATATTAGGGGATATATTGGGTTGATTGGTTGGTTTTTATTTTCAGCATTTCAATTCTTTTATTTGCTGGAACATATGCAAATAATTTGTCTCAAGTTTTGATTTGTGAGGGATTTACAAGCAATACTGGCTTTGGATAATCTGTTATATCTGCTACCCTAGCAGCTCATTCCCCTTATTTGGTAATTTTTAACATGCATGTGGTCTACAGCACAAGTCAAGGGGTAGCACACATAGGAGGGATGTGAAAGTTTCTTAATCAACTGCCAAAATAAATATGTTCCTCCTTCATTTTTCAATGAATCATGTGACTTTATCTGGTGATTCATCCTATTTAACATTATTTTTTTACTCTTAAATTTTAAACGGCCTAAGATAATGCCTCTTCTCTTTGTATAATCTGTTATTAATTTTTTCCCATTCTCCCCAAATATAAAATCTCAGGCACTGCCTTGGACCAGATTAATTTCTGTATTAGAAAATGGAGTAAGTGTCTTGACCTAATTCTGTTGATTATATCCTGAAGTTAGCTTTATTTCTCAATAGTTCTAGTTTGTTTGTCCCAAAACACTCCTCTAATAAAAAGTAAGCCTAATTATATGAGGGAAAAGAGTGGAAATAGAAACAATAAGCTGTTTGCCCACTGACACTTAAGAAATCCATGACAGTTTTCTAAGTGAACTTCCTTTGTTTTTCTTCTTCAGCTCTCCTTGCATTGCAGTGTTATTTCCTCGACCCTCACTTGCACATCAGATAAAAATTCCAATTCAAATTTGGTCCTGTTTTATTACTCTATATTAGTACCTGAATTGTAGCCTCCTTTCTTGTTCTTTGTGAGAGCCTAGATCTGAACTTCACTTTGGCACTTGGAAATGTGCCTGGACTCTCTGATCTTCTTGAACTATTCGGTAACCTAGATTGCTTCTTGAGTTCTATACACTATATTAAAATATAATATTAAAACACTCTGTACTGAAAACAATATGAAAATAGTTCATTTTTAAGTTCAGATTCCTTTTTCTTAATGCTTCTTTTCTCGGGTCATAATTAACAGCAGTATCTTCAGGGCCAAAAAAGCATTTGAGCTTTTGAAAAATACTTTCTATTTCCATTACAAAAATAATGCAGGTATGTGTATCACTGCATTCATTTTAAATATTGCAATAGAAAACTAAATCAGCTCCTTAATTTATAGAACCTAAAATAGAATAGTTCACTTTAAAAAGAGAAGAAACAAAAATAAATAGAATGAAGAATGCTAGAAGCAAGTAAACCAACAAACAAAAAAGACCTGTCAACACTTTTGCAGAATACTTTTTCTGCTTACTATACAAACAGCAACTCATACAATTCTCTTTCATTCTTCAGTTGATAAATTCTAAGTAAAAAAAAAAGAACCTTATTTATATTAATTATCTTTTGCCCATATGATCCTATTGAACAAAAAATTAAAAATGTATTTTGCAATACAACCTTGGTGACCGGAGAACTCTTCAGTTGATTTCTCTACAGTATATAGCCTATCTATCTATCTATCTATCTATCTATCTGTCTATCTATCTATCTATCTATCTAATTGGATTTAATTTCAGATCCACCTAAAACAAAAAATGCCAATTGTTATAAAAATAGAAGGATAACAATTGGTAAGAAGCCACAAAAGTTAGTGATGATTAGAAGAAAAATTAGAAGAATTCAAAGTCATGACTGATTAATTAAAATACGTATAAACCATGACATAATAGTTATATCCAGATATTTTAACTAAGTGATTGTCCATGTTTAATAAAAACTAGATCTGAACATATGAAGAAGATGCTGTTGACCTGATCAGAATATATCTGATATAGACTAGATCAGATCAGAAAACAGCATTTTTACACAAAGTATGACATTTACAGTGGGACCTGCATCTCAGTGAAGCTCATTGTAAACTCCTTTGGGCATAAATGTAATTAATATTTAGAGCAAACAGCTCTCATTTGACAGAAAGAGTAGCACCTGAATCAGTGGCTAGTTTTTTGTACTTTCTTTCAGTACATTAAAACAAAACTGTTAAGAAAATCTGAAGGAAATGAATGGAACAAGTCTCTTATTGAATAGGCCAGCTCATAAAAAACAGAAAAGTGTGCGTGGGGAAACAGGTATCAGGATTATAGACACGCTTCTGTATATTGATTAAATTTAGAACTTCTGCTGTGATATGCACTCGAAATTGTATCTAATCCCTACCCCTACTACATAAATCCTACCTAGGATTTAGAAAACTCACATAATTTTGCATTCCTCATACAGGGTATCTGTAGCGTATTAGATACAGGTCTCACACTTGACCTGGTAAAAGTCTGAGAACATAAGCTCATTTAAAATACTCTAAATTTGAGCAGGTTCTTTCTTCCTGACAGTATATCAAAGTTATTTATACTTTACATAGTTTTGGTTGATTAACTACCTTCACTGAGGTACTAAGGACATTTGGAACATACTGGACCTACATTATTTTTAATGCATATAAACCAAATGCATCTTTTTTGCATGCAATTTATTTTGGCAGCTCCAAACATGCATCCCCGATTACTTCTAGTACAATACATTTTGGTGTCTTCTTTAGTGTCTTGGCATTAAGCTTTTTGGTCTTTACCTCACTTTAGAGAAAAAGCCTGCTCTACATAATCAGAGCTCCCCCCTTCCCCCACCAAACCAGGACTGAACTGGGTCATCCAGGTGTGCCTGGGTAAATGTGGATGTGAGCCAATCCCCTAGAAGCTTCTTCAGAAATCCTGAGCCAGCAGGGCTTTATTTCCTCTTCTCTCCCCACTTTTTATATTTTATCCCCTCTATAGAGCTATAGGATTTCATTCCTTAGCTCTTTGAGTTTCATGTCTACCCTACAAACCCAGAACTACTCTACTCTAGGGAAGAAGCAGAAGACTGCTCCTTGGCCAAGGACATTTAGAAGGTGTTCTTCAGATTACTCCTTCTCACGAACAGCAAAAACTTCCCACAGCTCACTCTTGGCTTCCTCTCCCTCTCAAATTTTCAGCAAGTCCCCTCAGCAACATTTGCCCACATTGTCTTCATTCACCACTACTTTGTTGCATTAACCACGAGCAATTTGTTTTGACTTGACATAACACTCATCATATGCAGAGCCATGAATTTATAAGTAGTCTAATTAGAGTTTTGGCAGCATAATACAACAAAGACATATATTAATCCAGTTACAACAATACTAACACGTGCATTCCAAATTATCCAATTATTGTTAATCCCCATTAATTTAATTATTTCAGTTGTATGCTAACTTTCTGAAATCTAATCCTGTCTTCACCCTCCCCATGACCTTCAGGACA
Source organism: Catharus ustulatus (assembly GCF_009819885.2). Taxonomy (NCBI): domain Eukaryota; kingdom Metazoa; phylum Chordata; class Aves; order Passeriformes; family Turdidae; genus Catharus; species Catharus ustulatus. The sequence continues at coordinate 99,422,926 of NC_046223.1, forward strand.
CTAAAATTGCTGCTAAGCCTCATTCCAGAAGAGGAAGGGTTTGCATTGAGTCACCAGTGACTTGAGTTCTTTGCTGGGAAATTTGGACTTGCTGTTCTCTCTGCTCTTGGGTGTTCTTATGGTTATTTTATACAGGTCTGTTTGATTGCCCTGCCTCTTCCTATTCCCCTCAGGTTAGTTACACAACAGCCACTTTTTCATTGCTACACTTTCTGAGGCCACACATACAACTGCAGTCAGTGCTAAGCTAATGCAAAACCCATTGCAGTGGCGCAATAGCCTCCCATGGCATTTTGCAGCTACACACCCACAGTTGCCCAAGACATCCATGAAAATTCCTGAAGTCAGTTGTTAAGTTTATTAGAAGTTGTATGGTCAAGGGTGTATAAAAAACACTGGTTGGTTTTCTTTAGTTTCACTTAATACTTGCACTTAATTCCTCTGTAAAGAGATTAAATTAGTTTAATCAGCACTTTGTCCAACCTATGTCTATGACTGAATATGTAGAAATAAAATAAGATTAAAAATAAATTGGTAGCAAAATGTCTTTGAAAAATTATTTTGGTGTGAAGATTTGTTCTATTTTTCCTGTGTCTTATAATACACAGTATGACTCTAAACCTTAGGACATTAAAAGCTGGAGAAAAACCTGTTTAAGACAATTAATATTTTGTGATGCCAGTAACAGAGCAAACTTTTGTACTGACTGTTACAGAAAGATGAGAGAAAAGGGATATTACCACTGCAGTGAACATTTGCTTCTATTTCCTGTTTTGTTTTCCATGGGAACTATTAAGTATAGATTCTCCTAGCATTTTTCAGGCAATAAAACCAGAAATAAAATTCTTACTTTCTTCTAATTGCCCACTTTACTTTTTTACTTAACAAAGAATGTCTGTCTCAAATGAAATGCTTTGAAAATTAGCTATAAATTGATTCAAAATAGTATGAGGATGGGACGGGATGGGATGGGATGGGATGGGATGGGATGGGATGGGATGGGATGGGATGGAAATGCAGCTACTTGAACAACTCAAGAACTATATTGTACCCTTGCTTCTGCTAATGAATTACTCACAAATGAAGCAACAAATCTATAAAAATCATGTCCATCTGTAATGAAAAAATTGATAGACAAGGCTATTGAGTTTTTGATAGAAGTTGGCCATGAATTATGTACTCATACGTTCCTATCTGATTTATTTATTTGTGACACAAACCACACAAACCAGAGCTTTGAATTACAATCAAGGTTACTTTCTTTGTGAAACACATTTTTTTTCTTAATTGAATGAAGCCTTGGTTACTTGCATATATTTATTGGATAAGAGAGATTTTAGTCAAGTAATGTGGAAGCACAAATAATGAATCTATGCAAACAAACCATGTGATATCATAAATAGCTCACAATGAGGCTTATATTATATTGGTTACGAAATGTAATGAGCAGAAACCAGTGTGAAACAGAAAGCTGAAAAGAGCATCACATCCTATCTCAGTGAGACAGGCACTTCCCAAGAAGGAGGGATTTCTATATTTTACTGTCTCTTCCCAGAACTGGCAACTATTTTGGTGCCAAGCAATTTCTGGATAAAACTGAGTAATGACAGCAGGTTTCCAGAACTTAATTCCTCCCCCTCTCACAAGCTGAATACTTGTTTGTGTTTCCTTTGGCCATGAAATACCATATTCCCTTTTGCATATTAGCAGAACTTCCACAGAATGTCTTGGCACGCTGCTGTCTGCAAAGAACTAGCACACACAAAATACTCAAGTTTGCAGAACATCAGCTCCTCCGCTTGGTAATACAAGGCAGATTTCAAGGACAGGCAAGAATGAATATTTTATCAGCAGCTTCAAGAGGCAGCACTAAAACAATACTTGGTTCCACAGTGCCATTTAGCCAATTGCTTGCCACTTGATACTTGCTCCTTTTCCTCAGCTGGTGATAAGCACTGGAAGTCTACATTGATGTTTTCGGTGTTATCAAAACTGTCTGATTTTTAACAATACATACTGATCAGTTCAATGTTCCTCTATAAACATCCACTGGGAATAAATCTTTTAGATGTCCAGTTGCTCAGTTACCCATTTTTTATCATATTTTGTAATAACTTGTTCAGCACAGCAGTGATGAGTTGCTGCCTTGAACAGCCTGGGATGCCAAATTCCAGATTGATGCAGTCAATACTCACTCCTGTGATAGTGACAGCCAAAATAGTACTGGCTTGCCCTAGCCAACCCTCAACTTTGGCAGCACAGTGCCCTGGTAATGTGAACCTATGCCTCAATAAGGGGAGAGGAAAGACAGTTCAGCACTTTTACAGTCTCTTCCACATGCTGGTCAAGCTGCCTGCCCCAAAGGAAGAGATGCTTTTCAATCACCCTTTCTCAATGAACAGTTGTCCAAGGAAAGTTTTTGTTTGCTTCTTTGAAATACAGCAGTCTCCTCCTTTCCTTTAATGTTACTGACAATTTTACTCTTTCAAGTTTGCCACTGCCATATGTACAGTTACAGTTTTTTTACCCTACTCAATGAACTGAGGAAACTTCTAGGAAAACTTACAAGGTATTTGACGCCCATTATAGTTTTGGGACAACAAGGGAATGTTGATCTTTTGAAGCAAAAGAACATATCTGTGAAATTTTTGCGATTTAGCAGTGTATATTTTAAGAAGACTTACACATTACTGTGCTCTGATAGGTTGTCCAGTTGTTACTTCCTGTAATTTGTCCCTATTCCTTATTTTGACACAATAAAAGTGGCAAAAGGAGAGCAGATTGAGATTGGGATCTAAGGCTGATTGTCAGCATACTAGTGCCTTCTTTACTCCTCCTAAGTTGGAAAATATTGGCTAAATGGCAGCATCCTCATCAGGATAGACAGCAGATTCCTTGGGACATCTGGTATTTTTACAATGCCTAAGGTACAATTTCCAAGTCAAAAAACTTATTTTTGTAGTTGGTTGACTGGCTGAATTTCAGGCACCCACCAAAGCTGCTCTCGCATTTCCCTTTGCAGCTGGACAGGAGAGAGGTAATATAACAAAGAATGCATAGGTTGAGATAAGGACCAGGAGAGATCACACTCACCAAATACTGTCACAAGCAAAGCAGATAGTAATTAGAGATATTAAATTTATTACTTAAAAAAAAACAGGATAATGCCAAGTAAAATAAGACCTTAAAACACTCCCTCCCTTCTTCCCAGCACTACCTCCTCCTCCCCAGCAGTGCAGGGATATGGGAATGGGGGTTACGGTCTGGAGAGGTTGTTTCTCCTCTCTCCATGGGTCTGCAGGTCCCTGCCAGGACCTTGCTCCAGCACGGGTCTCCCATGGGTCACAGCCTCCTTCAGGCATCCACCTGTTCCAGTGTGGATCCTCCATGGGCTGCAGGTGGATCTCTGCATCCCTGTGGTTCTCCACGGGCTGCAGGTGGATCTCTGCATCCCTGTGGTTCTCCCTGGGCTGCAGGGGCACAGCTGCCTCACCGTGGGCTGCACCAGGGGCTGCAGGGGAATCTCAGCTCTGGTGCCTGGAGCACCTCCTGCCCCTCCTTCTGCGTGACCTTGCTGTCTGCAGAGCTGTTCCTCTCTTGTTCTAATCCCACCCTGCTCTGGCCACAATTACACCTACACAATCAGTTTTCTTTTTCTTCTTAACTCTGTTATCTCATAGTTGTTACCACCTTTTCTAATTGGCCCAGCCTTGGCCAGGGACATGTCCATCCTGGAGCTGTCTGGCATTGGCTCTGCTGGACATGGAGGAAGGTTCCGGCAACTGCTCACAGAAGCCACCCCTCCACTACCAAAGCTTGGCCATGCAAACCCAATAAACTTTAAAAAGTATTCTTTGGTTCCCCATACCGCTGATCTCTTCCCGCAACACAAAATTAAATGGTGGAGCATTTATTTTGGTAGTAAAATACTAGGTGTAATGAAGTTCACAAAGCAATTATGTTTTACAAACAACCTCCTTCCTGATTAATACAGAAAATATTAATATCTAAAAACTAAAATGGTATCTGCAAATTTTGGAGTTTGTATTAAGACAACAAATTTACTTCAATAGCTTTGTGAAGTTTTTTGTATAGACAGATCTATGTTTTAATGTCTGCATACCTACACTTCCCGGAAAATCAAATTATACTGTTTCATTCACTTCTCTGGAAAAAGCCTTCATCCTTGACATCTTAGTGAAATAAATTATTTATTTATTGTTTTAGTGCTAATAGTCTTCTGTTTCCATTCTCTAAGCCAGGTATCATCTTTGTGTGTTTGTTCTTGTATGTACAAATGTAAAGCATGTATTATGAAAACAGAAGGAAATAAAGACAGGTCTGTAAAATGATACCTTCCAGATTTAGCAGTTTGCATCTCTTTTCATGCATGCTGATTTTATTCAAATCTTTTGCACAGTTTTCCTGTTGTGAGCCAAGTCAGATCTGAATGAAACTTCTCGGCAATTATCCGATGTAACCCCTCAGAATAATAAATTTGGCTTAAAGTCATCTTACTGAAAACATTCTGCATTGTTGTGAACTGTTGTCTCTTTGCATGATTACTTTCATGATATTTTGTAGCTTTTTATGAAATTTTCAAATAATTGCATTATTTCAAACTATAGGATCTAATATACAGTAAATTCACGAATACAAGCCGCACGGAGTATAAGCCGCACTGCTGGTGTGTTGGCAACATTGTTGCCTTTGTTAATAGATAAGCCGCACCCGGAATATTAGCCGCACTTTAGTTCGCAGCGAACTTTCACAAAGTCGTCATTTAGTAACACAATCGCGGATTGCCGGGGTTTACTGGCTTACTGCCGACCTCGGAAACATTGTTTCCAAGTGAAAAAAGACACAGACGATAGCTGCGGCACCGTTCCCTGCAAGTTTTATTTACAAGCCGAAAAAGACACGAACAATAGTGTGGTCATTTTGCAAGCATTCCCAACGGATCCGCGTTGCCTTTAAACAGCCGCTGAGCCGCGCAGGCGGGCAGCCAAGCACCGAGCGGAGCCACATCTCCGCACCGGCATGGCCACCCACTCAGCCCCGCGGGCGAGCGGCCGAGGTCCCCGAACTCAGCTCTTTCCCCGCCACATGCATCGGTGAGACCCCGCCTGTCCTGTGAGCTCAGTGAGCGCCGCCCTGCCACCCGCCCCCTCAGCCCCTCGGGCGAGTGGCTGAGGTCCCCGAACTCAGCTCTTTCCCCACCACACGCATCGGCGCGACCCCGCCTGTCCTGTGAGCCCAGCGAGTGCCGCCCCGCCCCCGCCCGCTCAGCTGCACCCCCCCTGCCCCCTCAACCGCCCCTCCCCTGCCCCCTCCACCGCCCCTCCACTGCCCCCTCAACCGCCCCTCCACTGCCCGCTCAGCCGCCCACCCCCTCCTCCGCGTGAGCCCAGTTACCCGCGCAGCCGCACAAGGGTGGCTAACCGCGCAGCCGCAGAAAACTGAAAACACTTAAAAAAATACAGAAAAATATCACACTTTTATTAAACTTTTAAACAGTTTCATTTTTCATTCATCAGCCGCTTCATCAGCGGCTTCATCTTCCGTGAAACCGTCGAAGTCTTCGTCCTCCGTATCGGAAACCAGCAGTTGAGCAATTGTGGGATCCAGCGAATGTGAGGCGGTTTCGCCCGCACCTTCACCATCAGAGTTATCACTTTTGGTACTCGCGATGGCATTGCTGGTCAGTCCAGGAATGATGTCGGCTTTGGCGAACCCTCGGCTGATAGTTCGGGTAGTTACTTTACCCCAGGCATCCAGTATCCACTGGCACACTGTAGCGTAACTTGCCCTGCGCAGCCTCCCGGTGTTGGTATAGGAGTGTTCGCCTTCCAACATCCACTCTTCCCACAGAGATCGCACTTTAGCCTTGAAGGAAGGAATAATACCTATGTCCAGCGGCTGCAGTTCTTTGGTCAAGCCACCTGGTATTACAGCAAGTTCCGTCTTCTTTATTCTCACGAATTTTTTCACGGTTTCCGTCGTGTGGGCACGCATGGAATCCAAAATTAGCAGTCCTGGTAACTGATTAAAGAACCTATGCAATGTGCCACCGTAAACGTCCCTTAGCCAAATCTTCATTGCTTTTTCATCCATCCAGCCTTTTGAATTAACCTTTATTCCCTTTGGAAATCTGTCTTTAGGGAGGGTTTTTCTTTTAAAAATGACCATGGGGCGTAATTTCTGCCCAGCTAGCGAAACGCCGAGGACGACCATAAACGATGTCTTTTCATTCCCCGTGGTTCTTACCGGCACCGTCGGTGTTCCAGTGTGCTCCACGGTCCTCGTCAGCGGCATATCGAATGTGAGGGGTACTTCGTCCATGTTAATAATACAATGCGGCTGTATACTATTTTCAGAGATCTTGTTTTTGCAGTAACTCCGGAACCTGGCTACCTTTTCTTTGTAGTCCGCCGGCAACCGCTGACACACCGTGGTCCGTGTACGGATAGAGAGCTTCTGTCGCCTCATAAAGCGGAAGCACCAAGACGCTCCTGCTTTAAATTCTTCTATATGCAATTGCTTTGCAATTGCTTTGGCTTGTATCCGAATGGCAACAGTAGATACACTTCGGCCAGCTGCCCTTCGCTCAGAAATCCACTGATAAAGTCTTTCTTCCAGCTCTGGCCATTGTGCTCTGCGGCCACGGAAACTTTTCTTTGTCTTCCTTGCGAGACGAAGTTCGTCCTCTTGCTGTCTCCACCTACGTACCGTGCATTCGTTAACGTGGAACGCTCTAGCTGCAGGTCTATTCCCATGTTCTTTTGCATAGCTAATCGCTTTCACTTTAAACTCCGCGTCGTACGCTACTCTCTTCTCCGCAGCCATGCCGAGGGAAGAAGTTGCCGAGGGGAGAACGAGCCGAGAAGAGAACACGCTGAGGGCAGAGCACGCCGAAAAAGAACGAGGCGCGGGAACTCATCCTGCTAAATACCCCCCCGTCCCCCAGTAATGCCGTCATCCACAGGCAGACAATAAGCTGTTCTCTGATTGGTTCATCGTCGGAACAACGGGAAACCATGGATTTCAGACTGTTTTGGCTCGGGACTGGACCAGCATGATACTAGGTAAGGGCAGATATCACATTTTTGTCCATAGATTAGCCACACCAGAATATTGGCCGCATTTCCGGGTTTCCACCAAAATTTTAGTCTTCTTGCTGCGGCTTGTATTCGTGAAATTACTGAAATCCAGAAAAACAAAAACTGTCATCACTAAAATACTGATGTGACAGCTAGCTTCCATTTGCTTTATTTCAGAAATGACAAAGCAAAAGAATTTGCAGGATCACAGATGCAGTAAAACTGAAAAAAGTACCAAAAAAAAAAAAAGGGAAAAATGCATATATGCTTTCAGCTAGTAACAAATTGGAGAAGACATCAACACTTAAAGAAGCTCATGGGTTTCATAAGTTATTAAAACTGATCACCCTTTGAAATAAAGCATTAGATGAGACTATCACAAATTGGCTTAGCTCAACTTAAGTAAAAAAATATTTATTTTTTTCTGATCCTTCCCCAACTTATGTGTACCCACTTACACTCAATACAGCAATACCTCAGGAAAATATAACTCAGTGAAAGGCACTTGTTAATTCCAAAAATAAATTAACACTAACAGTTCCTTGGCTGTCTGATTCTATCCAGTTGCTGACAAATTCCAGAAATCATTTATATAATTGTCAGTGTTAAGATATACCACTAAGTAAGTAATGCACTGTATACAAGGCTTAATTATATCAACTGACAAAGATTTTTAAGTTTAAAAAGTACAGCTTGAAGGTAAAGAGAATTATTCCAGAAAGTAAATTATTTCTATTTTACTTATTTCTGCTAGTATTTTCCCATATATATTCCCTGTACTTTATCATACAGCTATGCCATTTATTTCATATTTACACTAACTTGCATCTCCACTTTTTAATCCCCACTTATGTGCCATATTTATGAAGAAGAACCATGAGAAGAAATACCGGATGAGGTAACAAGTTTGTAGTCACAGGAAGACTATTATCCATACCAACAAATACCCACCAGGACTGCTGCTGTTATTTGCTGGTTCCTGCAACTCCCATGGAGCCTTGAGCAGTCCACCTCCAAAGTGAGTGCAGCTCACCTGTGTGCCTTTGCTTTCTTTGATTGTCTTTAGCCTGAAGACTCACACCTCTCACGGCATCTGCATGAACCTAAGTTTGGATGGTCATGTGACGCAGTGGCCCAGTGTCATCTCTTGCAACATTTCACACTCTGGTGTGTTGTCACACACTTTTCTACAGGCACAGAGTGAGATAAATGCCTTTTTATGCACAGGATGGATTGGCTTGAGTATGAGCTCCAGCTCTTTAGCACAATGGCATCGACTTTGCTGCACGTTGAACTCCACACCTCTGTGCATGTTAAAGAAAACAACTCAGGCACAGGTGGAGGGCCCCGAGCAGCACTGGAGAACAAATGAAATCCCCAAATCCCACCGAGCAAACTGCCCTCTTGTCCACCCCTCCCCATCTTCTCCAGGGCTCTGGTACCTATGAAGATCAAGCAGACAGAGATGATGTTTTTTGACCAGGGAAACCTGGGAAAAGAGAAATTAGTTCTAGGGTAAAATATAGCAGTGACAACCAATATTTTGTATGGATTTACCTCCAAGGAAAAGATGATGCATGTTTCTTTCCTGCTTTTCTCATGCACTTTAGCAGGGGGATAAAAACCCCAACATTAAAAGTAACTTTATAACAAGTCTGGCCAACTCCAGTTATACTTTGTTAGCTATTTGCGCATGACAAAGACAGAGGTGTCAAAAGGAGAAGAGATGCCTTCTCAAATTCCATTTAGGTATGAAGACAGAAAGGTATGTGCATGAAGTAAATATTTTTGTATCAACTGATAGGACAAATTAAAAGCTTCCCTATCTCTCTCCTTGACAGTAGAAATATATGTCTACCAATAAAATAGTATGTTAAGGACCAGGATGATCTTCTTTGCCTTAGGATCAACTTCAACACTGCTTCCACTGGACTGCAAGAAGCTCCCCCAAAACTGATTGTCACGATCAGGAATTGGATGGAAACTAAAGATTCACGGAAAAGCAAAATCTCATGACAATGTTTAGCAACTAGGGACTTTTCCTGGCCAGGTGTTACACAATGCCAAGGGCACCAAGAATACTCGAGGGATGCCAAACTCCTCTTGGTTTTGACTCAGAGATCAGTGACCGAGGGCCATGTGCGGCTGTCGCTTACGACCCAACACGAGGCGCAACTGCCCGCTACGGGCGGGGACAAGGCGAGGGGGGCTGCGCTCGGGGTGGCAGCACCTCACCCCAGAACCCCGCCACGCCGGCCACCTTCCCCCGGCAGCAGCAGCCCCCGTGCCCCGCCGGAGCCCCCGCCCGGCTGTGCCCCGCGGGGCGGCGCGGGCGGGCCGAGCCGAGCCGTGCGGTGTCGGGGAGGAGCGCGGCAGCGCTCGCAGGAGCACCCAGAGCTCGGCTGTCGGGATGCGCCGCGGAGGGGAGGGGAGCGGGAGCGGCGGCACCTTCCCCCGGCGAAGAGCCAAGTTAAATAGCCAGCGCCACGCCGCCGCCTTGCTCTCCCCTCCCGGCTCCGAGCCCTCGGCGAACGCCCCCCGTCCCACCCCGCCCCGCCCGGGCCGAGGGCGGCGGAGGGCAGCGCGGAGCCAGCGCGCCCCGCGGAGCCGGACCGGCGCTGCCGGGAGGAGCAGGCGCTTGGGAGCCGGTGCCGGAGGCGCCGCGTCCCGCCGAGCCGCCCGACTGCGAGGACTACGCCAGCTGCATGGGAGGAGATGAGCGTGGCGGGGAAGCAGCCTGCTCCAGCACCGCTCGAGCGGCCCGGCAGCCTCCTCGTCCCCACCTGGGCAAGTACCGCTCCCCCTAAGCCCGTCCCGGTGCCAACTACCGCGGCGGGGCGGGGGTGGGGAGGGTCCCGCCGGCGGCGCTGCCCGGAGGGCGGGAGGGAGGCGCCTGCGGGAGGGACCAGCGGGGCGGTGCGGCTCGGGCTGCCCGCGGGGCTCTGTCGGACCGGCTCGGCTCCGGCTCGGGCTGCCCGCGGGGCTGTGTCGGACCGGCTCGGCTCCGGCTCGGGCTGCCCGCGGGGCTCTCACGGACCGGCTGGGCTCCGGCTCGGGCTGCCCGCGGGGCTCTCACGGACCAGCAGCAGCTGCCGCCGCTCCCCGGCCGCGTCCCGCCTCCCTCCCGGACCGGGCACCGGGCCCCGAGCGCGGCCGAACAGGACGGGTCCGGCTCGTCCTGGTCGCGATTTCCAGCGCTAGGGTCGAGTTTCCTGGGGACCGCGTTGAATCACTCAAGCATGCGATGAGAAATTAAAACGAACAAACAAACAAACAAACAAACATAAAAGTCAGCTACTTGGATGTATTTAGCACCTCATGCACTTTTAGGAGAAGCCCGTGAGGGAGTTAGAAAATAACTTGCTACTTCACGGCAGCGTATTTGGCAAATCATTCATGAATGATGCCCTCTGACGGCGGCTCTCCGCTGTCCTGGTTTACATTAAATGCAGTAGGTCTGCCCTGCGGACCTTTTAAAATCATTACAGATTCTGTGGTTTAACATGCTGCTCTTTTTGGCATATAAAGATGTTTTGTTGAAGCATCAATCGTTTTTGATCACCACACATTATTCATTGCACTTATATAAAATATGTACCGGTGATAAATTATATTTTTTTGCCCTGTCCTTCAAACTGTTTAAGTGACCACAGCCTTGCTATTTTTAAATGAAAAACTGTGTTTATCTACCTGGTGTTTTACCCAGAGTGTTGTTTAGAAGGTGCCTCAGCTACATGAAAGCTGACTTAGAGACATGTTTTCTCTCATGGTGAATTTGTAACTGCTTCAAGCTTCTGTAATAATAAAAATGAAAATAATATTTGGAAATTCAAGTGTAGAAGAAAAGAGTGGAGGATACCTGACATCATAAGCATGTATGACAGTTGCAGATAAATCTGTGGAAACAAGCTGTTGTCTTGTCTGAGAAGCTTTCATAGCCTTTGTGATAGTATTTACATCTATCTTTTGACTGTGTGTGAGGAGATGCATAAATTTAACCTTTGAGCTTTTAGAATTTCTATAATTCAAAAAGAAATAATGGAATTAAGCCTACTGTGGAATCGTCTGTGTTTTAAAGTTGTTTCGCAGTTCTTAATTTGTAAGACCTGTTCAGGAACTGCAAAAATAATCTGTGCAGCAATTATCTAAAATGTTAACAACTGAGTAGGTTGTATGGCAATTCAGGATGTTTCAGCATAAAAGGTGAGGGATAATCGGTATCATTAGATGAAACTTATGACTGGTATTCTTGTAGTTGTGTCAAATGTGTATGTTTAAGACCAATAGGACATGCCATTTCTGCTGTTACTGTGGGACTTCTGCCTCGTGGGACCAAACTAGACACTTCATGAATGGTGAACTGGCGTTTTGGATAAGAGCAATAGAAACTAAAGGCATATGAATACACAATTTACCTTGACCCTAATGAGAAATAGTGCTATGAATCTAAGGCTTTGGCAAGTTGTCTGTTTCCAACAGACAAGTTCAGCCTCACTTTCCTGGCTATTTCAAATAGAGGTATGTGACTGAAAGAAGGAATGAATATACAGTCTTAGTAACAAAGCCAGTTAGACTCAAGGTCAACAGGGACATCTTATGGCAGATATTTATTTAGGTGAGTTCATAATTTCTTGGTTCCCCAGATATGCCACATACTAAACTTCTGAAGCAAATTATGCTCAAAATATATTGAAAATAAGAACTTGATTTATAATTCACAGTGTGACAAGTGCTTGACTTGCATCTTCTTAAGTTATTTAACATTATTGAAATCTAGATCTATTTACCTTGTTAAAAGAGAAATCTGTATTTTAATACCTGTGTATTGACTGTGTGCACATTTTTCTCAGAAATAAGATATAATAACAGTAGTTAGTGTTTACTAAATATTGCTTGCTGAGTTAAATTGTTTGGAATTCTGGTAGCTAGACAATATTAATACTAAAAGATAGATGGGTTGTCTTTGTAGGTTTTTTTTTCTCTTCAGAAGGATAACAGTTAAATACAACTCTCTGGAAAATAGCATAGTTTAAATTAAAGACAATGCTAGATTTGAAATACAATACTAACTTGTTTTGCATGCATGTATTCTTAACATTCATTCTCTTTTAAGAATGTTTCTCACAGTGTATCTATAAACTTCTGGAAGTGCAGTTGTTTACGTTCAGTTCTACAGAACTGAAGTTTCAGTTAGACCTTGTTTCTAATGTTTTGCCAATCGCAGTGTAATCCCTGACACCTGGTTCTTTCAGTATCAGACATGGATTCTTATTCATCTGATTTCAAAAATGCATATATTTCCTCTGCCTGTGGTGAACTTTTTGTTCTAATTTCTCATATAATCCTTTCCCCACTTTGCCCCTGGAAACACTCAAGCGGTAATATCTCTTAGTAATAGTTACTATGTTAGAGTGCTTATGCCATGTTCTTACGTGGATTTTATGGTCTCATTAATCTACTATACATTAGTTACTGTGGTTTTCATTGTGCTGCTAGAAGCTAGGAAGGGAATGATAATGTAACAGGCATTTGTGCTGTTGATACACCATGATTTTAAATGAAGAAATAAATGTACAGTTCATTGCTATGTATAAATAAACCTTTTTTTTGGGTTTTTTTTGTTTTTAAACAGACTCTTAAACTTGCACATAGTATATGTAGTAGGTCCAGTTTTCTATTCATTTCCATGCACAACCAGAAAAAGAGAAATAAGTGGATGGTTTCTTTTTGCAGTAGAAATCCAAGGGGGGAAAAAACAGCAACATGTAACTTGTTTGGATAGCACTCTTCTCTGCAGTTACCCAAATTGTGTACTCACAATTTGGAAGGGCAAGTGCAGCACAAGCAGATTTTCTGTTCCTTTCCTCCTCTCTTTTTTCACTGTGTCTGTTATTTTAGGCACTTGTTTAGAGATGCTAGTATAAATATCTACCTTGTTTTTTGAAAGAGGTCCTGGGACATTGATGTTTCTTCAGCATTTGGCACCCACCAGTACTGAAGCTTCCTGAAAGTAGACACTAGGTGTCATATTACCACAAGCATCAGTGTCTTGTTTTCTCCCTATCTTTTCAGTGTCAACAGTTAATCTTGACATTTTTGTAAAATAGATAACCACCATTATATTCCACACCAGTATTTTAGTAAGTTTGGAATCCATTCAGTCATACTGTATGTGACTGTCAGAAGCCTCAATTTTCCTGTGATTTTTATGAGAAGTTATCAGTACTGAGGTGGCATGTGTTTCAAGATTATTTCCAAGATCTGTTGATCCCACCATACAAATCAATAGGATATACTTACTAACTGAAGCATTTTCTCACAGATACTCAAAAAAATCAAAATATCAATTCAAAATATCTCTCCCAGATACTAATTTTCTAAAAAAATTCCTTGCTTGTCAGGAGTGCATTTTGGAAACTTTTGCTGTAGAGTGGACAGAATTTGTCTTCTGATTTGGGGATAGTAAACACAAGAAAACAGATGGTGGAGCTTCTATGAGGGCAAAGATGTTCATGTACTCTGTTGTGTGAAGCCTAATAATTACTTTCTAGTGAAAAATTTGTTGTCTTCCCACTTATTTGGGAAGATGTTTTTCTCCCTAAAAAAATCTGTGAAATTGAAGTTTCCAGATCCTATTAAAGAACTTTAGCAAACAGTTCCTAAATACTAGAGAGCAAAGGTTTCATTTTTCTTGAATTGGCTTCCTTGCTTTCACAAACCAAATCTGAGTATGGCTTTTACCTGTACATATCTCCATGAAAGCATGTATCAAAATGATAAAAAACTCCATATTCAAGCTTATGGCTTTAATATCTTGATGGAAATAACACTTGTGCCCACCTGCTGCTCAGAAAAAGAAGAGCATTGGTATTCCTTTTACACCTCAGATCTATGTTTCATATTGTAAGCAGGTTTTTTTTCTGATGTTTTAAACATTTCATGAGATGAATATAAATAGAATCACTTTCACTTGAGAGTTCAGAGACTGCTTAGAATAGAAACGGTAGTAGAGCTCAGCAGAAAGGAACAGGGCATGGTCATGTTCCTACAAAACTGACACCTAATGTTGCTGGTCAGTTGCATCACAATAATGGAGACAGCATACACAAGTCAGATTCATTCAGGTTGGAAGGGACCTTGGGAGGTCCACAAGCATAACCTTCTCCTGCAAGCAGTGACCATGTCGAATGCAGATTGATTTGCCTGAGGTTTTCCTTGTGCATCTTCAAAACCTCCAAGAATGGAGACTGCTCAACCTCTCTGTGCAAGCTGCTCTCTGCTGAGCTGTTTCCCTGGTGAATTGGATGTGCTGTTAGCTCCTCCCTGGAAGCCCCTAATTCCTTAGGTTCAAGCAAACCAAGCTTACTCAGCCACTTCTCACAGGGGAAGTGCTCCAGCCTCTGGCCCATTGCAGTGGGTTTGATGGGACTGGCTCTCATTTGTCAGAGTGTTTCTTGTGTTGCAGGACCCAGACCTGGGTTCAGTGTAATGTGTGCCAAGTAAAGGGAGATGATTACATGGATTGCTCTCTGTTGTGTTGCCTATCAGGAAAGAAGGACCCCTGGTTCTTTTCAGTACGTGCTCTTCCTCACACCTCACACATATTCACCTTGCTGCCCTCTCCTCTGTCATGTCTCAGGGAGAAATCTGAAGTTTTTGAAAAGCAAAGGGCCAGTTTAAGTGCCTCTTCTTGTCCCCCTTTAGTTGAGGGTGAATGCAGGACTCCAGGAGAATTTAGCAGATTATTGCACTTGCTTTTTGGTGTGCTCCCTGACATTTTTTTTTATTTTTTTCACCATCAAAAGCAAGAAAAGGCTCATGCTAACTTTCACCTGAAGCTGAGATTCATTCACTATATAAACTGCATCTTAAACTACTTGGAGCAATTTAGTTGACTCACTTGTTCTTCACATTACAGATGAAGCTGACAATCAAAGCCAACTGAGGCCCACTATTGTGTTTCACTACAGACACGCTGTCAGTAAAACTCTCACAGCAGTTATGATCTAAATTTTATTGGTCTGTTTTCTTTGAAAAAAGGGGGCTGATTGTACTGTTTTGAGCTCTTCTGTACCTGCTTGTGTGAACTTTCTGTCTGAAGAACAGTGTGACTCCAGTGAGAGCTGTCATCCTGGAACCATTCTGCCAGTCTTTATTTAGTATATCAACAGGCAGATTTCTGTAATGAGATTTGCAAACTCTCTAAAGGATATAACCTTGAAGAACTGGAACCCTTTAGCACAATCTAATCAATATTATCTCGTTTATCATCTCCTTGTGAAGTTCTGATTGTTGCAGGGACAAAATGCATTTCTAGTATTTAGAGAAGTTGTGGGAAGAAAAATCAATGCAGAATATCAGGGATTTTTGTACTGTGTTTAAAGAGGCATTGTACATGGTCATGCTGTATGGTACTCTACGATCATTACTCTTGTAATGCTTCCCTCCACCACGCCAAACTTACATGACTGTTTCAGGCCTGTTGTTTGTGATTTTCATCTTTGCAGAGCTTCTCTGAGAATTGTAAGTCACCAGATGACTAAAAGCTAAGGAGAAACCTTTTCTCTGAACAGACAAGTTCTGTGCAATGCCATCTGCTGTGCAAAGTGCATCTGGAGTAGCTTTTTTTCATAGGTGCTTAACATCCGCACAGTACACACAGTGACTTCCCAGAGTCTGAGTGGCTGAATTCTACAGCACTTTCTTAATTGAAATCAGTAGTTACAGCAAGATGCAGCAGACAGGTTTAACTGATTTGTTGAGGACCACAGAAGCAGTCTTCCAGGGCTGGAATCAAAACTTTTTGGTGTCAGATCTCTGTTGTTAGTTCTTGATGATTTTTTTCCTTGCCACGAAACAATAGACTGCTGGTTTTACCTTTTCATTGGAATTCTCGTTTATGCCCAGGTTTTGCAGGAGCTCTGACTACAACAGAATGAGTTGAAATGGGGCTCAGAGTAGCTCAGCTTCTCTTTTGGGATGGTCTGTTCTCACACAGCCAGTAAAAAAACAATGTACTGGCTGCATAGTGCATGCTGGCAGACAGCATTTCCACAGTGATACAACACTGGTTCATACTGACTGATGTTAGTATCTATCTGTACGCCAGAGAAAATGTAAATAGTAACATGGTAAGTTTCAGAGCACACTATGAAGTGGGTAAGCATTATTGTTCCTACTTTTACCAGTGGAAAAATTGAAGGAAAGGGATTTCAGTTAAGGGTTTGAGTTGGTTTTGGGGTTTTCTTTGTAAATTTGGATTGAGGAAATTGTCTTTCAGTACTTTCCATTTTGTGAATACCTGATAAAACTTCCCCACATATTATGTGGAGAATGTTTTCAAAGTTTTCTTTTGTGTCTCAACTAGATTTTTTTTTCCCCCTCACTGTATCATGCACTATGCTATCCCATCCAGTAATGGATGTAGACTTTGGAGATATCTCATTAATTTAACTTACTGGCAGCTGCTACTTGTCTAAGGACTAGTATGTTTAGGATTACCATGAGCATGGATATATTATGTAGCTTGTATAATGCTAATACGTAACATGAAAATAGAGAAGAACAAAAATAGATACTCAAAACAGTGCTAAACAAAGTGGGAGAGAGTAAGGGATGTTATTTTGTTGCCTTTATAGAAGCTCTGTTTTTCCACTAGGTATATGTGCAAATAATAAGTTTATTGGAGGAAAGTGTCAAAATAATTGATCTCATATGGGATAGCATGAGGACACATGCATATTTGAATGCTGTTTGTCACAAGTGTGTTGCCATCTTCCTCTCTAGCAAGCCTGTTAAATCAACAGGTAAAGAGATAGATTTTTCATTTGTTTCACTGGCTGCAGCTAAGACATAAACACTGCAAAGAAATTCATGGGCACATCTTTCCATACAAATCCTATCTTAACAGTATTAAGTCACATTTTTAGAAAGGCTTTAGGAATAACTCATAGATGTTGTTGTGTTAATAAAATGCTAGTGTCTTCTATACCAATAAAATACTCACTTCAAGCAGGCATTACAATCTTATGTCATGTGTCTTTTCCTCTTTCTCAACCTATCCTGCTGTCTTAGGCATTGTAAATGCAGTATTTATACATTCTTCTGCCACCCTTCACGAGCCCTGATGGAGCAGCAATGTAAGGATATGCAGTAATCTGTGCTGTGTACTCATTTCCAGAATACAGCTGAAGCATAATTAAGCATATGTTGCCAGTTCAGTCTGACAATATTGTTTTGTGATAAGCTATTGCTCTTTATACAATCTCCTCTTTTTCTAGTTTTGAAAGAATAGCTACCAGTTGCATTGTCACACAGTTTTATGCAACTATTTATTGTACTTTTCATTAAGAGATGAATTATTTACTAAGGCATCTGGTGCATCATATGGTGCATATGCTGGGTGTGCTAAACAGAATGCTCTTTTTTGAATAATAAGGCAAAAAATACGCTACATAAAAGGATTAGACTTCCTAGTGTGCTTTGAAGAGTAGCTTTACTGTTCTAAAATATCCAAGCCTGTTTTACAGGATTTTGTGATCATTAAAGTAGTCTTTGGTTCTAGTGGAACGTGTGCATACCCGTATGTGTGTGTATTCATAATATCTGAAAAGTAGAGGGGTAAAAAAGACATTATTCTCTGACAAAAACTGTATTATACATGGGCTAGCTATATCATACTTCTCCCACTTCTGTGACTGATAATCATAGAATAAATTATGGTAGTACCATTTACAATTTGTAAGGCAAGAAATTTTTATTCTTACAGTCTGTAGAAATTATATGTCCTCCAAGATTATCAAACATTAAACGGAAACCTTCTCAGCCTTTGGATAACTTGTAGGCAATAGATATAATTCAGCCCACTGTATCTAACTCTACACAAATCTCCAATTTTGTTCATATATTTAAGACAAACTCATTTTACATTAGAAAATTACTGAAATGTACTGTAGATGAAATCATTGACTGACATTAGTTTAAGGCTGATTTACCACTTCATTCCATAGTGTCAAGGAATGGATGGCAGAAATTTTATATGGGCTAATTTATTCACTGTTTAGAGATACACATCTTTGCTCCCAATCAGATAAAAGTTGGTACAAAACTATCTACTTATAAAGTTTCAGAAGATGAGACTTAAATCTATTCAGTGTACCTTGCATTTACAAAAAATGAGTCCCTTCATTGAAATTAGACATTCAGGAGTTTTAACAGCTGTAGGTTTTTTGTTAAACGGGATATTAACAAAAGCATGGCAGTGCCACATCTCTGTTTAAACAATGAAAGTTGGGGATGCAGGAGGTTATGTTGTTCTCAAAGGACTTTGGAAAGTAACATGTCCTAAAGCTGTCTGCTTTAAGCATATCTGGCTTTGATATAGGTGGCCGCTCCTAAAGATAGATGTTTTAGGAAGATGGCCCAGGAAGAAAGTATGATGTCTGAGCTGTCAAAATCACAAAATTAACTAGGTTGGAAAAGACCTTTGAGATCATGGAGGCCACCTAACTCCACCTTGTCAACTGGACCATGGCACTGAGTGCCACATCCAGTCTTTTCTTAAATACCTTCAGGGATGGTGACTCCATCACCTTCCTGGGCAGCCCATTCCAATGCTCAATCACCCTTTTTGTGAAAAACTTCTTCCTAATCTCCAACCTAAACCTCCCCTGGTGCAGTTTAAGACTGTGTCCTCTCATCCTTAAAATGCTAGCACAACAAGCTAGTGGTTCAACTTACACCAAAATATTTTGGATCTGATTTGCATGCATAATTCCAAGGAGCTCTCTGTTATTTATGAGAGAGTCAGATAATATAAATTGTAGCTTGAAGAAATGCTTCATTCTTCTTACTTGTAATTGAACCTTTTGAATAAGAAAACAAAAATTAGATTTGTAATTCTCACTGAGGGCAGTTTTGTAGCAGTTGGAACCATCTGTGACTAAATCCTCAAGAATATTGCTTTCAAATGTCAGGAAAGAGGAAAAAATGTGTAATATTTTACAGTCAGTAAGGAAAAAACCCAAACCAACCACAGCTAACAGGATGATTTGATGTTGGGATTTTTTAATAATCTCTTCAATTTTTAGTTTATTGTGACTAATTGTGCTTATGTGCTGTTGTGCTTATTTACTCCTCTTATTCTGTACTTCACTAGTTTGTGCACTTTCTTCATAATTCTCGCTGTAGATCTAATAAAAATAAATCAGACTTTCTCATTAGCTGAACATGTATTCTTGTTCAGGTCCTCCATTTCAGTTAACAAAAAAAAGAAGAGAGAATTTATTTTTCCTACAACCAGAAACATTATAGGGTACTTACAAGACGAGAATGGATGTGAAAGGGTAAGTAGGCAGACACGTGTTGCCAAGACCTCAGGGAGTAGTGGGTTGTTTTTAATGAATTATTTGTATTTTCATGTAATAGGGAAAGTCCATACTTAGGTCTCTGCTATATCTGTTTCTTCTTTCCATCTTTTAGTGGTTTGACAGACTTATTAATATTGCTGAGCTTAACTCAGGGTCAGTTGGCTGTAGTTTTCATAGAAAAAAAAACCTAAATGTAGTAAACCTGCTTCAGTTGACTCTCTCATAATACCAGTGTCACTTTAATTTGACTAGGGTCAACTGAATTCTGTTTTGTAATAATATCTTGCTTCATAAATTCATAGCATAAAATGAAGACTTCTTTTAAAATGTATAAAATTTGCTCTCTATTAGTCCAATATGTGATTAATTGCCAAGTGCCACAAAGAAGTACAGAGAGTGCTTCATGTATAATTTTAAGCAATTAGTGTTAGGGTTGTCTGCTCTGGGAGAACTATAAAAATGATTTTTTGTAAGGCAGACTATTCTGCCTTAAAAAAATTATGGCTTAGCCCAGCATATTTAGCAGAACTGAGAAATAAAACTAAAACAAATCCACCAACTATTGCCATAGTTTATGGCACTGAGGTGTGAGATTAACATAATGACATTCTATAAATTCCTTTTGGATGGAACTTAAAATTGATAAAAAGTAGATTCTGGTTTAGAGAGCACCATTATTTTTCAAGTATTTCTGTGAAACTTTGGCAAATAGAACCCAGTCAAGAGAGTACTATTATATTTATTATCACTATAAATTGAAAAACTCTTGTCCTATGGAGAAGGGATCTTTTCCATTTAAATTAAGTAATCAAAACATTCTCCAAAACGAAAGATGAATAAATATTATTTAGGTCTAAGAATACTATTTCTCTGTAACTGACTAGTCTGACTATAATCTCAGGTTTTATTTGTGGTATTGATGTTTCATTAGGAGGGCTTCTGCCCACTGAGGAACTAATTCTCTCTTACATTTAATTGGATGTGACAAAAGAACAATCAAAGCAGTATTCTATGTTCTCTATATATAATCTGCAAGAAATACAGAAAAGTATGTTCTTGATTAAATAGAATGGAAACTTGTCATCTTGAACATTATTGCACAGAAGAAAAGTTTAGATACGCTAGTTATAAATTGCAATCTAAGCAGTCTTTCATCAGTTTGCTCAGTATTTACAGATCAGATATCGTGTGGAACTAACTCTTATGTTCTTATGTTTAATTAAGGTACTTTCACTAATGAGTTCTCCAGATACTTTTTATGACTGTTTAAGTTAATTGGAACATCACATCTTGCCTTAGTTTTTCAAGATTCAATAGTTTTCAACTTTTCTACTGGTGATACATAGTAGGGGTAACCTATGACTTAAAGGTACAGCCCTGCTTTGGGATCTGGGAATTTTGTTGGATGTTGAATAACTGCTGTATAAGCAGAATAATATTCTATTTAAATGGTGTCCTTCTGTGGGTGGGAATTAATACTGCCTACACTACAGAGATGCAGTCAGTAATAGTACAGAAAGGCAGCCATGGCAGAGTGCCAGGCACTAAATTGCATTTGATTATAACTGTTAAAATGTAGCATTTTCCTTTGCATAGTTTTGTCCTATGCTAGTTAGCAGTCTTCTGGATCATACCCAAAATGTGACTTGGTACTGACCATTCCTGTGGGAGGTGTGATTGTGGTCCATGTCTTCAGGGAGGGCAAAAGCATCTAGATTCACTCATACAGGTTTTGCCAGCTGAGCTTCAGTCCCTCACCTGCTTGCTGTAGTTGCCTGTTTGTTCTTGTACTAACCTGATGCGCTCAGAAGTCTTTGAGACTTGCTGACCATTTTACTCAGGGAAATTTACCATCCATCAGTGATGTGAGTAAAGGACTTTTTTTCCAAGCAAACAAGTATTTAGACCATCTGTGATTTGCAGAATGAGGCAGAAGGTGATGGAGAAGAATCCATTTCAAAAAGTCTATTTCATTCTAGGACATTTGCATTAGTATTTTATTTTGGATAGGGGCATGGCTTTGGTGAGCACCAAAATTATATCCTGTGTTGGCAAGTAGCACATCTGAATACAGGTAGATTTGTGGAATAAGGCAGAGGGTCTGAACATTCCCAATTCAGTTTGATTTCAGATTAGCTCTAGCTTCATCCTGTGGACTGTTAGTGATTGGTCTGTCTAGGTTTGCCGCTGCAGCACCTCCAGCTCATGTGCTCTGGGACTATGCTATATGATGGAGACCATGGTATGAGAAGTGGGAATGACTGGAGGAGACTTGCTTCAAAAATTGTCTAGTGTGAACTAAAATGCTGACAGAGAAGTATCCAGACTTTCAGATGGAGCTAAATTGAAAGGTGCTACATAGATGCACCTGTTTAGTTGCAGACTCCAGTGAGGCTTCAGTCTGTATGACCATGCCACAACAAATCGAAATTAAAATCTCTCCAAAACGTCCGTGGTAGGAGTGTTGCCCTGCTGAAAAAAGCAGTTTTACTGTCTGCAGATCAAGTTCTTTTGTACTGTATTACTAGTCTGTGTAGATACAGGCTCAGCAAATTTGATTCTGTTTTTATATTTGTAATATGATTAAAAGATGAAGTCCCTTTATCATCCACTCTCTTTCTCTTTCCTTCTCTCCTCCCCAACGTGAACAAATGAGGAAAGTACCTATGTCTTCCTTGCCTACCCTGGTAAATCCCCACTTTCATTAGATATTGGTGTATAGCACTGGAGATCAGGCTAAAACCATAAATACTGACATCTCTTTCTCTTCCTCCTCCTTACTATTCCTTCCTAATTTTTTTGTATTTGATAAGGTGGGATTTTGAGAATTATTATCAGGTGTGCTATGAGAAGTAAGATGGCAAATATTCACTCAATTTGCAAATTTTCTTAATTACACAAACTGAGGACCTCTAGAGGAAAGAACTTCTGCTGTATGTTTTGTTCCTCTTCTTCATGGACTGCAGAATATTCATCATTACTTGGTTCTTTTAAGAAATGAGGTACAGTAGATTAATGAAGAATATTTCAAATACCCTCTTGTTTTGCTAGAGAAAATTGTTCTTCCTATTGATTCATCAGGAAAAGTTCGGAAATTAACTAAAGTTTGGGGGGAAGATCAGAGTTTTAAAAAAATCTTTTGGAGAGAGTATTTTAGGTGCTTTAATCCTAGTTCAAAGCATCCTTGAACATGAGATGACAATCATGTCCCGAGAGAAACATAGGGCTTTTTCTGCCTTTGGAAACCAGTACATAAATGTGACTGCAGTGCCCATTACCCTAATACTTAATTCCCAGTTTTTCTCAATTTCTGTTGCATATTGCCAACTATTGCTAATATCTTGACTCTTAGTCTGCCAACAATGTCATTATTGTGGTAAAAAAAAAAATATATATGACACAGTCTTCTCATTATGGATCAGGTGAATAGCAGGAGAATATTTCTACTCTAATCATGTGTAAAGAGGATATGCATGTCTGTTCATGCATTAACTGTGCCTGTTTGTAAACTCTCCTCACTATTTCTGATGTTTGATATTGTACTTTGGCTGTCACTTTGCTCTGGGACCATGCTTCTGGTGGGTCTGGACACTGCCCCTGTCTGCCTCTCAACAACCCAGAGCTCCCTGCTTGCCTTCCCTGGTGGAAAAGCCCATTTGTGGCACCTGGAGACCCAAGCTGATCTTGCAGGAGGATATTTGCTCTTTGCAGCAGCTCTTTCAGTTGATTCACATTTCTTCGTAAAAATTGTTTGCAGCTGCGGTCTGGTCAGTATCTGATACTCTAGATCTCTCTCATGGAGTATTCATAAATACATATCTTGGAGCATGAACTAGGTGATTGATTTGTGTTTAGCTTGTAATTTTTCCTATTTTTTTATAGAAAAAAGAAAGGTTCTGATGTTTTATGAGCTGTTTATTTCTGTAAAAATATTTTTTATTCTTGGCTGGGGTTTTTTTAAGCTTGCAGATTTCCAGCCATTTTAGATAGGAGAATTCCTTCACGTGATTGCAAAGTGAACACTGCTTTGGGGATAATCTGGGCATTAGTAGGTTCACAATTGAATTGATCATGACAAAATTTGAACTTCTAAAATTCTTTTCATAGCAGTATGTTGGGGGTTAGGTTTCTTTCCTTGTTTTTCCTTTTACTTAGGGAATTTCTTCCTCCCCCCTGCCTGTAAGTTGCTAGGAAACACTAATGACTAGATACTTGAGAAAAACAAAAGAAGTGGCCAAGCTCAGGGGAGGAGGGCTGCTCTGAGCTTTTGTTGTACTGTAGCCCTGCACCCCCTGCCTGCCGAGACATCTTGCTGGCCCAGCTTGGTGCTTCTGAGAGTCCTGCGGGGACACTGGGATCGGCTGCCCCATGGCGTTCTTAGAACCAAGGTCTCTTCTCCATCCCTTCCCATCTAGGCACTGGGATTGACACTGCCCCATGGGGTTCTTAGAACCAAGGCGTCTCCTCCATCCCTTCCCATCTGGCCCCAGCCGCCATTCCCGTGTGGTCCCCAGCCCACCCTACAGCGCTCCCTGTGAGCGTGGGGGAATCACTGTACCCACCCTGCCTGGCCATGAGCCCACAGCACCCCTGCTGGCCGTTCCCGGAACTGCATCTGGGAAAAATGCTCACGGCTCGGAAGGGTCACTGGGTTCCTGCTCTGGTTGGTGTTAATGCTGCAGTTGTTGTTTGTTTGCTTTATTATACACACTAGTAACTAACTGTCATTCCTATTCTCATATCTTTGCCTGAGACCCCCTTAATTTCAAATTGTAATGATTCAGAGGGAAGGGGTTTACATTTTCAAGGCTCTTCCCTTCCTTAGCAGACACCTGTCTTTCAAACTAAGACACAGTGATAGCTAGTTTAAATGTTTGAGTTGGAGCTACTTGTGTGATTTCTGTGTAGCATGTTCTACAAAGGGTATTTAGAACTATAAACAACAATCAAATCAAGATCTTCTATGAGTTGCTTGCTTGGCATATGTAAGAATAGAATTATTAATTGCTATTCCATTTATTTCATGGTTCTAGGTGAGAATTATTTTACTTAAATTGCTGCTTCATCTTTCTGCACTGAAGTAGCAATCAGTGATTCAGGAATCAAAACCTTTCAGGGCTGATATGCCATATATTATGCTACTTACAGCCACAGGTATGTGTCTTTGTAGTTAAGGTTTTTATGGTTTTCTAGACTGGACTTAAAACCTTTCAGGTAGAGCTGGGAGTATCTGTGTCTTGAAAGTAAGATGTCTAAAATATCTGAGTGATATATATGTTAGATATCATGATTCCCAGATCCACGGTTCAAGTATAGATTTTGTGGGATCTCCATCCTCAAAGATGAACAAAAATATTTGAGCCAATCTCTTCCTTTGCAGTTTCATGGTAAGGGTATTCTTCATGCATTCCAATTTTAATTATAAAAATTATTTCTAAAAATAAGAAAATGAAGAAGCACAAACAGATAAAGGCCATTTTCAGAAGTCTGTCTTTTGCCACTTACTATCTGTTATTTTAAGGAGAAAATCAGTCAAAGACTACAATTTTGAGGATTATTAAATGTTCTTCATTGTATCTATTCTTATCCAAAGTATTTTGATTATCAGAGTTCTTTTATGAAAGAAAATAAAGGCAGGTTTGTTTACAGACATTGTTTTAGTGTATGTTAAGTAAAGATTTGGCCATAACATTTATCTTCTTGATCAAGGAAACTTCTGGATCTAAGGGATGTAAGATTTTAGTGTAACTTCATACTAATAAACACAGATAATTACAGTTTGTCTTGCTGTGATTTAACTTATCTGTATGAGATTACTTTTGTCATGGTGAAATTTGTAGGTAATTAGGTTCAACCATCTCTCCAGCCGGAGTGGAGCAACGGACTAGAAACCTCATGAAGAGACCTCCTCCATGAGTAAGAATGTCTGTCACAATAATCAGGATGTCAGAAAGAATTGTCAGGATAGAAACTTTGATAAACTCATGGCTATGCTTTATTGCAAAAAATTGAGCATAGATGGACTACAAAGGAGGAATTTAGAAATATTGCATGGTTATGTGGGAATGGCATCAGGTCAATCAAAGCTCAGATGGAGTTAAGACTTGCAAGGGACACTGAGGGCAACAAGAAAAGCTTCCATCACTATTTTAGTATTAAAAGGCTGAACAAGGGAAATGTGGAACTGTTGCTAAATGGGACAGGTGAAAGTCGAGATACTTTGGAATGAGAAAAACAGGCCTCAAGTCAGTATGAGAGGAAATGGCCTCAGGTTCTACATGGGGCAGTTTACATTGGATATTAGGAAAATACTCTTTGCTGAAAGGGTTGTCAAGCACTGGAACAGACTGACCAGAGAAGTGGTTGAGTCACCATCCCTGAAGTTATTTAAAAGACATGTTCACATGGCACTTACGGACATGGCTTAGTGGTGGATTTGGCAGTTGGACTTGACCTTAAAGGCGTTTTCCAGCTTACATGATTCCGTGGTTCTGCTTGGTGCCTTCTTTTTCTCAGTCTTCAGCTATGAGGTGTCCCAGGCCTCTGATTTGTAAGGCAGTCTGAAAAGAACAACTGCCAGCATTGCGTGAGGATCAGAACACAGTTTCCTTGCAAGAACTCCATTGGACCTGGTATAGCTGCATCCAGGAGTGCTGAGAGCACTGGGTGATGTCCTTCCAAGGCTATTTTCTATCATCTTTTAAATATCATAGGCTTTACGGGAGATTCTGGATAAACAGAAAAAGGCATAACTTGCACCAATCTTAATAACAGACCTGTAGTTAGATATGGGGAAATACAGGCTGGCAGCCTCAGCTTGGGCCCTCACAATATTGTGGTGTTGGATCATTTTAGCATATGACAGAAATTTTGTGAGTGCATGAAGGAGAAGGTGATTATGAACAGTCAGTGCAGACTTCACAAAGGTAGATCATGCCTGACCAACCTGGTTGCCTTTTATAATAAAATGATGGGATTTGTGTACAAGGAGAGACTAGGTTTTGTTTACCTGTACTTCAGTATGGCTTTTGAAATTAGTATTCTTATAGCAAGGATAAAGGTATGATGTGGATAGGTGACATGAGTTAAATGTCTGGAAACTGGAGGTAGTGGTTGTGGGTCTATTTGTCACAGCAGACCCTGCTGCAGTAGACATCTTCAGGAGTCCCTGTGGTGAATTGTGTCATACCAGGATCTGATGCTTCTCTGTAGTACTTCAAGAATTGAAATATAACTAAGATAACCTGGATGGAATTACAGAATCAGTATCCAGTACTTTCTTTTCAGATATTGTACTAATTAGTATAATAACATTTGAATTTTGTCAGGGGAAAAAGAAAAGGTTACATTAAAGCTCTTTTTCCTTTGAAGATGTTGAATATAAAATTAATTAAGGCAGAAGGAGAAATATAGGAAAGCCACATGGTAAAATGGCCATGGCACACTGTGTTACTGAACAACAACTAGAAATATGTTTTCTAACAGGAATATTTAACTCAATGGATATGTATCTGTGTGACAGAGAATGAATTTTTAGGAGATGTCTGACAGCTAATGTTATACTTTTGATTTCTTCTTTCTGTAATGTGACATGTTAGAATGCCTTTCTGCAAAAATTTATTAAAAGCTCGAAAATTCCAGCATTCAGTAATTAATTTTATTTTCATATGATAGAATCATAGAATGGTTTGGAAGCCTTGCCTTGAACACATCCAGGAACAGGGCATCCACAACCTCTCTGAGCAAGCTCTCACCACCCTCATAGTGAAGAATTTTTTTCTAATACCTAATCTAAATCTACCCTCTTTCACTTGAATTCCATTCCCCCTTGTCCTCTCATGCTGTCTTGGTTTGAAAGACAGGTGTTTGCCAAGGAAAGGGGGAACCTTAATTGGAATGGAGACTATGATTGCTTTCCCTTGGAATTATTGCAACTTTGAAATTAAGGGATTTTCAGGCAAAGATATGGGAAAAGGAAACACAGTTCTTTTACTAGTGTGTGTAACAAGGCACACAAATTACAATATCAACTGCAGGAACACCAAACAGAACCACAGACCCAGGTCCAACCTTCTCTTGGCCATGGGCACTTTCCCCTTGGTGCAGTTCTGGGTACAGCCAGCAGGGGCGCTGGTGGCTCCTGGCCGGGCAGAGCAGGTGCGATGATTCCCCCGCGCCTGCAGGGGGTGCTGTGGTGCGGGTTGTGGCTGTCTCTCCACACAGTAATGGCAGGCACAGCCGGCAGGAAGAAGGAGAAAGGCTTTCCTTTACAAACCCCAGGGGCAGCTGGTCCCCATGCCGCTTCTGGATAGCAACAGGAGCTGTAACAGGAACCTGGGATGCGGCAAGATGGAATGGTTGTAGATGTGAGCCATCAGGCCACAGAGCCCAGCTGGCTGTGGTCATCAGTGACAGTATGTTTCCATCAGGCTTGGTGACCTGCTCATTCAAATGTTGCATCCTCATAAACCGGAGTGTAAAACAGGATAAATACAAATGTTGTTTCTTACCATTCAGTGTTTCTCTAACTTTGCATAACAGCTAATGATTTTTTCTAAACTCCTTGTTTGTGAGGTAGGCTCATATTCCAAAGCAGCATTTTCACTATCTAGTTCAGTGGAGTTTAAATTAACATTTAAAATTTTGATAGGAAATGTTTGGAAAATGAAACAGTTTTGATATACTCTCCATTTACTCTTTCAGACAAACCTTTTGCAACTTTGAACTCTTTAGATTGTATCATCTTTTCTCCTTTAACATGTGTGGTTTTGGCTTTGATTCCTGAGCTGACGTTGAAATGCTAGATTTTTATCAGATATTTTGTCAAGACTGTAGGCAAAAGAAACTATTTCTTGTGTTTATAAACTTAAGATAAATATTTATTTGTGTTTAAAAGATCTGAACTGAAAGCAGATTTTTAAACCAGTGGAAAGAGACTATGAATACCAGTATTTATTAAATATCCCTTCTTCTGAAAACTTTTTCCTTGAAGCAAATCTTGAATCTCAGTGGCTCCCTACTTATGAGGATTAGATGAAACCCTTTTGTGTCGGGCACTAGGAAATGAAACTTTACATAGATGAGTGTTGATTTTTTTCCTGTATTTTAGGATGATTATTTGATCAGCATCCAAGAGTACCTATTTACTTATGTCAAACAGCACCTTCCAAACTGCATTGAAAGCAAATATTAATATTTCATTCTAGATTCAATATACATTTTGACTCTTGCATTTGGAAATGTATATATGTTCATTTCTGTTCTGTTCTGTTCTGTTCTGGGTGTTCTGTTCTGCTGGAAGACCTCCAGACATATGTGTTGGAGAAAGTAAGTTTGTTTTCTTCAGTTTGTTTTACCTAATAAGTTCCTTTTGGCCAATTAATGTTGTGCAGACAATGTCACAACTCTTTTCTATTTTGACTATTGCATAGACCTACTTCTGCAATGTAATTTATAGTAATTGGATTATTGAATGACTATAATAGTTACCAAGAATTGAAGTAATAGATATAGGCAGAGCAATTTCATGCTTTTCAGATGAGATTATATTGCATTTAGGATAAGCCACAAATGACTTGATGACTTCACCAATTTTAATTAACTTTAATATCTAAGAAGAAAAAAGAACCTTGCTAAATTGTCAATCATTTTAACTTTGGTTGGTATTTCCCAGCTAGCCTTTTTCTATGCTCAAGATTCTATCTTTTAAATTTTTTGACATATTTCTTTTTCATGGTCTTTACAAAATGTTATTCTGGGCTGTCCTTGAAAGTGAAGTGCAAGATCAATTCTTTGTCAGCCTGACAATGACTTTGTTTGGAAGAGGACTTGTGTTGAAGCTTCAGTGCATGTGTTTTGATGTTTTGTCTGTGAAAGCCATTTAATGTGTAGCTTGAGATGTCTGTAAGAAAATTTATGAGTGTTGGGGTTAAATAAAAAACCCCATATTTCCTCTCCTATGCTGTGGAAACCTGTTGAAAGACAGTGCTTGCAAGTCAGGCAGTATGGTGTTTGTCACCGCTGCAGTGCTTTTTACTGTCCTTGCTAATTTCATTCCCTCTAAGTTAATGTATGCATGTTACTGAACTTCATGTTTTCACAGCTCTCAGGTTTAGACTTCTGTGTCATTTACTGAAGTCACTAAAGCTGGCAGGAAGCCTCCTCCCAGTGTGGCAGATGTCTGCAGAAATGCTGTTTCTGTACAGTAACAGCTGTATCATGGTGACAGAGGTTACCCTACCTGGACTGAAATGGTTTAATTTTCACACTTAGCTGGCCACCGTAAATAAAACTTACTTTAAAGCTGAGAAACAAACCAGAATGTAAAATCTAAATTGCAGCATGGCATTTCTCAAATCCCTTGTGCCTTCAAAACCAGAACCAATGCATTTGATAGTGGAGGACAATTGTCTCAACCCTGAGAGCAGCACTGGGCTGCAGCCTCCGTGGCCAATGGGAGCCCCATTTCAGGCCAGCCTGACACTCTTTCCTCCCAGATTGACACACACTGGCACCAGCTTTCCTCACAACTTGGGTTTCCTGGCTTGGCCTTGTCAGGCCCCTTTGCCTGGTGCTGAGGGTCTGGTGCCCAAACCACCTTTGCTGCTGGCTCACTGCCCCCTTGGGAGCACCTGCAGCACCTGGACACCAAGTGCCCTCTGTGCAGAGCTGCCTGTGATACTGCCACAGTGGTTGCCCGAGGCTGTGTTCAGTTTCCTCACATAAGATAACAGAATGGGATAAATGACAAGCAGGTGGCATTGTTTTTATGTGTACAGAAAATACATGCAAATAACCCAACTGAAGGGATTTTCCGCCCAAAACTGCATTATGTTATGTGAAGTTATGAATTTTGAAACAGTAAGAAAAGAAGTGAAGGTTTATAACAAAAAGCTTCATTAAATACACTGCCAGTCAAGTAATATTTCAAGAGGCTATTTGTTGTAGCACTTCTCATATTCTTTCTTACTGACTAAACAAAATGATGCACACTGTAATAACAAGTATTTTTTGTAATGTAATCAAGCCATTTTAGTTTTGGAATGTGTTTCATCTGGAAGTTATGGACAGCCCATTACCATTTTGGCAAGGCAAATTTATTATTTCTGGCTTCTCTGATAGGTGTCATGTTTCAAGTGATAACGAGTCTGTAACTTCACTTGGCAGTTTGTTTAATGATCTAGTGAGTGTAATTTTTTCCTCTCATAGGGCTGCTAATGTACCCTACTGCAGCTTGAAGAGTTGCCTCTTGTTCTGTCATTAAGAACAAATGAAATTAATTGATTCTGATTTTCTTTCAAATCACTAATGGTACATTACAAAATAGTTGTCATCTCTACTACCAGAATTTTCTTTCTAATGTGTCTGTGCTGTCTAGTAAAGACTCTAATAAAATGACAACAGTAGTTGGAGATAAAGAGTCAAATAAGGAGTATTTAATCTATGTGTTTTCATGAAGAAGTGATTTTTGACTGCTAATTTTCTGTGCACTGGAAGAAGCTTGACCAAAATCCAAGAGAAAGCAACACGTATGGGAGGGGTTTAAATAGTGGAAACTGGTATTCACTGAAATTTGGAAATAATACAGCATATCTCTTTCGGTAATTTGAAATTGTTTCCATACGTAGTAACACTTTAAACTGAAAATTCCCAGGTTCAGCATGAAATAGGTTGTGAGGTGGAAAATGCAGACAAGAAAGGTTAGGGCAAAAGTAGGGCAACATTTGGTTCTCATTGAAGCTCAAAGTTAGCTGAAGACTACACTAGAATGTATAATCTCACTATTTTTAGAAGAAATTTAATTCTGAAACCTAGTAATGTCTGTGGCAACATTGTCTTACCCACTCCTCTTGCACCAAGAAGATCAGTGATTATTGTACAGGCTTCTATGTTATTTTGAAACTTCTTTTTGAAGACTGACTGTGATCCAGAGAACATCTGTATTTGCACTGGTCTGACAAATGTTCCTTACTCCTGTGGGATGTAGCACAGAAATCTTGAATTTGAGGTCACAGCTACTTCATGTGATTGCAGTGCTTGACTGTCACCTAGCAGTCTAGAGGTCCCAAAAATGTCTCACAGGTTAGCAAATGAATTACAGTAATTTCACGACTATAAGGCGGACCCTTTGGACTAAAATTTTCCCCCGAACACGGAAGTGCGCCTTATAGTCCGCTGCGCCTTATATGATGGACAAAGTTGCAACATTTGCCACCCCAGAAGTGTGAGCTGCAATGGGGGGGTGGTGCCATGGGAGCGCCGAGTCGTGAGGGGGGGCAGGAGCGGGCGGCCACGGCCGGCAGGATCTGTGTGAGGAGGGAGGGAGCCAGCACCAGCCCCGGCCCCAGCGCAGGGGGAGTGAAGAGCTGCCGGGCGCCACCGGGCGCAGGGGGAGCGAAGCACTGCCAAGCACCGCCGGGCACGGGGGAAACAAAGAGCCGCCAGGCGCGGGGGGAGCAAAGTGCTGCCGGCTGCGGGAAAGCGGCGGCGCAGCCCCTGCGGCTGCGGGGAAGGGGCAAGAAGTGGCGGTGCCGCCGCCAACCGCGGGGAAGGGGTGAGAAGCGGTGGCGCCACCGAGCCAAGCGAGGGACGGGCGGCAGGCTGGCTCCGTGGAACCATGTGGGGGAACAGCATGGCGGCACAACAGAGCCGCGAGGGGGAACGGCACGGCAGGAGCGTCGAGCCGAGCGAGGGATGGGCAGCATGGCGGCGGCATCGAGCCAAGTGAGGGACAGGCAGCACGGCAGGAGCGCCGAGCCGAGCGAGGGATGGCACGGTGGCTCTGCGGAGCCGTGAGGGGGAACAGCACCACGGCAGCACAGAGCTGCAAGGGGGAGGCGGCCCCGCGGCTGCACCGAGCCGCGCCAGCTGGCACTGGAGGCGGGCGGGAGTGCCAGGGCCCACTGCACAGGGAGGGCGCCTGGGGCTGCCTTTGAAAACCTATGCCGATCTATGAAAAATATTTCCAAATTGTGCATCTGCCAGTAAACTCCACGATCCGTGTTTCCATTACTAATTAGTTACTTTGTTGCACGCAGCCGGGATCTTCGTGGCAAAAAAAAAGGTGTGCCTTATAGTCCAGTGCGCCTTATCTGATCTACAAAGTTGCGAATTTTACCGACTCCTGGGGGGTGCGCCTTATAGTCCGGTGTGCCTTACGGTCGTGAAATTACTGTAGTTATTATATTCTGTATGGAGAAGCTATATAGTTGGAGCATTTATTTTATCTCCCTCTATCAGACTCATAAACCTTTAATATTAAAATAAAGAAGAAAAAGTAGGAAACCAGCTATAATAGAGGAAAACTTGAAGCAACTCCTTAGGGCTTTTGCAATAAATGACAAATTAAGGGATTATGTCTACTTTTGAAGGCTATACTTTCTATTAGCATGGTTCTGCAGTCAGTTAATGGTATGATTAAAAGCTGAAGACTACAGCCAGTGCTGAGCATGTTAGGTGTCTGTAGCACACATAAGTGTCAGCTGCTGGCTCTGTGCTGACACTAAGTTGAGGATTTCAGGATTACTGTCCCATGTTGCATGTAAGAGCAAGCAGCATTCGTTCACAGTGAGGAATATGATTAAGTACATGCAGGTTTATTAAATGTATCTGAGAGAAGTCCTGGGACATTTCTCCAAGAAGATGAAAAACTCAAAAGTATTCTGAACTGGATGTTTTCACAGACCCCTACTCTCCCTTCTTCCAAACTACTATTTGTTTTAGCATCACAGGATCCTAGTATGAACATTCATTAAGATGGATGTTTTTGTAGTTTTCCTGTTGTTCAGTATGAGGCAATAAACATGATCTTCTCATATGGTGGAGTAGAGAGACTGCTCAAATTCTGGGAGAGAGCCAGAATTTCTGCAGTTTCAGCTGGGTGGGTGTGGGGCTTTGGTTTGCATCTGCTTGGCAAAGTCTAACATACTAGTCTCCTTCTTATACTGATTAGAGACTGGGGTCTCCGACCTTCAAGAGTTTATCATAGCAGGACATTTTTAGATTCCCCTTTCTTGTACTAAGTTTTTTTTCAGACTTAACCACAGTCTCTCTGTAAATCCAGGTGTCTCTGTGTCCTTTTTTGAGACTACCAAGCATAATTTTAACTAGACTAGGAGAACTGTGTTCTCCTTTTAAAGCAAGAATGTTATGTGATTTTACTAAAACATCAGGAATTATTGTACTAGTGTTCTTTTCATCTTTATCCAAACCTAGATGTGGCTGATGTAATAATTTTAAAAAAGGTGTGTGTCTGTATGTTTGTGCTGGGAGTGCAGCTGCTACATAATTACGGAAGGGGAAAGATCAAACCACCATTACGCAAAGAAGAAAAACCCTACCTAGTATTACATGTCACTCTTCAGTTATTGTGGAATGTTCTACATTGGTGTGAAATGCAGTGATGTAATTTTGAAATACTACCTTCTTTTAGCTGTGCTCTGAGATCAAAACTGAAGTTGTTAAATCTTTCTGTCACGTGAATAGTTGAGTACAGTGTCTATTGACTGCAAGAAAAATTGAAATTGCTTCTCTATGACTGTATTACACAGAGTGAGGTCTTCAAATCAGTATGTTACCAATAAAAATTACAGGGTAAATGTTTCTTAGGATTTATTTCTCCATAAGAATGACATATTTTGGGCACTAATCAGTTAGCCACTGTCATCTTAAGATGTCTGATTAATTTGAAATGTGAATCAGTCCCTCGTTTTGAGTCTTAATTCAGATTAACTGTAAGTTTGAGGATATACACTTGAGTCTCTCACTTAAGCTTTTAAAGATCAAAGAGTTGCTGTCTAGCTTCAAAGTGTGTTACTAAAACTCTACATAAACACTTAAAGCTGACTCAGTGTCTATGGAGAGAGACTTCTTAACATATGTACTACATAGTAGCTAACACAAAATCAGAAGTATAAGGGATGGTTGTTTGCTTATATTATGTAGTTATTTGTAGAATACTTGCAAGTAATACTAACACAGATAAGAACTATGTAAAGAGACAAAGGTTGATAAGTGAAAATTATTTTTTAGGAAAAAAATATTTCTTAGGCATCTGAAGCAAGAATGTTCCAAACCTTTTCTATTTGTTTTCTGTCCCAAGTGAGTTGCTGGGTAATTGCATATGCTGAAGGCTGTCAAAAGAAGCAGGGCATGTTTTTAAGCTGTGTTTCCTGGGAGCCATTTTCTTTCCATAAGACACATCTTAGCAGAATTCAACCAGTTTTAACTGAGTGGATGTATATCCATAGATTAACTTTATTATTCATGCAGTGAAATAAAAATAGTTGATAATCACATAGTCATTTAGGAACTGTACTTTTGTGAGGAGCAGGGGAAGTAAGACAATTAAAAGAGAGTAATTTTGATGAAAATTAGAACATCTGATA
Source organism: Catharus ustulatus (assembly GCF_009819885.2). Classification (NCBI taxonomy): domain Eukaryota; kingdom Metazoa; phylum Chordata; class Aves; order Passeriformes; family Turdidae; genus Catharus; species Catharus ustulatus. The sequence goes on from NC_046223.1 coordinate 99,457,780, forward strand.
AAGTGACATTTATACAAGTCCTACATATAATTTCTATTTAAATGTCTTGAGGCACAATTAGGACACTTCATTATTTTCTTAGTCATATAATCCCAATTTCAATACAATTATAGCTGATTTAAGATGATTTGAAATGAGTTTCTTCTATTTCAACATCAGTTACTTCTCTTTTAACAGCACTTGTTGAAAATATCCCTGGCCAACTACATCCTCCTGTCTTTGCAGGACTCCTCACATGCCAAAAGTTTTCTCACCAATACGTCCCACTTTGGCCAGCTGCAGATTTTTCACCTGTCATTTTCAAGAAATTAAAGACAGAATAAGCTTTAAATATAGTATATTTCACTTAAGAAATCTCTAAATTGTATTTATTGCCCTCTGGAACTTGTGATCAAAATTAATGTGGAAAATAAGTTTTCCACTGCATTGCAGACATCAGAAAAAATTGCATGATTTACCATTGTTGCCTTCCTGTCAAGATTTTGTAGGTCTTACCAGAACATGTAAGAGATACAGCAGCTGTGAACATCTGACTGGCAGAGATGAACAGTGGGAAAAATGTTTGCACAATCTTAATTTAAGTGCAATTGAGTGTACTGATTTTGTGAAAGGAGGATCAAAACATGCAAGTCTTTGTCTCTCATAGAACTAAAAATTCCAGTATTCCTTGCATATAATTTCTGTCAAACTATTTGGCGTTTTTTACACTGAACAGTTATATCAGTCATATGTGTCTGAAAATCATTGACAAGAGCTTTTGAAACCAAATCTGGTAATAGTTGTGCAGGGGTCTTGAGTGTTTCTCCTTAAAAAGAAGTGAGAGAATGTTGCCCCCTTGGTGAAGGTATAGCCTGGGTACTTCATAGACTCTAATCTAAACCTACCATCTTTCATCTTAAAGCCATTCCCCCGTCCTATCACTGCATACCCATGTAGAAGTCCCTCTCCAGCTTTTCTTGTAGGCTCCCTTCAAGATGCAGTTAGGTATTCCTGGAGCCTTTGCTTCTTCAGGCTGAACAATCGCAGCTCTCTGTGTGTCTTCAGAGAACTGGGAGTTAAGTGCTTTATTCATCACAGGCTTGATTTTTTTGTAGGCACACAGGTTGTGGTGATTGGGAATGGGGCTGCAGCCAAGCCTCATCCCTGATGGGCTACAACTGTGTAAGGCAGATGAACAGCATTGAAGGCTATGAGACATGGAGTGGAGGTGTACTGCTCAGTCACAAAAGGGGAGGGATGGCACACCAATGTAACGCATGTGAGATGAATGAAGAACAATAAGGTGCTGATGCTTGAAGCTTTCTTTGATGTTAGCTGTAACTCCTCTGTCATTTTTTCCTATTACACTAATTTTTATGTGGAGTGCTTGTACTAAAACCATGGTTATTTTTAATTTTGCGAATAGTTCCGAAGTTAATCGTATCTCTGTGACCTGCTTGGAACTTGCTTTTGGTAAGTCCTTGTGAAGCAAGGCAGAGGAAGCTCCTGTCTGACTGCTTGGCAGCCTGCAGTCATGCCCTTCATTGTCTGGGTGCCTACAGAGCCAGCAAACAGTGCTGTGCCTCATGAGCCTGTTGTGTGCAATGCTTTCAAGACTCTAAAACAATTGGATGTTGTGTGAAAGGGGATTATAAAGGACTTTACATGGGGGATTGCTGACATGTACTGCGTTTGGGATTTTTTCACATACTTAGGAAGTGTCTTTCTTACTGACTTCTCTATTTTCTTCATCCTTTTAATCAGATTTTTTTTTTTTTTAAGTGAACTGTCCTTCTGATATTGCATAGACAGAAAAATAACTGACTGTTCCAGGTATGAGCCTTAATCAGCTTAAAATAGAAAAAATTGAATTAATTTTTCATGGGTCAGCCTTACTCTTCCAAGAAGAGAAAAAATATTAATATTTCAATTTCTTTAATGCTATACTATTGCGGCTGTCACTCAGGCTTTTCCTGTAAATCCAATGAAAGACTTAATTTGTTATGATTAGGTACAATACTTCTGGCAATCCTTTAAGACCAAAAGTAAATTAGTTATGAAAATATTCTTGTTTTGTATTAATAGAAAGCTTTTTTTTTATTTAGAAACAAATAGCAAATCCCTATAGTGAATAATGCTTTAAAGATACTTCCTTTTATATTTAAATTCCTTTTTGAAAGAGAACATCATAGTACTTTTTGGGAAAACAGAGGAATAAAGTCTTGGCAAAACTTGTTAATACGCATCTCAAGGCTTATGAGTTATACTCTAGAAGCTTGTAATAAACAATTTTGTATTGTTCAATAATGATAAAGCAGTAGAATGTACATGTTATACAAGAATATATATATTCATACTCAATATTTTTCATAAAGAAATATTTCAGAAAATTTTAATAAAACCTTGGTTTTCACAAAATCGTCCAATAAAAAGATGCATAGTATAATTAATTACTTTTCTAGTCTTCCATAAATGCAGTTCTTATGGAAGTGGAAGAAAAGCACAGTGTATGAAATAATTCTCTGTTCCTAATTGACAGAGATCCTGGGTAGGTGATAAAGAGCACAAAACAGAAAAAAAAAATATGCAGATTTAACATGTACAGAAAGCCAGAAGTGGCTGTGAGAAGCTTCCACCGTGTCTGGCAAAGCCAGTCCCCGATGGCTCTGAAGATGGACATGCCACTGCCAAAACTGGGCCAATTAGAGGTGGAAGAAGCCCCTCTGTTGATAGTGTATTTAGGAAGAAATAAAAAAAAAAAGTTGTAGAATCAGTTTTAATTCCAGCCAGAGAAAAGCACAATGAGAACATATGGGCAGAACAGCTCTGCAGACAGCAAGGTCAGTGCAGAAGGAGGGGCAGGAGGTGCTTCAGGCACCAGAGCTGGGATTCCCCTGCAGCCCCGGTGCAGCCCATGGGGATCCTCGTGCAGTGTGTAGAGGAGCCCCACACCAGAGCAGTTGGATATCTGAGAAGAGGTTGTGATCCTGGGGGAGGCCTGTGGAGAGAGGGGCCCTGCTCCCATGCTGGAGCAGCAATCCTTGAAGGATTGCACTCTGTGGAAGAGTGACCCATGCTGCAGCAGTTTGAGGGGAGCTGTTGCCCGTGGGATGGATTCACATTGCAGCAGTTCAGAGAGCTGTTGTTCATGGGACAGACTGACACTGGAGAAGTTCATGGAGAACTGTTTTTGCTCAAGGCTGGACTCTAGGCTTTTGAAGGTCTTTTAAAACCTAAATGATTCTATAGTTCTATGATGAATACACACCAAAATGCTGCCTTACAATGTATTCTGTCAGGAATAATTTCTCTTGGTGTTTTTGATGTAGAAAGCAGTGCTTTTACATTTATTTCACAAATAATCTGTTTCTAAACCTACTTTAATTCATGCCAGCAAAAAGGTTTTAAAGTTTTTTTCAAGCTTTTAAAAACGAAGCTTTTTCTCAAAAGGGCACTTTTTTTTTTTTCTATCACAATGAATAACGTGACAAACAACTGCATTCTGTCACTTCTTGTCAGTTGTTTCTTTTTCTTCCTGGAAAGGAAAGCCTTTGTCGGTTTGGGAAGGGTGCCTGTCAATTTTCTTTTCTTTAATGGTGAATTAAAATAAGCCAAGTTAACTCCTGCGTTATGTTGATGAAAATATTAAACCATGAGCTAAAAAGAGAAGGCATGGAGGGATTTTTGTTTGTTCTGTTCTGTATGACTAGTCTAAAACTTTGACAACTCAATGTCTCTAATGAAAAGTAATGTCAGGAATATGGGTTTTTTCACTCAAGGCAGGTTTTTAGATTGGTTTTCTTTCAGCTTGGGCAACTCCGAAAGCACTTACATTAAATGGTATCTAAAGAGTGGAGTTTAGTTTTATTTATGTAGTTTCTACTAAACTTTCATTTTTTGGAAGAAAGGGAAATATATTTAGCAACATTCTGCAACTTACATTCTTCCATTTTTAAAGTCTACAGCTTTATGAGGACCAATTTTTGTTAAGATGCTTGCAAACACCACTGAATTTTGAATTTAATTTCAGAATGGAAGACTGGATGTTCTGAGTTGTACTTAAAACAATTTAAACATGCAAAATTATATTGTTTGAATATGAGACAAATATTTTGTTTTTCAGTCAGTTTTAAAAGAAAATTCTCATTTTAAATTAAAGTCAGTTAAAACATAGCATTGGTGCACATTCTACTCTGGCTTTTGTATTTAGATTAACATTTAGATTAAATGTTTCAGAAATTTTATATTTCTACCTGGCAACTTAAAAGAATGACTATTACAAAAGCTAGAATTTTTTTAAAAATATTTTTTTCACTTGCAATATATGCTTATTATTTTGTCTTCTTCCTAATGACCAATAGTTCTCTTACTACAACATAGACTACAAAGGCAAAAACAAGACCAAACACATAATGTTCCAGTATTCACAAGTAACTATGCTTAATGTTAAGCATAATTAGATAGCTGAATACTAGATATCTGAAACTGTTGAGGCTTAATGGACTTAACATTGCAGATTTGGTCTAAAGCCAGTTTAATATCGGTATAAATCTTAGTGTTGACTCAAATAAACATTGATTTTCAGAAAGCAGAGGTATATACAGATGTTCTCAAAATGGTTCTGGCTTTGTGAAAAGGGAGGAACATTGACCATCTTGCTAGACAAGGATGCTTCCGATATGAAAATTTTAATTTATTAACTGGAAGTATAAAAGGGTAAAAGACAAATAACTGCTGTTTCGTGGGATGCTGCATAAATGGAAAATAAAATGGCGCAATATAGGTTTTGCTCCAGTGAAATGTGAAGTTCAACATGCAGGTGCCACAAACACTGATAATACCTGGAGATGGCAGAGACCTGGAGATTATGGAGCCCCAGGAGCTGAAGGGATTGCTGCTAACAGGGAGAGGGGCACAATGAGAAGCTATGGAGCATTAAACCATTCAATGTATTTTTGTGCAATAATTGTCAGGAGAATTAATTAATGCTTGTTGCTATGAAATCTCCAGAGGTCTCCATAAAACCATTAATGTATCACTACATGTTATATGTAAATGTCCTTGTGACATTATCAAAATTTCTAAATATAATTGTTTGGGATTTTTTTCAAAATTATATGAAACGAATATGCAATCAAGCAAGATTTTATTTACTTTAAAATTTACAATGCTAGTTTAACATCTCTAAAATTTACCAAGACATAAAATACAACCAGGAAAACAGTCTTTCTTGAGTGTTGGGGAAAGAGCATGTGGGCTCTGTTTAGTTTGCTAAATGATAAAAATACATGAATATGGAAGAAAGCTGATAGTTTACATTTTTCATGTGACCACTCTATCAATCGAACATAAAATTCAACATCTTCATTCTTCCTCAGAAAATATTTCACAATACTTCTTTGCTTTTAGATCTTCTGTTATTGACTTTTCAACACTTTTAAGATAAATCATCACCTATATGCGACTACAGAATGTAATCAGAAGTAATTAGAACTTAGAAAAACATTCTCACATTGCAACTTTTTGCAAACTATTTTAGATTGCATTGTGAAGTTTAAATATGAGACACTGAAATGTATGCACGTTACACAAATTGCTCTAAAAACGAAAGTAGGTCTGATTTCTGGAAACTCCGTTCTTGAGTTAGAGTGGCTTCTGATTAAAAGACTTTCTGTATCCAGATACATAATGAATGTTTATTCCTAGCTGTTTATTTGCTTGTATTACTTGAGTTATACAGCAGCATTTTCACGTTGCTTGTTCAGCACTAGTTTTGTTTAAATTTTGTGTTATTAGTTTTTAAAAGTTTTTACATGTTGTTTCTTTATGTGCAAACACCATAAAAATCTTCCCTACCAAGTGATGCATTCACAGATGAGAATTTAAATTTTAATATGGAAAGGAAAATTGCTCCTTATATGGTCTGGGAATAGTTATTTTTTAATCTTAGTGGGCTGTAAACAAAACCTTTTAAGAAGACAAAGGACAAAAGGATGGTGTAAAGATTCAGGGCATAGAAGAGTTGTACAAAGGCGTTGGAGGAGCTCATTGTAGGCATTTGAAGACCATTGGAGGGCATTGAGGAGACATTCCAGTGAACTTTTTCAGGCAGCCTGTGCCCATTCTTGGAGTCACAGAACCACTGAGCTGGAAAGGCACTGCTGGAGTTTATCCAATCCAACCCCTTGTTCAGAGTGGACACACCAGGAGGAGGTTGCTCAGGGTGATGTCCAGTCAGATGGACACTCCACAGCTTTTTAAATTTACCCAGTGCTTGAGCCACCCCGACAGTAAATCTCTCAATGGTACATCTTAGTAAGACCAAGAGTAGAGCCAGAGCAATTTACGACTCTTTGTACTCCCCTTGATGAAGGATAAGCCATCCCCTTACTGTATTCAATTGAAGTTTAGGCAGGGGTCTAAGGTGTGGCTTGTCACACTGCTCCACATGTTTTGTCCTTTTCTCCTAAACAAAATAATGGCTTCTCTTCCGTGTTCCATTTGAATCACTTGGTCTGAGTGCAGTGTTTTTTTAAATCCTGTAATCGACAGGGAATAACAACTTTCCTCAGAAACACCTTCCTGTGAAAAAGATAGGAAAATGCATGATGCCACTTTGTGCTCATGGACGCAAACAGTGTCTTGTTGCTACTGCTCTGTCAGAGCAGACCACGGAGAGGCTGCACAGAAGTCTGAGTGGCTGAGTTGTGAAGGAAAAAAAGTAAAACTGTAAAGAATAAGGACAAAATATTTATTCTTCTCCAAGGCAAAAAGAGTTTGGAAATCTTTAATGTTACTTGGAAGTCAGAATGAAAGGAAACAAAGAACTTCTAAAGACAGTGTTTCCAACATGCTTGAGGGAAGGAATTGGGGTGCTAAGAACCTCAAAAAGAAAGAGAGATGCAATAACCAAACTACAGAATTGTAGTGGTGTATATGGAAGAGGAAAATATAGAAACTTGCATGCTATTTTTTTGTTTTCAATTATTTTTGATATTTGTGGGGCCTTCTATAAAACCTTACCCTTCTTGTCAAGAGGAAGGATAAGTCAAATCTCTGACAGGGTGGTGTTTCTTTATTTTTTTTCACAACTTTCACACTCCTAGAAACCTTCCAAAAATATCTGTGTTTGAAGCTCTGTTATTTTTAAAGAGCAACTAATCACAAAGACAGGTTGTGCAAGACAAAGCATACCTGTTATGTACCTACTGTTAAACCCGCAGCCTCAACAATCAGGAGGCTGAAATACAGCTTAGAGTGAAGCTCAGCTAACCTTGTTCATGCAGCTATTTTGCCTGTGTTCAGCGTTTGAGGTATACTGAGATTTTTTTTTTTTTTTTTTAAGCAGAATAAGCAAATCACTTTTACTTTTTTTTTCCCCTTTCAGTATGGGAAAATCTTTGTGTTGAAAGGATTGCAGTGGTGTTGCCTTTCAATTGTCTATGTAGTGTGGGACAGTTGTGAGTGAATGCAGTATTGAAGTATCTGAGAGAGCAGCCTCAAAGGGACACTGAACACAACCACAAGACAAATATATTCTTGACCTGTTCTTGAGATTTGACTAGGAATCTCAAAGTACAGTAAATTCACGAATACAAGCCGCACTGAGTATAAGCCGCATCTCTGGATGTTGGCAAATATTTCGTTCTTTGTCCATAAGTAAGGCCGCACCTGAGTATAAGCCGCTCTGTCGTTCGCAGCGAGGACCCGCGTGCAACAAAGTTGCCAAATAGTAACAGAATCGTGGCAGGGCGGGGTTTACTGGCTCGGCTCGGGCTGTGCAGGCTCGGCCCACTCGGGGCTGCCGACTGGGTCAGGTGGCCCAGCCCGGCGCTGCCGCTCAGTGGGGCTGCTGGGGGCCAGCCGCCGCCGCCACTGGGCTTGGTCACCACGGCCCGGCGCTGCCCCGTGGTGGCAGGCAGGGACGGAGCCCCCGTCGCTCCCGCAGCAGCGGTGGTGGGCAAGGACGGAGCACCCCGCCTCCTCCCCAAACCACGGCAATGGCGGCGCAGGGCCCCCGCCATCTCCCAGAGCCACGGCCATGGCGGCGCAGGGCCCCCGCCTTCCCCCCGGGCCGCGGCAATGGCGGCGCGGGGCCCCCCCGTCTCTCCCCGGGCTGCAGCAGAGGAGGGAAGGAGAGAGCTCTCCCTCCTCTCTCCCCGCCCCCCGTGCTGCCTGCAGGGAGCCAGGCTTCACCTGCAGCGCAACAGAGTAACAATTTGTAACAATCACAAAATGCCGGCTTTGCAGCTGCTCAGCTTGGCACTCTGGCTGGCACTTCTGAGGTTGTAAATGTCAGAAAATTATTCACATATTAGCTGCTCCTGAGTATTAGCCGCATTTCCTGTTTGGGAGAAAAATCTTAGTCAAAATGGTGCGGCTTGTATTCGTGAAAGTACTGTATTGTCTGTCAGTGTTAGAAATGTAATTTCAGCATGACTTTAAAAGAATGAGATCATTGAAATTTAGAAATGTTCGTGTTGGTTGTTGAATGATATTGCCGAAAATAATTACAGTGTAATGTAAAATATGTTCTTACCAAGATAGTCTGTTTGCTGTTTTTTCCCATGACTTTTATCCCAGGTGAAAATTTCATTGTATATGCCTGAGCTCTAGATTCTTGATTCTGTGCCCAGTCTTTTCAACAATCCTAATGAAAAATGCCTTATTCAAGATATAAATTTTATTTTTATCTTAATTTCTCTTCTGAAAACAGTCAAACCTCCAGAGGGAAAAGAAAACTAGTCTATTAATTACCTAGGATTTCTAAATGTAATAACGAGGTACAGCAGTGTGCCATCCCTTCAGCTGTTCTTGGATGCAAAGTAAGGCTGGGAGTTCTACTTAAGAGGGTATGTTTAACTCTGTATTGTATTACCTGAAAGAAAATGAGGGCTAATGAAAGAGAGAGTATACAGAGAGCAATATTATCAATAAATACATAGAATAAATAGAATGTTAAAAAAAATAAGCTGTTACACTGTACTTTTCATTTCTAAACAAAGAATTGTTTTTTTCTCTTGCACTGCACAGAACCCCCTAAAAGAGTGAAGATACATAAGAAGAGTAATACACATTAGAAAGTAAATTCTAAATGAGAACTTATGAAGAATTTTGGTGGAAGGCAATTTGCAGAAGAGCTATTTGGCCTAGATGAATTTGGTATTTTTAAAAGCAATACAGATACATTAGTGCCCTTTAACCAATTATCTACTGACAAATGCAGTAGGTTCCAGCCATTTTGGAACCACTCTAATATTGTGGTGCTTCTCAGAGCAAATCTACCTCAAATAGCTCTCTCCTGTTTGATTGAGAGCACAAGTATTGGCTTTTACTCATTCCAAGGCAGCATTTTTGGCTAGAATACCGAATACATGTTTTGAAGGGGCTTATATTCAGAATAATGCCTTGAGTGCTGAAAATATATATTTTGGAAATCTTTTCAGTTAAGCACTTACATTACTCACCATAATTAGGAAATTAAAATGATTCCCTAGGATATATTTCAACAGAACAGTTGTTAAAATCAAACAGATCCTGCTGGACTGGCATGTACAATTTTGACTGTTTTCTGATCTTTATGAAGATGCTCAGCAGCTTGCTTTTTGAGTAAGTTTGCAGTAATACCTCATCCTACAGAGCTTTAAGTGGGTTTTGCTGTCACTGCACCTCAGTGATTTCTATATATAGCAGGATTTGACACAAAGTGTTTTTCTGAATTTATTTCAAAACCAAAATAATAAGAAATAAAAGATGTCAAGAAAACACATTTATTGAATTATATAGTTTGTCACCTGCTCCTTACATTCCAATAGTAGTGTGAGCTATTTTGTTGTTTTTGTGTAGACTTCCAAATGCCTTGTCTGTGTCAGATGGACATAATTTTTGTGGCGTTCAAACTGTGGTGGGATTTGCTGATGGTTTTAAAAGGGATGAAAATGCATGTCTGCTTGGGTGTTGATGAAGGTATGACTATATTTGTTTTGATTTGTTTTAATTTGTAGAATGTGCCACTATGTAAGACTGTCAAGAAGTGCACATTGGCTTTTATGCTAGAGATCAGATTTTTTTTAAATGACTAGTCATTATGGTATTGGTCTAAAAAAATCTCTGTAATAATGGATACAAATTTTTATTATTTCTTGCTAAAATATGGACAAATTATTCCTTATGATATTTTTGATTTTTCCCCAGTTTTGCTTATTCCAAAGCAATGGAGATAATTCAGGATCATTACACCATTTCTGTGTCTGCATTTGTGATATTGTCCCTGCCTGGAGTGTCCCTGGAGCCAGAGCCAGGCTGGTGAAGTCTCTTGGGAATGGTCCCATGAATGTGTTCACCCATCTGCTCAGGGGCTGGCCATTGCCGAGGCTGATTCTGCTGTTTGTTAGATCTTGGTTGTAAACACCCATACCAAGTTAACCTGGACAAGTGGGGCAGTATTCACCTGAATGGTAGATGACAGTAAGCACAGCTAAAACAAATCCAAATCCTTAAAAGTGCAGAGACTAAACACCATCAGGTACTGTAGATCCTCCCTGTGACCTTTTAAAGGAAAGGCTAAAACCTGTTTCCTGGGCTGTCTCAGAAAACTGGAGCATTTTGAAATTTTTCTAGATCCGGGAGACTGAAGGGTGGTTAAGGGGTCTCAGACAGTGAGTGTCTCATTTTGTCTTTTTACAGCTTATGAGGCCAGAGAACAAAGTTGTTCAGTTAGTGATGCCACTATACCTGGATGCAGACTATCATCCTTTTCAAAGCCCTGTGACTTTCAAGCCTTATATGAAAGTGCTGCCTTTTTACATATTTACATTTATTTTTAACACTGGCTCAGTAATAAGTGTTATAAAAAAACCAAACAGAATGACAGTGAAGGTGAAAACTCTAAGCTAGCAACATTTTCAGGCAAGGCCCATTTAGATTTTTGCTTTGTTTAGTATAATAGTAAGGGCAGAGGCAGTGTCTTGATATCTTGCCAAGTCATACACACCTTACTCCTTGTGTGGGTACAAGGTACAGCATCGTGTAGCAGTGATAACTATTCCAGGATGTTCCACCTTAGTGGTCCACACTGGGACATTGTCACCATGAAGCCTAGCATTGTATGATCTAAAAGAACTACAACTGACTCAAAGCCTCCTCAGGCAGAATCACAGGTTAGCAAGAAACCAGAGGAGTTGAGTGACTCCTCTTTGACTGGGATGGAGAGGGAAAGGTTAACAATCATGAGCTCTCAGGAGGGCTCCAGGCCAGAAAACAGTTCTGGCACATTAAATTTATGAGTCTAGACATAGTTTTTGGACTGAAGCTGTACTAGGGGCAGCAGCCAGGAAAGCAGATATGTTATGCACAGACTTCTGCAGTGTCACTCCAGCTTCGGCTGAGAGCTGACTGCACTCTTGACCTTGCAAAGTACTTGGCTGGGGAACTGGAGCAAGTGAGCTCCTACTTGCCAAACAAAATCTGTTCACTGGGCAGTGGTGCACTGCAGTGAGAAAGCTGGGAAGCCAATCATCTTTTTTGGCACAACAAGTTTCTCTGTAACATGTCGTGAGGGTTTACTCATCGCTTATTAAACTTTCTTGCTTCCTCCCACGAGGGGGTAGAGGTGCACAGGCACCTGCCCACCTCACCTCTGTTTGATAGCATCCCTGTGAAGAAGCAGGGCTGCTGAGAGTGTGAGCTGCTAATTTCATGTCAGCTGTTGCTTGTTCCAAGTAAATCAGGAAAAGCATTGGGCAAGATAAATAGATATAGTCTGAATATGGAAGGGCTAAGTTTTGCACCTATAGGTTGCAGTTCACTTTTTTGCGGGTTGGGGGTTCTGACCTTAAAGGAAAATAGTTGCTGGTGTTGTAGTGGAGTGAGGAAGGATGATGGAGCAAAACTTTAATGGGGACCTATTGCGGTGAGGAGCTGTGGGGAAGGTGTCGCAATCTTCCGGAAAAGCGTCCTGACAGGATGTCCGTGGAAGCACAGGCACGTCCTCGCTCCCAGGCAGAGTGACCAGGTCTTTTTGTGAGGCTCTGCTTCGGCCGACGCAGGAGAAAGAGACGGGAGCAGCGTTTGGAATTCCAAGCGAAGTTTATTGGTCTTCTTCCTCAGAGGGGTCCAGGGATGAACCAGCTCAGGGGGTCTGAGGGAGCAGGGTTCATATAGGGTATGAAACTGACAATACTGGGGCGGTACAAAGCGGGGAGTCCAATAGAGTACAACAGATTAACATATAACAGGGGCGCATATTGGGGATAATTTTTCCATAACCACTATGAAGAGGGAGTGCTTAAGGGCATTCCCTCCAGGGGACTGGAGCAATTTCAGTCCCCGGTGGGCCATTGGCCTCCACAGGGACCAGTTAATGACTGAGAGGAGAGTCTGGATAAAATGGCTCAAGGTGCTCAGCTCTGACTGTGCTGGATCATTCTTCAGGCCGCCTGGCCCAGCCACCCAGGATAGGTGTCATGTGCTAACAGGGAGTACTCTGTTTGAGATATGCATGTTTCTCTTTGTTCTGATTTGAAGGCAAACCAGAGGAGGTATTAACTCCACACAAGTATCTTGTGAGAGATTCCAAGTCATAATTGCAATTTAATAGGAAAATTAAAATAAAGGCAATAGTATGGAAACACTGGCTTAAACTGACAGTAAGAATACAACCTGACAACCTGTTGTTCAGGGTGGTGGTAGCAGTCTCATTGGGGTGATGGATGCGTTTTTGTCAGGTGATCCTGTAGCAAGGCCTGGTCATTCTCTGGAGGCCCAGTGGTCATTACTGAGCTCTTGTCCTCTGGGAATCCAGTGGTAGTGCTGCTCTGGTGTTCCAAGTCTCAGATTGCATACAAGTAGGAATGTTTGGTTCCTCCCCCAAGGGCGGAGTATCTCACAGCAGGATGATGTAATTATGAGTCACCTTGATGGCCCTTTAGCAGACACAGCCCCCTCAGGGGAGCTGCATCTTCCCCAGTGGGTGTTATCAGGACTGAGTCACGGAGAAGATAAAGAACACTGCTCCAGCTACTTTAACAACTTATGTACATGGCAATGGAATACATACTTTTGGTTATACATTCCATTGTAACCTAAGACACTCTTTTACTTTACTCAGCCACTCCTGATAAAACTACACTGTGCCTAGATTGTTTCTTCAATACAGTAATTTCACGATTATAAACCACACCATTTTGACTAAAATTTTGGTCCGAACCCAAAGTGCGGCTTATAATCAGGTGCGGCTTATATATGGACAAAGAACGAAAAGTTACTGTTTTAGTTTGGAGGACAGGTGTTTGCTGAGAAAGGCAGGAGCTTCTCTTTGAAATGGAGAATGTAAACCCCCTCCAAATTATTATAATTTTGAAATCAAGGGGCATTCAGGCAAAAATATGGGAATTAGAAATAACAGTTCTTTTCTAGGGAAATTAAAATAGAAATACATTACTACAAAGAAACAAACCCCAAACCCTGACAAAGTCAGAGTACAACCTGACACCCTGTCAGGCAGGGTGTTGATAGCAGTCCCATTAAATGGTGGCTGCATCCTCCTGCAGTGACAGATGTGATTCAGTTGAAGCAGTGCTCCTGCAGAAGGTGCAGTTTCCCTCCGGAGGTCCAGTGGTGATGTGGAGAAAATCCGGTTTCCCTCTGGAGTCCAGTGGAGAAAGGGGCTCCCTTAGTGTCCCAAAACCTCTGTTTTTATCTTGGTAAGAAATGTTGGGCTCTTCCCCCTGGCTGGAGCAACTTCCAATGGGATGCAGTAATTTTATCAGTCCCACAGTGGGACTCAATGGGCCATTAGCAGAAAATGACTCGCTGGAGGAAGGATGGGTTGTGAAAAGATAAAGAACAATGCCCCGCCTGGTTTCAATGGATGGCCCATTAGCAGAATATCTGCCGTTGAGATAAGGATCACTGTCCCCACCCTCAACAGATGGTGATAGAATAGATACCTTTTATCACACTCTGTATTGTAATGTGCATCTTATAATCAGGTGCGGCTTATATATGGACAAAGAATGAAAAGTTGCTGATACCTGGACGTGCAGCTTATAATCAGGTGTGGCTTATAATCGTGAAATTACTGTAATTAGTTCTTAGAGTAACACACTATTTTCTTTAAAATCATGTAGACTAAAGGTATTTGTAGGATACTTTGAGCAGTCCTTATGAATGTACTTGCAAACTATTTTCTGAGCCTTGTACTAGCAATAAAAAGACCATATTTCTGGGTTGCATAATCCCCGCAGCAATATGATAAGGCTTTTTATACCTTCTGGACTTACAGTGTAGGTTTAAGATATTCAAAGGGCTTTTTGAAGTGCCATTCTGTTCACACAACTGACAATTAAACAGATGATAATAGGAAAGGGAGGAGTCCTATAGAATTAGATAACAGCCTGTAGTTAGGTAGTATAACATAGTGATGGGAGGAATGGCATCTGTAATATATGGAAACATGTGGTGCTAATTAGGAGTGGCATTATATGAAATGTAAAAGATTTAATATATATTGTTGTAATGGATGCTTCATTGTATTTGTATTAATCTTGAAATGATAATTCCTGTGCCATATGTTCTGCTGTGTTGCTCAGCTAGTGTGGAGACAAGAAACACTTGTATATTGTGCTTCAGAATGCAAGTTCCACTGTCAGTTTGGGGTTTTTTTGTTGTTGTTTCTTTTGTTGTTCTTGTTTGTTTGGTATGTTTTTTGGATTTGTCTGGTTTTTTTGTGGGTTGTTTTGGATTTTTTTTGTTTATTTAAAATTGTTATTATTTGAAGGAACGGGTTTAGAAGTATAAAGACTGATAGGGGAATTTGCATCGTACTTTGTGTTGTTCAGGGCACAGGAGTGGAATTTTAAATTTCTTTGAACTAAACAAGTCTAAAAGAAATATTTGGCCTAATTAAGAGATATTAGTAACTATTTTGTAAGGACTGCCTGAAAATGTCTGCAAGCAGACTAAAGGATGAGAGGTATTTTGGCCTTAATTGGTAAAAGGGCACTGCAGATGAACTTTTGCACAGCTATTTTGTAAACTGAATTGCTTTCTTGTTAAAATATGCAAATCTCACTTTATTTGAGAACAAAAAATGACCTTGCTTACAAACGCCTCTTAAAAATTAAGTAGAACATAGGGGTTGGAGTTTTCCTCAATAAAACATTAATTGCAAATGAAACCAATGCATTCTCTGAGTGCATTTCTTAGTTGCAGTTTTGAGGAATGCATTTGCTAAATGAGTGAGAAAACTGTTGTAGCAGTCCAGATCTGTAGTGATTTTGGAACATTAATTAATAGGGACTGGGGTTTTGAAGAAAACTTTGTGAGATGTTAAAAATGCAAGTGGATTCTGTTTTGGCTAGCATTCTATGTTTGTTGTGTTTAAAGTTTTTTTAAGCTTTGGGTCCTAGCTGCTAGGTTCATTCAGTGTGAATTGCCATGCTGATACTTGAAAATTGTTTGGTTCATTTTTATAATTTTTAAACATGATATACTTTCTTAATATGTTGCAATTAGATTTTATATTCTCTTACATAATTGTTTTCTAACAAGGGTTTTTTATAAATAAGGAGCATAATGTTTGTTAGCACTTAATCTAAATGATAATGTGCAAATATTTATTGAGCTATATACCATATTAGAGATTATAATTTCAGTTTATTACCATTACTGCTTCTCAGAATGGCAATGTAAATGTCTGATAGATACTGTGAACTCTCTTTTTAGTAGCACAAATGCAATTCACAAGTCTTTTCTGTCATACATTGTTTTGACACTGAAGAAAGCAATTTATGCCTTACAGGAGAGAAGAATCTTTCCTTCACTTTACATACTTTTTTGTTCCTTAATAACCAGTTATTTCACTGACCACTAATGCAAGATGTACGGTGGGATCCTTTCATTACATGACAGCTACTTCTGGTTTGGGGGGAAAAGTCTTAGAGCTTTTGAATTGTGTTCTAAGTTAGGTTCTACTGTCATTGTGACCAGTTAAAATGAAAAAAATATTAAAGATCTTCTTTCAGACTATTAATGTTCTGTGTTCCACATGGTATTTTTAAACTAATTTTA
This sequence comes from Catharus ustulatus, assembly GCF_009819885.2. NCBI lineage: Eukaryota > Metazoa > Chordata > Aves > Passeriformes > Turdidae > Catharus > Catharus ustulatus. The sequence goes on from NC_046223.1 coordinate 99,473,830, forward strand.
ATTAAGTTTCTTCGAGTATGATTTGGTTTACTCTGTGTTAAGATAATGGTGATATTGTAGCCTTTTCCTTTCTGACGTGTTTGGTACCTCTTTAAGAAGTGTGCATTTCTGTAGGCACCTTTTCTTAAATGGAAGAAAGAACAGGTAGAAGGGTACTGTCTTCTGTGTCTATGCCTCATATGACCTGAAAAGTGAAAAGTAGTTTCAATCGTTTTCACTTTTCCTTACCATTTTGTGTTTAAATACCAAGATTACTTACAAGCATTAGAAGCACAATTAACACAGATCATTTAGTGGGATGAAAGAGTATGTGGTCTGCAACACATTGATGATATTCTGTGACACTGTGTCATGCAATTCAATGTTATGTGTGGTTCTTTTACCCTATCATATCTCTTAGGTGAGCATATCCAAACAAACAAAATGTGAAACATTAAAAACTAGATTTCTGTAGAAATAGTAGGTGAATATTTTTCTATTTGATGTTTTTTGAGTAAAATTATGAAGACAATGGCCTTGGGCTTCACTTTCCATTTGAGATCTTGCAGTCAATAGATTGAAGAGCATGGATGAAAATAATGCCAAGCCATGTTTTTTTGGTTTTTTTCCTATCAGAGAATGGATTTTAAAAGATTCAGTGGTGTTTTATTGGTCATATCTCAAGTAATGAGCAGGATTTAATAGGTTTTAATATATGGAAGTAACTAGTGTGAAACACTTTGAGAGTTGTACTTGGTAACCTAAGAGAATTTATCTAAAATGATTCTATGATTTCTTGTGGACTGCAAGAGTAGATCCACATTAATTTTATGTTGCTAGTGGAAAAGATTATATCTTACTACATTCTTAGAACTCAGGATCTGCATGGCAAACTTAATTTTTTTTCAGTTAATATCATTACTTGTAATTGTGTGCAGCTAATTCTTTCCACTCTTGCCCCTAAGCAGAGCAGTTTGGGCCTTGTTTCTTGTATTTTAAAAGATAATGGGAGTACAAAGACTTAGTTAACAATAAATTCTTCTAAAGGCAATGAAGCTCCAGTAATCTTCACTGCAGCATTTTTAGTAGGGAGTGGTCTGTATGTATTAACTAATCATAAATTTTCTTGCATCCTCTTCTAGATTATTTGATTAACTTTCAGAGTATGACTGCTAATGTAAAGTGTCTTGTAAATCATGTTCTTGCAGTTAGACACATAGTATGTTAGCATTGTTTCTGGCTGTTTTTGGAGATGACAAAGTTTTGTATGAAAATTTAAATTTTCTGAGCTAGGTTTTTGTGCTGCTAAAATGACTAAAAACAGCCAGTGACATTTCTCAAATGAAACTTGACTTTAGCTGAATGGGAATATCTTTTTGAGTCAGTTTCTCAGAGAAAGGTCATATTCTTTTTCATCAGTTAAATGTTGCTTTGTTCTTACAAAGGTTTGTCTGAATTTAGCTTATGCTACTGGAGATGCTCAGATAAAGCACCAGGAATTAAATAAGATGTTCCTACATTACAGAATCTGAGATCAGTAAGACGTCTTATCTAGCACGTCTGATGCTACATTTTGATACATGGCATCATCTAATTTCTGTCTTTATAACAGTGAGGAGCTTGAGGCAGCTGCTGAACTCATTCCAAAGTGAGTTCAGTGTATATAAGCATCTTCATAAAATCTTCTCTTGCTTCAAACATCCTTTTGAAACATAGGCATCAATGAATTAGATGTAAGGTCTGCTTTAGAAAACCCTAGATAATTTTCAAGGAGACACATAGAACTTTTTTAAAAGATCAGATTTCAGTGTTTATCTCAAATGTTTTAGCATTCAAATTTAGTTATGAAAGTTAGTAAACAATTTGAAGTATCCTGGAAATACAGATTAATTTCTTGTACCACCTGGCATATTTTCTAAACAGCTTTCCTCTAAACAGATTAAAACATTGAGCAATTTCCACCTGAAAGGAACTAGATGGGATTCATCCAAGAATATGCAAAGATCTGTCTGATGTCCTTGTGAGGCCTCTCAATATTTTTGAATAGTCTTGGGAATCCAGAGAGGCTCCAGCTGGAAGCTGGCCAGCCTTGTCCCAATTTTTAAGAAAGGCAAGCAATATGACCCTGGAAACCACAGGCCTATCAGTCTCACTTCAGCAGCAGGTAAAATTATGAAGAGGAATATTCTGGGAGATACTGAAACACATTTACAGACAATGTAACCAGTGGTCACGACTTCATGAGTGGAAAGTGTTGTTTATCAAACCTATTGTCCTTGTATGAAAGGCAGCCCATATAGTTGACCAAGGGAAGCCAGTTGACACAATCGTATGGATTTAAAATTCCCTTCCTCAGGAGTTACACGTGGGTTATACGACATGGTAGAAATGGATTGACAAATACAAAGAAGCTATTACTGTGGTAAAGGAAAAATGTGTAAATTATGGATGTAGTTTGAAACAACTACCAAACAAAATGCTTGAATATCATGTGATTTCTACCAGTGTGTCACCTCTCTATGCTGTTGACAAGAAGGTGAGATGGCCCAGGAGATACTTCTGGTCAGATGGATCAGGCCTCTCCTCTCAAGGGTTTCTTGGGCTTGGTTTTGGTGTGGACTATGCAGCTTTCTCCATCTGTCATCCTGTGGAATTTCACTCCGAGATAGAAGCCGTCTCCAATACACAACAGCTGTATTTGCCTCCTCTTCTGAAGGGTAAACTAGATCATCAGGCTGGACCTGAGCTTTTCCTGCCACTGGCTTCAGTGATGGAGGATGATCATGGCTCCATGGAATTCTTTTGAGTTTTATCCTATTGTGCCTGTTAACTTGTTGTGAGAATAGTGGGAAGGTCCCTGAGAGCTTTTGCTCTGTATGCTCTCATGAAATGTCAGTACTGTAGTATTTATATTTAACCAGATATAGAGTTTATATGATAACACTAATGAGTATAACAAATCTTATTAGTATGGCAGAAATAGAATTTTCCCGTCCTTACGTCATTTGTGTTCCTGAACAGAAGAGGTGTGTGATATTGAAGGGTATGTGAGAGTAATACTAATGCACATTATTGGCTTCTGACAGCCTTTGTATTCAACTAAAAAATTTCATTACACTGTTAAAATAATATTTATAGTCCCATTAGGTTCTGAATTGATCTTTAGTAATATTGTTTATTGAAAATATTTGCAGAATGTTAGAGGCCTATTTCTGTGCCTAAGCAGATTTTGTTGATACACAAGGGTGATGTTTTTCTGATCATACTGAAATTCTCAGTTTAATAGCCAGAAGCCTAGGAAGTGAGTTTGAAGTGGTGGTGCATTTGTTTTTAGAAGAAAACAATTAGGAAAAAATGTTGTATCCCACCCTGAGAGGGCTGCTGGCTATTTGACACTAGTCTTTCTCTCTGGGGTAGCTTAGTTTTCCAAAATGTTTAGATGATTTTATTTTCTGGTAGAGGACTATTGGGTCCAAACAGAAAATATCTGGATGCTTAAATTTGCTGCAATCTTAATCTTTACTATGGCATCCCACAGCCCAGCAGCACAGGAAAAGGTGTGCATCTTTTGCCTTTAGAGGCATGCACTTGGTGTTTGCAGGGGATTCTGCATTCATGCTAAAATGCCTGGTCCTGGGGCTGCCTTATAGTTCTGGAGGAGCAGTAACATCTCTTGGATTTTTCCGCAAAACATACAGTGGAATAGAAACCAGAGGAGAATTACGCTATTCAGGAAATTATAGTATTGCAATGTCATATATCCTTAACTAGATATAAACAGCTCATGTTCTGAGCTCCATAAATGACTGGATGAATGCATTTAAGAATCTAAAGAAACTAAATTCAAATACCTAGAAACTTTTTTTTTGTGTTTTCCTAATCTTAAGGAAAAGTGATGTTCAAGAGGTTTTGATTGAATAACTGTATCAGTTAATTACTGTGATTAATGCAGTAATTGGTGTTGTTGATATTTGCAAGCTTTATGTAAAACTTTGTAGTAAACTATGCAATGCTAAAAACACCCTTGAAATAGTTCTTTAAGAGGGGAAGGGTAGCAATTCTCGTCTTCAACAATTGTTTGCCTATCCACATAAATATTGTTCTTTTTTGGCAACAAGAGTCAGGCAGTGAATTAAAATGAGTGCTGTGTTTGAGTACTTATCCAATTTGTTTTCTGATAAATGTAATTTCATATCTCTCTACTTTTTCTCAGAGATATCATATTTTATGTTGTTAGTGACCCAAAATTTTATTTCTGCATTCCAGTGAAGTAAAAATACAGTAATACAAAAGAATAAAAATTATTTTTACTATATTTCTAACTGTGTACTAAAAGTAATATATTGTGATTATGTAAATTCTTAATATATTTTGTTCTTTACAAATGAATTGGGATTAGTTTCACTAGAATATCTGAATCTTGTGAATTTCAGCTAAGTTGCTATAATTTAAAAATGTCTGGTCAGCAAGAAGGATGTGAAAGAATACTAATTTAATAAATCTGTTCTAATTCTATGTAGGGAAATTGAATGGTGGGGATGCAAAAGATAAGAACAAGTAGAGCTAATTGCCAACTAACCTTTATTCCCTGCTCCTTCACAAAGTTTCTTAACATAGAAGAGATAGTCACCTCCCTCCTACTAGGAGTGGCAAAATGTCCTAGAATAACAAATATCGGAGTCTGCGCTGTAAAGATTCCACTTTTATCTGGCATTTCTAGATTTAGCTACAAACATTCATTGCCATGTAAACAACCTTCACAGGAAAAAGAGAACATCAAATAACACTTAGGGAAAATATTTTTCTCAAACTTGTTAGTACATGCTACATAGTTAATCCTATATTAATTTGAATTATATAAAGTCAGCTCAATTTTGGAATTTTTAATCTTTCATTAAATAGTGTTTTCAACAGAAATTATCATTTGGTCCTGAGTTTATAGGGTTTTAATTATGTTACAGTAATTAATTTTATCTCACTTTGTGACAAAGTCCCTGAATTATGTGCCAGCATAGTAACACATGTGCTGAGTCTTTTGTTTATGCCTTGGCAGGAGTGTTCTCTCCCTCCCAAAAAGATAAATTATAGCTGTGCTTTAGATGCATCTGCTACAGCTACCACTTAAACTGTGTGCTTTTATACCCTTTGTTAAGCTATTCTGCAAAATTTATAGATAGAATTTTTTAATATAAAGTCTGCTTATTTCAAACAATTTTTTAATGTGTTTATTTACTTCTTTTTACTTCAGAAACTCTACCAGTGACTCCAGTGGAAAAAATTGCCTGAAGGCTTAGCGGTTTGTTAGGTACAACCTTACTCTAGCTGCAGTGCAGAGCTGCATCTCTGCAGGGGATCTCAGGGGGAGACTTTGCAACGTATCAGAAACCAGCAAAAGCTTCTGCAGTGTGGAGAAGGGTGATCACAAGGCAGCACAGCCTGTGTGGCTGGAGAAAATTGTTGTGGTAATTTGTTCAACTGTCCAATAATTAAAACCATCTGCTGTCAGTTACTCTGCTGTTTGCCCTGATGCTTTCACATGGCTCTGGTGTGAATCTCTTCCAAGAATGTGCAGCCTTTACTCTGAGAGAACACATACCTTCCTTTTTTTGGTAACTTTGGCTACTAGACTTGCTGTAAAAGTTTCCAAACCTTTTAAAATAACTTACAATTTCCTAAGTTCTGTGACAGGCCGGTTCTGAAGGGTCTAAATTCAGGTCCCTGAAAAACATCAGTTGTGTTGCTGTTGTACTTCTAAACATCAGTGAAGACGAAGCTAAAGTAGCTTCTAGTAGCTGCCTCCAGGTATTTGAGGGGCAATTGCAAAGTTCATGGAGACAAAATCACCTTAATAACAGGTATAATAACAAGGGTGCCAAATGCAGCTTGCTTGTTTGACTTAGGAGTAGGGAAGAAAATTCCCTTCATAGGATGGGGTACTGCAGCATGAGAGCAGGTTGTTTAAAGGCTCTAAAACCCCTTTCCTGGAATGATTTTCAAGACTTAGCAAGACAGAGCAACACTTGAATTGGTGACTTGATACTGAATACTCTCCCACTCAAAGTTCAACATGATCCAGGGCACCTCCAGAGGTTTTTATTGACACAGTCCTGTGTCTTAGCTCTGGAGTGGGTCAGGCAGACTGCAGCCATGTGGTCACTCAGGGCAGCCTATGGCTCAGGGGCCTCCCGTGGGAAGGCATGAGCCCAGCAAGGTCACTCTCCTCCTAAGCCACGCACTCCCAGATGCTCCTTTAGCAGACCTGACTTAGAGCGGCTCACAGTGCTTCCACTACCAAATAAGTGCATTTCACTGTTTTTTTCAATTTGCTAGTGGCCTGGTCTGACTTTACCTTGGCTGCTACTGCCTGAGCAGTAACAGGAATTTTTGGGGTAGGCACGACTGGGCTTATAGGTTCAGAAAGGCCACCTGTGGAAATGTGATGCAATTAGATGTGGGGAGGGGTGAATAAATATCATTCTTAAATATAATTTGCTTTGTCTCTTGGTCACTGGAAATTTATATTTTGAGCAAAATATCCTTCATTTGCTTAGCAAACTGCAAATACTGAAGAATCCATTTATCAAACCAGTAACAAGTACACGTAAAGAGCAGACAGGTAAAGAGAAGGCATCAGGAAGAGACTCATGTTTATTTTATGGTTGAATGTATATGGGCAGGGCAGTCAAGTTATGGCTTGTGTTTACATCTGCAAAATCCCTGAACTAGAATAGAAAATGATGCAACAGTAAACCTAATTGGGTGAAAAAATTATCTTGTAATAGGAAAATTGTTTTTCAGTTCAAAATGTTAGTTTAAAGTTCTGAATAATTTTGAAATCTCAAGGAACTATCTGTATGTGCTTTTATCTACTGGTGTTGCAGTACTTTATTCTAATGTTGGGCATGGGAACTGAGAGCAGGAAAGTCTCCTGTGCAGAAGGCTATGAGGTCATTTGATCATCTGGAGGAATACATTTCCAACAGTGAAAACTTTTGCTTCTCAAATGAATGTAACTTTTTTCATCCATTCTGCCATTTCTTATCCAAATTCATGGACTGTGCACCCTCTTAGAGACCACTTTTTGACATACATATGCAATAGTGTATACCACTGACTACTGAGCAATAACTCCTTTGAATAACAGATAAATATAGAAAGGCTTCAGGCATTCAGTAAAATACATTTCATTTTTATGCTGAAGAAGAAAACTTAATCCTTGGCAACTTGCATGGTTCTAACAGATAAAATTAAACTTCTGAAACATGATAACCTGCTGTATTAAGAGCCTTTAAAAATTATTTTCTTGAACCGTATTTTCCTGTGGAAAATTATTCATTTAGCTCCTCCTTATGTGTGTGATTGCTGACCTAGTAATTGATTGCTTGAACTGTAAGTTTTTAAACAGATACCTGTTTTAGTTTCACAAATATATTAGCTGGCTCTCTTAAGTATTAAAAAATTATTCAGGTGTATGGAACTATATATTTTTGTTACTTTGCCTTTCTTAAAAGACATAACTGCTTTAAAAGTGAAATTGACACATTTGAATTATTGAGCATAATAATCTCTTTAGAAAATATTATTTTTCTTTCATTGCAGACATGCCTCTCAGTGAATTAATCAGATTTTGTCAGATTTTCTGTGTAGAAGTAGGTTTCTGATGAACTCCTACTTCCTAGTTCAAATGAGTACTTTTTTCTTTTTTTTTAAAATAAAGGGTTACATTGCTCCTTTAATAGAATGATTAAAAAATTAAGAGGGCCAAAATCCATGCAGAAAACACTATATAGATTCAGCAGAAACAGTGCAGAGAAGTTACATTCTGGATAATTCCAGATTTAGAGGAGTATGTAGGTGACCATCTTCACTTGAAATTTGCCATTCTACTTGTCAACTTCTGGTTACAAAATATGCATAACTTTTCCCATAAAAATTATTAAAAGCAAAAAAATATATTCTTTTATTGCTTTATTTCAAAGAAATAGTAGAGATATTAATCTCCCATTATCAATTTCTTTATTCCAGGATTCTTGACTGTTGTCAGACCTTTCCAATAGGATTTTGGAATGAATTAGCATTATTAGTGAGGAAATGTGATGTCCTGTCTCTTTGTCAAGAAGTATATTTTTCATATTTTATGTGGCTGATTCACTCACAAATAGATACTTGGCTAAAAGGTGAATTAGTTCAGAAGACACACATGGTAAAGAGGGTGTTGGAAGAGAACCTCGATTATGGAAGTATTCCCACTTTAAGCAATAAAGTCAAAAAGTGAACCTGATGTGTAAATCTGGTTGTTACTAGAGATTCCATTTGGAAGTAGTTGCTGGAAGTGCTCTGGTGTTTGTGTTGCAGGCAGAATAGCTGCTGAGCTTTGAACATTGGCTGAAAAAAAACCATGTCGGCACCCAGTGGCCAGGGGTTGATGTGCATCCAACTAAGTACAGCTATGGGACATCTGACAGAGCTCCAGTGTTCAAAGTGGGTAGGACTGATTTTGGCCCAGCAGGACTGTTGAAAGTCTCTGGTGTCACTTTCTGTGTTTAGTTTTCCTGCAGACCAGCTCTTTGCAGTCCCACAGCCGCTAGTTCCAAACCAGGTGCCCTATTCAGGTAGCAGACTCATATCTGTATGACAAGAAATATTCCCATTGTCTGTCACTGACTACAGACTTGTTTTACCTTACTTGGCTTTCTGACAAGGCTTTTCAGGCATACTATATGTTTTTCCTAGGCTTATTTGTGAGTCTGTTACAGCTTCTTCAATTGTAATAGCAATTGCATAGTGACAAGTCATTGTTCCTTACCTGTTTTGATTTTAGTTAAGTATTGTAGGATTGTGTACTGAAAAGCCATTTTTTTCCCACAGATTCCCATGCACTTCTATGATTAATAGTGTAATAAGTTTCAAGTTCCTTGTAAGATGAGCTATGACCATAGGAGAAAGGTATAGCTCAGAGAACCAGGGCAATAGAGTGACAGCAAAGCAATTAAATTGCAAGCACAGAAGATGACACACACATATCCCAGAGATATAAACAGCTCATAAATGTTCAGTTACTGATCACAGAGGGATTGAATTCTTTGGAATGAAGTAAAATTGGCTTTAGCAATTCAAAATAGAAAAACATCCAAGATATAATAAAGCATACCATTATAATAAAGTTAAATGATACGTGGAATTGCAGACCAAGGAAGTAAAAATGATTTTTTTTTTCCTCATCTCTAAGTGCTTCACGATCTTAGTTTTCTTCTGTTTGGGTTGGTTGTAGTTAATTTCTTGCTCTATGGAAAAAGACAGCAGGAAAGTTGGCTGTGCAATGAGATGGTTGAAAAAATTCCAAGGCAGCAGCTCAGACTTTGGCTTAACTTTGGCACAGCTATGGAGGAATGTGCCTAGATATGAAAATAAAGGTTAATCTGAACATGACAGTGTAGTTTCTCATTGTTTTCTTTGGAAAAAAGATGAAATTAAGTTTTGCTGACTACTTCCTTTAATTAAGCTAATTTACAGCCTGGCCCCATAGAGTTTCATTGAAGAGGTTGCAAACTGGGGGATCAGAGACCTGGTTTGGATTTTTACATTGCCTTTGCAACAAAGGTTTAATTAAGACTTGAAGTCTTGTTTACCCAAGTGTCTCATTGCAGAGGTTGGAAAGAGTGCTTTTGAAATGCATATGTATTCATGTTACTTTTTCACCATCCTGAATTTGCAAGGACACAACACTACTGTGCTCTTCCCAAGTGTTTTTTGTTAATAATCAATCAGTTTTGATTTTTTCTGCTTTGTCTGCTAACATTACTTAATGAATGGTATGCTCATAATTTCAGGATATATTCATAAATTGTAACTTACTTATCTATTAATAAAACCTTATGGAAAGATTAGTTATAAAAAAAGTTCTTGGAATATTGCATCTAGTCTCTTTTTTTTCTTCATATTCTTTAGGCACTTTATCAAAGATTGATAAACAAAATATTCTTAGCAAATGAAAAGGTACTTATGGTGAAAGAAACCTTATGGGAAAATGTTTCAGCTTTTCTTAAGGGTAATTTATGGGCCAAGTCCTTTTAAAAGCCAGTGTATAAGGGAAGCCCAATGAATTTGTGCAGCAGTTATGTAAAGCTAATTTTAATAATTGCATTGGAATAATTTTTAAATTTGCATCATGTGCTTTCTGCCATAGAGCAACTGACTTAAAAGTAGTGAAGGTTTAATATGCTATTATATGGTCTAAACAGATTTCAAGTTGGATACAGTCATAATATATTTTTCCTCAAAAATCAAGTGTTGTAGTACTAGAAAAAAAATCTGATAAACAGTTGATATTGTGCAATCAAATTTGTGTTCTCTAAATTCACTAAAATATTAATATGTATTTCTATATGGCCATGGGTTTATGTAAATTTGGATGACTGGCAGGGCTAGCAATCATGGGCTTAATTTACAAGCATCTTCTCTATTGCTACCTAAAGATATTAAGAATAGAGCAAGCATTTGTGATAATTCTTCGGTAAGGCAGGTGGATTTGGACTCGGATAGAAGGACTATACAGAGATAATATGTTAGAAATAGTCCAAGTCATGGGGAAGGTGTGCAGTGGAGACAGTGAGACCTTGCAGGGCAAGGGGGAGAAATGGAAATAGAGGACAGAGAGTATTTGAGTAAAAGAGACAAAATGGTAATCAGATATTTTAAAAACTGGGAGTTTACCTAAAGCAGGTGGTTTAGACCAGAGGTTATATGTACAGACTTGTATGCTTTAGTAGAATCTTAGATAATTACTTTGCATGCAATGTGGTCTGTGTATTTAAAAAAACAAAACGAAAACATTTGTGTGAGATTATTTAAGTTTTGTTTTGGAGCATTCTGAGGTAGAAGGATAGCAGATAAGTGCTCGTACCTGTGTTCCATGTCTCCTAAGAGCTACATGGTGCATGGTTGTGATGTTAGTTATTGTTGGATGTTTTATACCATGGATGACATGTAGGATTTTTAAAACTTGTTTGCAGTTTTGATCATGTCTGAGTATTTTTGGTTGATGTGTGTGGTATCTGCAGAAACATCTCTGGAACATCGTTGAGTTTTGCATTAAGAACTATGGGGAGCTTGGCCATCAGCTTTCTGCTCAACTTTTTTTCTTCATCTTGATGTTTAATCTCTGCTTCACACCTAGTGGTCTTTATCATAGCTGTTAGTTCAGTAAGAGAATATAGTATCATTTCTTGGTAGCACAGATTGAATGCTAGTGTGAGTAAAACTCCTTGTAGCATAAGTATTTTATAGCTACATTTATTATACATGATGCACATAGTGTGCTTTGCAGTAATCAGAAAAATGTAATGGATTTGGTATGTTACTCAGAGTTAATGATATCATAAATATGCTTTTAGGAGGATAATATGCATAATATGGGGGGCACACAGTATGCATCCTGTCAATGCAAACTTTGGGGAGGATAAAATGACCATGTAAAATGTTTATTGTTTCAGTGGAACAAGTGAAAATGTGAACAGCATCCTGCAGGGCTGGAATATTTGCTGAGGAAGGAAATGCTCTTTATATTCTCAGAATTCTGAGTTTCTGAGAAAAAGAAGAAATAATCTATCTTCACAATTACTGCATTGCTACAAGCTGGATTTACTGTGGAGACTTTGTAAATTGTACTACAAATAGGAAAATTATGTAATCATCTTACCTCTTACTGAAAAACATTACACTGTATACCATAAGAACAAACTGACCAAAAAAAATTAGAGAAGGGATGGACAATTGAAAGGTAGTGAATTAATATTCATTGGCTCTGTCACACAGCAAAACTATTTTTAATAAAAATCTTTGTTATTGACTCTGTTCTGTTGTCTTGCAAAGTTCAGAACTCTTTCACATAGAAAGTCTTCTTTCATCTGCAGAGATACCTCTTCCATGAATGGACTATTGTAGAAAATTGAATTCCTCACAAATTTTATATAGCATAATGGCTTGAAAAATTATGTTCTTCACTGTGGAGGACACTTTTGAAGGCTTTTATTTCTCTTGCATTACTGGTTGGAGCGGGTTTTTCAGTTTGTTTGGTTTTTTGGTTTGTTTGTTCTGGTTTGGTTTTTGGGGTTTTTTGGGTTTTTTTTTGTTTTTTTGTTTTTTGGTTTTTTTTCGTTGGATGTTTTGGTCCTCTTCAAATGTGTCTTTGAAACTTTTTTAGTTAGCTTTCATGGAGTTGTATTTGGCACTTCAGAATAATAATGAATATGAAGGCAAATGCTTTTAATGGAACCATTTTCCATACTGAACGGTTGGGAGTGTGAGGAATAATTTTTATCATTTCCTCTAAATCTTTCTTGTTTTATCTTCATTGTGTCAAATCAATCAACATTTAATTCTGTTCATCCCACAGCAATGAAACTGGCACTTTTTGCTCCTTTCCACTATCAGATGGCTCTTGGATGTCCTAAACTTACATTTTTTTGGAAGGAATTAGGATTATAGTGGCTACATGAGCTTTCTCAAGCCTTTGTCTTTGCAAAGTTTTCAATGAGAAGCAGACCTTCTTTTGCGGTAATGCCTTCAGATAAACCCCAGATGGAACACTTTCCTGAGACTAAAAAGTAATCTGATGACAGCAGCCTGGAGAACAGATTGAGGATCAAGATTTGACGCATAGGTCTCTGTGTGAGGTAACATAGGCAGTAGATGATATGAGTATGTGTACAAGCAGATCTGTTTCTTATGGATTTTAACCTCTGCTGTGCAGAGCTGCCATGCAGTTGCTTGGATGAATCCTATGAAAATTGTTTGTAGGAGCTGACATAAGAACCCTGACAATTGAAGTTAGCTGTGCCTAAATTCAAGTCAGAAAGTCATTTGTCTGGATGTCAAAGAGCATTTCTACAGTACTGTGGTGATGTTTTAAGGCTCAGCAAACGTTGATGTAGATAAGCTGCCAGTTTCTTTATTGTGAGCTGCATTATAGAATAAAGCCCTTCACATAGTACTGCTCATTTCTTAAATATTGTAGCAAAATTAATCTATCAGGCTTTTCTACCAGTCCTCCCACAAAGAAGACAAGGACGGAAAATTTATCTTTTTGGGCGTCAGGATGTGCAGCACCTCTAAGTACACTTCAAATGCAAGATAAAAAAATAGAAGTTAAGAATTCAAACAGAAGGTTCAAACAGAGCTGCAGTCTGACACCCCCAGTCTGTTTCTAATAGTGACGGTGCAAGATGCTAAATCATACTCTAACTTTGGAAACTGTTTTCCTTTATTGTATCTCATTTCCTTATTTTATCTCATTTCTCATTTCAATAATACAGTGATACAGATGATGCTGCCTGCCCAGAGAACCCTTGTAATGACAGATTTCCCAAGTTCACTACCTCTGTCTAAATGAGACATTTTGGTTTGTTTACTGAGTTGATGCTGGTGTTGTACAGAACTTGGTGAAAAACCCTTTGGTATTCACCTTAACACACTGTTGTTACAATCTTATAAAACTTGCTCATATTCTCTACTGCTTTTTACTTCTGAGAGTTCCAAATTTCTTTACTTATATGAAGGGCAACTGGTCCACTTCTTGTCTGTACACTCTGTTGTGTCTTCCCTGAGATACAGAGACTGGAACTACGTGTAGAAATTGTGCTATGTCAAATAGATGCCCTGAATTTTATCACTGGAAGTTGAAGAAATATTCCAGAGTAAGACTGATGCACTTTGTTGTGTGATGTTTGGTGTGGATGATCTTAAGTTTGGTATTTGTAACTGTTTCTGCAATTGAGTAATACAACAGTTCAGCTTCAGGAGTAGAGACTGTTCTCACATGCATTTATTTCATAACAAGCCCAGAATCTGAGAAGATGGTGCACCAATTCATTACCAGCTCAACAGCCATGACATGAAAGAGTAATTTTAGAACCTAATACTTTTTTTTGGTAAAACTTCATTAATTTCTGTTCTGAACTGATCCAGGAACTTCTTTTAAGTCAGTCATGCAAGTCTGGGAGTCACTGTATCTGTTACTTTCAGTGTTTCTTGCAGAGAAAATCAATGTAAAGGCAAATACTCTTTTCATTGTTATGATGTGGAATTGTTACACTATTAATTAAAAGTTATTTCCATGACAGTTTATGTATTAAAGGTTTTGAGGCAGTATACATGTAAGGTTTACTTAAATTATTTTGGAGTCATGTATAATTGAAAACACTTCTTCAGAAAATTGATATATTCAAGAAAGATATCAATTCTAAATATGTAAGTAAGCATATGGGTTGTGTAATTGTGTCTATTGCATTTATCAGACTAAGTATGGTTTGAAACTCTCAGGCAAACTGTTTCTCTTTTCTGTTTCAATTGGAGCCTAAAATGTATTGATCTTCATTTAACATGGAACTTTTTGGGTTGGAAAGGACCTTAAAGATCATTCAGATCCAAGTGCCTCTACCATGGGACATCTGCCAGTACACCAGGCTGTTCAAAGTCCCATCCAACCTGGCCTTGGACACTTCCAGGGATGGAGCAGCCACAACTTCTCTGGGTAACCTGCTCCAGCGCCTCATCACTCTCACAGTAAAACATTTCTTCATGATAGCTAATCTAAACTTGACCCTTTTCAGTTTGAAGCCACTCCCTCCTATCCAATCACATCATGCCTTTGTAAAATATCTGTTTCCTACTCTCTTTTATGCCCCATTTGGGTAAGGTCTTCCTTGAGCCTTCTCTTCTCCAGACTGAACGACTCAGGCTTTCTCAGTTTGCCTTCCTATTATTTTGAATTTATTGTGGGTTTGAGGCTTTTTTTTTGTTTGTTTTTGGATGGGGTTTTTGGGTTTTTTGGTGGTTTTGGGTGGGTTTTTATTTTTTGTTTGGTTTGGGTTTTTTTTTTAATCTTTTCAGGGGCTTTAATATCTTACAGGAAATTAATCTGACTTTATGTGAAGCTCCAGTTTGGGTTTTGGGGAATTTCCCCTTTCATCAACAAAATATCCTTGCAAGGAAAACTTATTGTGTGTGTTGGGGAATTTCCCATTTTCTCTCCAAAATGTCCTAATAGTTGTTTTCATACGCATTTTTTAGCTTGAAGAAGTGAGGCTTTGTCTTGTACAGAGAAGTGATGTAGGCTCAGTAGACAGAAGCCCCAGTGAAGGCATAGAAATTTCAGTGTATTTATACCTCTACATACTATCTTCTTTAATATCTTTGAGAAGCTATTTCATTTACACATCTGTCAGCATCCCTGTAATTTCATTATGCATATTCATATGCCATAAGCAGATGTGCTGTGAATATTTAAAATGTGTGTATATTTATATGTATGAGTGCCTACAGATATTTCTGCTTATGACTGAGAAGAGGAGGAAAATATATACTAAATTGTTTCCTTTAAGTACTTGTTTCAATTATTTAGGTAACCAGATTTTTGATAATTAGTCTTCAAAGTACTTAGAAATTTACTTCCACATTCTGTCTTGTTAAAAAATCATCTGAATTTATTTCTTGCCTTTCAAGTTAGCAAAGATTTTCACACTTAGTGTCTTGTAGAATTGTGTTCTATGCAGACAGAAATATTCAGAGATTTTATGTTCAGGTTGCACAACATGGCACATACCACAGAATCACTGCATGGTTGAAAGGGACCACTGTGGGGTCATCTGGCAATCTGTTCCACTGCTCATTCACCCTCACAGTAAATAAGTTCTTCCTCATATCCAGGTGGAACTTTCTGTGCATCAGTTTCTGCTCATTGCCTCTTTTCTTATTGCTTGGCACCACCAAGATGAGCCTGGAAACATCCTCTGACACCTTCCCTTTATTAGGAGGCTTTGACAAGGTCCCCTCTCAGTCGTATTTTCTCAGGCCTTAACAGGCCAAACTCTCTCAGCCTTTCCTTGTAAAAGACATCCTTTTAATTCACAGTTTTTGTGTCATCTTTTCGTAGTGAGAATGGTTTTATCTGTAAATAAGCATTTGTCAGTGATAAGGTTCAGTGAATGAGTTTTAATTTTCCCAGGAAAAAAAAGGGAGTTGAAATTTGAAGAGTTTGAATTACTATGATACAAAACTTCCAAAGAGAAGTTCTAAGGAGTAAGCTCCCTTTGTTGTTGAACAAAATGAAGCTTTGATGGTACAGGAAAATTTGCCATTTGCAAAATTGTCCTTATGGTTTTTATTGTCTTTGACTTCTCTGGACAATTCTTTGACACAAGTTTTTACAAGAAAAGTCTTCTACCATTGTTTACATCTTTGTTTGCTAACCTACTTTGTGTCACTTCTTCCTGTTCCACCCAACAGGTTTCTGGAATCAGTGTCAAGTTTAAATCTACATGAGATAGGAAAGATAGTAAAATTTTCACTGGGTTAGTGAAGATTGGTAAGAGAGGGAGAATAAGGTTGATCATCTCTTGCTGGGAATGCAAGAAGGCTTTCAGACTTTGTCCTGCAACTTAAGAGAAACTGGCAGAGTAATTGCATATTTTTTTTCAAACTATCTCTTCTCTTGAGTAGAATGATAGATACTGAAATAAAGGTGAGAAGTGGTAAGGTAAAGTAGAATAATCTGAGTTTATGGGAAGAAAATAAAGTGATGTATTGAAGATGGATACAGTCTGCTTTCATGAAGATGACATCCTTTTTTATATTTAAGGACCTGTTGGTTATGTTAGGGATCAACATGAACTAATTAGTCCCATGGGATGCAGTTCCTGGAGGAAAGAGGGATCCAGGACAACTGATTTCTTTTCAGAGATCACCAGTAGCATGTGAAGAATTAGTAAATGGTGTTTCAGGTGTTTTGTGGACAAATGAGAAGAGTTCTTGTTATCATCTTGTCAAAAGTGTGTGGGATGTGACATAGGATCCCTACAAAAACTGCATCAGGTTTTGAAAAACACTGGAGAAACGCTTGTCCAGTGTGGACAGAGCAGTGCAATCAGGGGCTTTTGTCAACAAGTGACTGACAAATGTGCTACAATTGAGTGAATATCATCCCTTCTGTTCGCCTGCTGCTCAACATTGCAGCTAAAAGAGAAGATTGAGTGTTATTGTGAGATAAGTTACTAAGTGAAAGAAAAGATGAAATTTTATGTTTAGGAACTACAATGACAATTATATGGTCACTAGATCACTTGACAAGTTTTTGGTTTGCTCTGTGTAGATCTAGAGTGTAATTTCTAGTTCCTCTTCCTAAAAAAAGTAATAAAAAAAGTTGTGTGCTGAATCGAAATGATCTTTAAGATCCATTCCAAGTCAAACCATTCTACAATATTTTATTAACTAAATTTAAGTATTCGTGATTAGGAAATATTTGAAAAATCCTGGAGTAAAGCTTGCAGTTTCTCTTTTACTTTGTCAATCTAGCGTCCATGAATATTTATTTAAATTTTATCTGTATTATTTTTCTTTAAGCTCAAAATAAAGACTAATGAATTATACTTGATTTATATTCCATGGGAAATATTTTCCATCTATTCTGTGTATCTGTGTAATGTTTTTTCTTTTCAGGTAATGGTGTATTCAGTGTTGCCTACTGTTACATCTGTTCAGCGTCCTCACATACTAGTTCATTAAGATGTCACTATCAAATATTTTGTATCCAAAAATGAAACCTCTGTTTATTAGCAGACGTTGCTTCTTCAAGTTAAATAACAACTTTTAAAAAATATTGGACTGTAATTGTATTTAGGTCATGGAAAATGGTGAAAGTAGAAATATATATTTGTTAATTTGAAATTGGTTCTTGTTCATACAATGTTAAACTGAAGAACTCTGAATATAATTTTTCTTAGAATAAAAGCTTCATGAAATCCCTTGAAGTTCTCAGTGGCGCACATTGCTCTGCCCAGCTCACAGACATTTAGTGGAATTGGTGAGAGGTTTTTTTTTTGCTACAGGCAGTTATGTTCCTGCCAGGGATTATGAACACTGCAAGAAGTTGACAGTTACAGAAATGTTTGTATTTGAATAGTTAGGAACATTGATTAGAAGAAAACTTTTTAGTCAGTGGGTCTTTTCTATTGCTTCTACTTACACATGGAACAGTTTTGATAGGTTTATTTAAGTATAGGCTTAATTCTGGCTGCTTAATTTTCCTTTTTTCATGTCACTTTTTCTGATGAATATGCTGCCTTCAGATTGACTAGATCTTGCCTCTCACACATTCCCTCAACCTGAGCCATGTTTGAGCAACTGTCTTCTATTTCTTTCCTCTCTTGCTTTGCAAAGCAAACTACTTCCTTGTAATGTTATCTTTAATTCAGTCTTCCTTGAAGAGAACTCATTAGAATTAAGCACAATTTTAAATCATACTCATGCTCCGATTTGCAATCACCTTGTGACATTTGTTTGTGCTGTGAGTGTACTGCATTAATAGTTCAGAGGAACTCTGTGCAGCATTTCTTCTCTTCCAGCCATGAAGATGCCAATATTTCTAGTCATGACATTTGTAGTCTCTTAACAATTTTATTGAGCAAGAGCAATTTTTTTTTGGACAGAAGAGTGTCCTCTGGGGAATTCCTCAAGCACACTGTTTCATACTTTTTCCCTTGAGTAAACTGTGCCACGTTTTCTAAGACTTGTCTCTTGCTTCCTATTTTCTTGTTTTACTGACATCTCTGCTAGGCTAGCTCTATCTAACTTCCCATCTATAAGGACAGGATTGATACCAAAATTAAGTACTACACGGCAATTGGTGTATTATAATGATAATGTGTTTTATCATGTTTTGTATTTACACTGTTCTTTAATTACTGCTTTTGTAAATTGTACTGTCTCCTTGCATAATCAGTAAAGTCAGAGTAGATCATCCTTGCCAATTACCTTCCTCTGGAAGGTAATATAGGTAGTTTGCACACACAGTAGTCCCTCCAAATCTTTGTACAGAAAATAAATAATTGCTTGCAATAAGCACAGAGCAGTATAAAAGATTATATGTAGGGTAGTATAATTTGTCTTGCTCGTAATGATTTCATTATTTTAGTTTTTAAACTTAAACATCCCATTGCAATGAAAACTTGCATGTCAAAAGAGTTTTTAATTATCGATTATACATCCTTGCAAAAGTGCAAGTGGATTACAGATGGTTTAACAGACTTGCATACTCATTGCAAATTTCTTAACATGGTACTTGTCACAGTGAATTGACTGAGTAAACGTACTAGAAAAATCTTAGGCCTTCTGCTTTATTAACATGTCATATATGTGTCTATGTATGTATATATATAGGCACACAAACATATGTATTTGTGTGCGTTTGTAAATACTGGTATAGACATGAGTACAATCAATAATTGGAATTCAATTCCTTTTTTTTTTTTTTTCAACCTTACCCCCTCGTAACATTACTATAAAAAAAATTAGGCCTTAAACTGATCTGGAGAAAAATACTCTCCAGAATCACATCTTTAGTATATTAAAGAGATTTGTAAAGACCCACTGAAAAACTCTGAAAGTCACATTCTGTTACACTAGGTAGAAACAGAAACCTTGTTTGTCAGCATTTCCTAACTGCTTGATCCATTCATTGCCAGCTCATCACCCTTAAGGGTCAGACTCTCACTGGAGTATGGAACAGGAAAATGAAACACATGTAGGCAAAGGATTGAATAAACTTGATAAGAAGCAAGCTTTTATCTCTGAGTACAAGGCAGGAAGCATTAGCATAAAGCAGTCAGATTTGTGTTTAAAGTGGTTTATGTCTTCATCTTATATCATGTTTGTGCTTTGATGATGAGTATGTACTGTGAAAGTTAAAGTACTGGGAAAAAATATTAATGCCTTTTTTAATTAATGCTTTGTGTGGCTACTTCAGCAGGCTATGGTGAGTTTTGTTTACTGTTTCCTCAATATCTGATTCTTCTTCATTCAGAACACTGGTATCAAAGATGGAGCTGGGAAGGAGTTTGCATATTAGGATCAATTAGAGTGCAGGAAGAATACAAAAAAGAAATTGAAAACTGACACAAGTTAAAATCGAAGTCTCCAAAGCACTTTGTGAAGACAGGCCAATGATTTTTTGAAGTTGCATTTAGCAAATGGGAATAAATATGTGTTGTTATTATCTATAGTCTGTGCCAGCAAGACAGTCCAACTTCATTGTGCAAGCGGTATAGATTTGTTAGCAAAGAACATTTTCCAGTTGGATGAAAGGTTTTGAGTGCAGCACTTTAGTAAAGGCAGCCAAATGCCCCCTTCAGTCAAGGTGGGTTACTGTCTGGCAGTCTTGGCAAGCAAGCAGAAAAATAACCCTCTGTGCATGTAGATCCTAATTGTCTTGAGCATAACTAGAGAGAACATTAAGTTTGGAAGAATAAGGGCTTCACCAATTAGTGAGGTTCTTGTAATGAAGGCCATTTCTTTTATAATTTCTATAGCAATAGGATAGTAATTTACATTGATTCAGGAGCACACCTAGTGAGTCCTTAACATGAAATACTAGATTCCTCTAAGAGAAGTTTGATATTTGTTCAATGGCAGGAGATAGCCAAGACTCTGCTGAACTGCCAGCCATTAAAGTTGCTGTGCTATGGCCAAGTAATTCAGAGGTATGTAATGGATTGATCTACTGAGTGACTCTTGCCTAAGAACAGGATATGGCTGATGTATAATCAGGATTATCAGTGATCAAACAATAGTAGGTGGCCATCCTTACAATAATATTTAAGAAGTACATTGTCGATTATTACATGTGGCAATGTGAGTGAAATGTGATACTTCACATAAGGAAATCTGTAAGATGTAGTAGAAGTATTAAGAGAAAAATAACAGATAAGAGTATTTTAAAACAACATGATGTTTATATTAAGTGAACTATAAATTAAATGAAAGGTCAAAGCAGACTGAGGATGTAAATTGATTGTGGTCATTTGCTTCATTTTTATTGGTAATCTGTAACTGAACTGAAGTATTGAGCATAATCTGAATGTTGAAGTATCTGAGGCCTTTTAGGTGAAGAATTAAGTGATATTTCTCTTCAGGTCTCACTGCATATGGTGTTTTAAGAGCATAGGGCTAATTCTGTACTGAATTAGAAATTGTGAAAAGGTTCAAAAGGTACTTTTTAAGGTACATATTCAGAGGTACTTTGCTTGACATTTTAAGGTGTTCTCTTGTAGGCATTTTTATAGAACACTAATGTGTATGTTTAATTACCGGACAGGTAGATGTCAAATCACTGCATATACTGTCGTGTTTCATTCATCTGATAGAATCTCTGTGTAAGTGTACTTAAGGAGAAGAGTGTACTTTAAAATAAGTTATATATAGTAAGCTATTCCTGCCAAAAGTGAGCATTTAGTGAAAGAACTGTTGTGGGTCTGACAGTAATCAATAATGAGAATTACTGGTGATACTTCATTACACTGGAGAATTGTTTCCACAATTTTCATGTTCTGGGGAATTGTATCAATTGATTTACTTAGGTAGCAGAACTTGTAGATAATTGGTAATGCATCTGAAAATTTTTATTTTAAAAACCAGGGAAAGACCATTTTTATATTTTGGTCAGTACTCTGATGGAACAGAATCACACAATCACAGTATCAACTAGGTTGAAAAGACCTTGGAGATTTTCAAATCCAACCTAAGACCTAATGTCACCTTATCAACTAAACCATGGTGCTGAGTGCCACATCCAGTCTTTTTTTAAACACCTTCAGGGGCAGTCAGTGACTTCACCACCTTCCTGGGCACCCCGTTCCAATGCCCAACCACTCTATCTGTAAATTTTTTTATTCTAGCCTAAACTTCCCCTGGTGTAGCTTACGACTGTGTCCTCTCATCCTATTGCTGATTGTGTGGGAAAAAAGACCAACTCCGACCCAGCTACAGCCTCCTTTCAGGGAGTTGTAAAGAGTGAGCAAACTTCATTGGAGGAAAGTCCTGCTTATCAAACCTGATTTCCTTTTATGACAAGGTAAGCCACTTACTTGATCAAGGGAAGCCAGCTGATGTAATCTTTTGGGATTTCAGTAAAGCTCTCAACACTTTGTCACAGTATCCTCTGAATTAAATATCCAGCATAGAGCTGGGTAAACATCCACATGTAGTGGGTGAGCAACTGCCTCATGGGTCAGGCACAAAGAGTTATAGCGACTGGGCTGACATCAGATCAGCAATCTGTCACTAGTGGGGTTCTACAGGGCTCCATCCTCAGCCCTGTGCTCTTCAACATCTTCATAAACAACTTGGAGTGAGACTGGATGGGGCACTGAGCAAATTCACAGGTGATACAAAACTGGGAGGAGCTGTTGGCTCCCTTAAGGGCAGGAGGGCTCTAAAGAGAGACCTCAACAACTTGGAGGACTGGGCAATAACCACATGTATGGATTTCAACAAGGGAAAGTGCTGGATTCTGTCCTGGCAGAAGGCAACCCTGGCTGCACAGACAGACTGGACAATGAGATTCTAGAAAGCAGTGCTGTGGAAAGGGACCTCGGGGTCCTGTGGACAGAAACTGAACACGAGCCAGCAGTGCTCTGGCAGCCAGGAGGGCCAAACCCGTCCTGGGGGCATCAGGCACAGCAATGGCCAGCTGGGCAAGGCTGAGAACATCATATCTTACTCAGAGATCACTACTGCAGGCAAGTTGTAAAAAATTTTGGTGGTCCAGTCCAAGGCATTCCTCTCGTGGAAAATTAAACCTAGAAAAGCTTTTGAGTAATCTTCCAATCAGTCTGATGTGAAACAAGAGGTGGAATATGCAAATAGAAGTGAAAAAGGAAAGATACCTTGTGCTTTAGATATATTTAAGCTGTTGTAGGGATACAACTGGCTATTTTGTCATGTAAATTCTAAATAATGCAGTCAAAAGCCTAGTATTAAAGAACTTATTTGTTTCTAGGACATTGAGGAACTAGAAGAGGCCAGGTAAATACAGTTAGCTGGAATTCAGAGGAAGAATTCATCTTCTACAGCAAGTGACCAGAGTGGAAGAGAAGGGCATCTGGAACTGCTGCTTTCTGCTGTTGGGGAGAAACTCTGACTTCTTACCTAACATTGATTGGGGCATCCTAAGCTGTGAGGTGTGGTGTTAATGGGGGGAGAACCTAATTTATAAAACATGCTTAGTATGACTCATGGTTAAGACTTTCATAACTTGACTGCCACATCTTCATTGCACAACTGGTTGTTGTGTCTGCCTTAGAAACCTTTGAAAACTTTGAGACTTCAGCATTAGTGGAAATTACCCAAAAACATACTTTGTATTAAGTTAAATAGTTCTCTATTTGTCATATATTTAAAAGCAAAATTATAAGCTCAATGTAATTTTAATATTTATAGTTCATGTTCTTGCCTCTTTTGCCATAGTTGAGCAGTTGCCATGGTTCCCATTATATTGCCTGCTTTAGAGGCAAACTTCATAACCATGTTAAATGGAACTGAGTTTCTGAAGTGTGCTACACTTGTAGTGCCCTCAGCTGCATCTTGAATTGATCTGTATTTTCCACTGTCTCCCCTTAATAGCATGGAACCAGAGATTTGGGCTAACAAGAAATACAAATATTAATACACAAAATTAATTTTCTTCATCTGTCTTACCAATAAATAGCAACAAATCAAGTGTATTAAGTGTATAAAGAAGTAACTAATTTTTTTAAAAAATAAGATTCTGTTAAATGTGGGTGACACCATTATATGTAGGCACAATAGTTCAACTTTGTACAGGGGTTACTCATCTTTCTAAAAGGATGTAAATGGGGGTAGAGACTTAATATAATTATATTAGAAGGATAAAAAGACTGCGGCAATTTGTAAGATACCAACTTCAAGAAGAGATGTTAAAAACTTGATTTAGATACTTTTGGCATCACAACTTCCAGAAGATTTTTCAAGGGTTTGTTTCACTTTTCTGGTGTATCTTTATTTAGGTTCAACATGTTCTGGACCTCAAAGGGAAAAGTGGTCTCCCACACCTAAGCGTTTAGAAAGACCACATTCTGGTCTAAATTTTTCTCTAATCTGCTTTGATTTCTTCAGGAAAAATATTCTATTAGGAATATGCATTTATTTATACACACAAATATATGTAATTAAATGTAGATATTTTTATATATTAACTCTAGATGATCTTGTAAAAATTCAAGTACTAGCTGGTTCATTCAGAAATGCCTTAACAGATATATACTATGTCAGATGGCTCCATCTAGAATCAGGTTGTTTTTTTCAATGGAGTATAGCTTAAGACTTTGCAAACCTTTGCATTTCACTTTTGCAATATTTTCAATATTGATTTTTATGTGATAGGGATTTGCAGTTTACTAAAATTCAGAACTTAACTGGGGAGGGGAGGGAGAGCAGATGACACATACAACTCAGTAGGCACTTTTTAAGTGTAAAATAAGCATCAAAACAAACTGATCCATTTATAGCAAATAAACTTAAAATCAAACATCTTCCCTACACACCTCCCCCACCCCTGAATGGCAAAATCTTAAGTCCAGCAAAATTAATACTCAAAGCAAGATTATTACTCAATAAGTATATTGTTAACAGTATGTTTGATGGTAGTGGTACCAATATTACATAGCAAAAGTGAAATAAAAATTCAAAATATATTGTTTCTCCAAATTTAAACAGATAAACTACTTGCCACATGCAGGACCCTTAGCCCTCAGTGTACACTCAACAAAATTTCTGCATGTTGTATCTCTATCTTTAAAGATTATTAAGATATATTGATTGGCTGGTGAAACACAAGGCATTTTAAGATTGTTATTTGAAGTTAAACTTCATGTTTTTATTATGGGATTTTTCCTTAATGAGGGTCTGCAATAATTAGTTACCAGAAATGAAATTAAAACTACTTAATTTATTTGAACATGCAAAGGGAGAGTTTTTCAGAAGAACCTCTGCATGTTTTGTGCTGTTATTGCGAAACCAAAAATACTTTTTAAAGCTTTACATTTAGACATGCTTTTTATAAATTACTTGTGCGGAACCTCTTTATAACTTCATTGTGTGTAGGAGATGCTCCCATACAGGCTTGTGCTGCTCTCTTGACCTTGAAACCTCCTCATTTCCCCCATCCATCAGGCTGCTCTGCTTCTGCTTTTATTCTCTTCTGTCAATCAGCTTCCACCGCTGCTAATTAGTGTGTTAGAGCCTCACATTTTTACGTCTAAATTAAATAACTTGTTGGTGAATCCAGCAAATTCTGAATAATGAATTTCTGTCTTGGATGCTCTATGAACATGTACTGTGGGAGAGGTGCTGCATGGAGTGTACATGTCTGCATTCACACCTATGTCAAGAATAGGACTGTTAATTATGGTTTGTGGAGATGCCAAATATAAACAAAGAGCTGTTTTGTAAATAAATTATTTTAAAATAGTGCCTAGTACAGCATTGTGTTTTTGTAAAGGGTAGTTAGATAGATCTGGAATTATAAAGGAATGAAATAATATTTGAGAACAGAAGCATTGATTGTTTCTGCTGTGCTGTGTAAAGGTCTGAATACTGCTTTCCCTATTATTTCCTAGTGAAAGTATTAACTCTTGTTATGTAACCAGCTGTTTACCACTGAATGCACTTCTTTTTTTTTATCTCAAAGGTGCAAAGAGTATGTGCATTTAAAATGGGTCATTTATTCCCTAGTAACTGTCTCATCATCAGTCTGCAGTATGATGAATGTCTGTTGGCTTATCTCTTCCTAATGTAACTCTGTTTACTTGAGAACAATAGTAGACCACAGGGAACAAACTGCTGTGGAGGAGATGTTAAACTGTACACTGCTATCTAGGCTTGTTTTCACATGCTGGGAATAGCAGCACTCAGGCTGTGACAGGGCAGGGACAATTTTAAAGTAATTTTTTACTATTGAAATAAAATCAGTGGAGATGAAGGGGGTATCTAATGAAGAAGTACAGCATGAGACTTCGGAATGAGTTTTAATGTTTAGTCCTTCGTTCTTGTGGAATAAGATATTTAAAGAGTATGGCTGAACTTTCTCTGTTGCCATTTTCACCCACTATTATTTTGGTAGGAGTACAGTATGTTTAAATCATGCTTTCTGATTCAGCAAATTTTAATTTGGTAATATGAATGAATAAATTAAAGGCTTTCCCTGTCCTCATTCCAGTAATGACAAAGTTGATGTGGGAGTGGTAGTATAATTTAGATGTTCTTGATAATAATTTATTAATTATTTGTTGATATTTTTCTTTCTTCCAGCTTTAATGGTGTTGCAGGAGTATATTTTCTAGAACAGAAACTGTTATGTTTGCATTTCTGTGGCCTGTAATGCAGTATAATACTGAAATTTCTTCAGGCATTACTGAAAACCACAGAGAACGATCTTGGTTTTTGGCAGGGCATACATTGAACACACTATACTGGGGTTTTTTTGTATGTACAGCAGTATGTTACTGTTTTTATGTGTTATTAGTGCTGGCACTATGGTAAAACATTAGAAATGCAAAGTTTGTGATA
Source organism: Catharus ustulatus (assembly GCF_009819885.2). Classification (NCBI taxonomy): domain Eukaryota; kingdom Metazoa; phylum Chordata; class Aves; order Passeriformes; family Turdidae; genus Catharus; species Catharus ustulatus. Next base: position 99,500,224 of record NC_046223.1, read on the forward strand.
CAATCCAACATAATTAGCATTTCTTGCCTTAATTGGAAGAATGCAGCATTACACATTAGATCACTGAAAATACATTGAAAATACTACTATCTACAGTTACTAAGGAAGAGTATAGAGTGTCTGCTGGTATGTCACACTCAATCTGTCTATTGTATTGTGATATAGCTGTATTGCGGATTTCAGGGGATTTTTTTCATATTTTCTGAATATGGTCTCAGATTCTTAAGGATTTTTTTTGTAGAAAAGTGGTTTGGTTGGATTTAGTACACTTTACAAAGTACACTATGCTCTTTTCATATGCTCTTTTCAGTCTATGCATAGCTTTTTCTTGCAATTTCTTTCTATATTGCTAACAAAAAAACTTCTATGAAAATTCCTTAGTCATTGAATCTGTTTATTTGCTAGAAAAGGCACTCAAGCTCAGTGTATTTGACTAATTTAGTGAGCTCTTCCATATGTATGACAAAATAGTTCCTTTTCAGTATGGAATGTAATTTTAAATAATGTAGATAATGCCATCTATTTGGGCTAGCACTGCAGTGTAATTTGTGCAGAGTGTGTCCTGTTGCAGAGCACTCCTGAAAGGAGAGCTCTGGCTGTGGTGCTTGCAGTAGTAGTTTCCAGACTTTGGTCTCTGGTCAGATGGGGGATCATGAAGGGGTGTTGCCCTTTAAAGTGCTTTCAAGTGAGTGTTGGGTTGTACAAATACCATGGGGGTAATTAATGTTGATCCAAGAAAAATCTTAATGGGTTAGAGATTCCTTTGCTGTTGGTTGGTTCTGTTCCTGGGAATATTCCTGGATTCCCAACTGGTGATTTACAGTATGAAAAGGCATTAAAAGGAGCACAGATTGATGAGATGACAATGTCATGTGTCCAAATGATAAGACAATTAGCTTATAATAATATTTTATTGAATAAGTCCACTACAAATTTCTAATACAGCTTTTTGAACAAAATGCAAATGGTTGTGGAAATACAGGCAGCCAGGCACAAGGGCTTTACAGAGCTGTCACCATGCATGGATGTAAGATAGGGGAATCCAAGTGTTTTTTGATCAGAAGGAAGAAGATTAATGAAGGAAAGAGTGAGAGTGCTGATAATGATAGTGCTCTAACAGTGTAAGTGAAATACTGACAGTTCTCTTTTTTCCTGCTCTAATGTCTTCATTATATTTTGTGGATGACTTTTTGATTCAGTTGGATTTTCTACAAATTGATCAAGTGACAGAAATACGAAATCCAGTTATGTTCAACTGCATCATATATCAAGATTTTTTTCTGGACTATGTTATTATTATTCTTGAATTATTCTCATACTCAGATACTGTACTATGTTATGACTGTCTTTGTGTGTGTAAAGGTAAAGCACAACTGAAAACTGCCACCATGTTCATTGGATTTCTGACTTTTTTAAATGGTTCATTATAAATATGGGAAACTACTTCTTGAAAATGCAGTTTTAAATTAAGCAAATAATGCAAATTCTTCCAGACTGATTGCATTCTGTGCAATAATCTCACTATTTTTATTTTTTTTTTTTGTAACAGCAGTGTTTAGCTCTCTCTTCTGAATGTCTTTATCATACTTAATTGGCTAAAACCAAAACAAAACAGAAACAAAAGGTGAATGTAGAAAGACAAATTATAAGAATGTAGTCCAAAGACCTGGCTCTTTTTTTCCTTATTTTTTTTCCTATGTTTTATTGGCCAGATTTCAGATTATGCTTAACTATGATGTTTGTTGATGAAAAAGACTTTTTCATAAAGGGCTGAAGGTCTGTGAAGGTAATGAGTGTTATCTGGGAACATCTGCACATAAACCCAGATTGCCACTCCGTCTCTCCTTGTGCAGGCTCAAAAAAATGGAGTAGTGATGCATTTCCTTGGCTCACCTGCTGTTGTTCCTTCTGCAATTCCAGGATCCCTATGTCCATGAGAAAAGCCAGGCGTTTCTAAGGGAAATGACTGCGGGAGCAGCCAGCAGCCAACTGAAACACAGACAAATTACAACTTCCCTCAGTTTTGCAGACAAGTGAGAGTTTCACATGGGTTTTCAGGGAATTTGAGGAGTGAGAAAGGAGCTCATTCCTTGCTTTTTGTTCTTTCACAGGAAATTGTTTATTTTGGCTTCAGGTAATGGACTCTTGCTAACTCCCTGAGGACATCCTGGAGATCTTGAGTGATGAATTTAAATATGTAGAATAGAAAGTTACTAGTTAAAGGAGTTTTCATTTTCCTGCAGTCATAGGATAATAGTGTTTGTGCAATTGAAATTATGAAGAAAAGTAACATTAGCATCCTTCCACTTAGACATTTTTTGTCTGCCTTGGTAAGAGAGGCAGTAAGGCAGTGGACACAGCTCTTCAAATACCTAGTGTTTTTCATTTTAGTGTCCTGCTCAGTTTGAGGGTTTTTTAGTCAGTGTTTACCAAAATTCAGCTTTCAGCACAAACAACCCATATGAAATGTACAGAACTGGCTATTCAATGTGATACTTGAGGAACTTTTTTCCTGTTTGCATCTTCTACTTTGTGAAGCTCTTTATCTAACTATCCATTGATTTCTGAATCAAGAAATGAAAGGGTTTTTTTAATGAAGAATTTATGTTTGCATTTTTTAGGTGACTGGAGAGATAATGATACAATTTTGGGAAACTGTATTGATTAATATTAAATTAAAAGGACGCCAAAGTCTAAAAAAAACAAACAACAAATCCACACATTCAAGAGCTCAGGAATACCCATTAATAAAAAAAATTGATAACTTAGACTATATTTTGGCAATACTTAGATAAATATCCCTATCAAATTATTTACTATCATTGATTAATACATTTAAGTTCAAAAGTTTCATATGTTTTTCTCATTATTCAGTTCTTGAAGGCATTTTTTATGGCTTTTTACTCAGTTTTTTTTTTTACTGAGGTGTCATAAGTTGCCCTCTATTGCTATCTGATGGCAATTGTCATAATTTTAAAAACCTATCTTCATTCTGGTTTTATTTTACTTTCTCGGATTTTTGCAATTTATAAAGTCTGATTTTTGCTGATTTCTAATGACTTGCCTATCTTTCAGGATTTTTTTTTTCTATCTTTAATGGCTACTTTGCCAAAATATGCTTTAATCTTACTTTCTTGCTTATGCTGTCCTTTTTTAGTTCTTTTGGTCTCTTGACCTCTCACATCTCTGCTTGTTAGGCTGGTAATCTGCCGTTTATTTGCATTTTTTCATTGATGTTCCTTTCCCCTTTTCTATTCATTTATTCTCTCTGTAAGGCCTTAGCTTTATGAACAGTCCATCAAGTGGGGTGCAAAATTACAGAACAGGGGCTCTGAACACTCTGAAGTATTTTACAGCCAATTAATTCACTCATGTGTCTTTAGAGGGTATATTCTCTAGCATAAGGCTTGTTCTTCCATAAGTACAGTTTGTTTCTGAGGTTTGCTCATTTTTGTCTGTCCTTATACTTTCAGTGCTGGTGTGACCAACAAACTTCTCAGCAATCCCTGTTGACACACACCCCATTTCCATCCCTGGCTGGAAGTGTCCCCTGCTCTGCATGTGCCCCTGCCATTTCCCACAGTCTGCTGGGGCTTGTCATGGTCCAAAAGCCCACCTGAGATCCTGCAGGCAGAGCAAGGTGCAGCACACCCAGCTAGGCACTGGTGGCCTGTTTGATTTCAGTAGAACTGGATTTCATGAGTGCTGTTGTTAAATCCTGGGTACATATTAAAGTGGTTTGCTGAGTTCGGTCTTGAGCAAATTTTGAGTCACTGACAGGTGACCTATTCTGCTAGATCACCTATTTTTTACAGGGAGCCCTGTTTTCCCATTTGATGTAAATGCATTCAAACTGTTGTATTTTTTTAGGACAGTGACAACTCTTCATTCTAGCCATTATGTGTATCCCCAAAAGAACTGAAATAATTATAGTGATTTTACAAATTTTACTATGTGTGAGTATGGAAAGATTTCTACTTGACTGCAAAACCTGACCTTACTATGGTTAGTGTTATTTAAAATTTATGATGCTCACTTTGTTTTTAAATTAATCCCCTAAAACACTTTAAAATACATTTGTTGACACACACTCATCTGACCTCCTGTCTGACCCATCCCAGGAAGCTACTGTTATGTTGTAATTAAACTACTGAAATAAATCCATGAGACTGTTTTGCAAAATTCAGATATTCATGCGGCATTTATGCCATGTCTTTATATTCTTTTTGTGAGATGATGACCAAGGACTTGGGCAAGGGCTATGACTTTCTGTCTGCACCATGTAGTGCATTTTACATAATCTTTGTGGATAATGATGTTTTGCGTACTGAGGAATGTGCAATGAATGATACTAATTTTAGTAATGAAATAAGTTCTTTAAAAAATTTAGAATAATTTTAAATACTTATAGTATTTCATCTGTAGGTGGCTGAGAGCAATTCATAATGGAAAGCAGTGTTTGCCTAAAAAAATAAAAATATAGAGGGCCAAATCCAATTGCTGGTCTTCCCTCTAATCTGAGAACAGGGTGCAGAGCACTGAATATTTTCAGTATTCTAAAACTGTATTATTTCCAGTCTCAGATGTAAGAATTATTTGGGCACTATTGAAATTCACAATGGAAATCATGTAGTGTAGGAGAACACAATTTGTGTCTATGTGTATGTTGCTTATTGCAATCTTACTTTTCCCACTCACACAAGCTTCTTTAAAATAATCAGCTTAAACTCACTGATTCCACTAAAGATCTAGATATGATCTTTACTTCCTTTGGCTGTGTTGCTAAGGTGGATTTACCATCTTAAGGAATGTTACCCCCATTGCAGTCATCAGTACCTTCCAAAAGAATCCTGTCAGTTTCTTCTCTGTGAAGAAGTGACAATCCCTGCTGTAGGCAATGTCATTGTTTCAGTAGGGATGATGTTCTTTTCTTGGTCTTGTTTTCCTCATTTTTTTCTCTCCATATTACTGCTATCACATGATGTATAAAAACAAGCCAATAGGAAAATATCAAACAAACACACAAAACCATTGTTTTCTCTGGAAGAAACCTGTAGGAAAATATCAATCTTGAGGCTAAGTACTGCAGAGTAAAAAGCTCAGCATTATAGTGGGGAAAAAAATAATTTGGAGTATGCCTTCTTGTATTGTGAATTAGCTGTCCTGTTTTGGAATTCTGTGCCAATGATATGAATAACTATAAAAGGAAGACTTATTTCTGTATTCATGTGGGACAAAATTAAATATTCAGAAGAATGCTCACACTTTTATTTCTGTCTACATGATAATTTGGGATACTTTTCACATGTAAACCTAACGTGATTCCCCAGAACAAGGTTCCAATTAAAAGAAAAAGAGCTCTTTTTGTACATGGAATATTAATTATCCCTAATTTAACATGGAGAAGACTGAGTCAGAAATGTTGAAAGGCCTTTCTTAGGGGTATATCCAAAAAGAAAATCTACTTTATACAAAAAAGACAGTGATATTTTGTAGTAATTATAAAGGAAAAATAAAAGAAAACAAGCAAGCAAACACATAGGCAAAACCATAGGCAACTTAAACTGGAGTAGGTGTAGGTGACTATGCAGGTACCTGCAGAAATGGTTTGGCAGAGAGAAGTTAGGAAAAGGAGAGAAGACATTAGGGGAAATAGTCAAGGTGGAAACTTGCTGCATCAAACAATGACTTTTAAATTTAAGACATAAATTACCTTTTGGGGAATGCTCATTTTTATTTAGGATATCTGACTCCATCATTTTTACATCTTTAGTTGGGAAGTTGAACAAGAAAATTCAGCATCAAAATTAGAATTATATAGTTATGTAATTATATAATGCAATAATATGGAGTTCTTGAAAATCTCTGGAAACAGACCCTTTAAATGTCTGCAAGCCTTTATAGCTGAAAACATCAGCCACACTTATGGTAGCCACTGGCTATTTGTATGTATGGGTAACAGTTGCATACACATTAGGTATGCTTATTTGCTAATTTTGATAGTTTTAAAAATGAGATTTTTGTGTGCACTAGGGTTGTGTGTTTATGTTGCTGGTGATGGCTTGGGGAAAATGCACTGATAGTGGAACAAGCGCAGTTCTAGTTGTTTAATTGGGGTCAATAATTGGTCTTCTTTTACCCTGGGAAGATGTCCTTACAAAGTATGTGTGACTTGAACGTGTCTGAAGAAAGTGAAAGCTATATGTTGTCCGATATACCTGATCTTCGCCATTAGGAAAGTTCAGCTGTGACAAACCTAACTTAGATGGATACCATGTGCAGAGAACATAAAGTGGTTGAGCTAGGGATGCCTGTGATTTATGAACAGGCTGAGAGACATCATTTTCTTCTTCACTTTTCCATTCATTTCTCTTTTTTACCTTTTCAAACAAAGACTAGTTTCATCTTTATTTAGTGCCTCTTTCTGTCTTACTCATTTCCTCTTGTTTGGCGGTGAGGCTGGCCTTTGCCTATCATCAGATCATAATGCCAACTTCTGATTTTGTCACAACTTGCTTTATTTCAAATTATGTTTTTAGAAGTTTTATTTTTGAATGGGTTAATTTTTTTAAAAAAAAGCTTCCTTATACTTCAGCTCTAATATATGGGAAATTGCTATTTCATCATTTCTCTTTTGTGATACTGCTTTAAGACATATCTTGCATGAGAGGCACCTTCAAAGGGAGATTAATTTCTGAGTTCTTTGGGGATCTCTATCATTGTTCACTGAACCTCAGGAAGGTTAGTATAAATATCTTCTTATCTTAAGGATTTCAGTAAAATACCTAGAATTTGGTGATGAATCTGGGCTGTGTTATCTCTGTACCTCTGTACAGACAGAACAACGGATTTTTGGTCCATAATTAAGGTTCTAGTTATTGTGTACAATCAGTAAATCCATTTAGCAGGAGGATTAGTAATCCCTTTTCTATCTCCAACTTTTATAAGATTTTATTGGTTTTGACTGTAAAAGGCACTGAAACTGTTCAAGAACAATTAACTGTTCCAGTCCTAAGATATATCGAACACATAATAGAAAATGAAAAATTAATTTCTTAACTGCAATTCAATAATTTCTTATTTAGCTAAAAATTACATTTTATAAGATATATGCTTACAAAAATATTCCTATTGTTTTTATTGATGTTTTGAAATATTTTTAAATTATTTTTTTACTTTTATAACTGTTACTCCCACCCTTTATTAACTGCCCAATTATGTGGAAAACCCATTTTAAAAAAATATAAAGAAATTTCTGTCAGAAGGGCAAGTAGTTCATTGGGTAGATGCCACTGACATGGGTGCCCTGGAACCTGCAATTGTATCTGTCACCTGTTTTAACATTACTGCCTAATACTAAATAAGCTGTTCTAAGTTCTCCCTCAAGCCAATGTTTCCAAAAGTTGATTTTTAAAGGGTGAGAGAATACACATGTAACACCAGGCTTGTTTCCATATGCTCTGTGCTCATACTTTATGTAGACACATCAGGCTGAAAAAAATGAGAATGCACTTGTCTTTTCGTGACAGCAGCTAGCAATCTGTCTCCTTGCAGGTTTATTTCAGAATTTTTCTGTAAGTTAATTTGAACAGGTTTCTATTATCTGACTCCCAAAATTCCTCTTTTGTTCAGTACTGATGAAGTAGAGAAATGGTCAGTAGGAGTTATGAGTCCCAGGTACTCTTAATGGAGAAGTATCTTGTTCTTGACTGCTGTATCCTTCATTTTACATTACAGTCTTAAATATCTTTGAGAAGGGCAATAAATGTGGATCCTTGGTGAGATCCTTGGAGAGGTATTAGAGCAAATTCACCTGGAATCCATTTCCAAACACTTGATAAGCAGGTTTTGGAAGTACTCTACATTTATTTATAATGGGGAAATTTCACCTGACCAGCATCACAGTTATCCATAATGAAGTTATTGGATTGGTGGATGAGAGTCTAAGAGTAGAGTTTATCTTGCATATAGCACTTTTTTGACACTGGCTCCCATCATGTTCTCATAGACAAATTGATGGAGTATGTACTTGATGAATGGGGAGGCGCAATTTAAAATTGGCCATAGTCAAAAGAGTTGTGATCTGTGGCATGAAGTCCGTGTTGGGGGTGTTCACTAGTGCCACAGTGAGGAAATCAGTAATGGATCCAGTACTGTTTACCATCTAAGGACTGTGAAGTCCTCACCCATTGGATGCTGGGATGGAGAAAGCCCTCAGAAAGTTTGCAGATGGTACAAAACTGGGAGGACTGGCTGATAATATCAGATAGACTGATGTGAAGTTCAAGAAAGGGTAGTGCACAGTCCTGCACCTGGGACAGAATAACTCCAGACACCAGTAGAGGCTGGGGGCTGAGAGGGTGGAAAGCAATTTTACAGGAAAGGACCAGATCCTAGTGGTCACAAAATGGAACTGAGCCAGCAGCTCTCTCAGCTGCGGGGGAGCTGATCCTGCCCCTCTGCTCAGCCCTGCACTGTGAGGCAGCATCTGGAGTCCTGTGCCCAGTCCTCCATTGCAGGGAGATAAGGCATGCTGGAGCAAGTCCAGCAGAGACCCAAATAGATCGAGGAGATGGAGTATCTGGCATATGAGAAGAGGTTGAGAGAGCTGTTACTCCAGACCTGAAGAGGAGAAGGCTTGGAGCAGGCAGTTTAGTAGGCAGTTTGGTCCTTGTTATTCTGAAATTGCCTTAGACATAATCAAATTTAAAATTATACTACTTATTTAATTTCTAAGTGTAATTTTCATTTCTAAATGACAATATTGCATATGTTTATAATTTGTTAATGTACCCTTTGCTTGTTCAGGAACTTGAATTTAGTTTGGGGAGATCTTGATAGTAATTGGCAAAATTCTTCAGATGGATTTTATGTAAGAAATCTGCAGAATCCTGAAATATGTCCTTCTACATGTATTTTTATAGTTAGGATAATAACTATGCTATGAATGTTACAACTTGAAAAACTGTCAAAATGTGTGACAAAATTTAAACTAATTACTTTTACAATGAAAGCCTGACTTGACTGAGAATTTTCAATTGACTTCAGCTTCATTGGGACTAAAATTAAATCCCTTGGATTTTTTTGAGCATTTGTGCTAGAATGCTGTTCCTCTTTTATAAGAAGAAAATAATAGCTGAGTTTCAGGTACAAGCAATGGAGAGAGATTATCTAAGATTACTCCCAGGATTTTTAATGGCCCATGAACACCAGTGAGAATCATCTGAATACAGAAAATGTATCCCTGTAGTACAGAAATCAAAGGAGAGTAACAAAGGCTAAAGTAAGCCTTTGACATTCATATAATGAGAACTTAAGAACAGAGGAGGTGCCCAGTATGGCACCTTCTAATAAAAAATCTTTATCTGCAAAACAGAAAATCCTGACATAATGACATATGATGCCTTACGTGCTGTGGTATTGGAAAAAAAAAGAAAAAAAAAAAAAAAAAGCACAGTAAAGTTTCAGCTGTAGAAATAGTTAAGTCTGAAACCAGTATGTCACAGAGAGACTGAAACAGTAATATTCTCAGTGTTTATGCCTGTAACACTTCCATAGAAAAACACATAGTTTTCTTGTTTTCCACTGTGCAGACAAGGGGTAGTAGAAAATATGGCAGTATTTAAAAGGGATATAAAATGCACATAAGTATAGATGTGGCAACAAAAATGGGAATAGGTAAGAAATGATCAATGATCATTAAGTTGTCTCATCCATCTTTGGGCTGGCACAAGACAAGTAGGAAGTACTAGAATGCAAAGGCACAGTTTCCATTAATGGTCATCCTGGAGAGCTGTGTGATAGTGGAAGAAGCAGTGGTAAACCTCAGGCAGGATCCTGTTTACAACCAACTGTGTTTTATGGCTTCTTGTTTATCTACACTTTTAAATATTGGATGCCACAGTTGCTACACACAGATTTTGTAAACTTTGTTTACTTTTTTCACACATATTTTAATACTCTGAGTAAAGCTAGTATGTCAGGTTCTTCTACGGATTAGTAACCCATGGTGATCATTCCTGCAAAAGATGTGTTTGTCAGTGGGCAGCTACTCTTTTCCTTAAGCATAAAATTTCTAGAAATTACCTTTTTTTAAAATATTCATTTTCTTTAATTTTTCTTTCCCTTTTATTTATTACTGATAATTTCTCTTACTGTTTTCTGTTCTTATTTTAAATCTTCTCTTCCTTTTCCCTAACAAAGCTTTGTTATACCAAGAACTATTCTCCTGTCTTTTCACATCCATACCTCCACTTTTGCTCTCCCTCACAAAATACAATCATGTTTTTTACTTTGCAAATTTAACTTGTATACTTGCATAAAACTGAAACTGTTGATATTATATTTAAGGTCATGTACCTTTTCTGAACACAGACCTTTCATAAGTGTGCTTCATGTATGCACAACAAAGGAATTTGTATTCTCAGTGTCTCATTACCAAGATACTTGTGCACTCTTGGACATTAGTACCTTCAGCCTTTTCACTGTGAAATCACTAGGATAACCTGGCAGTAGTTCTGCCGTGGTACTTGTGGGACTTCATGATGCTGTTGATGTTGTCTCGAAAGGAACAATTAAAATTTCTGCTTTCTCTAACTGTCAGTGGTTTTGTCTGTATCTGAGTCTGTTTTAGTTCTTTGGTTCTGTGTTCTGAGCTTAAAAAAAGATCCCTCAGTCCCATCCTTTTCTCCTGCCATTTCTCAGTGATAGGAGTTTGCTTGTACTGTTCTGGTGAATACCTTTCTGGGACAGGAGGGTTATCATGAGATTTCCTGAATCCTTGGGTTAAAAATTCTGGTGTCGCTTTGCCAGCTGACCTATGTTTAATACTCTGCTTTTCTGAGCACTGATGGCTGCTTATGTTGTGCAGGAGCCTTCTTTTCCTGACTCACTGCTGTTCCAACCTTTGCTCAGAGAAGTTGGTGCTCCTGTGCCTCGGTTGCCTGCTCCCCCACACTTCTCACTGGCAGGCCCAGCAGAGGCACTGCCCAGACCTTCACTGTGCCCTGCTGACCTGTGAGTGCAGTCACAGCTTCTTCAGTGACCTTTGCCATGGTCTGCAGTGGGTGACACAGATCAGCTTCACTCCCAGTCTGTGAGAATGAGACTTTCCATGTGGTGCCAGTGCTCTGTGACTAACAGCATCAAGATGACGCTGGACAGATGGTTATGGATCAAATTAAATTCTGTTGCACATTTATCACTCTGAAATACAGATTTCTGGCAACATTTTAACAAAACCTTAAAATGTCCAGCTCTTTTGTCAAGCATCTTACTTTTGAATCCTTTTTACTTTGATTGTTTCCTACCTAGTTTCCTTTCCTGGCTTTATTCTCATTCTGTGATACATGCATCCAATTGTATAAATGCACCTCCATAGGCTTAAGTCAAATAATTACAGGGTCTGTGTATCAGTCAGTTGCATGTACTGGTTGTCAATCAGCAAATTATTGAGATTGAGAAGGATATATGAAACAAATTTTATATGCAGCCACCAAAATCAGACTTAGCTCCAGTTACAGTTTTTTGGGTTTTTTTCTTAGTACTTACTGATCTTGTTTGTCTGGATGCTAATCAGACTACACTGTATATGATTTAAAAATAGGAGTTTCTTTGAATTCTGGAGAAACAATAATTCATCCCAGACCATGTATTTTTTAAAAAAGAGTTGAATCTGTATTTCCACTTGCTATTTCTGATTATACATTTTCTCACTTTCAAAATGTTGTTTAGAATACTCATTATCCATCTTAAGAAATCTTTGAAGTCTGAATTAAAATAAATAATTGAATTTTCAATATTTAAATTACCTCCAGTTTTGCTTTAATTACTGAGTATTGCAAAAACCCTTCAGTTTTCCTATGTTTCCTGTTTCTTCTGTGCTATTTTCTTTATATATACTTCCAGTTTCTGAAGGACAGCTGCTCAAGATGTTGAAACTGGCTATTGTTACTTTGTTCTTGTTGTTGTTATGTTTGTTTGCTTTGTTTTTGTCATCTGCAGAAAACTTTAGTACTTTTTTTCCTAGTTGGACCTACTTTCTTTTCCACCTTGTTCAGAAATTAAACACTTAGATATGGCTTTCTTCTTGGTTTTGACAGAGTAACACAACAGTTTAACAGGACTTGTATCAGTCAAAAAGGGAGAAAACAAGGGCAGGATGAATCAAAATATGGTATTCTATTAAAAAAAAAAGCTTTTTTATTGCTCTTCCTTGACTATTCTATGTTAAGTAAATGTATGAGATTTTTTTATTATGCTTTTAGGGGTTTTTTTGTCTTTTGATATAACAACAAGAATATTTAGTAATCAACTGAAGCCCCACCAGGGTAATATGCATGGTATCAGCAATAGAAATAATCTCACTAATTTTCTGATCATCTGTTTCTTAAATAATGTCCGAGGGGAATGTTGCAGGGTTTTTCCAGCTATTGCTAAGTGGTTTAGTCTGAACTGTGAAATTTTTACTTTCTTGTTTGACTGGTAGGAAACTGCTGTAAGCATAGCAGCATCTTTATATTCTGAGGTTTTATAGTCTTAAGCCATTTACTTTAAGATATGATCTAAATCAAAATAAAACTAGGCAATTTTTCTAATAGTTTGAGCCTTGGCAATTTTCTGGGCTAGAATTTCTATTAGAACATATTTAACCATGTGTCTCTATTAGCATTTGTTAGAGTTTTTAAGAAGGCAATTTTTTATTCTGACATGACATTCTGGAAGTTCATTTTTCAAATGTGCAATACAAAATTCAAATATTTGTGTCGGTGTTTTGAGAGGTATATGAGAATGACAACAATCAATCATATCTAATTAGCTCATTATGTACTGATCTGGCAATAATTAAACAAAATATTAGTGCTTACTGATTAGGATCACAGATATTATGAACCAGCTGTTAACCACTTTTCTTGCAAGGCTAATGTCATTAACAGATATGTGTCCCTAAGGCTATTTTTGACTATTGATTAGGTTGTGATGTAAGCAACAAAATAGACTTTTAAATTTTGTATATTGAGAGAATCTTTTCAAACTTCTGTTACCTGGAGTATCGCCCTTGAAAATTGAGGAAAAACTGCTCTGAGTTGTTAGAAAGTGATATTGTCATGCTGCAGTTAAAATCTTGTAAAAACTTGTCATGCAAATGCACCTTGTAAAACTGTGTATATTGAAATGTCAATCCAAAATATTTTTATTAATAAATACAGATTTAAAAAAAATTAAAATCTTTATCATAATAGTACTATCAGAGGTGCATTTTTCAGATGCAGTCAATCCTTTCAGGAAAAATTCACTCAAAGATTTCCTGAATATCTAGTTTTCACCATCTTTATTTCTGATGCTGATTCTTATCACGGAGTGCATTTAAAATTTACAGTGCATTTTAATTCAGTATCTTTAGTCTTAATGGATTTATACAAGAATCAATGGTGCCCATCCAATAATATTCCACTGGCCTTGATGTTGAATGTGAATCCCCTTTTTGAAATGAGTTATCAGAAATTTGTGATTTTCTTCACTGAGAACAATTGCGAACATTATGAAACTATGGAATTGACTTACAGCTCAAATAAAAATGCATGATCTAGTATCAGTCTTGAAAAATGGTATGACAAACATAAGTACTCCTATTAGCTTCGTACTGAGGCTATAAAGCAGTTGTGGGGTTTTTTTCCCTGTAATTTTCTGTGCATTTGTTTTGTGGGTGTGCTTATTTTGAATAGGAGCTGAAAGAAGCTGTGTATGTTCCAAGTACATCATAAAAGTATAGCTATTAGGTCGGTTTGATTGTATGTCATTCTAGTTTAAAAGGTGGGGGGAGTTCATTGATTTTGTGATACTAGAAATAGTTCAGTGTTGAAAATTCAAATTGACACTGTTTCTTTCCAACTCGAGTGAAATTCATACTGAACTTGGTGTTATCTTAATTTGAAATATTTCCCTCCAAGCTACTTTGAAATATTTCCCTTTGGACGTGAGCAGTAGTGTATGGGCTGGACCACTGGGTAAGCCACAAGTTTCATCATCAGCACAGCTGGTGTTGGTCCTGTTTCCCAGCTGCAGGGCTTCTTCTTAGGGAAGGGAGCAGGAGCAGCTGCTGGTGGATGGACTATGAGTGGGGCTTCATGGGGAGGGTGTGAAAAGGGGGTTGTGAGATGAGGTGGGGTGGGCAGGACTGCTGGGCCTAATGGATGCTAGGGCATTGCTGCATCCTTCTGTACAAGGAAATTGGATGGTTTGATACTGCTGAGAGTGGGCAGTAGTACTTTAGAGCAGAAAGATGCTGCTCTCATCCAGATATTTTCTATGTCATCTTCTGACATTTTTATCTATAGTGGCAATAAGCATGATGATTTTTTTTCCTGATTTTTTAAAAATTAACATGTTTTTTATGCATTTGTGTCTTAAAACAAAGAATCAGTTTTGTTGTTAACAATGTTATTGGTATTAGTAGTATTTCAGTGTAAGGAAATAAATATGTTTGTTTTCTCCTTTGTTGCCACAGCCTCCATCTAGATGGGTGGGTGGATGACTGTTTCAATACTCAGACTGGGGGTAGTGGTTAATGGGGTATCCTCTCCCTGAATTGTGGTGTTGTGGCAAGTGGTGTTCTTCAGATGTCTGTCCTGTGACCCATCTTCTTTAACATTTAAAAGAGGGCACAGAGGGCTTGTTTTCAGGTTTGCTGAAGACAGCAAACTGGAGGGTGCAGTCTAGCATTGACAGACACCTAGGCAGGCTAACAAACAGACCGCCAAGAAATTATAAAAAAATAAATTAATAAACTCATCCAACAAGTGCCACATCTTGTACCTGGGAAAGAAGTGCCCCTGGCAGTGATGCAGACTGGGATCTGCCTGTCTGGGGAGCACCTCGTATGAAGAGACTCAGGGGATCCTGATGGGTGGCGAGTTATACCTAGGCCAGCAGCAGAGAAGTGAACATTATCCTGAGCTGTACTGGGAGAAGCACAACTAGGAGATCAAGGGAAGGGATTATCCTTCTCTCCACAGTGCTCATTAGGATGTGTGTAGAATGCTGTAGGCAGTTTAGATTCCCCCAGTACAAAAAAGGCATTGAGAATACAGAGAAAGTTCATTGTGGAGGCAAGAGGCTGTCGAGGGCTAGAATCACTTCCCCTGTGAGGGAGCTGGGGTTGTTCAGCCTGGAGATGGTTTCACCAGGACCTAAACACAGCCTTTCCATGTCAACGAGGGTTCAAGAAGATGGAACCAGGCTCTTTGTAACAGTGTCTGGCTGGACAGGAGACAATAAGCAGAACTTGAAATGGGACACAGTGAAAAGCCTTTCCTCATGAGGACAGTCAAGCAGTAGAGCTGGCTGGCCAGCAGTGGGGAACAGCCTCCATCCTCAGAGGCCTTCAGCCAGGCTGGTCACAGAATTGCCTTGCTTTGGGGCTGGGCTTCACACCTTTCCAGATCCCCTCCTACATGTGATGGTAAATGATGTTTTCTCTCCTAATACAGGAGTCTTTAACTACTCTTCTGAGATATGGGACAAATCCTTACCATTTCTTCTCCATAACATTTTTCAAGATGCTGCTTCTGACTTCCAAGACCACTCACCCCATAGTACTGGGGAATCATAATCTATCCTCTGAATAGTCGGTTTAATGGCTTCATTATCATTATAGTCAGAATTTCTTAAAGGAAGGAGTACTGAGGTTAAGTATTTTTGTCTCTGCATTTGTGAAACAGTGTCATTATATGTAAAAGTTGTAGTATGTTAAAGTTGAGAATAAGGAAAACTCCATGTATAATTACAGGAAAAAACATACTCTGTAAGAGAACTCTGTATGACTAGTTTCAGCAAGTTGTAATTGATTTCTGTCTGCTTTTAGTTTTACTGAAGGGCTCTTTGTGTGTTTATGGTGCTAATGGAATCATTGATTGATTCTCTGTGCTCCAGAGATGTTACCACTCTCACTATCTACTGCCTTATCCATTTGTTGGTCCATTGAAAAGTGTGTATTTTTTTTCTTACTCAAGGCACCTTGAGCCTGGAATTATCATCATGAAAGACATGGGCACATTTTTTCTTAGGGTACAGTTACCTTTCAGATTAAGTGCTATGAAAATGGTGATTATTTTTAAAGTTTGTTGTAAATGTCACTCACCCATTATCAAGGCCCCTAAGTGATAAACTTCTTCAGGCCTTAATAGTTATTTTTCACCCATAGCAGTTGTAAAATGTTCAGTCCAGGTGTCATTGTCAGGTTTTCTCCTGTATTCATATACAAGAAGTCACATAATTTTGAATATTAGTGTGAAATATGTCTAAATGGGATATTCTTTTCTGGGATTTTGCCCTGAGAGAGGATTATTGGTACCATTTGGGCAGATGTTTGTACAGTTTTCTCTCAGAATCCCTTAGAAATGGATGTCCATAATTTATCCAAGCAATCTCTTCAAGGACTTCCATTTCCTTGTAACCGGAATATATTCAAAGGAGAAGATTTCTGAATTATATTCTTTTCTGATTGCTGTATTTGTAATAAATTTTGAAGTACTTGAAACTCACTATTTTCTTGTGTATGCTGTCTTGAAGTGAAATAACCTGAATTTATCTTGAATTACTTACACATCCTATTTTATAGGTCTCTGACCACTTCTAATTTTTTTTCTCTCATGACCCTTTTCAGCTCATTACCTCTTTGATGTAGTGTAGCTGTGAAACAACACTGACATAATACGATATAAAAGGAAACAATATGCTAAGATGTATTAAATGCAACACTGGTGATAGATTACTTCATGGGCATGAAATTTTGTTCCCTCACATTCAGCACATTTAAGGTACTTTCTCTACTACCCGACTAAAGAACTGTCCTTTTATTTTTACTTTTAGGTACTGGCTTGTAAGATTGAGAAAAAACAAATTAGTGGGAATGTGAAGAGTGTTTGCTTTTATTGCAGCAACAAAATATTGATGCTCATATTTTTCTGCCAATCCTGTGTGCTGCATACCTGTTTCCATTCTTTAAGACATGGTGAAGAAGAGCTTTTTTTCTTCCATACAGATACCTATTCTTCCTATAGTGTAACACTTATTTTGCCCTTTATATTTCATCCCATTTAAAATCCATCTGTTAGCCAAGGATATTTAAAATTTGAATTTCTCAAATAAATAAATGAATTTGAAGTAGATGTGAGCCAGGGCACTATGTGGGACTGCCTGAAGTTCTCTTTCTTCCTAATCTTTAGAGATGTAGGAAAAAAGTCAGTGAGTCCAGTTCTTATGTGTCTTCAGCAACTATTCCAACTATTAGTATAATACAGATATGTAATTTCAACAGAGTTAATTTCACTTTAAAAAATGAAATTGGATTATAAAATTTTATCACTAGACCTGTGAGGTATAAATGTTGTTGACAAAATATTATTCTGGAAATATAATGTGGTATTTCAATGGGAAAAAATTTCAAATATCGTGCTTGAGGAATTTTATTTACAAATAAAGAAAGCTCATTTATTAATTAATTTTAGTGGATGTAATTGATCTGCAATGCCCTGGAAGCTATGGATGTATTTATTAAGGACCAAGATCAGCAAGTGTTGTTTTCTACTGGAGAACAAATATAACTCAATGCAGAGGAATTTTTTGCAAGCTATTTCAAAATAAAATAGCAGTGAAGATAAGTATTTTATGTCTGTAAATGAAGTTTATTGTAGAGATACCTACCTTGAAGCATTATTTGCAGCTGTGAGCTTTAGACTGCAGATACAGCACATTGAAAGAGTCATGTTACTTTGAGTAGGGTCCCAAAACATTATGCTGAACAGGGAGTGCTTTAAAGCAAGTACATTGGCTAGGGACCTTCTTAAGTAGTCGACAACAAAACCGATGAAAGGATTCTTCTGTCGTTCTAGCTCCCTCTGGAGAGGAATGTTTTCTGTGGTATTGACAGTTTTTGAGATGGTTTGAGAAAGTAGGTTTCAGTATTTTTTTTTTTTTTCAAAAACAGAGCAGTGTCTATGCTTTCTTAAAAGTCATGGCTGCTGTGATGCTTGTATTACTGATCTTTTCTCTTCCTCCAACCACATAGTAAAGGTGCACATGAACACCCACACACTCTCTTCCTGAAGCCAGTATCTAGAAAACTGTCAGAAATATGAAAATCAACATTTAATTTTTTCTTCTGCCCAAGTGAATTTAAATTTGTACTCTTCTACCTCTCAATGTAAGCACTGAAATCCTATTGAAAAGCAACTCCGTATGAGCTTTCTACATGCTTTTTATTACAAAACATATGATGTCTATATAATTTCGGAGAGTTATTTTGACTTTTCAGTCCTCAGTTTTTGATATCAGTTTTCTAGAATGGCTACTCTATAGACAGTTTTTAAATGAGAAATAGAGATGAACATAGCTAGTAAAAATGTGAGATATGCAGACAAAGACTAAGTTCTCATTTAAAGGTCCTTGTGTGAAGAAACCCTTTGTCTGGACTGGGATTTGCCCACTAGAGTTATGTATGCCATTTCTTTCACACAAAGAGAGAACAAGGGAGTGTGCTGATCTTTGATTCAAAGCCATTTATAATGGTCTAAAAAAAGCTGACTTGAAAGGCTGAGAGAAATCCAGATTAATCTTATTGATTCTGGAAGCAAATAAGGTATTGCTGCATGTCATCTTGGATCACATCAGGAGTTAGATGAAGTGCAATGTAGGTGTTGGATTTTAATAGTAATAGATGAGCTTCAGTCGGACTTCAATTGAAATAGTGTGATGGAAATACTAAACTATTTAATAAGTCACTCCACATATTTCACTTTTTACCTGATCATCTGTTACAAATGACAGTTCAGAGTTTTTTTTCATTGTGCTTCTTCTAAACATATGTAATAATTTCTAGCCAGAGAATTGTTCTGGGTGTAAGATGTATAAAGAGTGCCCCAGAGCTCTGTTCTCACTGTGTTTCTGTAAAGCATGCTCTGGTACACAGCAAAAGTGACAGGGGTCACCAGTCCAGGTGGGACAGTGATGCACAGCATCTGAACAGCAGTAAAATTCAGGGTCAGTGGTTTTTCAAGGCTGTAGTTCTACTGTTTGGAAATACTTCCTGCTGGCAGCATGGTTTTTAGGCAGATGGTACTGGCACAGTTTTCATATGTTGTCGTTCACAAAAATGTATTGATAAGACATTCACACATGCTGAAAATATGAAAAGACTAAAAATCTTGGAAAAATAAAGAAATGTTAGATTCCAAACAAGTGAGAATGATTAAGGCTTTATACCATGACTGAACTTTCTTTTCCTTAGACATATCCAGCAAATACTGAATAGATTTGTCTGCCCACAATTAGACACTTATATTTGAATTGTTATTTGTATTTACCTTGTAACTCAAAGTGGAGAGCTATGACTCATTTGTTCCCTTCTAGATAGATATATAAAAGAGATCAGATATAATCATGCTTTGGAGGTGTCTGTTGCTCACTGCTGCCTGGACAGACTCTAAACAGCTGCCTTAGATGAGGGTTTCTCTTACAAAAACAGGCTGAGAGAATTAGGGTTTTTCAGTCTTGGAAAAAGAAGGCTCCAGGAAGACCTTAGAGCAGCATGTCATTATCTAAAGAGCACCTTCAAGAAAGCCAGAGAGGGACTTTGTACAAGGGTATGTAGTAATGGGACAGGGCAGAATAGCTGTGAACTGAAAGAGCATAGGTTTAAGTTACATATGAGAAAGAAATTCTTCACTATGAGGATAGTGTGGCACTTGAACAGGTTGCTCAGAGAAGCTGTGGATGTCCCATTCCTGGCTCAAGGCCAGGTTGGACAGAGCTTTGAGCAACCTGTTTTAGTGGAAGATGTTCTGCCAAGGTGTTGGAAGTAGATGATTTTAAGGACCTTCCCAGGTTAAGCTGTTCTGTGATTTCTGTACTGTAAACCTTTTGTGACATGCGTTATAGGCTGAAGATACCTACATCTAGATGTCTGCTGACATAACCAGTGTTTGTTTCTTATTATAAACATGGAAGTTTGGTCTTGCCTCCAGCTAGAAAAGGACCTGGATATCCCAAAAAACTCGTGTCAGCTCTACATACTCAGATACCTTAAGACAGCTCAGTGTCTTAAATGGCAGAAGTAACCTACATGGAGACAATAGCTTTGAGCCCAGGGATAGCCCAGCTACATGAACAATTTACCTGAGCAACTGCTCTGCATATCATTCAGAAGTAATTTAATTGTTGTCTGCATTTCCTATTTCTGCTATAAGGGAGGTTTTGACATTCACTTGCAGCATACAGCTACACTAAGTTTAAGTGTCTTAAGCTTAAGCTGATCCTGTTTTTAAAGACCAAAAGGTTTTATTATCAGTCACCACAGACCTTCTAATTTTAGAGAAATGGAAATATTTTTAAGCTAATTTTTCATGTTTAATTTTATTTTAAAATCCCTCAAGCTTTCATTCAGTACATAGTACATTTTTCTTCTTTAATTCCACTACTCTGTTTTTTATACAGTCTACCATTTAAGAAAATATAGATGAACAACTTGATTTTCTGATGGTGCTATAAATATAGATTAATAAACAAATAGTACTTTTAAATATGATCACTCATTTCAGGCCAAGTGTTTTTGTCTTCTGTGCAGTTAATGTAAAGAGCAGAAATTTCATTTGCCTGCATATTTTGACAAATAACTGTAAGAAGTCCTAATACCGCAGTTTTTGTTTAAGAAAATATCTCACTGAATGTTAGTGGGAAATTTAAGAGAATTAACCAGAAATTAAAATAAAATTTCTTTTCTACTACTCATGGAGAAAACCTTGTTTATACCAAATAGTTGACTATCCTATAGAGTTTACTGATTATTAGTCCAGTGATGATGTAACTTAAGAAATGTATGTTAATCTTATAATAAATAAAATAAAATAAATTCTTTAACAACTGGGTTTGATTATGTGTTTTACAATGTGAAAAAATAGTTTTCTACTGTAACAGAACTCCTTATCTTAATGGCAACTTTTATGAAGGGTACAGTTCTTTTTCTGACAGAGTGGAACAAACATCTTTGAGACAGGAACAATATTTCACTTCCCCACTCCTAGCTGAAAATGGAAAATGTGTTCGCATACATTTATACATACCTATCTGTTTCTAGGACATTTTCATAAGTCTTTGTATAAATACAGTCAAATAGCACATCATTAATTGGCACCATTTCTTTGTGGGACAGTACAATGGAGAAATTTTTTAAATTATTTTTTTACACTTTGCATATTAACGTCTACTTCAAAGTCCACCTGGACTGTATTTTCCAGTACAAAAGAGGCTTTTTATGTCTAATCCATTTGAAGACTGAAAAGCAAACCAATTTTCATCTTTCTGTAAATAATGCTCATTTGTATGCTTTTTTGTTTATTGAATGGGATACAGCTTATTATTTGCTATTATGAAATGTTCATATTTGTAAATTTCCTTTGTATGCCTTTCTTTTTTGCAGACTAAAACTGGTATTGCATTGTTGTATGATGAAGTATCTGAAAATGCTTATGACATCCGGCTGAAGCTTACAAAAGAGGTATTAACAATTCAAAAACAAGATGTCATCTGTGTTAGTGGAAGTGATCACAGTGCAAATGTAAGTGCTTCTATATCTCTGTGCTTTTGACTGTGCACTTTAATGTCTTCTGCAGAGGTCACCTTATTGTACTGGAGTGCAAACTATTTTATTGGGTAACAGAAATACAAGTAATTATCAATTGTTGGGCCTTCTGTGCTTACCTGCATTCATAAGTGTAAAAACTGGACCAGTGCTATACATACTTTATCATGATATTTATAATCTTAACAGAAGCAAAAATGTCTATAAATACTAAAATTAAAGCGTTCTTCCACCAAATATAAACTAAGGGAGAAATGGAAAAAGTATTTCCCAGTGAAAGCTTTTGAAGAGTAAACTGATACACCAAAGTTTTCTTCATTTGTGCATCAGACAGGATGTCTGTTCAAGGACATTGAGCTGACTGAGAGAACACTTGACAGGCACTTATTTCACTGTAATTTTCTTTCAGGCACAGATGGAGCTTAGTCAGTGCCAGCACGTATGTGGTGCTTTTTTTAACCAAAATTCAGTTATGCTGCATTTCAAAGCCTGTGGTGCCTCTAAGCTATAGAGAAATCTTCTGTGTGACCATTTGCTAATGTCACTAGGTAAATTGGTGGCATTTTGCATAAGCAGTACAGCAAGGGTGTCTAGATTATCAACATCCATGAGTAATGTATTTAATTTTCTCATATAAATAGTGCTCTTCTTGAGTTTAGAATACTTATACTTTAACTGAGTAAAATCAATTTCATTAATATTGCTGGTGTTTCTTAGAGTGCAGATTTCATAGCAGCCTCCACAAAGGGGGCCAAGGGAGAGTGTTTCTGTCCGCTTGCTGTACTGCACATTTCATGTAAACTTAAAATCTGGCACTGTCAAGTGGGTTTGTGATACTCTGCTAAGAATTAGAAGCAAAAAAGCATATTATGCACATGTGTGTATATATGAGTATGTTAAAGAGTCTGCCTCTATAATATGTAAATATTTCATTCCTGCTGCAGTAAGTATTTAAATAAGTTTTTTAATATCATACATAAAATAATCTGAAATAGCTTTTAGCAATTTGAAACATTATGTACTTGTCCATGGAATTCTGTGGAACATGACTTGTTCTTTAAAATTTTCAGAAAGGTTAATCAGTGGCAGGCATGTCCACTTCTGGTTGGTTTGCTGTGATAAGTATATGCCGTGTTCATCAGCTTTGCATATACTTTCTGCTTCACTGAGAAGCATGAAAAACACTTTTTTTTTTAATTTTTTTTTTTTTTCATGCCAGGCATTGCCGGTATATGCTGATAAGTCATATGCAAACCAGTTGCAAGAGTCATAGCAAAATATAATGTGACTTCAGTATATGGTGTCCGTGCATGTAATTATACATGATTGCTGTGGACTCAATGGTGTATAAGTGCCTTGTGTATGAATCTCATAGAAAAAGAACCAAAATTATATCCTACATAGTCCTAGGTTACTTCTGGATTGAATCAGCACAAGTTGTTGCATCTGAGAAAACACTCTATCAAATCTGTGCATGTATTGATCAACACCAAAAACACAGCAGTACATCTCCCACCCAACATTCTCAAACTCCAACCAAAATCATCAAAAAAAGCCACCCCAAACAACCCAAGTCTGCCTCTTCCTTTTAGTATCAAGATTTGGGTTGATTTTGATGCCTTTTACTCCTACATTTTGTGGGCACCCTAAATAGTATTTCCTGATGGAAGACAGGGCAGGAAGACAAGCTATGACAATATTTAAGGAATTAAATTGTGAAATAAATTCTGGGAAGTAACAGACCTTGCAGAGCAAGCATAGCTGGGATGTGCAGCCACCGAATACAAAATGACTCCAAGTTCCTTGGATGTATTTCATCACCAGTAGTGATCACTGTGGCAAAGAGAAACAGTTTTTCCTGGTTGGAGATGTAGTGTTAATGTGTGAAAGTAAGTGAATTCTTATTTTATTATAATTAAATTAAGAGTAAGTATATTTCAGGTGGTAATTTAGGTTAAAGTTGCAAAGTATTACATAGCTCTAGGTGTGATAGTTATTCAGAAGGGATTTCTCCTGCCTCATACTATTGAGAAATAAGAGTGGGCAGTCCTGCCAAGATGCCCTTTCCTAGAAAACATTGTTAACATTATCCTTATTTTCCATAAGTTTTCTTACTGAAGACTATGAAAACTACATTTTAAGGGTCTGTTTTTCTGTGTCGCTTAAAAAATCTCCCAAAGGTCCCTTTCTGAAAGTGTTATCTGCAGGATTCTGTTGTCAGACTCTAATGAGAAAAATGGCTTAGACTGTCTTCATGACCATAACTCATCTTTTTCTGCATTATACTTTGAACCAAATAAAAACTTCGGGACAACTAGCATTTAATATGAACTCAAATTGAGTGTAATGTGATATATTGTTACACTCAATTCGTGTAACTGTTGTTAACACTGTTAACAACACTGTCAACACTTGTTTTTTGCTTTGTATAAATTTCTAGTACATAGGAGTTCAAAAGCAGAATTTGAAATCAGGCTGAAATAGCTGGTAGTTCTCTAGCACTGAGTTTGGTAAGTTTTACAATTACAGTTATATGACAGAAATTCCAGTGATAAATACTTTATATTTCAAATGGTTAAAGAGGATAGTTTTTATCTCTGATCTATATGATTCAAGATATTAATAGAAAATTATAACCTGAAAGGCAATGCTATAGAAGTCATAAATGATCACATTGTCTTACTGATTTATTCTCCTTTCTCTGTACTTTTTCATTCTCAGATACTCATAGTTAATCTTTTTTTTACACATGGCCATTCATCAAACTAATTCATTTGCAAAAAAATAGAAATAACTTTTGCCTTCTTTTTGTACTCACCTCACATGCATGGGATAAGAAAAAAAACTATGTGTAGAATGACTTTTCCTCTTTGGTAGGATGTTTGAATGGAAAATTATTGTAAAGAAAAGTTCTGTTTCTGCTTGTGGAAATTGTTTTTCTCCAACCACTTATATGGGACGTTTGTGGGATGTATTTGCTTCCAGCCTCCCTTTTATTCATGGATTCATTAATCCTGAGGAACACTGAGGATGGGATTTGCAGCTGTGCATATTTAGCTGCACTGAAGACTGGCAAACACATCAGTGATCACTAGAGCTACTGTGATAAGTTGGACTTTCAGCAATAGGGATTATACCCAAGGATGAAAGACTCTTACTATAAAATACCTTTTACTACCATCATCTAGGTCTATTCCTGTTTCATATTTTGTCATCTACCATTCATTTAAGTGCTACTTTTAAGCATTGAGAAAGCTTCACCTTTGATGAGAAATTTTATACCTGGCTTACTGCAATTTAATGACAGTTCAGCCCATTTCACTTCTTTGTGCAATCTTAGACTTGGAAGAGAGAGTAATGAGAGAAAAACATGGTGTATATAGAAAAAAAAAAGGTAAAATCAGCTGCTTTTTTTTGGTATTCAATTTTTTCACAGTAGACAAGCTGCTTTTAAGTATCTCTAAAAATCCTTCTGAATTTGAGGATAATTAGGGAAGTAATATTTTGCAGTGCTTTTTAATATAATATTACATTTATAAAAATAATTGTCTATATAACTATTTATAAATATATTATTTATATTTATTTGCTAAACATGCAATCATTCCATCAAAGCACATTTCAGATATTCAGACTTGGCAAATTCTAGTGCTCTAAGTAAGTCTTCATTGACTTGGCGTTACATTTGGTGTGTTCAGATTTTAAGGATTAAGGAGAGCGTATGGGTGCATCAGAACCACAGTGGAAGAGTTGTCCTCTCTGTGAGACAACATTTGGAATGTGTCAGGCTCAGTCTTGGGGTAGATGATGAACAAATTGAGAGTTTAGGAGTTAGGCTAAAAGGACAGAGTAGCAAAGGTGACTCTGTTGTGGGTGTTTGCTGCAGGCCCCTGGTCAGGAGGAGGGAGTGCATGACACCCTGTACAGTCAGCTCAGAGCAACCTCACAGCCACAGGCTCTGGTTCTTGTGGGGGACTTCAACCACCCTGACACTGCTGGAGAAGCAACTCAGAGAAGCACATACAGCCCAGGAGGATCCTGGAAAGTATTGGTGGCAACTTCCTGACACAGGCAGTGGAGGCTCCCACAAGGAATGGTGTGTTCCTTAACCTGTCACTGAAAAATAGGGAGGGTCTTGAAGATGTGAAGTTTGGAGGCAGCTTTGGCTGCAGTGACCATGAGATTGTGAAGTTCAGTGTAGAACAAGAAGCAGCAGGGCAGCAAGTAAATTGTAACCTTCAGCCTCTTCAGGGCTGGAAGGCAGACTTTCCCTTGGTCAAGGAGGATTGGGTTAGAGAACACCTAGCAAACCTGACATCCACAGGTCCAGGGGCCCAGACAGGATGTATCCACAAGTGCTGAGAGGGATGCTAAAATTAATTTCTTACATACAGTACCTCATCCTTAATATTCTTTGTTTTTCATCCATGTATATTGCTTCATCCTTCTCCTGTTGACAGTCCACAGTTTTATGCTTCTCTTCTTTTCATAAGCATTTTCTTTTTTTTATTTTGCATTTCATTTTTGTAAGGAAAAGATCAGAAATCTATCTGGTTTTTCATCAAAATTGGTCCCTTTCACAGAGCTGAATTGTCTTTGAATTGGTGAGGGGTCAAGCAAAGAGGTTTTGAATGCAGGTGGACGGCATCTTGATTGGAAGAAGACTCCTCAGAGGCTTATTTGAGTCTAATAGAATTAGTATAACAAAAGTCTTTGCATGCTGGATACTCAGTGTTCCAGCTGCACAAGTTGTGTCTTAGAATGAAGCAAAGTAGGTGAATAAGGAAGAAAAGCAGCCAGATAAGTTGTTCTGTTGATTAAATAATAGAAACGTGTCTGAAAATACTGTTTAAATCTCTGATGAGATTTCTATGGCTTTTCCTGTATAATTTAGATGCTAATAAGGACACAGAAGAATGTTATTTTGTAAAACCTCTACGGAACAGATCTTCAAAAAAATGTAAAAGTTGTTTTTTTTGTTTTTTGGTTTTTTTTTTTAACCCAAGGAAATTTCTGTCTAAGGAGCTGCTAATATTGCAGTTTTCCCAGTGACTGTTCTACCATTGCTGGTGAGGTATTTTAGTCCAAAATTGTTTTTTTAAAAAACACTAATAATGAGCAATCTCTATTTTTTTCTATCTTTTTTGAAGCATCAAGTGAATGATTAAGAATCTTCCTTTTGAAACTAAGATCACTTTTATGGTGAAAATACATTATTTAACCGTTTGTTGTTTATTTTCTTTTCTCTGGAAAGCTGACCTAGATACTTAGAAGATAGCTATCAAGTAATTCCTTAGGAACTTTATTAGGACAGATAATATGCTTGTCTTGCTGCCAACCTGAGAACAGTTAGAAGTTTGCATCACAAAATAAATATGAATATTTCTCAACATGATATAAAAACTTTATTATTAAAGATAGGAAGAATAAGTAGCTTTAATAAAAGGCTGATAACTGTAACAGAACAGAAGAATGCAAAGGACACTTTGAATATCCCTGAAAAAAAAAATCTCTTCCTGAAATGTGGAAAGGGTCCAGCTAAGAGTGAGTACGTACTTATGCAACAAGATAAAAGAAAGACATCACAACTTTGATAAGCCACACATACACATAAATATATGTGTCCTTTAATATTGTACATATTGACATTTCAAAAATGTCACTTTATATCAATGATTTTGGAGTGCTTCAAGCAGAATCGCTTTCTGAAATCCTCAAAGTACATTATTCTGACAGATAGATAGATAGACAGACAGAGAAATAGATACAATATTTTTTCTAATGAGAGATCACTTACCATAAGTGCCAGTGTTAACAACCTGACTATAATGATGTATTAGGTAGGCATTGGCTGGTGGATATAAAATTCTCCTAAAACACAGTTACAGAAATAAGCCCTGCAATTGCCTTTTCATGTTGCCCATTAAGCTCCAGGTGTATCACTACCTATGAACAAGTACCAAGACAAGAAAGACCTTCCCAGACATAAACTTTTCTGTTAAGTCTTTTTTTTTTTAAACAGAATCTACTAAGCCTTGTGTGTAGAGCTACCTCATACCTAAAAGATGGGTGGATATTTGACCATATAGTTCTCCCCAATACTTTTGAAAGCGTCATTCAGTTCACAGCTAATGAAAGTATAGATTTTTTTTTTTGCAGCTATATTATTCATTGTAGCTATTATAAGTACCTGCTACCAAATATCTCTTCTCTATACAGTTGTTGACATAATGTTCTTTTGAATGGTGTCTGTGTCTTCCATGGTTTTTATAAAATTTTCTGTTGTATCTACTTTTCAATATATTCCCTGTCTGCCATCGTTCTTGGATTTCCTGAAATTTTCTGCCTCACCAGTTGACAGCTTGCAACAATAAAAGGTCTCAAAAAGATAGGAGTATTTCATATTGGTATTCTGTCAACTACAGTTTTATTACTTATTCTGTCTATTAAAATGCATCCTGAAATTTTATGTGGAGTACTACTTTGTCCTCTAATCTGCTAGAAATATGATACAAAACAGGCTGTTGTGCCATGAGGGGTACA
Organism: Catharus ustulatus; assembly: GCF_009819885.2. NCBI lineage: Eukaryota > Metazoa > Chordata > Aves > Passeriformes > Turdidae > Catharus > Catharus ustulatus. The sequence continues at coordinate 99,528,401 of NC_046223.1, forward strand.
TAATTACTTCTGTATGGTAGCACACCTGTAATGAGTGATTGTTATAGAGTACACATCAAGAGCTTTGGAACCCACGAGAATAAATACTTTCCAGAAAGTTCAGGTGCTATTAAACAAAACAAAACAAAGTTCTAGTTAGAAAGCAAAAAAAATGTTAATTGAAAAAAAAAATTAACTTCAGCTTTGCTGTCCAGATTTATAATTAGTAAGACCGTCTGAAGAGTTTTCCTTGCTTGTAATTAAATAAAATTACACAGTCAACTATAGTATTGTGTTTTTAATTTTTTAACACTGATAAAAATGTCTGTCTCACTTCACTCTAAAACCATAAATAAATTCGTATGGAAAGAAAAAATTATATCTAAGCTTCAGACAATCAAAAAGTGAAGTAATTTGTTTGTATGTTTGACTGTGATATATACAATGGGTTTTCAGCTGCATAAATGCATTACATTAATGTCACAAAAATATAAATTTGTTTATGTTCCCACAAATATTGCAGTTCAGTCTTGGCAAGATGTTTTGGAGTAGAATTTTCTTCTTGCAAAGCTACTGTCCAAATCTCATAGTCATGGAAATTTTGTCCTTACATAACAAATTCAGGATTGATTCAGACCTAAAGTCTGCTGAGCTGACTGTCTGTTGTTTTTCTGACAACAGCTGTTAATGTTTCCTTGGCGAAGCTAAACAGGGCGAGAAAGTTATGCTTTTCTAGTAATAGCAAATTATATATGATCATAGAATTGAAATAAATTTTTTTAAATGATCATGATCATATTTAATCATGCTCAACTTTTATCATTTTGCTTCGCAATTTGAACATCTTGAAAAGAAGAAAGTTTTTGCATTTTTAAAGATAGCCTTTACTAAATTATTTTGTAGGAATCCTTTAGGTACAAGTTTAATACCTTCCTTAAATAGGAATATTTTAACCTATGTAATAAGCAATGCTATACACTATTAAAATAGAAATATCAAGATTATACCAATGTTATACTATTAGATTGCTTCATAGGGCTATCTATCAATCATGTAAAAATGCATGTTCTCTCTATTTGAAAGTATAAGATGTCAATACGTAGTAGCCTGCTTGTCTTTTTAATAAAATGGCTAAAGCTATCCACATAGCAGCTTTCTATTTGTTGTATGATCATGCTAAAGCAAACTAAAATGTGGAAATATTTATTCCATTGTCTCATCGTGATGGGATATATTAGGATAGTTTATTTTCAAGCTGTAATATGGATGGAGTAAAACAAGAATTAAGTACATTAATTTCACGATTACAAGCCGCACTAAATATAAGCTTCATCTCCGGGTGTCGGCAACATTTTGTTCTTTGTCCGTACATAAGCCGCACCTGATTATAAACCGCTCTGTCATTCGCAGCGACAAAGTTGCCAAATAGTAACAGAATTGTGGGATCATGGGGTTTACTGGCTTGGCTCGGGCTGTGTGGGCTCGGCCCACTTGGTGCTGCCGATGGGGCCAGGTGGCCCAGCTTGGTGCTGCCGCTTGGCGGGGCCACTTGGGGTTGGCCGCCGCTGCCGCCAGGCTCGCTCGCCCCAGCCCGGCACTGCCCCGCGGTGGCAGGCAGGGATGGAGCCCAGCGGCACTCGTGGCGGTGGCGGAAAGCAGGGAAGGAGCCATCCTGCTCCCGCAGCGGCAGGAGGGGACCTGCCTGCTCCTGCAGCAGCAGGCAGGGGCAGGAGTCCCCCACCTTCCCCCAAGCCACGGGGATGGCAGCACGGAACCCCCGCCTCACCCCCGGGTTGCGCTGCCTGAAGGAGGGAGCCCCTGCATCCCCACCCTGTGCTGCCGACACAGAGCCCGCCTCCACCCGCCACGCAACAGAGTAACCAATTTGTAACAATCGCACAATCCTGGGTTTTACCGGCAGGTGCTGGGCTCGGCACCTTGGCTGCACTTCCGGGGTTGGAAATTTCAGAAAATTTTTCACATATTAGCCACTCCTGAGTGTAAGCCGCATTTCCAGGGTGGGAGCAAAATTTTAGTCAAAATGGTGTGGCTTATAATCGTGAGATTACTGTAAGCAGACAACTGTTAGTTCCTGGAAAGCATCTCTTGGGAATGAATCACTGAATTCAAAGTTAGGGATGTACTCTGATTCAGATCGGATCTGGACTTTGTCAGCAAGTGTGATCATTTTGATCAAAAGTTTTGGTGCAGTTCCAAATGATGAAAAAAACTGTGAAAAAATTTCCGTTAGCATGGATTTCAAAGAAACTGAATTATATCAGCTGAAATTGAATTGTATAAACTTTTTGATGTGTAAGGTACCATGTTCATAATCCAGCAGTTTCCCATTTTAGCATAGACTACTGTACTACAGTGTGCATGAGAACAGAAGCAATTTTGAAAATATATTAAATTCTTACTCTTTTTTTTTTTTTTACCATATGTATCATTTTTATCCACCTAAAATGAAACCAAAAATCCAGATTTATTTTGTTTCACTTTCCCCTGAGTCAACATGAACATATGTCTTGCATGATGAGTGTTAAAAAAAGAAATATCTATATATATCAAAATAACTAGTTATTATAATATTATGGTCTTGGCTACTGAAATAAAAATTTGTATTTATCCAAATCAGTGAAATTGTAAAACAGACAGAAAGTATACATATAGGAGTAGTCTTATATACAATTTCTAATGTACAGAAAAAGAAAAAAAATATTTTATCTTATATGTTCCAGAATTGCTATAAAGATCGCATTCTATCCACTGCTGTTCAACATGTTCCAAAAAAAGTTCCCACCAACTGTATAATTATTTTCAACAGATGAAGTGCTATTATTATGTTGTCAGGCACCGTGAGTTGCACATTATTGAAACGTCAAATTCAGCATACTGTTAAACATATGATAGGTTTCTCTAGAAAAATATTGATAAAGGTTTATCTTCCTTATACACTTAGATCTGAAATGTAAAAATTAAACATTTGAAGCAATCACTAGAAGTTTTGCAGCATATGCTGGAAAAAAAAAAAAAAAAACCTCAACAGAAATCTGAAGATGTAGACTAGAAAATATTGAGTGTTTTGGTTGAAAAGTTAGAACCAATAAGCATGTATGATAGCTATGAAAATGCACATATCTGAGCTCTTCGAATAGTTTTCCCTTGTCAAAGGAAAAGTATGTACAAATTTCTGTACAGGAAGAATCACTTCAGATATGGAAAAGCATACTGAAGTCTAAATACACAACTCACAAGTTGTGCTCTTTGTGATAAGGAATTAATTACAGTAATTTCACGAATACAAGCTGCAGCAAGAAGACTAAAATTTTGGTGGAAACCCGAAAATGCAGCCAATATTCCGGTGCGGCTAATCTATGGACAAAAATGTGATGTCTGCCCTTACCTAGTATCATGCTGGTCCAGTCCCAAGCCAAAACAGTCTGAAATCCATGGTTTCCCGTTGTTCCGACGATGAACCAATCAGAGAACAGCTTATTGCCTGCCTGTGGATGGCGGCGTTACTGAGGGGCGGGGGTTGTTATTGGGGTGAGTTACCTCAGCAGATCGATAAAAGTGTGTGATATTTCTCTGTACTTTTTAAAGCGTTTTCAGTCTTGTGCGGCTACGGGGCTGGCTGGGCTCGCAGGGAGAGGGCTGGGGGAGCCTCTCTCCCCGCAGGGAGAGCAATGAAGCGGGCAATCGGCTCGCAGGGAGAGGGCTGGGGGAGCTGCTCAGCCCGCAGGGAGAGGGCTACAACGGCCGCTCCCCCCGCAGTCGCAACGGCTACAACGGGGCCGCTGCCCCTGTGGGGCTGCGAGGGCCAGAGCGGCGCTCCCCCCGCGGGCCGCGGGGGCTAAAACGGGGCCGCTCCCCCCGCGGGCTGCGAGGGCCAGAGCGGCGCTCCCCCCGCGGGCCGTGGGGGCTAAAACGGGGCCGCTTCCCCCGCGGCCCGCAAGGGCTACAACGGCCGCTCCTGTGCCAGCACGGAGCACGGAGATGCGGCTCCGCTCGGAGCTCAGCTGCCTGCCCGCGCGGCTGAGCGGCTGTTTAAAGGCAACGCGGATCCATTGGGAATGCTCACAAAATGACCACACTATTGTTCCTGTCTTTTTCGGCTTGTAAATAAAGGGTGTGTCTTTTTTCACTTGGAAACAATGTTTCCGAGGTCGGCAGTAAGCCAGTAAGCCCCAGCGATCCCGCGATTGTGTTACTAAATGACGATTTTGTGAAAGTTCGCTGCGAACTAAAGTGCGGCTAATATTCCGGGTGCGGCTTATCTATTAACAAAGGCAACAATGTTGCCAACACACCAGCAGTGCGGCTTATATTCCGTGCGGCTTGTATTCGTGAATTTACTGTAAGTGCCTCTAAATCAATGCTAAAAGATACTTCAGAAGTGATCACTCAGATTCTAGACTACTTTTAAGAATTTTTTTTAAAGTGAGAGCCTATGAACATCTTTTATGCTGATTCAGATATTGTATTTTTACCTAAATTTATTTTTTCTACAATTTTTTAAAGCACAGAACTGTTACACTTCGTAGACAACCAGTTGGTGGCTTGGGCTTAAGCATAAAGGTATGGGTAATGTCTCTTTTCTTCTTTTAAATTTCAGTATGACCACTTCAGTGTTGAGATCTCATGGTCAATACGTCTCTCTTACAGGGTGGTGCTGAGCACAAAGTGCCTGTCGTCATATCAAAAATATTTAAGGACCAAGCAGGTAACTTATGCTATTTACTTATATAGTGCTGTAGTTATTAATAGTTTCAGGAATCAGTTTCTACTTCAGTAAACCAGTTATGTTATAACAAAATATTTAATGTTACTTGCAAAAATGTTGTGTATGCCAGAGGAAATCTATTGATGTGCTTAACTTTTATAAATACAAAGGATAAGAAACCAATTTTTTTCCCCACACAATAATTCATTGCTGTATGGTCTGACTAACAGTGCCTAGGTGCCTGCAGAGAGTGATTTGTAATATTTATTATGGTGAAGGTAACGAAGTACTAAACCTACTTATACTGCAGATCTTTTTTTTAAGATATATGATCTTGCGAATCTGGGAGAGGTGCTGTTATTCAGTACAGGAAGAAGATAATAACACAGATATTCACAGTGTTATTACTCTTCTAGTATCAATATAACTGGAAATTAAGTAAGAGAACATGTCCAAATTTATCTCACAGGTGACATTTAGGCAACATTTCTGATTCTAAATTCTAGTGTTAAAATGTAAGTGAAAACAATCTGGTAATATTATTTAAGGGAAAATAAGATGTGTTCTACAAATATGTGCTTTCTCTCTCCATTTATATAATATATATATTGATACACAGACATGCATACCAAAATAGAGATGTATTTACATACAACAGAATATCTGTAAAAAGTTTAATATCATGAGAGGAAGTGTTATATGTGATGGAGAGATGAAACTGATGCAGGTTTATCTAAAACTAAGTTTTGGACTGAAAATCTGTGTAATCATAATGTAGATAAATCACCAATGGACATTCATTACACAAGGTACTAATAACAGTGAAACTGTGACTATAAGAGTGGGTTTTAGTTAAGCAGTGAGATTTGTTGCTGCTTCAATATATTGAATTTTAAAAAATAAAAAAGGCTTTATTGTCCAGTAACATTAGAAAATAAATAACCTACCTGATAACAAAGCAATTTCTTATCAGGCATTTTACTGTTTTCTATACTTGAATAAAATGCCTGAATGTGCATGAGTAAAATTCTCCTTAATAACCAAAGAGCTGATTTCCTAAAATAATTGATAATTTGTGATACTTTTAATGAAATTTAATGCCTTTTATATAACAACACTATAAAATCTTGTTTACAACCTTACTTTGTTTGAATATAGTACTATATTTTGGTTTCAAAGATAGAACCGCAATATAATAAAACAATTGCTTCTTTTTCAGACCTCCATAACCTTTGTGCTATCTAAATAAAATAATTAGTTGTCTATTCTTGTACTACTTATTTTTTTCAAAAATCACATAAATGATTTTATTGATACTGACCTAAGCAGCAGCTGACAGCATCTGTGCTTCAGTTTTTGAAATAGGATGAACATTTCAATAAGATTTCATCTCATTATTCCACAAAATCACATCCATAGCAGCAGTGCTTATAAATGTAATTCTTATAATTTTGACCTCAGCTGTGACCACTGTGTTTATAAATTTCAAATTAAGTTATTCTAGATCGCTCTTCCTTCCTGAACAAGTTCACTGAAACATACACAGAAACTCAGTTCGAAAGCATAACTTCGCATTTCTGAAATACAAGATTAATTGGTCACTCAGCACTGGAGACTGATGCCCAATGCATTGCAAATCACAATAAAAAATATCCTGAGTTTTTCCTGAGCACATCCTCCTCAACAGTATTAGAGCAAGTGTTACTAGTTCCAATGACTCATCACCAAGTTTGGCCTTCTATATTTTTTCTATTGATTCTGTCTTCCATTCCAGCAAAGGCTACTTTTTTTTTTTCCTACCCCCAAAGCTTTTGCTGAAGCTAATTGCAGAGGGAAAAAAGTTCTATGCCAGACAAAATGAGAAAAAGTAAATGCAAACTTTAAAAAAACATATAGAGTTATAAATTCAAGAGTAAAGTGATATAATGAGCCACAGAGTAATTTTTATCCCATAGGAAATTATTTCACTACCAAAACAAGGATTTTTTTCCTACCCATATACTAAATCATCAGTTGTTTCAGACTATTAGCAACATTGTTGATAATCTCCTAATATAAAAAGAATTATTGATGTTGAAATTTCTCAGTAATGTTATATAAGCCTGATTCAGGCTGGTTTGGGGTTTTTTTTTTTAATGTAATTCAATATAGGATTTTTTTTCTTGTGTTTTCCTTTTGAAACTGGCTTAAGATGTAGTACATTGTACTAATTGATTGCTGATTTGCTATTAGTTTCTAGGTGTGTAATATTTTTTTCATACGTGCTATGATCATATTAACAGTTTATTTAGGGCACATCGTACTGTGGGCTTATAGTCAAATAAATGTAGAGTCCTATCCTTAGATCTATGTAACTTAATGTCCTGAGCTTGGGCAGGAATCATATCAGTCAGGTTTATTTGTTGTACAGGGAATCCATCAGATCGATTAAAAATACTTTGGGGAAGCTTCAGACACTTTATGTGGATAAAGTATACAAGCTTTCATGTGTTTTTATCTTTCTCTGTGTATTCCATTTTTGATTACTAAAGATTCTTTGAGTTTGTGGAATCTAGCTGGTGGAGGTTGTAAAAATGAATGGATTTTGAAATCTAACCCTGTTCTATGTACAAGTGATTTACCACATATAATCAAACAATAAAGTACTGGTTAAAGTACTGATTTGTGTTGCGGAATTAGCCAGTTAGCAATCACATTTTCATCTGATGCAACTTTTCATTTTGTGAGACCTTTTGCAATAATCTGACTACTGCTGTGAGTTTTGCTCATAGCTCATGTAATATGTGGAGTCAGACAAGCAGCAATGATGAAACAAAGCAGTCGGTTCAGCTCATGAGGTGTGATGAAAATGGGTAAATAAAATTTTAAAAAGTCCAGGGGAATAGGGTTAGTTCTCATTGTGCCAGTTAAATTAAAAAAAAAAAAAGGCAATCTCCATTAAGAGCCAAAATTAATTACAATCTTATTTTGAATGCATTTTCCCACCTTCTGTAACAAAAGTGACCCATAACTCACATTCTGCTGTGTTGAAAAATTTTCTGTTTTATTTTAAGACCATTTCTAACTGATGCTGTATACCCTGGCAGGACAGGAATGAACTCCAGACATTCAGCAACTGAAATATTCTTGGCTTAAAACCATGTGCTCTGCAAACACAGACTGTCTCCAAATATCACATCCTGGCCTCCTGCATTCAGGACCATCTGGAGGACATGGCATCAGTTTGATGAGGGCTTTTATCAGTTTCACTTACATGCCAAAGATGGATTGGTGTGAAATTGTATGTGATACCTCCTCCATGGATACCTTTCTGGGTTTTGGTGTTGATTCCAGTTGCCAAAAGGGTACAAATGTGGTAACCCAGCCTAGTCTGAGCAAGCTGTGGGCATGATGTGAGGTTGCATTGAGCTGCACAGCATGGCTGTATCCACTGATGTTTTTAATCCCTACATCTGTATCCACCTTAGTTTCATTACCCTAGGAGATTCATTCCACTGAGCTAGCCAGTTCAATATTAAGGATGAGTTAAGCACAAACAGAGGTATTTAGGTTTATAAGGCAGCCAACATGGATCAAAAATTTGTTACACCTTGTGCTAATGAAGGTGAAGAGCAAATACAAGGCCAGCTTTGAACATACAGCTTCATTAGAACATAAGGCCTCATTAAAATATAAGACAATTGAAGATGGGTGTTGTTTAATTTTTGGACATTTTTTCCTAATATCACTTAAAATTTTCTTCAGGCTTTTTTTAGCATTAATATTATTTTATAACAATCTTATATTATCTTTGACAGTGTTATTTTTCTATATTATTAGAAAGCTAATGATGGATGAATTTACCATTTTCATTGTTCTTTCTCATGGACCTACGCCTCCATATCTAAACTTATTTTCAGAAAGCATGGAAGAACATTCTTAACATTTTGGATTTCTTTTAAACTGTTGCCTTCCAAAGACTAGACAGGCCATGAAAGGCAGTACCTAACAATAGAAAGAACATCTTAATGTGCTGTTGAAAATCACTCAATAAGTAAAAGCAAGGTATTTTCATCACTCATTCAGGATTTTTTTTATATTCAACCTAATAATGTATTTAAGGTCCAATGTCTGTCAATAAATGAGTTAATATAGTTGTGTTTTAAATCACAGATTAAAGGTTTTGCTTGCAGCAGGTCTATCTGCACAGTCATGACTGTAGTTATGTCCAATTCATGGAAGAGAGAGGAAAATACATCTGGATATGGTGAAGTTGTCTTTTTTGTCCTTAATACTAATTTTTCCAATCTTTTTGTTTCATCCATTTTCCTAACTATTCCTTTATATTTTCTTCATGCAGTTAAATACTTGTGCATATATTTAATGTTGAGGTTGTGAATTGAGAGGTCTGTGAAGTCAGTGCAGCTAACTGTGTGCTTTAAGAAGCATTTTTTGTCATGAGACATAGTACCTTGTATGTTTCTCATATGATTCAGGAATTCAACAAAAATTGAGTGAAAATATCTACTGTGACCAATCTTGAAAAATATAAAGACATCAGATTATCTACAGACTGAAAACTGCATAGAGATGTACATCAATTAGCTAGTTGTAAGCAAGTATTTCCAGAGACTCTGTTCAGTAAATTTACCATTTCACTACCTTGGAAATTTTGTTAAATTTGATACAGCTCTTCTTCAGCCATAGTGGATGGGGAAAGTAAGCAAAACAAAGCTAGAATTACTGGTTCTTTTCCCTTCTCACTGAGTGCAAAATAATTTTTCATAGTTCATGGCTCAGTTTGAGGGTTGTTTTTTTTTTGAGATTAGAATGATGGATCATTTACATTTGGGAAAAATTTCCAAATCTAGTATTCTCTAAAGTAAGATTTTAGGGTTTTTTACTGATTATTTTCATACCATTGCATCAGCATAAGCCCTTTTAGGTTCTACTTTCCTTTGTTCAGTATTACAGTAATTTCACGATTATAAGCCGCACTGAGTATAAGCCGCACTTCTGGGTTTCAGCAACTTTTTGTTTTTTTGTCCATACATAAGCCGCACCTGATTATAAGCCGCACGTTACAATACAGAGTGTGATAAAAGGTATCTGTTCTATCACCATCTCTTGAGGGTGGGGACAGTGATCCTTACCTCAATGGCAGATAATCTGCTAATGGGCCATCCATTGAAACCAGGTTGGGCATTGTTCTTTATCTTTTCACAACCCATCCTTCCTCCAGGGAGTCATTGTCTGCTAATGGCCCATTGAGTCCCACTGTGTGACTGATAAAATTACTTCATCCGATTGGAAGTTACTCCAGCCAGGGGGAAGAGCCCAACATTTCTTACCAAGATAAAAACAGAGGCTTTGGGACACTAAGGTAGCCCCTTTCTCCACTGGACTCCAGTGGAAAACCGGATTTCTCCACATCACCACTGGACCTCCAGAGGGAAACTGCACCTTGTACAGGAGCACTGCTTCAACTGAATCCCATCTGTCACTGCAGGAGGATGCAGCCACCATGGAACAGGACTGCTGCCAACACCCTGCCTGAAAGGGTGTCAGGTTGTACTCTGACTTTGTCAGGGTTTGGAGTTTGTTTTTTTGTAGTGCTGTATTTCTATTTTGATTTCCCTAGAAAATAACTGTTATTCCTAATTCCCATATTTTTGCCTGAAAGCCCCTTGATTTCCAAATTATAGTAATTTGGAGAGAGGGGGTTTACATTCTCCATTTCAAAGAGAAGTTCCTGCCTTTCTCAGCAGACACCTGTCCTCCAAACTAGAACAGCAACTTTTTGTTCTTTGTCCATATATAAGCCGCACCTGATTATAAGCCGCACTTTGGGTTCGGACCAAAATTTTAGTCAGAATGGTGTGGCTTATAATCGTGAAATTACTGTACTTTTGAATTTAATCAATGCACAGCATTTAATCAGCATCAAACCTCTTTAATGATAATTAAGATGAAGAATAAAGATGAGGTAGCAGTATTTATTGTAACACATGCCTCATTTTCTTTTACAGCCTGCTATGTCTCTGCTATCAGTACTTTGTGCTTATTTTCTTTTTAGTTTTTTTCTGGACATGTTCAATACACTTCTTCTAAAATATTATTTCAAGTAAAACTTCAAGGGGCAAACTGGATTCTGAAAATGTTGTGCTTATTGTTTCGGTGAAAAAGGCTATATGCTCCATGGTAGCCCAAAGCTCTTTTTGAAGTATTTTGGTTTTAGTATTGCGACATTTTACACATAGTGACTGATAATTTTAGAGCAGTCTTTCATAAGCACCTTTGTATATGAGGATGTTGCCAGTGGGAGAAAGTTCCACACAGTGGGGAAGATTTTACTTAATGTTTTTGACATGTAGAGAGAATGTGATTTCATGAAAACATCAATAGATATCTTGTCTTCAGGTTTAAAATGAACCCTAGAAAAACAGGACTGGCTTTTTGTCTCCAAATTCTTTTTCCAGACACTGTATTTCTAATATATTTTGAAACTGTATTGTAAATTCTGTATTGTAGTGACACACCATCTCCAATTTGATTTTGTAATCGTCATTGATTTTAAATTATAGATCATTGACTAAACCCAAAGTCTTTCATCACAGACATACAAGCATAGCCACGATGGCAGCAGCAGGTGCCCAGTTTATTGGTTTGGTATGTAGCATAATGCACTTCTAGAGAAAGTTCTCTGATTGTCCCCAATGCTGTGCTTGTTTCAGTTCACAGAGTGTTTGGTATTGACCACATAAGGATCCTTCTCTCATTTACTTATGTGGACAGCCTTGATTGTTTTCCAACTCTGCAAGCAGGATATAATTGCTTTGTGCTCTTAAACTATAAAATCTATTGACTAACACACATGAAGTGGCTGGGGATATTGCAATATTCATCACCCCTGTGGAATGAGCAATGGGTATTTGCTGACCTGGCAGTCAACAGTCCTGGGGGAAAGGTTCAGCCTCCACTGCTCCTTGGAAGGGAATTGTCTTCTGTGCTGCCAAGTTACAATCCTCTGTTTACCCGGTTTTCTTCCTTGAGGTTTTATACCTTTTCATATCACTGCTTTTCGTTTTTAAGCCTTGAGCTATTATATAGTGCTATTTCAATAATTTTAGCTTTGTCTAGAATTTAGTGGTTTTTGCACGAATACTAGTCTATGTGTTCTCAGAAGTCTTAGACAATGTTGCACAACTGGGCTATTGTGTCTTTATGCAGCGGATCAAAGGTACATGAACATACAGGAAAATGGTAATACCTATCTACCTGCCCGCAAATATTCATCATGTGCTCTTCCATGAGGATCTCATCTTTCACACAAATGTTTTCTGGTTCAGTATGATTTGCTTGCTTGCCCTATATTTTTCTGTTTTCACCTCTTACAGAAATTCTTTCCAAATTTATCTCTTACATTTTCACGTCTTTCTTTACTGTGCTTTTTCCTGTAGTGCTGTTTCCAACTGAGCTTCCCAAAAGCAGAAGCTGCTTTGACAAATAACACAGGGAAAACACAGGAAAGCAGCACTACTGCTGCCCACATGTGCTGTCCTCATCACATCTGTGGCTCACACGTCAGCTGACTGGTTCTTGTTGAAGAGCAAACATGTCTGCCTTGCTGCAGGGAGTGGGAACGTGAATCCTGCTGTGACCCCCACACAGGCAGAGTAATATCTGAGGATTGGCTTACTAGGGTTTGCCTCCTGAAGCAGGCTGAGGATGCACGCTCCCTGTGTTTCTCCTTGTTTGGTTGCTTTCCAGGTTCTACACTGATTCCGGTTTCACGGACTATTGCAATGCTTTTAAGCAAGGTCTGCTTCTGCCTATAGGGGTCTTGATTCAGGATCTCTTCTGTTCTACCTCTTCACACATGTCTTTTGTATCCTGGGTTTCAGCTGGGATAGGATTAATTTTCTTTTTAATAGCTGGTACAGTGCTATGTTTTCAATTGAGTATGGGAATGATATTGATAACACACTGTTAATTTAGTTGTAACTAAATAGTGCTTTCACTAAATCAAGAACTTTTCACTGTCCTGTGCTCATCCTGCAAACAAGTGCACAAGAAGCTGGGAGCAAGCATGGCCAGGAGAGGTGACCCAAACTGGCCAAAAGTACATTCCACAGCAAAGAAATACTTCCTACCATAGAACATCATCCTTGGAATATACACTGCAGGGAATTGTTTGGGAGCTGCCAGTTGCTGCTTAGGGATGGGCTGGGCATCTGTCAGCAGGGCATGAGGAATTGCACTGTGCATCAGTTGTTTGTTTTGGGTTTTATCCACACTGCCTCCTTTCCACTACTATTATTATAGTATACTTCAGTTATTAAGCTGTTCTTATCTCAAACCATGAGGGTTTTTTTTTTTGTTTTTTTTATTTTTTCAAGTCTTCTCCCCATCTCTAGAGGCTGGCATGGAGAAGAAGAATGGGGTTGGAAAGAAGGGTTGAGCAAGCGGCTGATTGGTAAATAGTTGCCAGCTGAGGTTGAACCATGGCAACTTGCTGGTACAAACATGCTTAAAATTTCTCCACTCAGTTCTGAGTCAGTCAGCCACAGAGGACAAGACATGCATCCTTTGAATTCATCCTTTTCTGCTTTGCCACAACTGGAATTTCAAACTCACCCTCTTCCTTCTATCTCCAATTCAAGAATGCTTCCACATTTTTAAAACAGCCCAATGGCCCTAACATAAGCACTGAATTAAAAATTGTTCACATTTTTCATTATTGGTGTATGTATTACTAACATCTCAAATATCAGTTTAGTGTTTAGTATGTAAATGCCCAAGCTAAGGTTCAGCACCTCTACCAATGTATGTACCCAGAATAGCCTACCTCAGATGGCTTTGTGACAATTTTTAACTGCTTTAATTCCATTAAATTTCTCTTTTAATTCTCTAAATTTCTCCATTGCAACTTGTATCATGATTTTAAAATAAATGGTGAAATATTTCCTGAGTGTTGACTAATGAACTATAATCTTTCATCTGCCAAAAGAGTTATGAACAACTTCTTTTTTAAAAAATGCTATTTTGTAACACAGGTACATTTGCAGCAGCAACAGCTAAATTGCAGAAATCAGGAATACTCTATACAGTCTTTTATTTCTTTTTTACTTCTATTTTCATTTCTCCTAATACTGTCTTCATTAACATTGAAGGCATTCTTCTGGCATTCTTCTAAGCCTCAAGCTGTGACATTAAAGGTCATGTATAAGGCTGGTAGACCTTCTTTAATACTATCAGTCTTTTCAGGATAAGAGCCTTCTTTTCATTAATTAATGCATTTCATGAGATAAACCTCCTCAAATTCCAACCAAAAAAAAAAAAAAAAAAAAAAAGAAGTTAAAATTTAAACGTTAGAGAATATACTTTTAAAATGTCATTGTTTGTGACTATGGAGAGTTGTTTGAAATTCAGTGACATTATTCTCATTAACTCTGTAAGCTAGGAAGAAATTGTAGCTTGAAATGATGTTGCTATTAGGGACAAAATGAACTCAAACTTCATGTTAAAGAATTGTATTAAATTCTAGTCACTACCTCTTTAATTACAGCAGTCTCTGTAAATTTTTTCAGGAGGAAAGGAATTGCTAAATAGTTTCAGAAACTCCTGTTTCCCTTTTGTGGAAGAATAATGAAAAGTGTGAATCACATTTTCCACATAATTTAGTGAAATCCTTCGTTAGTGAGAATTGACATTAATATTCCATACTAAACAAGTTCTTTATGCTTGGAAAGTAGCTCCTTTAATTTGTTTAAAATTGATAGGAATCTATTACCTTTTTTTGATGAATATTGATTGCTGTGCCATTGGTATTTTCACAACCAAATCAGTTTCAAATAGCATTACAAAGAGTGCATTAAAGCAATTGCTGGAAGAGAATATAGCATTTTTTTTCAGTGCTACTATCAATTAAAATCTAATCCTTCTGTAATCCCACAGCTGAACAAACAGGAATGTTATTTATAGGAGATGCAATAATACAGGTCAGTAAACATTTGTTTTTTTCCACAGACGTTTGTTTCATACTTGATTTTATTTCCGTAAATAACTGCATTACAAATAATTTTCTTCCTATTGTATCTGTTTTTAGGTTAATGGTATAAATGTAGAAAGTGCTACTCATGAAGAAGTGGTAAGTCATTCCACTTTGATTTTTTATTGGTGTACATAATATCTTATATCCAAACTGTTCTGTCTCTTGCCTTGTTTCAAATGAATTTACTCTTTTTTGCTATAAAGACAGTGCTATCATCAGGTTTGTCAGATGTTTGATTATAAGACATTTCCAGTTATTTAATTCTATTTTGAAATAAAATTTACCACAATGTTTGGTCTAACCTGTAACAATAATCCATGGAATAGTGGTCAGGTTTTACTGATTTGCTTCATTTATTAGATTGACTACGTGAGGACAAAGCCAGTTCACATTCACTCGATGTGCAGTGCTTTTCTGGCCTGCAGTGCATGGCCATATAGATAAAAATTATTGCCCCCTGTTGCCAGTTTATTGGCAGTTATCAGCTGATTCACTGAAAACAGTATCTCAGAATAGCACTGTAGAAACCATAAATGACATGGGCTTTCACAGTCTTATCAGCAAGGCAGAAATTACATGGGCAAAGGAACTAAACTTGCTTTTATTACTTGAAGGTGTTCTCTCTAGGTCAAGATAAAGTGCAGCTGCATGATCTTGCTGTCCTTTTCTTGTTGTTGATTAATACCATCAAGCTGACTGTCTTACAGACAGTCTCAGCAAAGCATAGTTAGATCTATTGTGTATTGGTGAGCTGCCCTCCTGCAGCTTGTATTGTTATTGCACAGAAAAAAAAAATTAAACTTCCAGAAAGTTACTCTTCACAAAATGGCAAATTACTTCCCTTAAGGATTGTTTGTGAAAACCAAGAAGTGCTCCAGAACTGTCAGTGTAACACAACAGAGACATGGAATGAAAGAGAAATGCATAGTGCTGCCCCTTGCCCTGTATACGTGGGAATTCTGTAGAAGCATTAAGCAAAACTGCTACTACCACAGCCTGCTACTATGCATCAGGGTTAGACGAATGTGTCAGGCAGTAGAGGAAAGAGCTGGTTCTATGAGATAAGGTGGACTGTTACCAATATTCCTGAGAAAATAGAAGATTTATTATTTCTTCTTTTATCTAAATTATGTCTTTGCATTTTTATCAAATAATGGCTGAGTAAAGTCCTCTTTATTTGAATATGGTGTATTTTCAGTTTGAAGAAAATTCTTTGGAAAAGAAGGTCTGGGAACCAGAAACACTACTGAAGAAGATGTATAACATATTAAGCATGTTACAATATATTAAGCTAGAAATATAGTAATATAGTGGTTATGGGGAATTGTCCAGAAAGCAGGAGATTAAGGATGGAGAACTAATCTAACTTTTAGAAAATCATAACTACATCTTCTGTCTCTGTAAAAAATGCCCTATTTTATAAATGTCACTCAGGTTAAATGAGAGGTCCTCCAGCATTTCTGTTGGAAGGACACTCATCAATGAGGCTTGGGTATCCTTAATGCACTCTGGGTTCAAGTTTACACAACCTTGTTAACATAATGCATGTACTTAATGGAAGCCTGTCAAAGGTTATTGAGTAATTCTTTTGGCATCTGGCACCATGGTCTCTTACATATTCAGCCATCTGCCTCAGAGTGGGACTCTTGAAACACCATGCTGCAATAAATACAGTTTGAAGGCATTTCTTGCTGCTTACATTCTGGGTGCTCAAGGCCTCTTTTACAAACACCTGACTCAAGGTTACAAATTGTACTGTGTGATCCAAGGGACTGTGTGCTGGGTCTAGGCTGAGACTACATTACCTTTCTTTGTAGCAGCCAGTATGGTGATGTATTTTTGTTCCTGACTGAAACAGCTTTAGTAACACACTGGTGTGTCTGTTAGTGCTGAGCAATGCTTGTAGGCCACCAACACTTCTCCTTTCCTCAGTTTTTCCCCTCTCAATGAGTAGGCTGAGGGTGGCCCAGAAGCTAGAAGGAGATACAGCCAGGAAAGCCTGTCTGAACTGACTAAAGAAATATTCCATACCATATAACGTCATGGTCAGCAGTAAAAGTTGTGGGAAGTGTTTTCTGGAGGAGGCAGCCATTGCTCAGAGACTGGATGGGCATCAGAAGGTTGTGACTGATTTCCTTTGCATAATTTATTTTGTTTTTTACCTTTGTCTTTATTTAAGTTACTAAATTGTCTTTATCAGGAAACTATCATGAAGGTTTTCTTCCTTGTTGTTCCTGTTCTCTCCCATCCTGCCAATGGGGGAAAATAGGAGTCAACCCACCATGGACTGCTAAAAGTGATGCAGCTGGCAAAGGTAGACATTCTGAATTACTCCTCTAGTCCAGCTGTAGTAATAAGCCATTAAGGAGCAGAAGCAAATATATTTCTTACTGTTATTTGGTGTTGAATTGATGGATTTATTCTCTTTGTTTGTGGTCTGATTATTTTATTTTTTAAATTGTAACTCTAACAAATGTTTTCAAAAATCTTTCAGTTTTTTATTTTGTTTGTTTCACAATGGCATTCCTTACTGTTAAGACTTTTTCCCTAGTTTGCTCTTATTTTCTCCTTTTTTAGAATGGCTGCTGATTCACCCTTGCAGGATGTGAGGAAGTGCATTCAGTCGGCACAAACTCAGAAAACCTTTATTTCACAAACCTGAAGCTGAAGCGTAATTATATGGCTCACAGGTGTTAAAGACTTAAAACTCATTGGGGTTAATACATGGAAAAGAAGGCTACAAAATCTGAGAACTTTAGGAAAGGAGGCCAGTTTGTTCTGTCTGCTACCTACCATCTTCCCTTCTGAGGGCAACTTATGTAGTTAGCTGGTCCTGATTGTACCAAATAAGTAGTTTTGTTTCTTGACCCTTGAACTTCAGCAGTAGTAAAAGGTGATTACTTCTTGGCAAACCAAACAATTAGCTGCTCTGTCAGCAACAATTTAACAACAAACTGAGTCTCCTGTTTTTTGCTTCTGATACTAGAATTTGTTTTTCTCCAAAATTATTCAAGCTGCTACTATCGTTCTGGCCAAGGGTATATATAGAATAAATAATTCAGAATCAGCGCCAAGAAAAATTCTGCTTTTGTAGTAGGTAACACAATAGTGTGGAAAATTGAAAATAATTCCATTCCCTTGAAACATAAGTTTATTTTTAGAAATATTCTACTGGTGTGGAGAAACTGTGAATGCAGAAAATGTTAATTCAGCAATTAATATAGTTTCTCTATTGTGTGTCAGAGAGGCAATTTATTTTTCTTTCCCTGATGGCTAATCAGGTTGTCACTGTTCATAGCATGAAAGGAGCAGTCAGATCTCCTGAGTGGAGAGAAAGAGGGAAGCAAAGATAAAGAGTATTTTGGTTGAAGCTCACACAGGTGTACCACTTCTGGTTGGGATTTCAGTTTTCAAGATATTCACAATAAACTGTGAAAGAAAATGAAACCCGACATGGCAGTTTTCTGATTCAACAGAATTTCTTAGATTCATAGAATCACAGAATCATAAAATGGCTTGTTTGGAAGGCACCTTGAAGATCATCTACTTCCAACACCCTGCCATGGGCAGGGACACCTTCCAGTAGACCAGGTTGCTCAGCCTGGCCTTGAACCCTTTGGGGATGGGACATCCTCAGTTTCTCTGGCAACCTACTCCAGTGTCTCACCACCTTCACAGTAAAGAATTTCTTCCTAATATCTAATCCAACCTCCCCTTCTTGAGTTTAGAACTGTTCTCCCTTGTCCTATCACTACGTTCTCTTCTAAAAAATCCCTCTTCAACTCTCTTGCAGCCCCCTTTAGGGTCTGGAAGGTTTCCCCTGAATTTTCTCCAGGCTGAACAACCCCAACTCCCACATAGGAGAGGTGCTCCAGCCCTCTGAGCCTCTTCATGGCTCACCTGATAATCACAGGGCTGAACACACTTCTTGGCATTTTGTGGCATGACTCTGAGTACTTTTCTCTCCCTGTTCTTAGTGAAAGAGGAAAATAAGTTCTGGAAAGATTTTTGTGTGTCCCCAAGGTAAGCACTGCCCTCTGTTGAAATGCAATAGAAGTAACTGTTTGTTTCCACCTTAAGCAAATAGTAAATGTGATGAAAAACCATCACTGTTGCCTTTCAAAGGGGAATTGGACAGGGTTCTACATAATCACATGTAGACTGTTTTTTATGAATCCATGATTAGTTCAAATGTAAGATTTTGTGAAATTAATCCTATTTCAAGGATTAATAAACGGATTATTTCCATTAACTAGAAAATATAGGAGAGGGAAGTTAGTTATACAAAAACAGAAAACTAGGTGTTGCATGCTAGTTTTTCTTACTATATCTTATTCATATATTTTATGGTAAATTAGTATGTTTCACATGTTATTAATGTTCCACACAAATGTCAATCTCTTTGCAATTTTGCTCGATGATCCAGGAAGGTACTTTTTATTCACAAATATTCTCACAGAAGAACATTGCTAGATAAAAAATATCCATTAAAACAGAGAATCTATTCAGTGGGAATAATTTTAGATTTTCAGAATTTGAACAGCTTTTAGTCTATAGTAATTTTTTTTTTTAATATTTAGTACTTCAGATGTTTGCTGTAATAATATTTAATGTGTCATTGGCACGTCTGGCTGGCAGTGATGAACTTGTTCTTCATTAGGTTGATTAATTGCCATACAAGGGTTGAACCTGAAAATTGTTTATCTTCATTGAGACAGTGAGATTTTAGTTTCATTTGTTCTTTAATCCATAATCTAGCATTAGCTATTTTGGAATTGAAGTTCTCTGCGTGGTCTTCTAGAATTCAGTTCCAGTGGATCATAGAATATGAATTTTATCCATATAATATCAGATAAAAAGAGATCAAATAGAAAAAGTATCAGAGAATACATAGCTAGAATATGCACATAATACTTAACTACTCAACAAATATATCAAAACTAATAAAATAATAAAAAACATTAAGCTAGAGTGATGGATTCATAAAATAAAATCATAAAATAATAAAAATAATTGTAAAATATGTCAAATGGATGCTTGAGAAGTAGCAAAAATAATTTTTATTTACAAATTTAATGTGTAGTAATATCTTATAGTCATATTAATGAGTAGATTTTATTGATGTATGCTGTTATTAAAATCATTCATCTTCAAACAAATTAAGATATATATTTAACAATGTGAAAATTGCAGTGTTATGTTCTGCTAATGTATAAATATGCAATTCATTAATATTTAAGGCAATAACCTTATGATATTTGCAGAAATTAAAAGTAAGACTTTTATTTTATGTACATGGAAAGTTTGAAAATTTAGGATTACTACTAGAAATAGTCAACAATAGAGACCAAAGTTCAAGGAAATTTTGTTCATCTAGATTGTCCATGTAGTTGCTACACTAACATGTATATATACCCTTACAAAGCTACACATATTTCTACCCAAGACTGACTATTAATTTCAAATTACTCCTTTATTTTCTGCATTTTTTCCTGTGAAAAGCTTTTTGATCAGAACATGCTTTTTCACCCAACAGAAAAGATGTTAAGAAGTAAAAATAAACAGTGTAATTCAAGTATGACAAGAATAAAAAGAGAGCTTGACCACTTAAATGAGTGAAAAATGAGTATTTGAGTATCTTTCTATGCAGACAAACTGTATGTTTCATGTCTTGGAGCTCTATCTTATTGGTGCCAAGATGAAACTTCACAGTACTTTTAGCAGTACTCTGCATGATTTACTTAAATAGTTCATCCTTTGTTCTGCAAAGTTTTGGTTTTCTTAGGACAGAAGAAATATTCCCTTAATATTGGAAGGGTAATTATACTAGATCAAGAAAACCAGTAACTAAGTTTTTCTCACATCATGTGAAGATTGTGTGATTCCTCTGCATGTCATGAAGCCATTTGATTTCTTTCTTCAACAGCATAGCTCTCCCATTTTCTCGGTAATTTCCAGAGTTTGTTTTAGATTGTTTAGATTATGGTAAATGATTTCTGTTTAGAGTTTGAACCAAAACCTTTAGCATCTTTTACTTTTTTCACTCTAGCTAATTTCCAGCACTGACTTACATTGTCATTAGATGTTCAAAAACCAATTTAGAGAGTTTTACATATCAATTTTTCTATGACTAGTTTCTGTATAAGAAACTTTCACTAGCTTTTGATTATACATATCGTCTTCCCAATATAGTGATGTTATCATTTTTTTTAAATGGACAATTTACAGTGTGAAGTAAGGGTATCTTGAGTGGCATAAGGTTTTGGTGTGCTCCAGACTAAGAGAATGTCTCCAGTTACACAAAAATGTGTGAACAGAAAGAGTGTGGGTAGAATCCATCACGCACAAAAATATTATTGACAGGGAGCTTGCTGAAATGATCTTAGATTGACCCCTTGCTTTCTTTATTATTAGGAGATTTATATTTGGGGTAAGCCAAAGTGAACATACAGATTTGGAACCATTTGTAGGTTAATTTTAAGCACAATGCATTTTTGACATGCAGCTGTTCAAGAAAATGCATCATTTCAATTAAATTACAGTAATTTCACAATTATAAGCTGCACCATTTTGACTAAAATTTTGGTCTGAACCCAAAGTGCGGCTTATAATCAGGTGCAGCTTATATATGGACAAAGAACAAAAAGCTGCTGTTTTAGTTTGGAGGACAGGTGTCTGCTGAGAAAGGCAGGAACTTCTCTTTGAAATGGAGAATGTAAACTCCCTCCCTCCAAATTATTATAATTTTGAAATCAAGGGGCTTTCAGGGAAAAAATATGGGAATTAGAAATAACAGTTCTTTTCTAGGGAAATTAAAATAGAAATACCATACTACAAAGAAACAAACTCCAAACCCTGACAAAATCAGAGTACAACCTGACACCCCGTCAGGCAGGGTGTTGGTAGCAGTCCCATTCCATGGTGGCTGCATCCTCCTGCAGTGACAGATGTGATTCAGTTGAAGCAGTGCTCCTGTACAAGGTGCACTTTCCCTCCAGAGGTCCAGTGGTGATGTGGAGAAATCCGGTTTTCCTCTGGAGTCCAGTGGAGAAAGGGGCTGCCTTAGTGTCCCAAAACCTCTGTTTTTATCTTGGTAAGAAATTTTGGGCTCTTCCCCCTGGCTGGAGCAACTTTTAATGGGATGAAGTAATTTTATCAGTCACACAGTGGGACTCAATGGGCCATTAGCAGACAATGACTCCCTGGAGGAAGGATGGGTTGTGAAAAGGTAAAGAACAATTCCCCACCTGGTTTCAATAGATGGCCCATTAGCAGAACATATGCCGTTGAGATAAGGATCACTGCCCCCACCCTCAACAGATGGTGATAGAATAGATACCTTTTATCACACTCTGTATTGTAATGTGCGGCTTATAATCAGGTGCGGCTTATGTATGGACAAAGAATGAAAATTTCCTGGCACCCAGAAGTGCGACTAATACTCAGTGCAGCTTATAATTGTGAAATTACGATGCACCCTTTTGACTAAAATTTTGGCCCGAACCCGGAAGTGCACCTTTTAGTCCGGTGCGCCCTATATATGGACAAAGTTTGGAAATTTGCCAACCTGGAAGTGTGAATCACGAGCCGCGGGGGAGCCGGCAGGGCCGCAGCTGCCAGGTGGAGGCGAGCCTGGGAACCTGCGGGTGCTGGGTGCCGGGGTGCCTGCGGCACCACGGCTGCCGGGTACAGGCGAGCCCGGGGGCCCGTGGCGCCGTGGCTGCCAGGTGCAGGGGAGTGCGCGGTGCTGCAGCTGCCGAGTGGAGGTGGGGCCTCAGCCAGCAACCGCACGGGGGGAGCTGGCGGCGGATCCTCACTGCAAAAAAAAGTGCACCCTATAGTCTGGTGCGCCTTATAGTTGTGAAATTACTGTAGTTTTCATTGCGAATCTCTTTACACATGAAAAATTCATGAAGATTCTGTTTTGTTAGTTTGTTGTAATATATTTATTGGACTACAGATACATCAAAGAAAAGATATGAAATTTTTGAAGATTTTACTTTCTTAACTTTATCTTGGTAGTAGTTCTCAGTGTTCCTATGTCATTCCTCCATCAATTCTAAAAGAATACTGTAGTCATCTGTTATGTGGACAGCAAATACCTGTTAATGCTGAATATATATCTACAGGACAACTGCATGCTTCACACCTGAGGCAGGAACTGGGACAAGTGAACAAACTCTTTTATTAAGCAGCATTTATTAATGAGTTTAGTGTCCTTTCATTAAGACTTATTGTGTACTTCAGAAAATTTGCTTCTGATATGTAGGTGGGCAGAAATAAACATCAATAGCAAGAATGCTAATATGTGACATTTGCAGGACATAGTTTTCTTTTAGCTACCCAATAGAATTTTCCTGAACTACTTTCATAGAGATTTAGTCACAGCAGAACATGACTTATCATGACAGTGAGACAAATTATTAAAAAATGTTTTTCATCTTGCTTGGATGAAAACTATCTAAATTTCATTTCTTTTCTCCAGGTGCTCATTTGCCATAAGTATTCTGTATCCCAGCACTGCATAAAAATAAAGCTACATAAAATCATCAAACTATAGTATAACTTTAAAATTTTGTGGAATCTACAATTCATACTTATTGTTTCCAGATGCTCTCAGAACTGTGATTATTTCCTCACTGAATGCATCTGGCAACATTTCTCACTAAGAAACAAGTTATAGGATACTTTTGGTCTCCAAAGTCTTTCACATGCAAATTATAAAACTCACATACTTTAAAACATGATTATGACATTTAAATTCAAATCCACTTGCACCTTTACTATGCTTTTGTAGGAGACAGCAAAATTTCAGAGAATTATTTTTTTTAAAAAATGAAGTAACATAAGTACCAGTATAAAATGTACACCTCAAAATATTACAGAACTTTTGTAATGTAATTGTGGAAATCCACTTTATTTCAAGCTCTAAATGTGTTAAGAAAGTATTCACAATTAAGTAGTTCATATCTCAGCACTACTATTTTAGCTTCATCATTTTACAGGAACTTCATTCCCTGCGTTAGAGAAGCAGCAAGTGCATTGGCATTATGAGCATTTCCAATGTGCATAATCTTGGAACACAAAAGCAGAATTACTGTAACTAATAGAAGAATTTAGGTACTTCACACAAAGGAGCTGTAGGAAGAATTGAAATCTTTTTTAAGCTATGGACACAAAATGTAGCACTTAGGTAAAGCACAGCAGAGTGTGTCTGCAATTTTGCAAATTATTAAGGACTTAAAATACTTAATTTTTTTTTTAAAAAGGTGTTTCTTTTAGCCTTTTAAATTTCTATTTATTTCATTAATAAATGTTGATTTATGAGAAATTATACCAACCACTTTAATTATATGTAGAGGGGTACTTTCTTCCATCTCCTCCTCCACTTTGCACCTGTACAAAACTGAGTACCATAGAGGTAGGTTAAATATATGAACAAAAATGGAACTTGGAGTAAGAACAAAAGTGTGTAAACTATCTCTGGATAAATCAGTGGGGAGAGTGTGGGGAGTGAGGGGGGTTGTCTTTGAAAGGGCTGGTAGGAAAAGAAAAAGCTACTTTAAAGCTTTGTATTATGTCCCATACAATCAGTATGAAGACCTATCCACTCCTGGTTCCTTTGATCCTTATATCCTGTGCCCAGAGTTGTCTATCTCTTCATTTTTAGTCGCTCTGCTTGGTTTCCACTCTGGCTAGGCTAATTTCTCTGAAGCAGTATCACCTCCATCTCATTTTTCTCTGTTACACCTTCCTTTTCCTATCTAAGCAATGTTTGTGCCTTTCATTACTTTACTCCCTTATATTAGGTTACCTTCAGTATTTTGTCAGAGTATAAAGAACTTTGAAGTGCTATGCACTCTAGCTCAATGTTATCAACACAACAGAACTGAAAGCTAATAAAGAGTTAGTGCACACCCTGGTGATTCCAAATAGATTAATTAAATAAATGTTTGTGAAAGATTAGACTTAGGCTGTTTAAATAAATTAAACTCAGTTATTTTGTATTTTTAAGTTTGTTTTTTTTTTTTTAAATGGAAAGGAAAATATAAGTTATATAGAGGCCTTACAACCGCAAAAAATTAACCCATCAACAAAATTGGTGTATTTCTGATCACAAGAGAGATTAACTCCTTTGAGATCACTGTATAAATTGTACATAAGTATTATTTCTTTTCAAAAAGTTATTGACTTAATGGGATTGTGATCTAAATAAGTGAACATATCTTATAGGTATCACTAATATTTCAGACTAATTTGTTTTGCTGCTGACTTGAGGATGACTAATAGCACCGGCTCTTGTTCCTTATTGTAGAGAGCAGACAAAACACACATAGAGCAGAAGTGTATTCATACACTTCAAATAGCAAATAAGCTAACACATTGCATTAAAAGTATTAAAAGACTGAATTAGGAAATCAAAAGGTGTTTTCGTGGTGTTGTTTTTCTGTTTTGTTTTGGGTTTTTTTTGTCTGATATGATATTAGGCATCAAAAAGTCTGATATAAAAATGTCTAGTAGAAAAAGTATAGCCCTGCATTTAAACAGTTATGACTCTAAATGTAATCAATACTCTGAAGGAAGAGAAACTAAGTCATAAGATTGTAACATGACAGTGCAATTTGAATGATATTCCCCTTATGAAATAGCATGATATTTTCTCAGTACAGGAAATTTTTAGTATTGAATAAAATATTATACTGCATGGTGATCTGTGCTGAATAAATATTAGCCTATAATATAGCAAAATTACAAGGAATCATGCACTATGGTCCTGAGACAGTATGCAGAAGTTTCAGGTATGGGACTTTGCCTTATAAAGATCTCTCTCTGATGTGTGCTGAATACCGCAGATGACCTGCTGGTTTATGGTGATAGTAGCACTTTCATGTCTGCAGAATTGGGGGAAACAAAAGCATTAAGGACTTACATGGAGGGGTACTACAACTATGAAATAGTGCTGAACTTTATCCATAAGTATTCCTATTATGCTTTTATGTTCATCTATATGATGGAAGGAGTTTAATAAAGGAGAAATCTCTTTGTGTTCTAGGTGCCCCAGTTCTTTAAGTCTGAAAGGATGAACATATGATTCTAAATAAATTCTACAGCTGATTCAAACTGCAATGAGCTGATCACTCCATGGGTCTTCTAGCTTGTACTTCAGTAGTTAATGTGTAGTTAATGTGTGATCAACAAAAGCTCCTCTTGGTACTTCCTATTGTTAATCCTATATTAACTCTAGATTAGGCTAAAAGACATAGTCCAAAGGGATCATTTTGGAAAAGATTGTTGTGAGAAAAGGAAGAAATGTCCAAATTGTTAAAAATTTCTAAATCAGACAATGCAGCCTGTGACCTGCTGGGTTTAAAAACTTCAAAAACTTCTAGTTTTGTTTTTACATTTGGTAGCACAAGACAGCCTTCATTAAATATTGCCCATCCGTCAGCTGAAGTTTCCTTCATCATTATTTTATACCCTTGCCATTAAATTATGGCAGGGGTTTTTGGCTGATACCTCTCTCCTCAGAAACTTCAGGTCAGATAAAATCTTTTTCTAAGGCTGTGCAGGTATGTTACAGATACAAGCAAACACAAAGAAAACAAGAAAGTAATGGCTACATGAAAACCTGCATTTAGCTCATTTTAGCTCAATCTGTACTCCTTCAAGTTTGTATAAACTCAGACACTTATTTATCATCTAAAAAGATTTCTAGATATAGCTGAAGATTATGAACCTGCGGGCTTAGGCTGTCCCAGTATCTTTGCTTGAAAAGCACTGCATTTACAACAGAAATGTTTGCAATTTTATGGATACTGATTCCATTTTACCATATGGGTATCCAATCACATGTAGTCAGATATGTATCTGTCTGTTGGGAGTTTTTGATACCTGAGGCAATTCTTCTTTTTTACAAGTAATGCATAATAGTAGATTAGCAATAAAACATACGACTTGTTCTTTAATTTTGAGTTCTGTGGCTTTGAACTCATTTTATTTATAGCACACTGATCACGATTGAGGCTGACCTGCATTTCTAGAGAGAGGTCCCCAAAATGCTCTGATACTCTTGGGACTTTTGAAAATGGCAAAGTCACTTTCCCAGGAATGGGTCTTCATGTTTCAGGTAATAGTTACCCTTAAGCAAATTTATTTAAACTTTAATTGCTTCAGGGAACAGCTGAGTTGGCTCAAAATTTATTTTCCAATGCACAGTATGTAATAGCATTTTTCATGTTCTGGACAGTTTTGTAAGCATTGTTTACACAATGCTAATTACACACTAGAGTGTGTAATTAAATAGAAAAATAATGTACATAATAATGAAAAAAAATTAAATTATTTCTTTTTTTGTTCATAATGCCTCATATTTATATCATAAAGCAGTATTATTTGTTTAAATTGATACTGAAGCTATCTGTAAAAACATCTCTTACTGTAATTATAGGCAGAAATTAGAGAAAAGTGAGAATTGAGTAAATTAAGAGAAGGTGCAGTTAAGTTTAAATCTATGAAAATTTCCAAAGGCTCCATTGACTGTCATTTTTCCTAGCATATTTGTATAAATTGCTCAGACACAAAAGCTTGCTTTGTATCAGCCAACTAAGCATTTAGAAAGACATTACAGTAATTTCACGACCATAAGGTGCACCGGACTATAAGGTGCAACCCCGGGAGTCGGCAAAATTTGCAACTTTGTAGATCAGATGAGGTGCACCGGACTATAAGGCGCACTTTTTTTTGCAGCGAGGCTCCGCCCCCGGCTTCCCCTGCGCAGTTGCTGGCCGAGGCCCCACCTCAACCCGGCAGCCGCGGGCCCCCTGGCCTGCATTCACCCAGCTGCCGGGCCACTGCCGGCTCCTCCCACGGCTCACAGCTCACACTTCTGGTTTGGCAAATTTCGCAACTTTGTACATCAGATAAGGCGCACCGGACTATAAGGCGCACTTCCGGGTTCGAGGGAAAATTTTAGTCAAAAGGATGCGCCTTGTAGTCATGAAATTACTGTATTGCTCTTTGAATAGTGCAATGCTAAGGAAGAGAAGAATCAAAAGGTTTTTTTTTTTAAACCACTCCATATTTCACCACTGGAAAAGAGAAAATATCAAGAAATCATTGTTTCTTAAACTAACTCAATTCTGCCTCATGATCTTCCACTATGAATTGCTATATAATTTTTAAATTTATTTTTAAAGCCATTTTGTGTGCACTATCATTTAGAAGTCTACTTGTACTGTGAGGTGTCTGTTTATCCCACGTCTTCCTTGCCTACTCATAGATATATAAGCACAATACCAGATTTTTAGCCCTGTCCCTATGTTTTGAGCTGAAACTACAAAGTTTCCTTAAATGCCTCCAAGTATACTTTTGCCTAGTAAACTTTTTAAGTGTTAAATACTCTTGTTCTGTCTGAAGACTGAAGAATTTTTAAAACTTTTAGTTATCTAAATTTCATTTGGGGTTTTTTTAAAATTTTTTTTTACTATTATGTATTATGGTCTAATTCTTCATATATTTTACTACATCTCAGTTGTTTTCCTGCTCTGTTGCAGGCTTGTACATAACCTTCCACCCAGATACTTGTCAAGTCCAAGGCTTGCACTTCATGTGAATTTCAAGTGTTTTATTTGTGAAATTCTTGTAGCTCAAGCTGAGGCATTCATCGGGTGATTCACATCCTTCTACTTCGGAATTTTTGCTTCAGACTTTTAGTCTGAGTTAGGTCTTAAATATTCTTCAATATATGCAAGATAAGATTAATTTCATCTAACTTCATATGTTTAAAGTGTAAGGTCATCATCCAGATTCTCTGTATTTAGCGATACATATCTGTGGATGAGGATTTCTTTGTATCCTCAAAGATCTTTCCTGATTTCTAGAAAAGATATTATCAAATACTTTAGAGTTGAATCTTTTAAATGCCCACAGTGAAATGATTTGACTTCTGTACTCAGATTAGATATTGGTTAAAGGGGCATATGGGTGAATTCATTCATCAAAAACATTCTCCTTTTCAATTTTAATAGCTGTTCTTGATAAGACAGAACCTTTTTCAAACAGCCAAAACTTTGTCTAAATCTCTGAGCAGTGTGAATATTGTTTTTCACGTATGTTTGAAGATTTAGAACAAATCACAGTAAACACAAGGAACCAGAATTTAAAAAGAATGCACAGTAGCTATGCTTTGTGCCATTTGCTTGTCTGCATAGAGGCATTTAGAATTTCCCTAAACTGGGTGTTGACAGTAAAAATGAGATGACAAAGGTCATTAGGTTTTCCTAAAATACAAGTAATATTTTTCTCTGCAAACTCTCTACTATGGTTAGCTGAGATATAGAATCTCCTATTTAAATTTTTAACATTGTCTCTGTTCTGTTCTTGAGAACTGCATGTGAGAAAGAGAAGTGCAATAAACTCTGGATTGATAAATGTTCTTAGAGATAAGCAAAACCTGCATGAAACCAAAACCTGGAGCCAGAATGAAAAGCAAGTATTTCAGCTGAAGCCCTTTTTCATATGAACATGCATATAAACACGAGTAAGTGCATAAACACATGCACATACAGAGTTAGCTTCTGCAATTCTCATTTTATATTATTACAACAATAGTCTAACAATGAATGCTACTCCAAAGATATTGGATTTGTCTTTTTTGGACCTAATGGACTGTAGCAAAAGCTTCAGCATCCCAGAGCAGTGCATTATTTAGCGACCTTCTGACTGTTAAGACCTTCTTGTGATCACTGAAATTGATTTTGTTTTGTTAGTATGTGTGTGGTTCAACACTTTGACCTCTTCAGGAACTACCAGAAGAATACTAAGCAGCTTCAGGAGGGTATGATACGGTGTGAATATCTTTCAAGGTATTGCTAATGCTTGGAAATTTTAAACCAATCCATTAATATTAGAGTTATTTCCTTTTCAAAACATAATTTGAAATAAAAAATGAAATCTCATAGTCTGCAACAGTTCCAACAGGTTTTGGATTTATCTTAGTAAAATTTGACTGGTGTCTTCCAAAAGCACATTAGACAATATGTCTGTCGTGCTGTCTCCTCACATCACCTGACAAATATAAATGTTTGTGTACAAACATTCTTTGCTTAATTAAGAGAAAACATAGTTGTTCTTCTGTGTTTGCAAAAGGCTAATTTCTGTTAAGAAATTAAAATTATTTCTCTTTATTGCAAAGTACCTCACTTTTTTGCTTATTTAAAATGGCAATTGTGAATAAGAAAGTGAGTTCTCAGTGTTAATTTTATTTGGTTTATATTTCTTCCCATTAGATATATCAGGACAATATCATGACTACATTTTGAATTTGTTGGCTTTGAAATTTTCTATTTATTTTTACAAAACACTGTTATACTGATTAAGAACTAAAGTTGACATTTTTAACAGATTTTAGATGCAATGAAAAGTGAAATGGTACTACAAGTACAGCAGCACTCAGTAACAGGATCTTGTATTTTTTTCCAGCTGTGACTTCTCCTTGCCCTGATACTTTCTGACATTTTTAATTTGGAAGGGAATATATAGGGGGTCCTATCTTTTTAATAGTAGAGTAATAGAGTAGTAGAGACTAATAAAGCTACCAATCATCTTCAGTGTTAATTGAGTAACAAATAATGTCTAAACTAGGAAAACAGGAAATTTTCTGCAGGAAATTGTGGGCAGAGGATTTCAGGAGATAAAGTTTTCTTGCACCTTAGAATTTCAGACACATTGGTCTGCTTTGCAGCCTGTCATGGTCTGTTCAACGTGAGCGAGGGCCGTGATGGTTCGTTTGACCCCAGGGTGCAAAAGACAAACAACAGAAGACTGAAGTTTTATTCAGCAACAAGCAGCAATGCAGTTTATTGAGTGTCAACAGCTTAGTTTACAATACAAGACAGAGAGAGAATAGTGAAACGAAATAAAAGGGAGAGAGAGAGAGAGAGAGAATGGGGGAATAGCAACCAACAGATGGGATGTCATCCTCGGGTCATCCGTCGATGTTGTCGATGTCTTGCATCCATGGTGAGAAAGAGATCTCAAAAGTCTCTTCAGAAAGTTATCTTTTTATAGTCTGTTTCCAAGGGGAGTGGCCTCTGGCCAAAAAGTGGGGAGTTTTATGGACTATTGTGTGGGGGGCCTGTCTCTTTTGGAAGCAGGTGCAGAAAGTACAGCTCTTCTAGCCCCATACCTGCTCGAATGCAGTGTACCGTGACAGTATAGTACACACACACCTGCACACAGTCCCTTGGCAAGCATCCACCTCGGCCAGACCGGCAACTCCTGTCCAAAGCGAGAGGTGGAGTCCTGGGGTCTCAGGGGTCTCAGGGTCTCCATTCATTCAATGATGATTGTGAGGGAGATCAGGCAGTCTTCAGACTGACCCTTACACAGCCCTAACATACTTTTGTGTAACCTTAAGGAAGCCTGCAAAGTTTGCTACACTGTCATTTTTTATTACAGTAATTTCACGATTATAAGCCGCACCTGATTGTAAGCTGCACTTCTGGGTGTCGGCAACGTTTCATTCTTTGTCCATATATAAGTCGCATCGGATTGTAAGCCGCACTTTCGTTCGCAGCAAAGTAACCAATTTGTAACAATCGTGCGATCGCGGGTTTTACTGGCAGGTGCTCAATTTGCGAGCTTGGCTCAGCACTGTGGCTCGCACTTCCGGGATGGGAAATTTCTGAACTTTGTCCATATATTGGCCACTCCTGAGTGTAAGCCACACTTCTGGGTTGGGACCAAAATTTTAGTCAAAATGGTGCGGCTTATAATCGTGAAATTACTGTACTTCTGTTGTGACCATCTTCAAATGTTTTAGTCAGAAATCAGTGATATATTTTTTATCCACGGTGTTTTTTCCCACAGTGACATCTCAGGTTCTCCTATAGTCAGTTGTCAACAAAAGCACAACACTCAGATTTCTGGGGCTGAGTAGGCAGCACTCGCTGTTGTATTTTTCATAGTAAATAATTTAAAAGCAGATTGAGCTGTGGGGGAGATGGGGTGGAAGGGAAAAAAGAAAGAAGGTTCTTAGTTTCTATCAGACATTAGCTTGATGTTTTCGTGTAAGTGAATACATCAGTCTCTGGTGAAAGCATTATTTTAGGTACCCAAGTGGAAAACATAAAATGTTTGAGGTAATCCTTTGTCTCATGATGTTGGCCAAAGTGACACTGTGCTAAAACAGTGGTTTGGAACAAAATAACCACCAAATTCCTCCCAGTACATTAAAGTATCAAATACATCTATATAAGTCAGTTTGCTACAATTAGTTACTTTCCTGCCAAATAGATGAATGCTCTGGTTGTGCACAGTTTAGAGGCCACAAGCTGTAGCATCCATTTCTGATAAACTGGATCAGGGATGTTATGCCCCAAAGTGAATTCTGATGGTTTAAAACATGTCTATACATGTGTGTGCATGCGTTCCCTTTTGGTTAACAAATGTTTACAGACAATAAAGACACAGAACTTGAGACCATATTTAAAACACGAAAGTGTGCTTAATTTGTTATCAGAATCAATCAAACCATATACTTAAGATCAAGATGTGTATGATGTATTAATATATTTCTATGTGTCATTCTGTTTGTACACAGACAAAATTAATGCATTATATCTACATAAGCACATATTTCCCTTCTACTCTATGTCAGTTTTATAAAATCAGTTAGTGGGAGTTGTGTTCAGCTGGTATGTTATATCAGGTTGCCCAGCAAATTATTTATTAAGGTTTCCTACTCCTTTCTGTTGTTGGTGTGGTTTGATCCTCAAGCTATTCTACATTCCATGTCAGAAATGCTTACACTGACTTTATTATAGTTCAACAGGAATGTTGATTTCATTGTAAGTAATGTGCTTTCCATGACTGATGGTTCCTTGGTTTAAAGTAGCTGTTATTTGTCACACTGACAGGTACACCTACTGCGAAATGCTGGCGATGAAGTTACCATCACAGTTCAATACCTCAGGGAAGCTCCATCATTTTTAAAGCTCCCATTAGGTAAGAGGAAATTAGTGAATAGGAGTAATTTGTTTTCCTCTTTGCAGTATTCTTGTCATAAGCTGACAATGACAGAAGTAGAAATTCAATCCTTGAGTGCTTTACAGGAAGAAATAGAAAATTGTCTGTCTAATGTTTAACATATAAGAACCAAATGCATACTGCCTTGCTGCTTATGTATAATTATTCAAAATAAAACTGAAAAAAAATCATTAAAATGCAGTCATGGGTGATAGCTGAAAGTTCTTCAATAGAAGTTTTGCCTAAATACAATAAAATACTGTTTGCAAACATTTGAATCATGCATTTATACTGAAAGCTACTTTGAGGACACGTACCAAACAAATGGATAACATTAATTATGTGTATTTCATAATTACTTTGCTATTTTGATTGGTTTTGTCAGCAGATTTGAGTAGTTTAACAGTAGCAATACTAAAAAGTGTATGAACAACAGACTAGGGGATTTTGAGGCGCTTTGAGTTAGCAGATAAAATATTCAAGTTGCACAGCTGTGATCAGTGTTGCAAGTAGAAAAGTGTTCATAATAAATAATTTTATTTAATCAGAATAAATAATTTTGCACCAATTTATTTTAACGGATTATTTTCTTTCCAAAATAAGCAAAAAGTTTTGAAACATGTCTCATTCTTTGGATTTATTTAGATTTTGTTTATTTAAGTTGGGCTCGACTATGTACTTGTTTTTTCCTGATTTCAACAGACTCATAGGTGTCATAGTTTAGATCTTGCCATTAGAAGAGTGTCAATAATTTAATCTAGATTTTTATACCTGTCAAAAGCCAACTTGACAGGCCTCTACTCAGCTGAACTATACATTTCATTGCTAAAACCTTTCTTTCTGTGCTTACTGGTTATCTCCATTTGAAAATATATGGTCAGTGTTTCTTATAATGAATCTTTAGGTTTGGTTTTCCTACTAGATCATCAGAAAACTTTAAAATTCTGTTGAGAGTACCTTGGATAACTGTATCCAAATCCAACATGATTTTGTCAAGCTAGCAGCATCTTACCAGTAGTGTCTGTGTTGGACGTATTCATTTGTGACTATGACAGTCCTACTAGAACTCATATCTCATCTTGTAGACTGACATCACATACTTGAACTGCATTGCCTGACATTGGTTAACCTTAGCTAAGAGCCAACTTCCCACTCAGGCACTCTCTCACTCCCTGTTCTCAAATAGAACATGGTGGGGAAATAGAACAAAAAAGCTCGGAGGTCAAAAGAGATTAATTACTGTCATGGCTAAAGCAGAGGCAACATGGGGAAACTTAGATCAATGTATTGCCTATTAAAATAGATTCAGGCAATGAGAAACAAACAAATAAATTGTCCATCAACTTCTTCACTAACATTGAGGTCCATTTGATTTTTGTGTCACTCTTTTCCTTACTATTGTCTCTATTCTTCTGCATTACCATTTGTTAAATAGTTTCCCAGAGGTGCTACCAGCTCAGCTGCAGTGGTAATGTGGGATCTGGCTAGAACTGTCTGTGTCTGGTACAGGGCAGCCCCAAACAGTTCCCAGTTCTGGAGACATGCCACCCCACAAGCCCTTACCGCAAAGACCTAGTGCGCATTCTACATGAGCTGGCTGCCACCTTCACAAGCAGCTCTTGTGGGTGCAGGAATACTGGTGCCCTCTTTGCACATCTTGGGGAGGAGACACTGCAGAATTCCCATCTGGAAGGCTGAAATCACAGCACTGCTTCCACAAAGTGCTGTTTCTGGAAAGAGAAAGCAGTGGTCATCAGGGAGGCCATCTCCCCTCTAAACATGATCAGCTTGCAGTATTTGGGGTCTACCCCTGATTACTGTTGTTCAAAGAAAACCTCTTCTGGAATAGGGAATTTTTTCAGTGCCATTCACCTTCTCTGGTACCAGACTATCAAGGAGCACATCAGTGCTTCCAAAATGAAACATCTTGAGTATAAACTGCTTATTTTGGGCAACCTATCAGACTTACTTCCTTTATGCAGAGCATGAGGAAAATTTTGGCATAAATTATACTACCTTGCCCAGTCCCATGTATGATCCCAGCCTTATACCACATGCTAAAAAAAACGCTTTCTAGGTAGTATCAGACATGTAATGAACTTAAGAAATTACCCTTTTGAACTGAACCTGGACCTTCACAAGAGCCTCTCTAGAATGTTCTGTGTGGCTACTCAATAGAGGCTCAAACCAAGGTCTGTGAGTCAAGCAATCTTTGGTAAATGCTTGCTATAAATATCCATTCTTGTGATGAGAAAATAAGCAAATAAGGTGGATAAAATTATGGAAAATAGTTCTGATTGATTTAAGACAATAAATAAACTGGAGTTACAAAGAATAGTAATGGAGTTACAGTGAACAGCACCCCGTTTCAAAAAGAGCTTTTTACAAGTCCATGCACAAAAGGGAATTCCAGTCATGAAACATCACATTTAAAAAGCTAAGTAGCAATTCCATTATGCAATAAAGAAATTTCCAAATTGCACTGCAGACATGATTTAAGTGCATACATGCATAATTCTGAAGTGTCTGGGCCTCTCCTGGCATCCCAGAAGACTCAGGCACTTGGTCCCCTACATTTCAGCATTTGGTCAGAACAGCTGCTGTGCTGGCAGTTTTAGTGCTGTGGTATGTTCACTTTAACTGCAATCATACTGTCTCTTCCCATTAACCCATAGCACCACTGTGAGCACATCATCAGGAGTAGCATCTACCTCCCCTGCTTCCTTCTCATACATCTCCCTTCCCTTCCCTACACTGTCTCATGTCATGGCAAAAGCACAAGATGTTATAATATAGAAATATCTACCTACAGTTCTCACGACATTTTTCTGTTTCACTCCTCCATTATTGCCAAAAAAACCCCACCTGAATTTGGCATGGGTTTATTCATGGATACTGACTAACTATCACTTAAGGATGAGACAAGGACTGCTTGTTTCTGTGTTTGGAGGTGCCCCCAACCGAGGGTGATATGCCAGTGTTGATCCTTGTCTTTTTCACAGCTCTCTGGGACATTTCGCACTTACTAGACTATTAAAAGACTGACCATAATAGTAAATGAAATAATTCCAACAAATATTCTCTACCACAGTTATTTCTTTGATCAACAATTTTATAAAATATTGCAGAATGCTTGGCAGAATTTTACATAGGGCAAATAACTATTTCTTGAAAAACTATTAGGCCTGGATCAGAATTGTTATGGGCCAATAAGGTCTGCTTCATTGGGTTGTATAATTCCATGGCAAGGATAATTCCTCATCCCATGATTGTGGCTTTCTCTAACGTCTCTGTCCTCTAGAGAGAAGATAGATTTGTCTTTCTTGAAACCAAGAGTAGGAATTTTGGATGTTTGAGCTGGGTCAGAAAGATAAAATTTACTATGAGGGTTTTTTTTAGCCTGTTACAGAATAATCATGGCATCCACTTCTCTGTATTGTCCTTGAGGATTCTCTGAATCTAAGTTCATTACCCGTCCCAGAGTCAAGTCAGGCTTGTAGCAGGCATTTAAGTAAGATTCATGGCTACTAGGAGAACTCAGGATATTTTGTGGCAAAACAGACACTTAAAAATTGTAGTTATACTAAATGAACAGAATTTTCTGAATTTGCAAAGCTTACTGTGTAATTAAAAAACACCCAGAATGTTTCCTTTTATTTTAATTTTGTGGCTGTCCTGGAATAGACTTTTTGTCTTTTGGAAGTTGCCTCTGCCCTAATCAGCAAGTTCAACATATAAGACTTTATTTGTGTACAAGAGATCTCCAGTATCATTCAGCAATGTCAGTCATAAGACAAATTGTTGTTAATAATAAAGTCTTGCTAACTGTTTGCTGTACATTGCTCTCCTGTTGTGCATTTTGGGGGTTGTTGGTTATTTAGAGATTTAGTGTAATTCACTGACTGAAATAAACAATGTCCTATTGATGGAATTGTTGAGTTGTCCAGAACTTTAATAGAGACTTTTCCAGGTCAAGAAGTACAAGGCTTTTAAAGTTAAAAATAAAATCTAAGCTTTATTAAAATAAGTAGTAAAATACCTAATGTTTTAAATCGAAAAATCTCATTTATTCTGTCAAAAGTATTACAAAAAGATTTATAAACAATTCCTACCTATACCACTGCAAATGAGCTCTTGAGTTAAGTTTAATGTTAGCTTGGTGATTTCCTGAATTACTGCTAGCTCTCCAAAATCATCTGTGATCCTTTTTCTCTCTCATCTTGGAGTCCTGCCTGGCTTTTTTGGGCCACCCCCAGGGGCTTTTCAGTCTCCTCTCTGAACTTCAGATTCATATCCTTGCAATCTCTATGTCTCTCTGACTCTTATTTCACAGGGTATGTTATGGCTTTTTTTTCCCCTCTGGACATACTCAGCTATTGCTCAGGTGAAGATCAAGCAGAGATCTTTTCCTCTCCCACAGGATCCTTGCTAACCCAACCTTCCCAAAAGATCAAGAATTCCAAAGCTGAGAATGAGTAAATTAAACAGATGATACCTGTCATGGGGTGGGTCTCTATGTCTCTTAGGCCAGTTTTCTGTGATTTGGGTGGAATCACACATCGGGGCAGTAACGATTGCTGGAAACTTCACAATGCAGCAAATGCCTCTTTTCATGGCATCAATACCCAGCAGGATGCTGTAGCTCAGCTGCTCAGAACATGGTGTAGTAACACCAAGGCTGTGAGTTTGCTCCCTGTATGAGCCATTCACTTGACAGCTGGACTCAGATCCCTGCAGATCCCTCCTAACTAGGTATATTCTGTGATTTCTGTGATTATGGCCATGGAGTGGGGAGTTACCTGTAAATACATTTTGACAGTCTTTTTTGAAGTAATGTTCCAAAATTTGGACTGGTACCTTAACTTGGCTTGGAGCCTCATCTACTTAGGAAAGGGCTGCAATAGCAGATAGTATGATCATATTGTGTTTTGTTCTAAGAACAGGCAGGAACAACCCTGGTTGCTCTAAGGCTGCCATGCGGGAAGGGAAACATAGTTTCTTGGAGAGATGAGAGCACTGCACCTTCCATGAAAATAGATGAGCATTTGCAGTGGGAATTTCTAAAATGCTGAATGAGGTCATGAAGGAGTAGTCCATGAGTAAGAGAGGCAGAAACAGCAGGGAAGAGACTAGAAGACTTGTGAACTTGTTTGCAGTCAAATGATGGAGGTGGCATGGCCTGAGACAGGCTGTGTAGCTAGGAATACACACAAAATGAAAGGAAGCTGCTGAAAAGTATATCTGATGGGACTCTGAGAAGAGGGAGATTTCTTTCTTAACCTTTTGTTTCTAGCTTTCCCATGAGATGGATGTAAGTTTTCCCTACTTAAAAATACTCAATTATTCTAATGTAGTATTTTATGTTACAGTAAAATTTAAAGATTTGTAAATACCTGAACTCATGTCTTTTGAAATGTTTGAATTGTTGAATAGGTGGGGTAATTCCACTCTCAGAGTCTGATTGATTCATGGACCTGTGATCATTGTCTACTGCTGGAGTCAATCAGATTTACCAGCAGGCAGACTCTTCAGTGGAGAATTTAGCACCAAGTTTTTGGATTTTGGTTTTTTTGGTGTTTTTTTAAATTAAATTTTTAAAAAAATTAGGAGCTTTCTTCTGTTCTATCAAGTCACTATAGTTGTGTATGACTATGAACATAAATTTTTGTAGCTACTGTACATATATAGCAACTACAAAGCATTACAATTATTAGAGTCAGTGCTCGGCTTAGATCCATAGGAACAAAGAATGACTCCTTCTGCTGACATGACCTAGCACTGTTCAGAAAGGACTCCAAACAAAAACATGCTGAAACTCCAGAAGCCGGGCTATAATTCTGAGACCTCAGCATTGAACTGACAGGTCTGTAATGGAGAAAATGCTTTTCTTGCATTAAGTTCCATTTTTCTTAATCTTCCAGATATATGCAAAAGATACATACAAAAATATATGACTAGGAATGGCTTTTTGACTTCTGCGATGTTAGACTTGGCAGACTTATTAATGTGAGATGATTTACAGGCAATTTCAGGTGAATCCTTCAGATGGATAAATGAGTTTTCAGTGATGATGAATAAAGTGCTGTGCAATTGATTTTATGTGCATTATTGATAAGACCAAGTGCTGACAGTAATTGTATATTATTGGTACTATTTGTTAAAACCTTTCATTTAAGCAGAAATTCCACAATTATGTGATTTTGTGCTGTTTCCATTATTATATGTTACAAAAGTATTAAGCTTTCCTGGAGTCACTTTTAACTACTAAAGTGGGATCATGGTGCATAACTGCTAAAAGGAGAGATATTTTAAAGAATGTAACTGTGTATTCTTAGCGTATTGACATAGTATTAACAGTTTAGGGTGATTGCTTGCTTTCAATTTCTGAATTTGAAAAGGAACATCTTTCTTAAAAATGACTGGCATTTTAAGGAAAAGATATATCCAATAATAAATTGTATCCAATAATAAAGTGTATATCCAATAATTAAGTGTCCAGTTAGTTCATGCCTGAAAGTTTCC
This sequence comes from Catharus ustulatus, assembly GCF_009819885.2. NCBI lineage: Eukaryota > Metazoa > Chordata > Aves > Passeriformes > Turdidae > Catharus > Catharus ustulatus. The sequence goes on from NC_046223.1 coordinate 99,567,688, forward strand.
AATTAGTTTTGTTTACAAAAACAGTCCATGGTTGTATTTTAAGGAGAGACTTCCAAGACTTGACAGAAAATTTGTCTTTAAATTATTAAATGCATTTTGTGTAACTGAACTTGTTACTTGGTTTTGCATGTCTTATTCTTGGTGAAAAAAGGCTTAATCCTGCAATCAGATCCCATGAGCACAGCCTCTCTCAGATGACATCTAGCTACCTTTTTTTTCTTTCTAGACATTAAGTATAGCATATGGATATTTAACTGTTTGTCTTTCTAAAATACAGGTAGTATTTCTGTCTTGGTTTGGTAAATTATATTATAAATTCTTCCTGTGTTTTACAGCTGCAATAGATATTTTCTGATATATACATATATTTTTAATCTCAGCAGTTATTTTTCTTTATCTGATTTCCAGGTTCCCCTGGACCACCCAGTGATCACAGCAGTGGAACTTCATCACCTCTCTTTGACAGTGGCTTACACTTAAATGGAAACTCAACTAACACGGTATGTAAATGAATAATAAAAGCATGGTGTAAGCTCTGTAAATTCTTTTACCATTTTGAGCTTCAAAATGCTGGAGTCAGATTACCCTAGTTTTGTTCTTGTTGTTGTTTGCTGTGATTGATTTTTAAATGCTCATACTGTAAAATTCTGTACTTACGAAGTCCTCAACACATGTCCCTGTACTGCTAGGTTTTTATTCTGAGACAGCTGAGAAATTTGAAAGAGTGAACGCAGTAAGATTTAATCATTATTTAGACATGAATTCATGTGAACTTTTGTCATGCTTTGTTGAATTGTAGCATTATACTGTTGAATTTGATCCAGTGGGAGGTGCTGAAATGCATGTGGAATTAAGAAAATAATGTAAAGTTGAATTCTTGAAACAAACTTTTTAAATAGAAAAGATAGGGAGAAAAAGTGAAAGAAATAAAAGAGGAAAAAAATGTCTCCTTATTTAACCCAGAGGATATTCAGGGCTTTTTTTTTCTGCAGTGAGCAACTGTGATTAAATTAATTTCAGTATTGTGGGGAAAGAAGTTCCTTTCTCCAGGAAAAATGGTAGTCACCAAAGAAGATAGGATGTCTTAGTAAGCAACAGTGCTGTCCTTTTAGTAATGAAGATTGAAGATGTAAATACTAGCTGTACAAGGATGTGGACCTTCATGCTCAAAACCTGTTTGACACCTAACAAATCTTAGCTCTAGTCTTTCAGTTGCATATTAAATTATACAGAAAGAATACCCACTGAATGGACAGAAGATTTCTCTATTTTTCCTTTTCTGCTCAGACAATGGTATAATTGTCTGATTCTTACTGTACTTCTCTCAAGCTTTGCACTTCTTTGAGCACTGTCTCGCTATACTACTTCTTAAAGATTAACTCCTTAAAGTTTTCATCTACGAAATATATATTAATATATGATAATACTACTAAATATATATTAATATATGATAATATAAAGGCATTATGTGAAATAAATAAATAAATAAAAATATTATTTTCTGTGATGACGCCTGTTCATTAGTGTTTGGTGTCCAAAATGGTCATAGATACAAAAGGTTTCATGTTTATTTGTTTGCAGTTGTCCAGATGATTATTGCCTTGTACTGTTCTCTTACCAAAGAATCCAAACTTCAGGGCACAGCATTCTGCAATGTCTGTCTACCAGGTTCTCTGCAAGCAACGAAAGTCCTTTCTGCACAGAGTTTGCATTATAAGGAAAGGGCTATGGCCAGTGATAGCATTAACACATTTTAGTAAATTAGTGCCTACTTAATGCTAGAATGAGTGTGTTGTGATAATTTTAATAATCATTATGACTACTGGGGAAATTGCACACTTTGAACTTCTCATATTATAAAAATATAAGTAAGTGGCTGGAGTTTTATAGAGTTGAAACAGAGTAATCTAGAGTTAGTTGCACACAAGATAACACACAAAAGACTGGGTATAGGCTTGAAATATAAGCATAAAAACAGAAATTATAAAAGATGCAATAGTAAGGTACTAGGTTGATTTTATACAACACTTAATTTTTCTGAAGCTTGAAATTTCCTGTAATGCAACTGCCTAATAAGGCTAACAATATTTGAATCTTGTTTTTACATCACCCTGGTAGGTGAGATCTGACTCACTTTGAACAGTGCATCTAGCATCACATCACTTGCATCTTCATTTGCGTTGCAGTTTTATGTACCTTCCTAACCACATTCAGCTCCATGCTGCAATACACAATGTGCCTATATTAACAGGTAGAAATTCTACTCCAAAAACACACCATGTAAAGGAAAAGACAGGAATGAGAGGTAAGGAATTGTTGTTATGCAAGTTTTACCAAGCTGTCATTTTGGTTGTCTTCTGAAAAACAATACTGAGGCACTACAGCCAGCTTGTATCATAGAGGCAGTACTTTAGCCGTCTTAGCAGCAAACTCTTTCTGTCTAATGTGATTATACCATTTTTAGTTCTGGTGCTGTCTTGCCTCTGTTAGATCTGTCTCTGTCACCTCTGCTGTGAAGCATCTGTTGTATGTGATGTGATACCATCTTCAGGATTTATATACATCTTTTATAATATCAGAGCAGTTTGCAGTACAGGATTGTAACGGGGTTCTCTGAAACCCAGAGAAATGAACTGAAGTGCTCTCTTCACACCTAATTATTTTGTGCTTGGGCACTGTGACAAATGCTACAGGGGTTGACAGTGGCACTTACATTCATCTTTACCTTATAAGTGGTTTATTGAGCACAATGTAAACTTCCAGAGCGGAACATGAAACATAGAAAGGTGGTGGTCTCAAGGCTAGTGAGTACAGGTTGTTTACCTGGAGGGCTCTGACTCTAAAACAACAAAGAAAGTGCTGTAGAAATATCCTACTAGATGTCCAAATATCCTAGACATCCAGGCCAGCTCTCTGGAGAAATTAGTGGTGGAAAAAAAATACTGTAAATAAATAAAAAAAAATTACTGTTTAAGATATCATGGGATAATACAACAGGTACAATGCAAAGGCAGAATATATTAAGTTTTCATTTGTTTGAGAATCCAGCTTCCTGGAATTGTCAAAAAGTGTTCTAGAAAGTGAAGTGAGACCAGAGCAAATAGTTTTTTCTGTATGTTTGTGTAATTTAAGAAAGTTTAATTTTGTTAGTGTATGCTAAGTTTAGTTGGTTAGATGAAGCTAAACAGGCACTTACATTTTTCTAAATCGCTTTAAAATATTTTTTCCTTGATGTCTTTGTTTCATCTGCTAAATTGAACAGTTTTGCTTTAAAAAAAGACATTGCCTATCTTTAATGTCATCTTTAATGTCTATGGTAGTTCTAGTTCAAGAGTGAGAGAATGATACAAGACAATCCCAAGCATTAAAAAGCAGAAAAGGGAAGAGGATTCAAGACAGGGAGGTGGACACCCTTGTTCTGAGAGTAAAATTTATTCTGATGGATACTTTAGGGGAATGTGTGACCAGAACACTGAATTGAGATTGAATGGATGTCCTACACATGAAAGCTTCAATACTTTTACTTTTTTTTTTTTTTTGCTTTTTTTCCCCATGTCTTCCATTTTTGTATAAACACACTACTGACCATTTTTAAAGTTTATTTTATTCTTTAGTTTTTGTCCTCCTGTAGCTCACTTTAAGAAGAGATGCTTCAGAATTTCAGTTCAATACCATTTCTATTGGAATGATTTCACGTGATATTGATTGTCTCTGCCAAGTCTTGATGAAATTCCATGATTTTCTCATGGCGTATAAAAGCAAGGTAACTTTGAATTGACTGTCAGTTCACAATGTATCATTTGGCAATGCAAATTCATAAAATTATTAACATAATAAATACAAAAAGTATCTCACTTAGATGTACACAGTGGTTACTCTCATGAAAGTAATAGTCACCATGTCTTCCATTTTTTCTAAAGAGAAAGGTAAAACAGATGAGCACAGCCAGCTGCACTTAAATAATTTGGACTGCTGCTGTGCTGAAGACCTTTATGAATGAGATAAACACACTGCAAATAAGTTTTCCTCAATTAATAAAATATGAAGTGACTATTCCTTTTCCACCTCAGTGAAATGTAATCCAGATTTTCTGTTTCTGACCATGCCTCTCAGAAATCATAGCATTATGTAACACATTCTTACTTGACTACAATAAAATTGTGAGGAAAATATTTTGGATTGAAATGTTTGTTTAGATTTTGCTGTACAGAAGTGCTGTGTCTTTCTAATTGTGATTAGAGTTGATTGGGACTTTCACTATGACATTAATGAAGCAAATGAAAGGTATCTTTAAAAGTCTTTTGCTCTGTTAGTGCCAACATTCACTGCTAATCCTTTCAGCAGAGTTATTTCTTCTCAGTTTGTTAGGTATCGTGTTTTAGTTGTTAATTATACATATTTTTCCCATACACAGCCCTTGCATGCAAATACATTTTTTTACAGTTCTTATGAATTTGCTCATTTTGAGTTTGCAACAGCAGCAACAAAAAGAAAAATGTTTATAAATTTGATGTTACCACAGATGAACCCTGACAGTTCAGGTACATATATATGTGGCTTATAGAGAAAACTGATAGTAAAACTGTGGTAACAACGCAAGTTGCATCCAGTGTCTTTCCACAAGCTCTGGCAACAAATTGTCACTGATCTCAGAGAGAGATGCAAGAGTCAAGGCTCAGATTTATCCTGAGGCGTGTGCAGACTGTGTGAAGTTCAAAGAGTTTCCCTAACCTTGAGCTAATTTTTCTGAGCAAGGACAGCATGCCCCATTTGGGGATACAAAAGGCTGCCAAAAGCTGTGTCTAACAGCTGAAGTTTGGGTACGCTTGCATTTATAGTGTAAAACTATAACAATCTCAACATTGTACCTTTTCCTTATGTACATTTACTCTTGGGTTTTCCTTTCTGACTACTATTGTAGTTTTTGAGGAGTCATAATTACTTTCTACTTTTTGTGCTGAGATTTAATATTAACTACTCTGGCCCCTGTCCCCCTACCCCCAAAGGAAGAATATATCTGGAAAGGCGTTCTAGGTAAGGTTGTTGAGGTTACTCAGAAACCAGTTACAGTAATTTCACGATTACAAGCCACGCTGATTATAAGCCGCATTGCCGGGTGTTGGCAAACATTTCGTTCTTTGTCCATACACAAGCTGCACCCAATTATAAGCCGCTCTGTCGTTTGCAGTGAGGATCCGCGTGCAACAAATTTGCCAATTAGTAACAGAATCGCGGGATCGGCGGGGAGTGGGTTTACTGGCTTGGCTCGGGCCGTGAGGGGCTGCCTACGGGGCCAGGTGGCCCAGCTCAGCGCTGCCGCTCGGTGGGGCCTCTTGGGGCTGGCCGCCGCTGCCACTGGGCTCGCTCGCCCCGGCCCGGTGCTGCCCCGAGGCGGCAGGTGGACATGGAGCCTACTGGCACCCGCAGCGGCAGGAGGGGAAGGAGCATCCCCACTCCCGCGGCAGGTGGGAACAGAGCCTGCCTGCTCCTGCGGTGGTGGTGGCAGGCGAGGACAGGAGTCCCCCCCTTTCCCCCGGGCCGTGGGGATGGCAGCACGGAGCACCCCCTCTCTCCCCCAGACTGCCCTGCCTGAAGGAGAGAGTCCTCTGCCTTCCCCCGCCTTCCCCCCCCCGCCCACGCTGCCAGCATTAAGCCAGCTCCACCCGCCGTGAAACAGAGTAACCAATTTGTAACAATCGCAAAAAGCCGGGTTTTACTGGCAATTGCTGGATTCAGCGCCTCGGTTTGCACTTCTGGGGTTGGAAATGTCAGAAAATTATTCACATATTAGCCGCCCCTGAGTGTAAGCCGCATTTCCGGGGTGGGAGCAAAATTTTAGTCAAAACGGTGCGGCTTGTAATCGTGAAATTACTGTACATAATAGCTCAAGGGAAACAAATTGAAGAAAAAGGTGAAAGATTCTCACAAATAGTCCATATATATTCTCTAAAAATATCTTAGTCTTGTACCCTACTTGTTCATTAAAAAAATAATAATGCATTAGCACCTACCAGCACAGATATAATGAAATATTCATTAATATTTCCACTGTAAATCACCTCTAGAGAAATTTACATAATTGAAAGGATTTTAATTTGTTCCTCACTGGTACAATAGTAACCTAGTTGATTTAAATGCATAGCTATTGCAATGAGTAAGGTAGTGTAAGTCCCTAACATGTGTTGCTACACAGACTTTATGTAAACATCATATATAGGTGGTCAGTGTCTGTAAACTCGTATATTAATTAAAAATAATTAAATGTCTTACTGAGTAATCATTATACTTCAAAGTAGTAATGCTGAAAAAGATGCAGCATTAAAATTAAAAATGTTTCTTTTCTGTTATAGGAAAGGAGGAGTTTTTCACATGTTTTTTCATCTTCCACCCATTTAATTAAATGTCTGTCAATTAAAATATTGTAGATAGAGCTGTGTAATTAAAAGGTGCTGCTTTCAGTGAATTTTTAAGACATCGTATTACATCTACAACTTGTTCCCTCACCTGAAAAAGCATGTTTCCTCTATAGAAGCCTTTATTAAATGATTCAGTGATGCATACTTTAGCAGATAATTACTGTCTTTTAAAACTGTCACAGAATTTTGCACTTGCATCTAAGAATTCCATTAAAAATAAAAATACAGACCCTCTCCTGAATTCATGCTGCATCAAATGAATGCACAGGTATTTTGATATCATAATTAAATCCCTCTGAATTCTGAGACAAGTTGAAAGCTCTGACTCCTATTTACAGTAGATAGCACTGTAATTTGTTTTGCTGGTTGGGCATCACAAGAGCTTCATTCATGTCTCTACCCCTGGCTAAGCATTTGCTATTTGTGCTGTTCAATTATTAAAGTAAGCTAATGTGAGACTGTTTTACTGCTAAATGGAGCAGTCATCAACATAAAGCTCCTGCTTTCTGTTTGTCCCTGTAAGAAGTATTAGCAATGCTCAGCCATACACAGGTCAGATTGGTTTATTGATACACTGAAAATCAACTTGCTTATGTATGTATATACACATACATTTAAATCACAGACCAGACTAAAACTGTAGAGAGAGCACATCCAATTCACTCTGAGTTAAATGTTGCTGGGTGTTGTTGCAAGAACTTATGTAACTCTAATTCTCTTTTTTCAGAATAAGTGTAAGACAAATCTGCCTATTTGAAAAGCATATTATATTGAAGGGTTGTTTTTGGGTTTTTTTGAGAATGCTGAAACATTTTTAGTAATGAGCTTTGACAAAAGACATTCCAGTTGGCATAAAAAAGATGCATGAAAGCTGGTATTTTCTAATCTAAATGATTGCAATGAAATCCACTGAAACTTAATGGCCAGTGTTTTCAGTTATAGCTTAAGGCAATAAAGCTATGCCAAGCTATTTTAGCATTTCAGAGTTTAAGGCGTTTCTGGAAGTCAGTCATATTACTTAGTTTTAGGTAGTCCTGTGAGGAGCAGGGATTTGGCCTCAGTGATCATGATGGATCCCTTTCAACTTGAGATACTCTATGACTTTTTTTCTATAATTTAAGCCATAGAGTTGTTTTTACAAGGAAAATATATCAATATATAAATATCAAATATATTAATGTTGCTGCCATTTTAATATACATATTTTACACAGAGATGTTTTATATTCTTTTCAGAAATTCTCAGCAATGCTCACTAAAATGGAAACAGCAAAAATTACTTTGAGAAATAAATAACAGCATCATCATTACCATCTCTTTTTGAACCAGTGTCAACAAAGAGAGTAATCAAGATTACGTAGTCATACCTCTTACATGAGCTTTGTAGAAATATATGTTTACAGAACAAGATCAAGGCTTTAATGATGCACTTTGAAATATTAAATACTCTAAAGCAGAAAATGGATAAATTCCAAATTATCAGTAAAAGGTTATATTTTTTCCTAATGGATATCACCCTTGACTCTTACTTCTTAAAATGATACAAACATAGACACATTTAGGTTAGAAAAGATCTCTAAGATCATCAAATCTGACCTGAGCTTAACCAAGAATGGCCAAATCCAGCACCAAACCATGTCTCTAGGTGTCCTCTTTTCATCATTTAAATATCTCCAGGGACAGTGACTCAACATTTCCCTGGGAAGTCTGTTCCAATGCTTAACAAACCTTTCTGTGAAGAAGTTTTCCCTAATATTCAACCTAACCCTCTCCTGGTGCAACTGAGGGCATTTCCTCTTGTTCTATCACTTTTTATTTGAGAGAAGAGACCAACCCCCACTTGGCTACAACCTCTTTTCAGGTAGCTGTCAGGAGTGATAAGGACCCCCTAAAGCTGCTTTTTCTCCAGCCATTGGCCTTCTTAGCTGCCTGGGCACACCCTGGCTCATGCACAGCTGTCAACCAGCACACCCTGGTCCTTTTCCACCTTTGCAGTGACTACCCCCAGCCTGTGGCACTGCAGGGGATCATCCTGACCCACGTGGAGGTCCTGGCACTCATACAATGGATAGAGTCTGTCCAGATCCCCCTGCAGAGCCTTCTACAGAGTCCTTGGCGTCCTCTGCAAACTGACTGAAGGTGCACTTGATCCCCTCCTCCAGGTCACTGATACAGATATTAAGCAGGGCTGGCCTAAATATTGAACCCTGGGGATCCCAGCTTGTGATCAGCTCCCAGCTGGATGTAACTTCATTCACCAGTGCTCTCTGGGCCTGGCCATCCAGCCAGATTTTACCTGGTGATGGGTGCACCTGTCCAAGCCATGAGCTGCCAGCTTTCCAAGAGAATGCTTTGGGAGGCAGTAACAAAAGTTTTACCGAGGTTCCAGGTCGATAACATGCACAGCCTCATCCACTATGTCTTCTAATAGAAGATCAGGCTGGCCGAGCAGCACCTGCCTTTCCTAATCCCACGTTGGCTGTCCTTGATCAGCTGCTTGTCCTTCACATGTCACATGGTGCCACTCAGGTGATTGCTGGTCAAAGCTCCATCCAGCGTGGCCTTGGATACTTCCAAAGATGGGACATCGTTCTGCAAAGCAGACACTGTGATATGAGATTAAAAATACATTTAAAACCAAGCTTAATCATGGTGAGTAATGTGACCCTGGGTATTTCTGATTCCAAGTGAATTAACCCAGCTTCAGCCTTCCTGAAGCCCATGTTTAATGAAAGAGCTGTATCAACCTAAAATAACACAGTGGCTGCTTTCAAGGTAGGGCCCTAGCAGCAACTGGAAATTAAATTACTAGAGAGGGTTCAGAAAGACTTTTTTCTCATGACACGGTATTTTTCTTGCAGAGATTTAAAATCAATGACAGTTTAAAAGAAAATAAGGTTAAATAACTGAGTTTCCCAAACTCTGCAAATTGTATGTCACAAAAAGATTTAAAAAATTGACAGTCCCAGCCACTTGGGATCTTTTCCCTTTCTTCCTATGTTCTTAGTGGCAACTTAATTATAGGGACATGTCTGATTACATCTCCCTGTTAGTGGAGGACTTTCTGCACTTATTCTACTTCTTGGGAAACTTTTTGGTGGCAGCATAATGAGTTGCTATATATTTGTTTAAGAAAGCACTAAAGCAATTCCCTACAGTGTCATTCATAGGTCAGTGATTGCTAATGGGATACAGATTCAGACCCTCCTCCAGGTCAACAGTACACATCTGTCTCAGGTAGGTAGTGATTATGTGCCATTAAAGGTTGATTCTTGTTCACTCTTCTGTCAAAAACGAGATTTTTGTGTTAAATCCATTTCTTATTGAGCAAGTGTTACAAGCAAATTGGCATTAATTGGCAACATTGTTGGTGACCTCAGCAGAAAACTGAAGGTATAAAATTATCAAGAGCATAAAAGCTGTGATTACAGAGATGATCTCAATTTTAGTGCTTTGGAGGAATGATGTGAAGAGTTTTCAAGATGAGCAGCAGCAGTTTAGTGGAGAAATGCCTTGAAGGTCAGCCAGCTCACAACACTGGGTCAGAAAAAAGAACCATCCAGCCAAAAAGCTTGTTCCCAGCAGATGGCCTCAGGAGAATGCAAGAGCAGAGGAAATATGTACAACTATTTCTAGGGAATATTTCCCACACCTCCAGTGACTTCTGACATAGGTGCTATCTGAACCAGTTTATTTCATAGACTAACACATTAATTCTTTGTTTTTATCAAACAGTCTTTTACTTCTAATCAATACCCTTGCTTCTTATGTGGAAATGGCAAGTGAACCACTGTTTCCTATCCCCTTTCTCTGTTTTTTATTTTTTTACATACCTCAGTCATACAATTCCCTCAGCAGCTAATTTTCCAGACCAATAAATCTTTGTTAATCTAACTGTTCAAAAACACTTGTGTTCTAAATTTCAAGATCCAAATATTGAGTGATAATCACTTGTTCATATCCCATTACAGTATGGAGAGTATTAATATTGTCTTTCTTCATGTGCACTGGTATACATTTATTTGCTATATTTTTAGCACTTCTTTTATCTCATATTAAGTATAATGAGCTTCTTCTGCACCTCTTTTTTTTTTCATTGTTCTTTACTGCTTGTTATTCATAGGAAACTTGGTCAGTTTGGTGTTCACCATCTTGTCAAAAATATTAATCAATATTCTGAACAACCTTTGTAACTGCGGGAATCCACTGATAGTACCCCTCTACTATGTTTTCCTTGCTACAATTCAGATAATTATTATTTTGATGTTTTCATCATATTTCACAGCAAATTCATTAAGAACCTTTTGTGAAGGATAAATTGTTTTTTGAAAACCAAATGTGCCTTAGTAATTACTGGTCTCCTATTAACTAACAGTTTTGGACATGTGAGCACATGTGAGGCACATGCTCTGTTGCAAATGTTGTATTTGGTCTTGCTTCCTCTTCAGTTTCTTATTTTTATCTAGGTGTTTTGAAGAGGATCAAGGAATCTCATTATGAATTGCTAATACATTATAGGTTAAATAGAACAAAATGACCTGCTGGTCATTATATATATATATATATATATATATATATATATATATAAAATATATATATATATATGTATATACATATATAGATATAATGTTTCATCCTTAAGGAGATGAAGAAAGGTAATTCCAACTTTATGCTCCATCATAAACTGCTTAGCAGAATATGATTTCATAAGAAATACATATTTGAAACTTAGACTGGTTTGACTAGTATCAGTCTATGTCCTTTTGCTGCTCTTGGCCTTTAATGTTCAGATCATGCAGTAGGGGTTCTGCAAATAAGTACTTTGGAACTGTGGGAAAAGAATAAATTACTCCTTCTAGTGTATTTTTCAAATATCAAATCTTTGAAATTGTCTGGGGTAGACCCATTTGCTTTAGGAGTTTACAGCAGTTTTAACAGTTTAGCATTTTGACGTGAATATTTTTATGCTGCAGTATCATAGCTTTGGGGTTAATAGATTTTTGACCAAGTGGTGTTGGCCATTTTCCCCCCTTCAATTCATTAACCTAATGAATAGCTGTGATCTACACTTTCTAAAACTCTAATTCTTACTCACGTTGAGATACTTTTTCTTTATGCTGATACACCACTGAAGCATTTGATTGAAGTGTAAGGAATTCAAATGGAAACATTAAATTGCCTATGTGACCTACTCTTTTTTTTTTCTCTTCCAAATTTTCTTAAATTACCTAGAATATCACAGAATATTTATCAAGTTGTTCAATAACCTGATAAAAGAAGTACAATAGTTCAAAATAAAAAGATAGATTTTTATGTTTAAAATTGTTTAGATATTTTCTGCATCTTGAGAGTTTAGAGGATAGGAACAATAGATGATGTTGTTGCAGGAATTTGTATGTTCCTTTATTTTCTCATTCTTGGGTTGAAATTCAGTGATCATAAACAAGTATTTATATTTGACTGCAATAAGCTTCCTTCTGTTTTATTCCTAGACATTTTGGTTTTCAGACAGAAAATGTTAATTATGTTAATCCTTTTCAGCTTCAGATTTAATGGGCTTCTGACAATTATTTTAGTTTGTGCAGAATTCTGTAATACGTGTCACATTCTTCACTGTTATACTAATAAATTTATCCTAGATTTTAAAGACGTCTTAGCCTTTTGTGTCTAATTTTAGATTAGTTAGTTAATTAGACAAAATTAGTCTGTGGACTTGATTATGAACACTCATACTGCAAAAACACAAGGAGATGTCAATCAAATGAAAAGTGTATGGTTTTAGGGTTAGGTCTAAATGAAATTCCTGTCCCCAAAAAGATTGTTGTCTAAAACATTCCTTTGTGTTACCAACTCCAGCAATTTCATTACAGATTTTTTATTACAGATTACACTAGGACACTGTACTTCAGTCATTAAATCTCAGTCATCCTATTAGAATGTGAAACTCACATTTTGATTTATTTAAAGAAGTAAATAGAAAGATCAGCCCTTGCTGACTGAAAGAAGAAGCATTAGGGAGAAAAATAATCCTAAATCCTTATGATCAAGAAAAAGAAATAGAAAATTCCCAGAATGCTTTTTATTTTGAGTAAGTTTTATAGCTTTTAAACACCTGGGCAGAACAGAACTGAATTTGGGTCATTCTCTGATTTCTTTGCTTTCACACATACTACTCAGTGCTTATTTACAGCTCATATAAAAATAACTAACTTTCAACTCAGTTCTTTACTGGACAGTTCTCTGTGCAGAATAAAAAATTTTGGCTCAGAATCAGCACAAATACCTAACTTTGATCTAAATATGTATGTCTGTGAATCCTTCTCAGCCACCTTTGTGTAAATTTTACAGCTATCTTTATAAAAGAGTGAAATGCTCAACTCTTGCCTTTCTAGTAGAGGCATTTGAAGAAAGATTTCAAAGATAAAATTGCAAAATTCATCCATCTATAGTATGATAACACAGGAATCAGAATTTTAGATCTACTGTAAATGATATAATAGCTAAAAGTCACAATGCAAAAATAAATTTTCTAATGTAGTATTTAATTTGGATATTATTTCTGTCTTTTTGTCTGATGATAGAAGAATGCAGAAGAGTTGTACAGAACAAATTAGTTTAAACTATAAATGTTTATTATTTTGCATTTAGAAAAAATCATGGCATTTATGACTGAAAACTTTCTAATATCAGTTATTAATATTAATAAAAGTTTAGATATGCTTAATGTTACAGTAATACTGAAGTTGCATCAAGAGCAAAATATCAAGACAAACATCATATGGGTTTTCATTTCTCTACCCCATCCTGAGTTTCTTGAATACTTTTATTGTGATGATTATTCACTTCTGAGACAAACAGAGCCAGCAATGCATATTCATGGGTTTTTCACTACATTGTCTTATAAGCTCTCCTACTGTTTCTCATTTATTCTGCACAGGCTCCATCATCACCTTCTTCACCCATAGCTAATGAACCAAAATACGAGAAGCGCTGGCTGGACACCCTGTCAGTTCCTCTGTCGATGGCTCGAATCTCGAGGTACAAAACCGGAACAGATAAATTAAGGTTTGTAATCTGAAAGGGAAGGCACTGGGTTAGTTAGCTGTACACAGTGTTTGGCTGTGGATTGCTGGCTTTATAAGTATTGAGTGGAGATATTTCATTCTTCTTATTAAAAGCTATGCAGTTCAGCTACTCCTAAGATTAATGGTATGCATGGTGATTACCAAAGATAAGGTAAAGCTCCTACAAACGTGTTTCTATAATCTGTTGTATCTTGGGAATTCAGTTAGCATCAGCAGCTAGAACAAAGATTAATCCTTGTGTTACACGAATTCATTTTGAAGCTACTACATTTCCTTCTGTATCACTGATAGGATACTTATAGATTCCCCAATACTAATATTGTCAATTAACTTTCCTTTTTCATTATAAATGATAACACAGTGCCAATATATAGCAGTGTATAATCATCATGCCTGTGCTATCATGTCACATATATATATACTTGTATCATTGTCATATAGAAACTCATATTGACAAGATCTTGGCCAAATACATGCTACAAAATATTGTATTTTTGATCATAGAATTTTTTTGCATCTCAAAGTCATAACTAATGGTTCATAAAGCAACTGTGGAATAGGATGTCAGAGGCTATTTTACTGGGCTTCAGGAAATATGAAAGCAAAAGTGAAGTTTAATAGAGCTTCCATAAATAATATACTTGAGAAAGTGTAACACATTGCAGCATAGGCTTTTCTGAAAACCATTTTATGATACAACTGCCTCAAATCTACCAGTAGTTGTAGGCCAAGCAGTCCACAGTTCTCCATATGTACCATGAGTTCATTCACTGTCATTATTTTCCATGGTCTTTATAAGTTGCCCTATATTTATTTGCCTTTAATACATATTAATGAGATGTTTGGAATCTCTGTTGAAGAATCAATACACAGGTCACTTGCTATGAGGAGGTACAAGAAATTCATGTGAATACCTTTGTGATGTATGCCAGATTTTTTACCTGTTTCCTAAAAATTACCTGAAAAGCATTATTTTTTTCAGTAGGACAGATATGCTGCTTTAACTTACAGCAATTCATCTTCTAAGGCAGTTGGTAGCTCCTCTCCCGGACTTTGTGTTAAAGCATCACAGGTGTATAATAATAAATTGTCCAGAAAAGTTTTAGCTTCTTCCAAAGACTTTGTCTGAACTCTTAATTGTCTTTTCCATAGTGTCTCATCACTTTCTCCATCACTTTCTTCCTCCATACTGTGTAAAATCTTTGCTCAACAATAAAAACTGGGCAGAGAGGGCCTGGGGAGAGCGAGCCATTTCTTGGGGGCTGGCAGGACATCATTCTGCTTGTGAGATAATGAGTGGTTACCTTTGCATCACTTGTTCTGTCGCAATTTAGTTAGTTGGGTTTTTTCCTCTTCTGTTTGCTTAAACTACCTTTATTTCAGTTCATGAGGTTTTTGTTCTTTGTATTCTCTCTACTGTGCCTCTGGATGACTGAATGGCAGTGTGGATGCTTGGGTGCTGGCCCAAGATCAAACCACAGATATATTTTTCTTGTAAGATTTGAGGAACTTGGTGCTTTCAGTTTTAGCCTTGGAGAGATATATTCTCTTGTGATGTATCTCACTCCCATACATATTTAGTACATATTCCACTCCTTAATTACTGATAGGTTTTTAATTATTGTTGTATATACTCTGAGGAAAGATGGAATAATTTCATAAAGCCGACCGCCATGCCATGACACTTTACTTCTAAAGGAAATGTTCCTTGCTTGTTTTGGGGAAGCAACAAAAACAGCTATATTAGCATTAAGGGGATACTGCCTTAAGGTTAACTGTGGATGAGGCATTTCCCATATTCTTACTAAAGGGCTTTTTTTTTGCCTGAGGGACACCAGATTGCTCTTACCATATACTGTGAATTGCATGTGTGTTACCCAACTTGTATCCTTTCTCTGCCTTTCCCCATGTTCATATATGCATAATGTCCAAAATTTGACTTCTGTAATTGCTCTGTAAAATCAAATATTTGCTTTTCATGGAACAAAACCTCTGATCAGCCTAGATAAAATTTCCACTTTCAACCATATCTACACATCTCTGTTCCCTTTCACACTGCAACCATCAGTCTAAAGCCATTGGAATGATCCCAGATTCATTCCCCTAAATGGATTACAGATCCTTCTGACCAATTTCCTAGTTTTACCATACCGTAAATATTTACTTGGAGACTATTTGCATACATAGGTTGACAGGATGCCTGTTTTTTCTGTACTACATGAGTCCATGCGTGTATCATACTTATAACTTTTTGACTCCTACATGGTTTTTTTTCATAGTTGTGTTTCGTTGCAATACTTCATTATGTTTTATCCACTAAGTTACTTCAGTTGGTCTTGCAAAGGTGCTCTGGCATCAAAACAGCCAGATTGCTTTTTTAAGTCAGTTGTTGAAATACTGGAACTTTCATCTATAGTGTCACATACACAGCTGTGTGCCTTCTCCCCAGCTAGATGGGCTGTGTGGAAGTCTTTTTTTCCCCTACTTCCTTTATGAATTGAATTCATAGAGGTCTATACAATTCTTTCTATCAAAAATTACCTATAGTCCATTGGCTTTTGGCATAACTTTTTAACTATGCAAAGCATTATGGCTTTTTAAAAGTTATTAAAGATTGTCCATCTATTCACAAATGAAATGCACACTCTGTTTTCTTCAATCCTTCATTTTCCTGACATAAAAACATCTTTTTTACCTCTGGAATTCTTGCAGTTGGCCATGGCAGAACTTACCATACTTTTTTTAGAATACTCTGATTTTTAAAAATATATAGTATTGTTTAGCCTATGTATAGTACCTGTAAATTCAACTACTCTTGCTGTTCTGATAAACAGTGGTAAACTACCATCTGCCAGTGTGGATAATTCCTGTGGCCTCATTCACTTTACTTCTCCTTGATATTTAAGATTGTTTCATATGTTCAGCATTCATTTTCTGGTGATGTAAGTAACAATCATATAATCTTGTCTCTCATAAGGTTGCACAGAGTCAGATGTTTTACTAAAGGCCCTCTTTTTGTTGCCTTTATTTTAAAAAAATGTCTGGCATGTCAGCATTTTGTTCAAAATTAATTTTTTTAATTAGAAATGTCTTACATAGATAGAGTTTTCTGTTAGACTGTAGTATACTTTTAAAGTGCTTCAGATCAAATCTGGTCTAATCTAATCAGATTAGGCTGTATTATTTCCTTTGTGATTAAATTGAGCAGTTTAAATTCTTCTGTACTTCAGCTGAGTTTTCTGGTAGCTTTGCCAGAAAAGGGCCCACTTTCAGCGTGTTCTTGTGTCATGAAATGGCCAAGATCACATTAATCTGTTTGATTCTTATTCATTGTTCATGTGAAGAGAAAGGAGTTGCCTTTGGTTTCTCATTTCACATGACTTTTTATTGTATTTTTCACAGCAAGTCTTTAGACTGTGACTTAATGACACAAGAATATGTTTCATATATTTTAAATTCTATTAACACCATATGTATTAACAGAAACAAGAGAGCATGGGATAGATATTTTCCTTCCATATAAAGGATTGGCTGAAAATACTGCACACTGGGCACGTGAAATGTATTTATCAATACCACAAAACAAAAGCAAAAAAATTTCCTCAGAATATTTTAAAGGAAAGATAAGAAACATAGTAAGTATCATTCCTGTTCTCAGTGGAAGATTAAGCATTGTATTAACTACTGAAATCACCTTCAGTTAGTGTATTTCACATTGTTGATAGGATTAGAGTCTGTCTGAATACATTTATATATGCAGCATGCTAATTAGTCTTTTTGACTACCTAGCAATCCAACAACTTTTTTATTCTATTGTCTTTGTTATATAGCACTACTGTTTCTATTATTCTAGACTTCTCACCAAATCTTTAATGTATTTTTTCTGTGTAAGAAGGTAATATAAATGTAGCAAGAATGCTATTGCTGTGAATACTCTTAATTGTTAGTTGGCAACAAAAACCTTTTTTGACTGTTGAGGATTGGTCAATAAATGTGATGTAAGTTTTAGAGAGAAATAATATCATTATTTTTCTCACCCAAAGGAATTTGTGGTTCATGTTATAGTTTGGGGTGGGGTTTTTTTAAAGATAGAAAAGTAAAGATAGGTAGTCTTTCAGAAGGTGGAGAACACAGTTAATGCTCTGTAGTCTTTCATTTCTGTTATGGAATTGCTATTTGGGATAATGCAAACAACTATTTTTAGTCCTTGCGGCTGATACTGATAGTAATGTATAATAATTTTTATACAGTGTATTGACTGGAGCTTTGAGTAAATGTACAATAGCTATAATGTCTTGAACATTATTAGAGAAAAGAAAAAATGTTTATTTAGAATATGGAAGACTGAAATGGTGAGTGGAATGGAAGTAGTTCCATAGCCCAGTAGCTATGAGCCCATGTAGCTATGATGCCAATTATAAAACAACCTAATTAGATTTAGCTGTTATTTTCTATTTCTTTGTATTCTGACCATTGCAATTACTCCAAAGTATTGTAGGTTTGTTTTTTTTAATGCCTTCACTGGTTTCTTAACAGATTCTTTCTTAAAGTATGGTATTTTCCATTTGTCATTTTAGTAAGTTAACAAGATGCCTTTAATTAGATAAATAAATTGAAAACTAAGAAATTGAATAATCCATTTTGAAAAATATCTAGGAATTAAACACAATCTCACTGAGTTACAAAATCTGAATAAACTTGCTCACAGGTTTCTGACACGTAAGTTTAAAAATATTTGTAGAAGCATAAATGTCTGTGTTACTTCAGTAATCCTTTTTGGTTGCTGTAAGTGTAACAAAAGTAAAAGTTACAATACTTGAAGTGAAATTCTTCCAAAAACCCCAAACATAAAATGCAATCCAATCCAAGTTTATGTTTAATTCCCTGATATCTTCTGAGCTATGTAGTTTCTGTTAATAGTCCAGCTATATGTGCACATTTAAACTTTTTGTAAGATATGAGGTTCTGTGACATTTACAATACAAATCCCATTACTTCTTACATGACATTTCAAAGACATTAAGTAATTCAGATCCTTCTTTTCGAGAATTTCCACTCAGATCTAACCATAGTCCTTAAAACTTCAGTTTGAGTAAATATTCTAGCAAGAGGCCTGTGTAGTACTATAAACAAGCCACAAGAAAATGTTGTAAGAAAAGCAATAAAAACTAACTCAAACATCAAAAATCATACAAACAGGAAGGAATACTTCTTCAGGACGTGGTAAGAGGCAAAGCTGATCAAATCCGTCTGTCTGTATCAGCATGGTAGTAAAGCTAAAAGAGATGCTGTCAAAACTACACCTAGTTTTTTGTAGAAATATCTATATAATAAAATTCCCATATAAGTCTAAGAGGGATGGTTTCACATGCCGCAGATACTAAAAAATGTAAAAATATGCTTTGCTGGCATTCTTAGCCTCCAGTAAAGTAAAAAATACGTTTTTTCCATTTCAGATGGCACTGAAAATACTTTGTATCTTTAAAAAGTCTTTGGATTTAATACCTCTATAGTAGTAAACTGCTTGTATGGAAAAATTTCCTTACTAATAGTAATTAATAGTATTTGTTTAAAGGTGTAAATTTCAAGAAGAGAACCTAAAGTCTACCAATGCTCATCTGTTATTCTGACTGCCATACTCACAAAGATAGTGTTTATTTTATTACAAGACATTAATGCCATAAACAAACTCTAGAAGAGACCAGGAATGCAGATCTATTCATCGTTTCACCATGAAGGTGAGATAGAAAGACACTGAAAATGGAAAATGGTGCCTCATGCTCCTTAGCAGAAATGCTTGAAGGAAGCAAAGTTACAGAAAGGAAGACAAATCTCAAAGCAAGAAATGTGATTGCAGTGCAACACAAATTTCAAATATTTAGGAAATGCAAATATTAATTTCTTGTTCTAGTTGCAGTAGTCAGTAGCATAGCTACAGTAATAGATGTAGCAATTTCCTCTGTCTGTATTTTAAAATGATCTTAGGACCTCAGGAAAAAAAATCCAAACCAACAGAGAAAATAAAAACCCTACAGCAACTTTACAGCATCTTGAAATCTTTGAAACTTACTCTTTGGTATTAAATGGAAAGCTCCTCCTTGACAGCTAACAGGAATAGGGGCTTTGTTGTGTCTCTTTTTTTTTTCTTTTCTCTGTTTTGAGGAAATGGCAGAGAGAAATTCATGTCATTTAAGCCTATAGGATTTATTTTCTTGTGAATTCCAGTGCCATCTTGGTGTTTGCTTTGATTGTTTCACTTAAAACAAAAGCCTCAGGATTTATTTTGTTAAGCTTTTATTTTTAGTTTGGATATCATTTTTAACTTGTAGCCTTCTCAACACTGTGCTTTTCAGAACACTATGTGGTACATGGAACAATATCAATATATGATAGGTCCTTCAGAGAGAAACTTTGTAACTGAAAGTTAGAAATAATCATAGTAAAGTTGATTAAGATTCAGGGCAAAAACACTGTGTTACTACCATAGACTTCATGACTGGCATATGTAAACTTAGAAAAGCACTGGCAGTTTTTATCCTGTGTCATTTACACTGAACTGCTTTCTGGTAAAACCACCTTCCTGCCAAGGCAGCACAGTGGGGACAGCAGTGCCCCAAAGTCTTGTGTACCAGTAATGTGACCACAGCAGAAACCTTGAAGCAGCCTGAGCTCTGGGAAAGGATGTCCAGGTGTCAGAGTGCTGAAGGAAGGGAAAAAGCTCTGCAGGAAGGGCTCTTGGCAGACTCCCCACTGAGCAGGAGTCAGCTGAGCACAGGTTCATGGTGAAGTCACATATAAGGGGCTGTGTTAGCATTAACATAGTCAGCAAGTGAAGGGAAATGGTTGGTCTCATCTATTCTCATCTACTTGCATTCCTGAGGCCACACTTGAGATGGCTCCCTCTGTGTCCAGTTTTGGTGTCCCTATGGAAAAGATTTGTATTTTAAGAAATTTAGTGAGGAGGCTGGACTAGAGGAACTTGAAGGATCCCTCACATCCTATTTGATCCTGTGCAAATATCCTGTTAGTGAAGTGTTAGATCTCTAGATGAATATCGAGTATTATTAACTGTCTGTTATTGATAACCATATTTTAAAAAGGTAAAGAACAACAGTTTTAGTGTAATCCACTCTATCACCAGCACCATGTTTCAAATGATAAAATATTTCATAATTTTTATAATAAAAGTTGTTTTTTAAATTTTGATTGCTTGCTTTGGTTGCATCAATTGCTAACCAAGGAGCTCCCTTCTGATCTTTCAACAGCCACTTATGTAACTTTGTTCCACTGCGATAAGGCATTCAGGTCTTTGTGTGTCTGCTGAAGCTGAGTTAGTATCTAGACACCCCGTGGTTCCATGGAGAGCACATATTATTGCTTGGCTCTCTTAAATGCTCTGGACAGTCCTCTTGCTGTGTAAGGATCCTAGCATCTTAGCTTTGATATTTGAATGGGATATTTGAGCTGGGCAATATGAATGGCTTCTCCTCACAGCATTAAATTAAGTCTGTTTCCAGCCTCCAAGTGTATCAATGCATAAAGGCTGACAGATTTTCACTGTCTCAGTGGGATGTTAAAGAGATCATACCATAAGTCATTTCATTACAGCACTGTTGGGATCTTTGTCAGAACCTTAGGTGAAAAGAGCAATATGCTTGGGAGGTGATTATTTTACTTAGTTCACTTGAAGGCAATAAAGGATTTTTTAAAATCTTTTTTTTTCTGAAGAAGTGAAAGAGATTACTGGAATGAAAGTGACACAGAATTGTGCCATTACCATCAAGTTTTAGTAGTTATTGGATTATTCAATCGACAGAAAAACAGGCAATTGGCTGATACATATCTAAGTCTTCAGGCCAAGCATGTTAATTTCTGCAAACAGCAGATATAATGCTTTACAACTATTTTAAAAGCAAAGCACCTCATATATATCCATTCAGATACTTTGTCTTATTTATTCTGTGCATTATGGGTAGTTTATATTGCCTTTTTGGCAAGATATAGAGTTCAGCATTCATGTTCACCATCACACTCCCAACAAATGACAAAGGTTAAGTTAATAAGTTTTTTGGTAAGTCAGGAATGAATAACTGTCCAATAACCTCTATATGTCATTTTGAATGTTGACATATATCATCAATTAAGCAGTAGAGGACTTCACCTTTGATCAACAACTTCACAAAGCAGTATTCTGATTCAGTAGTGATCTTTCTTCAAGGTTGGTATCAGAAATGAAGCAGTATAGCATATAAGTATAAATCTCTAGATAACAAATGTAGAAGGTAGTGGTGATGTTCTTCATATTATACACAAAACAAACATATGCACAATCATTGAGATAATTATAATTGTTTTTCACAATAGTATATAACTAAAATCTAATTCTCTTGAAAATCATAGGGCATTTAAATAACCTGGTTATCTTTCTGAAGTTTAGTTACTATTGTGTGTCACTTTTAAAAAAATTAATTTAAAAAATTAGTGTACTTCTGTGCCACTACTTAATGACCTTTTGTTCTTATTGGAAAATCTTAGGAGTTAAAAAAACATCTCCTACCACCATTCAGATGCAGGGGATTTCAGAAGTACATACAAAGTGCCTAACTTACTGCAGATAGGAAAAGAAAACATTGGCAGTTTAGAATAAAGCTGCTATAAACACATAAAAGTTAATAAAATGCAATTGCATATTAACCTGTGCCAATGCTGTTTTGAGAAGACTATTTTAAGGAAATTTTTTGAAGAAACTTCCAAGAACATTGTTCAAATTCCTATGACATAAAAGTGCTTGAAGTAAGCATTGCTTTGAAAGTTACATAGAAAAGTTTAGGAGTCCAAAAAAATGAAAGCTAGGGAAGACAGTGCTTGGAATCTTCATATATTCCTAGTAAATGAAGCCAAAATGCAATAAAATTTAATAAATAAAATAAATAAACAAATAAAATTGGCATTTTGGTTTAAAAAACCGCTATGGTTTGTTTGTTTGTTTGTTTGTTTTCCCCAAAAGATCCAATGCATATTTCCTGAATATGCTAGCTTAAGTTCCATAATTATGAACATAAAATGTATACCAGGGGAAGTAAATGATCATCAGCATATGTACGTATTGGTACAGAGAAAGTACTTATTGTATCTCCTGCTCTGGGTACTGCCCTAATATCCTTGGTTTTGTTGCCTTTATATTGATTGGTAAATTAAACACTCAGAAACTTGTCAAAAGGCATAAAAATCACTTGAACATTGATAAATACTGGGCAGTTTCAGAAAACTGACATATCTTCCTTTATGGATATATTTCTTCTTACTGCAGATCTAATGCATTTGAAGTGCTGGCACTCGATGGAGTTAGTACTGGCATACTTCAATTTTATACGGCCCAGGAGAGTGCTGACTGGCTGAGAGCAATGTCAACTAACATCAGTGATTTGACACTTCAAAATGTATGTTACTTTCTGCATATTTTCTTGTTTATGCTACTGTAAAATTATTTCTAGTTTTCAAAAGGTAAAATCCAATTCACCTTTAAGTAAAAATATATAAAATGCTTGTGTATGGGGTGGAAAAGGAGAAAGTCAAAAGCAGGGAGAGGTTGCCTGATCAAAAGTATCAAAAAGTTTTCAAGGCTTGCAGTGTTGGCATAGAACAGAAAATCAGAATACATTTATAATTTTAAAGATTTTTAGGATAAAATATTTATCCATACTGGTCATTTTATAGAGCTTTAGATGTCCCAAAATATTTCATTTTTACATTTTTGTAATTAAATTGTGCTTGAAATTAGCATTTGTTGATTTTAAAACAAGCATGTGAAAATTCTGTAGCTAGTGGAATATGATTTACTGAGGCTTACTGAAGATAGTAATTTTACATCTCTAAGTGGTCTAAGAGTTGATTTATTTAGGGTCAAACTATTCCATCTCATTTCCTTGAAGTATAAAGTTGCTTATGCTGTTTTAAGTTACTCCTATAAATTAATACGTAACAATTGCCTTTGCAAGCAGAAGTATTAACTAATCCCCAGAGAAACAGAAAATTACTATTTGAACAGCACATTTATTATTCCGACAAAGAGTAGCTAAAACTATTGATAATTATGGAATTAAACATACAGTTAAATAGGGGACTCAATAATGTACAATTTTGAAAATATATTTGTCTTTAAGAAATGATAAAATTCAGTGATGACAATACAATATCACAGCTGTCCCTGAGTTGCCTGTGCAAGTTTTAATTTTTTTTCCTCTACATGTGTAGAGTCTGTAACTTCTTTCATAAATTATGATATAGTAGCCTGACTTTTATTTGTGCTTTGTACCCTAAACAAACTCTTCCTTAGGTCTACAGATTATTTTGAATTTGTATTAGATTTCAACATAAATCTTTAAGTCTGTTGGTTAAAACAAACTTAAAATTTAATTTGTTTTCATAGTCTTCAAAAGCTACATGAATCACATTTGATCATAATAGTCCATTTAATCCATTAATTCTTTTTAAATATTCAATTGCTTAAGCAATCTCTTTGTCAAAATGAGACATTTTTTTCTTATGATGCATTCTTTTAAAATAATATTTAGTGACTCATATAGTATACAGAGTATTATTCTTTGATAATTCTAAGAAAGCGTAAGGTAATATTTCTAGAACAATTCCAATTTGTAGTTTAATAAGCCTTTTTCTTTTTCCTTTCTAGAGAAATTCACTGAATAAAAGCCAAGGATAAAAGTGAATAGGAATAAAAATAAATGCAGGCAGCTTTTGTTAGTCATAGCATGCTAGTCAGTTTTTTTCAAAGGCCTGTAGGCAGTGACCATGTGCCCTGACACAGTATCTTCACTGTGCTTTGACCTGTCGACAGCAATATTTTATTATAAACTGAGTATTTCTTAGTCTATTCCGCTATCTATTAATAATGCGTTCTGTCAACAAAGTAGTCCATCTGGTGATCATTTAACTGGCTGTTCCCAGGAAAAAACAACAGTCTTGATGAATGTCCATGTTTTGTGTTCTTAGTGAGTTACAAAGAAAACTCTATGCAGCTGATATGAGAACCACATAAACTTTCTTGCTTAGACAGTAGCTTTGCAGGGTTTGTCAGGCATACAGCTTGTGGTACAGCTGGAAAGGTCTGGCCAGAGCATTTATTTCATTTTTGATCATCAGAAGGGGAGATGCCGTAGTCAGTGAGAATCCCTTTTGTTGCAAACTACTTGTAAGATGAGGATTGAGAGGCTGGAGTACAGCAGAAGGCTGGACAGCTCTCTGCCTCTGGGCAGCCAGGAAACACAGACCACCATCCACAGTGCTTAGGACAGGGCCTTTGAATTAGGTTTCTTGGCAGTCCATTTAGAATCCTTTTTATGACCTTAGTCTTATAATTTCAAAAAATGATTATTTTCTTCTTATACCTCTGACACTGACATTAGGGAATGAATCTGTAATTCCTTCTGAGCTTCTTCCTGTTTCTGCACTTCTCCACTTCTGTACAGTGTCTCCCCATTCTCCAGGACCAAAGATAATCACTAGTCATTAAGAAATTGTTTCAGAGAGTTCCTTATCTGGTTATGGGTTATTTTCATGACTACTTGTTAACTCAAAGTTCAGTTGTTTCTCCAAATAGTTGAACCATTGATTTCCTGTTCTGTCCCATGCTGTCATCTCAGTATTGAAATTACTGGATATATGGTCACAATGGACTTCTTTGCTAATAGTGTTGACATAATGTCAGCATCCATACCTTAGTTATTACTAGGTTTTTAAACAATATTTACTATTATTCTTGTTTTACTTGCACACATTTTTGCATTTTGTTTTGCTGGTTTCATGACTTCAGCAACTTTTCTCGCACCTTAGTCATTCATAAACTGTGCCTATTTGTGTTACTCTTATATACATATTTTGTCCTAAATATTTGCATGACATTTTGAATAATTGATTTTAGAATTTTAGTTCTTAAAGTGCTCCCAATAGGGATCAATTTTTATACAGGACACCCAATCTTTCCTGTATCACTTTTCCTAATATAATTCATTTTTTTATTTTACCCTAATATAGTCATGTTCAGCAGCTCTTTGTCAGATCTCCTGCTGATGCCAGGAGACAGTCCTAGTATAGGCAGTGCAAAAATAGCTCTGCCACAATGTGACACTTCTGCTAATGTCAGACTACTCTTTTGAAGTACTGAAACATCTAACTTCTATACAAAGGCAAGCTCTCTGGGGATCAAGTATATAGGAGGAGTCATCTTTCAACAGTGGAGATGTGAGAAGTTGTTACTGCATAGGAGTGCTGCCCCTGTACATTAGCATATTTAGACAGTGTTACTTGGTAGATGAAAAATAATAACTCTGGTACCAGCCTGGATTTAGTTCTTAAATGACAGAGGAGTACAGGGAGTGCTGCAACATGGACAAAAATGTAAGGGTGTCTTTTCAGCCCTCTTTGCTTTGTATGCTTAGCTCAGAAAATCTCCTAGTTACAGTAAGCTCACAAGCAAGATTCATTTGCTTTTATTTCTGAGGACCCTTGCCCCAAATTATTCATCTCTCTGTTCATATTCTGTTTTTTCACATACTTTTCTACCAGCATGAATCTACCCTATCATCTTCCTTTGTGATTCAGTCCTCATTTTCAATGTTCTCAAAGCTTTTTACATTTACCTTTGACAGAAATAAATACAGGTGAATCAGTATCTCAGATTTATTTCTTCATACACGTCTTTTCTTGCAGAAGGAGGTGCAGTTGAAGAAACTGAGGGAAGGGGGTAACAGAAACTGGCATTCAATCTTCCATGATGAAACAAGAAGCGCAGGAAATGAGTTAATCTGCATGTGTTTCTCACTGTTCCTGTTCTTAATTTCTTCAGCTGAAGGGTTCTTTGTAGGCTGAAGTGACAATAGCTATGATTTTTTTATGAGAAAGGTCTTTGGGATAATTGATATTTCTTTACTTTTCACCATTTGGATTGATAGCTATTAGATATATGCAGGTTTTCTCATGGATCTTAATTATTTTCTTTGAAATACAGCACTGAACATATCTTTAGACATAATCAGTAGAAACACCTAAAGGTAATGCTGTCAGTTCAATTACAATATAGAGATTTGCATTCTAAAGATTTTGTGTTTTTTCCCAGTATGCTCTAATGGTGTTACTTTGAAAAAAAATTTCATAAATAAACGAGTAGGTCATAAGCAGGTCAGAGAACAAGAAACATTATTTATTATTTTTATAAATCATTCCAGCAGCATTCCATTGGAGGATGGTAGAAACTTAAAATTTGATATTAAAGTAGGGTTATTGATCCAGATCATATTTATGCCCATGACAGCCTTTTTAATTGTACATGTCATAGTTGTAAACCTCTTTTATTTCTTCATGTAAACATGTATCTGGGTGATATTCTGTACTGCAGATGTGTGAAGTTTCCGTTGTTATAGGGAGAGACTTATGAGCTTTAGACATATATTTAAAAAAAAAAAAGAAAACAAAGAAGATTGAGAAGGTCTTGCTTTCTCTACACAGCAGAATGTGGGGCACATGTAGACGGAAACAAAATCCTTCTGTGTAGGAAGCCATGTACAAGTTTGACAGCCTCCATGATTATACAAACAATTCTATTCGCAGGGTGAGAATGCATATTTCTTCACTGCTGCTTTGTATTGTTTTAAATGCATAATTTCCAGTTGAAAGTATGACAGTTCAAACTGTAGAGTTTGTAAAGGAAAGTCAGTAAGGGTAGGACCCACATCCCCTAAACTTAGCCAAGCAGTAAGCAGTCACATAGGATATTATTACAGCTAGGAAAAAATAGATGCCTGTCAAGATCCTTCACTCTCACTGTTTTCTTGAAAGAAAATAAAGGTATGTTATATGTGAGATAAATCCCAGCCTGGGAGGTATTTAGATTTAGGTAAATGGTTCTGAATCATTTCAGTTCCTGCCCCATATGTATCCATTTAGAACAGAGTATAGGAATTACAATTTGCTTAATAGTTCCTTTTCCGAGGTGCCTGCAGTCTTTGCAGACGCAGGTTTTTTGTTTTAGTTCCCCTGCTGTGTCCAGCTTGCACTGCCATACCGCAGTGCCGAGAGCTCATGCACTGCCAGCAAGGTAAATGTATCCCATTTGTATTCCTGTCTGTCTGCACCAGCTGGGGAGATTGTGAAGGGCACATGTGGTGTTTGTACTTCTCAGCCCCGTGACACTGGTCAGGAAAATTATATAGAAGCAGATCTTTTCCTCTCCCCACAGCTACATCAGGGCTGAAGCCATTCTGCTTTGAATAGAGAGTGAGTTGTCTGTGCAGTGAACAGATGGATGTGGAGTCCAAAGCATTCTACCCTATTGTCCTTACCAATGGGAATCTGAGCTGGTTATGAGGATGCTCTTCACAGCGTTCTACCAAATTCGTGCAGAAAACTTGCATGGCCAGCCTGACACACTTTTTTCCAGGCACATCTGAGCCCATTTACTTGCACTGGTTTCTGCTGTAATAATCTTATTAGTGAGTATGGTTTTGGACACCTGAAATGAACTTATACTTTCTGTGTGTATAACATGGCTTTTGTAAAGTTACTTTGTGTATGCATTTGTGTCTGAGGCACAGGAGAAAGGTTGGATCTGATTATGGGCAGGGTGTATCATCACTTCTATGGACGTTGAAGTATTCCAGGTGTCATTTCATTATGTCCTGCACAACTGCTCTAGCAGGGTTAAGCCCACCACTGGTGGCTTAAATCAGACTGGTGACTGCTTCCTTTTACAACACTGGGCATGTGGCCAATTTTTTTAACCAAGTTACAGAGTGACATTCTTGAGTTCTGGCTGGTTTGTCGCTGATGGGGCCTCATAGGCACCAAGAAGCTCAGCCAGCTCTTCTCCCAGCCAATGCTCCAGGCCAGCTCTGACACAGTGCAGCCCTGCAGTCATGCCAGGCTGAGGAAGGCACACCTGTGTGTATGACCTACCAGGAGCCTTGCTGGGGCCCCTCTGTCTGCTCAGCAGCTGAATTTAATTTCCATCCTTGTCCTTGCTCCCTGCCTGTGCTAAGCTGTGGATGCCAGCACCTGCAGCCTGTGACCCACCACTGTTGTGGTAGTCCCTGCTCCTCCTCTAGGGTGGCAGGGAGCTGGTGGGGCCACACCAAGAGCCTGGCAGGATCTCCCAACTCACAGCCCAAGGTGACAGCCAGGCCTGGCAGATGCCCCAGGCTCCCAGCAGCTTGGCCATCTCCACCTCAGACCCTCAGTCACTCCCAGCTGTCTGACCCAACAGCACACCTGCATTATTTAACTTCACAGTTCAATTCCAAAGGTCTTCAAAAGTGAGCATGTGAGGGAGAAGAATCCCTGATGGCCCTTGATGGGTTAGGACTGACGAGAGAGCTCCTACAGCCCTGAGCATTGCTATCACCCTCTGTCCATACAGAAAAGACTCCTGTTGTCATCCTGCCCCTCCACATTCCTTTTGTCCTAAGGTTATTTTGGTTTTAATCATAGATACTTCAATCTGTGGAGGAAAATTACTTGTTCTTGTCATCTGTTAGGTGAAGAGGTGTGTGTGTGTGTGTGTGTGTATGTGTAAATCCTGACACATCCTAAGGCCTGTGTCATTACCATAACACAAAGTCTGATGGCTCATGCAGGTGTACTGGGTCTGGCTGGGATGGAGGTAGCTTTCTTCTTAGCAGCAGGTGCTGTGCTTTGTATTTGTGGTTAGAACAGCGTTAATAACACACCAGTGTTTTGATTGGAGCTGAACAGTGCTTGCATGGGATGAAGGCTTTGACTTTTTCTCACTCCGACACTGCCCACCCACCTCAGCAAAGGATGGAACAAAGAATTAGGAAGGGATGTGGATGGGACAACTGACCGAAAGCGAGCAAAGAGATATTCCACACCGCTGTGCTCAGCAATTAAAATGAAAAAGTGGAGAAAGGAGGTGTGGGTTTTTCTTCAAAGATGGCTGTTGCTTGGAGCCTGCTTGTGGGAGGCAGAGAGTGATTGCATTTATATCACTTGAATTTTTCTTGTTTCTTTCTCATAAGCTCTGTTCATTTTGACTCAGAAGTTTTCTTGCTTCTGCTTTTCCTACTGTCTCACCCTTCCTGCTGATAAGGAGAAGGGAGTGAGCAGCTATGCGGTGCTCAGCTGCTGACCAGAGTCAACCCACCACAGCAGTCAATGGCATCACCACATTAACTGAGTTACATCCACAGATTTGATTTTACAAATCTGGTATGCCCAGGATGCAAGCAATAGCCCTGGATTTCTTCTGCTCATTTCCTATGGCAATTGTAGTTTTCCTTGTGCTTAAGTGACCTGGTTTTGTTCTTCCATCACAAGCCTTCAATTTCTAATAAAACAGGCTTTTTGACAACAAGGTCCTTTGGAAGTATTCATCAACTCTAGGACAGTTTTCAGCTTACTCCAACATGTAGGGAGGTCTGGTTTTCCACTCTAATATATTTCTTTCTAGATTCTTATATACACTTAATAAAATTGCACTTTTAAAAATGTTACACTTAAAAGAAGGTAATATATGTAAGTATTTGTCCAACACTCATCTGTACAAACTATGACTGCAAGAGAAGAGTCAAAATGATCAAAACTCTTCATTATCTAAGCAAAGAGAAAAAACTTTGTGTTGAAGAATAAACGAAAAAAAAACCCATGCAATTTTCCTTTCAACTTTAAATACATCTTATACTCTATGGTCCTCATTTTACAAGGACTTAACTACAGACCTCATTTAAGAATCTACTTAAGCAATTGTTTAACTGAGACCTAAGTGAGATGTCTACAATACAGTGTAGTATTTACACTGTGACTGGCACAGTTAAATTCATAAATGCAAATATTTATGAGGTATTTAAAGAATACTCTGATAAAAGGCTTTTGTCTTTCAAGTCGTTGGTTTTGCAAACTTACTATAATAGTAAAAATCTAGTATTTAAGCACTGAATGATAAAATTTCTTACAAATATAATTTGGAAGTATTAATATTGTATTGAATAACTGTCAATCAATGCTAATTGCATCACAGAATCTCTTCAACATATTAATAACTCCATGTATTCTTCCATCTCTCTTTCATAGATGAAAATGGCAAATAAATGCTGTTCTCCCTCTGACCAGGTAAGATTTCCATTATCCAATTTTTAAATTTGTGTGAATACATTGTTGGAGAATTTGTAAAGCTTGCATATACACATCTCGTCAGTTTTAAAACTGACTAGTGGATGGACTGCAAGATCAGTGATAGGAGAACAAAGTCCCGATGAGATGCATCTCAGAGTCCCAAGAGAATTTGCTGATGTAGTTGCCAAGTTGCTCTCCATGATGTTTGGAAAGTCATAGAAGTCAAGCAAAGCCCTTGGTGAGAAGTAGAAAGGAAACATTGCACCTGTTTTTAAAATGGATAGAAAGGTGGAACACAGGAACTACCAACCTCTCAGCCTCATCCATGTTCCTGGGAAGATAACAGAACAGATCCTCCTAGAAGTTGTGACAAGAAACTTCAAGGGCAGGGAGGACTTGGGGAACAGAAAGCCAACTGTGTCCTAGACTGAATCAAGAGGGGTCAGCAGATCAGGGCCGGTGATTCTTCCCCTCTACTCTGCTCTGTGAGATCACTCTACCTCTGCATCCAGCCCTGGGGCTCCCAAAATAAGAACATGGACAAGCTCTAACAGATCCAGAGGAGGGCCCCAACGATAATCAGTGGGGTGGAACACAATTCCTATGAGGAGAGACTGGGGGAGCTGGGGCTCAGCCTGGAGAAAGGAAGTATCCAGAGTGACCTTATTGCAGCCTTTTATTATCTAAAGGGGGCCTATAAGAATGACTGGGACAAACTTTTAGCAGAACATATTGTGATAGGACAAGAGGTACTAATTTTAAACTGAAAGAGTGTTGATTTAGTTTAGCCGTAAAGAAGTTTTTCTTGCACTGAGGGTGGTAAAGCTCTGGTAAAGGTTGCCCAGAGAGGTGATGCATGCCCCATCCCTGGAAACATTCAAAGTCAAGTTAATGCAGCTCTGAGCAATCTGATCTAGTTTAAGATGTGCCTGCTTTTTTGCAGTGGGATTGACCTCCGTTACATTAAAAACTCCCTTCAACTCAAACTGTTCTATAATTCTGTGATTTAATTACTCCTTTTGCCATGGCTTTTAATTATTAATTGAACCAATATGAAAAAAAGGTGATTATTAATACCAGGGGGAAAGCTGTTTGATTTGGATATCATGTGTTGGATGAACTGTCTACTGCAAGTATTTTAGTATCCAATTTTTTTCCTTATCAGTTTGGGCACACATAATGAGTTCAGTTGAAAAAAGGAAGACATACCCTCCCTCAATTTTCAAAAAATTTTGGGGCAGCTTTACAACTGTATACATATCACTAGATACATAATTTTATTACCTGAATAAACACACTAGTCTCCATAAACTGCCTAAATAATCAGTGCAGAAACTTATTCTGTTCCAGAGAACTGTTCAAATATGAAACTTAGTATCAGTGCTTTAAATCTTCCTTTAGAGGGGCCACTTTTGCTATCTTAACTTGCCTCAGACTACCATCTAAAGTAGATGCCTAAAGTTAGAACAAATCTAGCCCACTTTTTCCATTCCAAAGATGAAAAGTAGGACAATTAGGACCTTAATTTCAGAAGTTGAAAATTTAAGGTACAACTGACTGCAACAAACATTGAATTGTTCTCTGCTAAAAAGTGAGGGGGACAAAAAAGTTTATAATGAATTTGGGCAGATCAAGTAAACAAAATTAGAAAACATAAAAATATTAAAGGAGCAAACAACTGAGCAAACGGAGTCTGAGTGAACAACTCAGACTTTATATGTCCTGTGAAAATTTGCTTTAAAAGCAATTAAAATATGAATTCTCAGGTGTATATATATCAAAAAGGCATCATATAAAACTTGGCAATGATAGCTGAAAGCAGAAGAGGACTTGTTCTGGCCTAGATTAATGGAGCCTATTAGTGTCAGTTACATAATGTTTGTACAGACCTGAATAGCTCTTATTAAGGCAATTGATTTAAAATTTAGAGAAAGGATAACCTTAGCAGATTGAAGGTCACTTGAAGAACTGCCTTGAAGTAAAATTGGTGATAGCTGCAAATTTATCTTTCCTTTTGAGCATGGGCATTCCTGAAGAATTAAACGGGTCCTTAGAGTTTCATTAATGGGTTGCCTACGGTGAGTTTTCTTCATTGCCTTTAGAGTCAAACTGAATCCTTCATAAAGGGACAAGATTGGATGTGGATAAGTTTCATTCAGATTCTGTTTTTCACAGGCCATTAAAAAAACTACGATTCAGGGTAATCAAGAATGTAAAAAATTACTTTGTTAAAACCAGCTTTCTTCTTTGTCTTTTATATTACCTCTGACTGGTTTTACTGCAAACTGAATCTCCAGAACATAATGAATTCTGTACGTATTTAAATAAAGAAAATGGGAAAGGACTAAGGGTCTAAACAAGCTTTATTTATAGGTCTCTTTGCCAAAAGATGGTGTGATTCTTGGGCTGTGCAGGGCTGTAAATTAGACTTTGATGATCCTTGCGGATCTCTTCCAACTCAGAATATTCTATGATTCTCTGATTCTATGACTTTGCCCTGTGTCTATGACCCAAAGTTAGAGGTATTAGGCAAGAAGTTGTAGTTATTCTTGGTATGTTTATACTGTTAAAATAAAAAGTACCAGGTCATGAAGTTAATTGGTCCAGCTACTTCCGCATTTTAAATTCCTTTTTCCCACCAAAGCAAGGTGTTTGCTATTTAAATTACAGTAATTTCACTATTATAAGCCGCACTGATTATAAGCCGCACTTCTGGGTTTCAGCAACTTTTTGTTCTTTGTCCATATATAAAAGCCGCACCTGGTTATAAGCCGCATGTTACAATACAGAGTGTGATAAAGGGTATCTATTCTATCACCATCTGTTGAGGGTGGGGACAGTGATCCTTATCTCAATGGCAGATAATCTGCTAATGGGCCATCCATTGAAACCAGGCAGGGCATTGTTCTTTATCTTTTCACACCCCATCCTTCCTCCAGGGAGTCATTATCTGCTAATGGCCCCTTGAGTCCCACTGTGTGACTGATAAAATTACTGCATCCCATTGAAAGTTGCTCCAGTCAGGGGGAAGAGCCCAACATTTCTTACCAAGATAAAAACAGAGGTTTTGGGACACTAAGGTAGCCCCTTTCTCCACTGGACTTCAGTGGAAAACTGGATTTCTCCACATCACCACTGGACCTCCAGAGGGAAACTGCACCTTCTACAGGAGCACTGCTCCAACTGAATCACATCTGTCACTGCAGGAGGATGCAGCCACCATTTAATGGGACTGCTACCAACACCCTGCCTGACAGGGTGTCAGGTTGTATTCTGACTTTGTCAGGGTTTGGAGTTTGTTTCTTTGTAGTACTGTATTTCTATTTTGATTTCCCTAGAAAATAACTGTTATTCCTAATTTCCATATTTTTGCCTGAAAACCCCTTGATTTCCAAATTATAATAATTTGGAGAGAGGGGGTTTACATTCTCCATTTCAGAGAAGTTCCTGCCTTTCTCAGCAGACACCTGTCCTCCAAACTAAAACAGTAACTTTTTGTTCTTTGTCCATATATAAGCCGCACCTGATTATAAGCCGCACTTTGGGTTAGGACCAAAATTTTAGTCAAAATGGTGCGGCTTATAATCGTGAAATTACTGTATTAGAAATAATTTCCACCAAAGCTAAAATCCCAGACTGTGGAAATTGTTCAACGAGTTCTAGTTATACCAGGATATGTCATGATGGTTACTCCAAGTCAAGGACTTCAAAATTTTAAGAAATATTCAGGGATTACATGAATTTAAACTATATTAAATAAGTAGCACAGCTGAGCTCTGGTTGTAAGTATCTATGTAACCTGTGTCAGTGATGAGACAGACAGCATTTTGCTGTCTGATTTTGCTTGATATGATTTACTATAATAATCTAGAGATTTGAAAGTACTTGATTCTTTGTTAGATTTGGGACTCAGTTTTCCAAAAATACATATTACTGGATTTATTTTTATTTTTTATGAAAGTAAATCAGCCAATTCTCTCTCTGTACATATAAAAATACTTGCAATGGTTTTTGGTTCATTTGCTGGATAGTTTTTTATGTGTTTAAGACTAAAACTTTTATAATGATTATTTCAGGGGACTTGTGTCTGCCAAGTGACATGTTGAAACATTAGGAAAGGGCAAACATTATGGATACTGAATAAAGAAGGCGAAGTTGGACAAAGACTAGTCAATTTTATTTCAATCCCTGTGAAGAAATTTGAAATAAATAAACAAAATACCTGTGGAGCAGAAAGATGACAAATAACTGTCCTGAAGGATTTGTCAATAACAAATAGTGACAACCAATCTAATTTTCTTTTGTGAACATGTAACATACCCTGTGGATGTGTGACAGGAGGTTGCTGCAACATCTTGATTCCAGCAAGGTTTTTGACAACTTCTGACATTAAAATATTTTAAACAAGTATTATACGGATTTGGCTGTATGGATGTTGTTGGATAATCCAATATTAGGTATAGATGGTTCACTTTCAAAACTGACATATTGACTAGAAGTGGTGAAGAGGTGTGACCTGGATCCAGTTCCCTTGAATACCACCTTTATAGTGAGTTAGTGAAAGCCTACTAATTTTGCAGACATTAAGCTTTAAAATGTACTGTTAAACTCATGAATGATTTTGTCATATTGAAGAATGAGTCTGAAAACCAGGGTTGAAGCCAATTAGGACAGGGTATATATGCAAGAATAATTAAGTAGATGTGAAAGACTGGGAAAAACTTAAGAGATTGTTACTAGAAAATGCTTAATGGTTATCTGAGAGGGTAAATTCTTTTAGAGAGGTTTGGTTCATCCACCATTGTCTTACTAAAACTCAGAGATGCCCCTGTCTGCAGAAGCCAGTCAGATAGAGATAATATGAAAAACAACAGGTTCATTTTTGGGAATTATTATTATGGTTTATTATTACAGTTTATTATTACAGCAGCATGTTGTAATCAGGTACAGGGTTGACCAACAGAGACCCCAAAAACTTGCATTCCTTAGGTTTGCTGGCATTCCTTTTCTCACCCTTTCCCCCTCTCCCAAATAAGGAATTCACCCACACTTTACTTCCTCCATTGGCCCTTCTTTTGTCCAAATTTTACATGCTCATTTGGTTATTTCAGCCTTAATCTGTGATACCACCACAACTGCCTGTAAGTCAGTTTTCATTATCTTTTAGAATTCTTCACCTGTTATTCACTTTCTTTTAGTGTATTTCACTTTCTGGTTTATCCCCTCATATGTGTTTATCCCCTCGTTGGCTTCAGCTACCAGCCAACTTCTCCCTTCACATCGTGAGCGATGTCCAGCAGTTTCTCACACTGTGACCTTGCAATTTAACATCAGGCCAGGCTGGCTGCTTACCTGCATGCCAGAACAGCCGTGTCTGCTGGGTGGCTTTTGAGAAAGGTGGGTATTGTGTACTGTATCTAAGCCAGTTACTGCAAGACATGCAAAGTGTTCCTGTTGCTGTAAGGCCTTGGCAGCAATACTGCCTCTGATTTTGTGCACTATGTTTCTAAAAAGGTACTGACCAGAGGTTTTCTGTAGCTTCTATGGACAGGCTGAAAGAAATACAGATGTTTGAAAGGCATATTCAATGATGAAACTTTGTGCTTAGAGAAACATGTGAAAAGCAGCAAAAAAATGATGTCACAGGACCTACATATCCTTATTAATGGTTTTTTGCTCAATTTGTGAATTGAGTAAGCTTTTTTAATTCTTCGACTCTAAGGTGAAAATCATTTGAGTCTTTAGTGGATAAGGCAAAAAAAAAAGTCTGAAACTGTGATTACCGCAAGACTGATTCATGCTTGACATGAGAAATAAAGTGCTAGAATAGATTACTGAGAGAAAATAGGAAGCCTCAACTAGCAGAGGTCTTGAGAACATTAAGGAAGAATTTTTTAGAAACAAAATAGGTATCATGAAGAGAGTAGGGTACTAAGTTTTTCAGAAGCCTCTTTTCTACTCTCAGTTTGATAAAGATCATAATTCTAAATAAGAAACTTTTCAAATATTAAAGGTTTTCTCATTGTTCCTCATAGCAGAGCTGCTGCTGCAGGCATGCCATGAATACATTTGCCTGGCTTCATTCTGCAGCATACAAGAAACCCTGCACCTAGTCTTGAAATACAATTTTTTCTTCCTATTTTTTTTCCAAAACAGAGAAAAATGTTTTTAAAAATATAGTGTATAGCAATAAAATTACAGTAATTTCACAAATACAAGCCGCACTGAGTATAAGCCGCATCTCTGGGTGTTGGCAAATATTTCATTCTTTGTCCATAAATAAGCCGCACCCGAGTATAAGCCGCTCTGTCGTTCACAGCGAGGACCCACGTGCAACAAAGTTGCCAAATGGTAACAGAACTGCGGCAGGGTGGGGTTTACTGGCCCGCTCGGGGCTGCTGACGGGGCCAGGTAGCCCAGCCCGGCGCTGCCACTCGGCAGGGCCGCTCGGGGTCGGCCACCGCTGCCGCTGGGCTCGGTCACCACGGCCCGGCGCTGCCCCGTGGTGGCAGGCAGGGACGGAGCCCCACCCACTCCCGCGGCGGCGGGCGGGGACAGAGCACCCTGCCTCCTCCCTGAGCCGCAGCAATGGCGGCGTGGGGCCCCCGCCGCCTCCCCAAGCCACGGCAATCGTGGCACGGGGCCCCCCCCGTCTCTCCCCCGGGTTGCGGCAGAGGAGGGAAGGAGAGAGCTCTCCCTCCTCTCTCCCCGACCCCCGTGCTGCCTGCAGGCAGCCAGGCTCCACCCGCGGCGCAACAGAGTAACAATTTGTAACAATCGCGAAATGCCGGCTTTGCAGCTGCTCGGCTCAGCACCCTGGCTGGCACTTCTGATGTTGTAAATGTCAGAAAATTATCCACATATTAGCCGCTTCTGAGTATAAGCTGCATTTCCGGTTTGGGAGCAAAATATTAGTCAAAATGGTGCGGTTTGTATTCATGAAATTACTGTACTTTATCCTAATGGTTAGTCTGGAAAAACGTAGGTTCTTGAAGACTATAATTTTACAACTTACACCTGTAGAAAGAGAGCAGGACTAAATTCCTTTAAGCATAAAGAGACCACATAGAGATAGAATTGAAATCTTATTTGAATTTTTTACTTTATTTATGTGGGAGGACAGTTTTTTGTTTCCTAATTTCCTAATGAAATTGCCTTGATTTGCTTCATAGACTTCTTCTGGTAGCTCAGATCCTCAATTGAAAAACTTACACTAGCAAAAGAAGTACCAGATAAAAACACTAAACTTTTTAATCTCTAGTCAGCTAAAATGCAGTCCTGCGAGGTAAATATGCTCTATGAGATAAAGAGCTATAGTTTGAAATGGTTTCTTCTTTATTTTTCCACTTGTTGTTTGTGTAATATTGCTAAAATACAAAGCAAATGTCTAAGAAAAAAAAAATTGTGAAGAATGTAAGTTTTCCATTTTTCTTTA
This sequence comes from Catharus ustulatus, assembly GCF_009819885.2. Lineage (NCBI taxonomy): Eukaryota > Metazoa > Chordata > Aves > Passeriformes > Turdidae > Catharus > Catharus ustulatus. Next base: position 99,605,762 of record NC_046223.1, read on the forward strand.
ATTTGGTTAGTTTCTGTTGCATAAATAGTGCTACTGGTCTGCTAGAATATAAGAATGCACAATCGGTAAGGCAACTTACTGGTTGTCTGTAACTCCCTTTAAGACAGAGTTTTGTGCTTTGTGTTGGAACCCTGAGAGTTTTGAACTTTCTGTGCTTTATAGCACTGACTCCCAAAGGAACACTGCTTTTGACGAGGCCTTAGAGAAGGCTTCCAAAATTGAGTGATGGAGGTGGAATCCCTGGTCTGTAGTTTGAATAGAAGTGTGTAATTTCACATGGTAAAGGGTTTGGAATTTGGATTTTTAGAATATAGTAATAGGTATGGGACAAGATGGAGGTTCTGGGGCATTGGCTTCTTCTTGGTTTTAGGTGGTACTTTTTTAATTGAATAAAAAGTGCTGCAGTGCGGGTCACAGGCATTTGGGCATTGGGTCAAAAGTATAAATAATATAGAGGTTAGTTTTTAATTGGACAGTTAGGCTTTAAAAGACCTTGTAGTGAGAGAGCTACAGGTCCATTTTTTCACTTTCAGCTTGTTAGCTAGAAGTGCTGTAGCACTCACCATAACATAGATAAGAATTAATAAACAACTGAGTCTGAACACAAAACCTTGTCTCTCACGCTTCAATCCCAAGTCTAACTGAAGGTAGAGGAAAAAAGAAAATAATAAGTGGTGCCCTGTATGAGGAGTTACATGAAGAGCTGCAAGGGTTTTCTCTAGTCTTTGATCTGCTGCTTCTAGAAGTTTCTCGAATTGTTCTCCCAAGGCGTTTGCTTGGATTGCTGTCACATGTTGAGGAGTACCTATCTTGCTGCAAGCCTTGCTACCTGAAGCAAAATTAGCTGTGGATCAGGCAAAACACTAATTATGTGTTTGCAAAACTCAAGCTTCAAAGCAAATGGGGATGTGCCACTCCATCACTGCATTGCCTTTCCACTCCTTGAGTCACTTTGGACTCTAACTCGAACAAGAAGGCTGTAACAAGTAAAAGTGAGAGACATCAGGTCCAATTTACCAACCTCCTTGTAAAAACAAGGAAGCAATACATAGAAGTTATTATTGCTACCCAAAAGGACTTGTAATCTGAATTTTGCCCAAGCAGACAATGCCTGGAAAGATTCATGAATTCAGATACATACCTATCTTCACAGTTCCCTTCAGCACAGTGTGGATATGTTGCTATTTGTAGTGTTCAAACTGTGCCCAGCTTGGAGTTATAAATTTCACTCTTGAACTACAGCACATAAAAGACTTGAATGTCATAATTTCTAAATTCCTCTAAACTTTGCTCTCTAGAACATTTTATTTTGAATAGTAACCATTCAGACATAACTGAATGCAACCGATGTACAATGGAAACCAGCAATGGAATATATCAAAACTTACAACATTCCAATCTTATTTTTTTTATTTTTAGTTCAACTTTTTGTATGTGTAAGGATTGCTTGCCTCCTCTCCCAGTCCTGCCTCATTAGCTGCTTTTTCCAAAATATGCCATCTACCACTTGTTTTGGAAAAGAACCCCCCACCCCCAAAATTATTTAAGGTGTCTCAAGATGTACTTCTCATTGCTTTCTTAATTTGTTGTAGTTCCCTTGTGCCTCATGGTATCACACTGGTTCTTAACTTGCAGGTCAGTCTGGCATCTCTTGTAGATTCTTATCCTACTTTATTTACAAAAGTACATCTCTCTGTTCTGACATGTCATGCATAGAGATCTACTTCATTTTCTTTCTTCAATTCCCTCCTGAGTGTTTTACACCATTTACTTTTCATAAGTATTTAACTTAAAGTACCATATACAAAAAAGGAACTGACTTTTATTACATTTAACACATTAAATTTCTAGTCATTGTAGCAGCTAGATGTTTTATTGCTGTAGGAAAACAATAAGTGCAAATAAGAACTTTCATTTATCTGCTGTGATTGGATTACATTTTGTTAGTGACTTGTTTTATCTCCTTGTAATGAGTGCTATTGCTCATTTCCTTCTCACAGGAACTTTTGGAAAGTGTATTAGAGCATATTAGAAACTTAATAATATATCAATGATATATGGGTAATTTTCAAATAGTAGTGAAAGCAGCACTGAGGAGGGACAGTTTATAGTATAACGCCTTATGAGCACACCTGAAAACTTCAAATGGCAGGTTTCTGTAGCAATTATGTTGAGATTAACACAGCTGGCATCACCACCAATCCACCGATTGTTAGAAACTTTACATACCTTCTTTCAATGAACTTTTTTCTAGCAACTGTGACTCCTCTCATAGGCAGCTCCACATTGCTCTGACTCTTTCTCTCCTGTCTGCATAACTGGCTAAACCCCAAGCTGTCCTGGCCACCCAACCCTGACTGTCCCTCACATGACCACATGTCTCTCACCTCCTCACAGCACAGCCATCCCAAACTGCAGCAGACTCTAGATCTCAAACTCAAACTGCAAATGTAAGTAGTGGCCAGCTAACCCAGTCTTTTATAACACCCAAGCTCATTGGGCAAGCACAGATGTTTCCACTCCTCAGTAATCAGAACAGGTGTAAGTCATGAGGAGAGATTGCCTTCTGCACTGTCCTTTCAACCTATCTTCCCACAGGTTTCAATCAAAAAAACTGTATATCTTTATATCCCAGACTAACATTCCCACCCATGTACCAAGATCCAATTAAAATCTCAGTAACCCAGTAAACCACAGACAGCTTCTCATTGAGTACCAACTCTTGTTTGCTTTTGTTCTGTACAGATTTTGTTAAACTGAATTCTTTCTCCTTTTCTGAGGTCTAAAAGACCATTAAAGAAACCAGTCAATAAGAAAGAAATATAGAAAGAAAGTAAAAACCACCAAAATTATATTGGATATCATTCTTTTTGTCTGTTATTTGATATTAAGACCCTGATAAACTAAATATATAATATAATTATAGTAGAGTATCAACAACAATATTGTAATTCTTTTTTAAGTAATGCGATATTTGAACATCTTGTTTCTACACTTATGCTGGCTGCTACAGAATCAATGTTTTGATGAGAGTAATTCAATTTACAGAATAGCAAATCAAGAACTGGAAGGGCTACTGTATTTATTTTGCTGTTTCTTAGATCTCCTTAAAATGTTAGTGCTGGAGCTCAGTAGAACAAAATGGATTGTCTGGCTCAACATACTGATTTATTGATAAACTGATTGATGAAAGACATAATTGATACATTAAATACCAACATTAGAAAACAATTTATGAAGTTTTCATGATATAAGTATGAACATTCATCCATACAATTAGCTAGTGCTGTGGCATTTCTTCCCCGTGTAACTCATTACTGTCTGTAAGTGTAGCCTTAGTTCAAAATGAGCAAGCTGCTCAGCAATACTTGTACATTCAGTTTGGTGATTTACTCTAGATTTAAGTACCGGTTTCAAGAGCAATATATTCCTCTTAATGTATGCAAATGAAGCCTGGAATGTATCTTTCTTCTTTATTTTTCAGTAAAGCCATTAATGATGTTCTGCTACCACACTACGGCATTATTTTTATAACATTCCTTTATAAATTTGTATTTACCTCAAAAGTGAAGCATGCAATTTTAATTCTTCATTTCATTTTTTCTTAACATTAATATATCTGGAAAATAAAAGCATGCATTGTAACACTGCTAACATTGTGTAACCACAGAATTTGATATCTAATTCTTCAAAAACATAAATGTGATAATGTGTATATGAAAAAAATGTATGAACTCTGAAAGACAAGTTTGACAAAGACTTTGTTAACAGTTGAAAACATGAGCCTGGTGAAAGCTGTTTGATTTCAGATAACTCTAGTGATTTGTTTAGAGATATTTCTTTAGAGGTATGTGTAATAGAAATCTCGGTATGTCCAAGTTTTGACACTGCTATAGATAAAGTATTATGGTTTTCATAAACTGCTGAACTACTTCGCTACACATAGGTTTTCTGCTGGCTCAAATGAGAGTCTGCATAGGTGGCTTTTAAAACAGGGATTATTTCAGATAAGGCTCAGACTACCTGTACTACAACTTTAAGTCACTTCGAGGACTTCTGACACACTGGCATGATACTTCAAGACGCTTCAAGAATATGGAAATGGTTGGAAGGCATTCTACCAAAAACAACTCAAAACCACTCTTATGATCCGCTGAGAAAGAGAACTTTAATTTTCAATTCTTTTCTTTTACAGGTCATACATATGGGATGGGTAAATGAGAGACTTGAAGGAACTGATTCATCTCAGCTCTACAAATTCAAGTTTCTGGCCCTGAAGGGTTCATCCTTCTACATTTTCAGCACTCCACCGGTAAAAAAAATGATATTTTTGTGTCAATTGCATTGTAAATGGAAACTTGTTTGTTACATCTGGGTTTGTTTTCCTTTATCAAGTGAAGTTTTTAGCTGAGATTTCAATGCAAGTTAAAGCCACAGAAGCCAATAAACTGCAGATATTTAGCCTCTTTCAAGGTCCTCTGAAAAGCTTGCTGTATCTGGATAGTGTAAAGAATTCCTTGTGGGATGTTTAGTTTTTTGAAGTTGTCAAGGTCAGGTTTTATTTTGGTTGATTAGGCCTAATATTTCTTCCCTTATTTATTGTAAGGTATTATGTAGATGTAACGAGCTGGTAGTTACTCTGCTTTCTGAAAGACAAGATGCATCATCAAATAAATCATCCATAACATTGTATAATACTTGTGGATTTTTCACACAAGCAAGGGATTGATGTGCTAAGTGTACAGTTTGACCAAGTGTTGCTTTGATAATTTATGTACCTCATAACATGAATGCTGCTTCACAACAGGTGCTTTATCTAATATTTTTCTAAAAAATTAATTCAGAAGGGTGAAACAGAAATGAGCTGTAGAATTCAAAACTGTTAAAATAAATTACCAGTACTTACTACATTTTTAATCCTTTCATTTTTGTCCAGAAAACCTTCGCTTTTAACAAATCATAAAAGAATAAAATGTAGACTTAGAACGCAGTTTCAATTATACAGCTTGCTTACAGTTTTGCTCAGTCTCTCAGTTTTGTCTGCTGATCCAAAGAAAATCTGTTCCTTTAGATGCGTGCTCTCTGCAGTACCTTTGGGAAGTACATACTTTTCAAAAGTTGTTTATGAACCTCAATGAAATGCAATGGGTAAAATTTCCCCCTCTCTAGGTTGACATCCAATGATTCCAATGAATCCAATGATTCCAATTAACTTCAAACATTCTAAAATGGCCAGAAGTATTCTTTTTTAAATGATGCAGTGTATCTGGGGAAAGCAGTGGGTTTCCACCTCTAAAAATTGGGGGTTTCATATGTTAAGACAAGGAATTAAAATGTGATTGAATTACTAAAATCTAATTGAAATGTGAAAACTATGCAGAAATATTAAACAAATAAATAACACACCACAAGAATGATTTTCCTCTATAAATTTTAGTGATTTTCTTCAGACTTGTTTCTAAGACATATTTTTGAAATAATTAAAATTATACATCTATATGATACTGCTTTGGGATAAACTACTTCATTTACCGTTTTCAGCACTCTCTTAAGAACAGACAAGTGGGGGTGACTGGTAGTATAAATTACTTCCCAGATTCAGTTATGCTCTTACAAATTTTTTTTTAGGAACCTTGGCTTCTAAAAAATGAACAAAGGTGATTCCTTTGATCAATGTGTTGTGTCACCTCAACACTATGATGCACCAGTAAATGTGACAGAGTCCATAAAGCATAAAACTTGTTCATCAGTTTTTTTGCTCTTTTAACATTCTTTTATGAGGGGACAAATCCCCAAAAACTAAACACCAAATTAACCGTTTCCAGCAAGCCCCTATCTTTTGCTGTCGCCCTTCCCTGTGGCTCAATCCAGGATCCCACTGCAGTGCAGCCCCGCAGCACAGCTCCAGTGCAGCTCCAGTGCAGCCCTGCAGCGCAGCAGGGCCAGTGCAGCTCCACAGCCATGCCCTGCCCAGCCATGGCCCCACACACCAAGGCCAGCCGAGGCCCATTGTCATGGCCTGGATGGCTTTAATATGGTCGAAGCTAAAGAGTCAGGAAGGGCCTTTGTATGGGTTCCACAGAGATGTTTATTTCAGCCACACACGTGGACAGTCCAGGGTCAGAGGCAAAGACAAAGGCAGACTTTGTGGTGAGGGTCCAGGTTCAGTACATGGGATATTCAGGGCAGGGGGAGCATCAGAGACAATTACCAGGAGACATGGGGACGGCACAAAGATGGGGTTGGGGCATGGGAGCCAAGGGGGAAACAGAGTGGGAGTGACCCAAAACAAAGGGACAGGGAGAGGGCACGGGCCGACCAAGGGAACGGAATGGAGATACGTGGGCATTTGCTGTGAGAGAAGCCTCTTGTGTCTCCCTGACTAGGGAATGCCTCTCAGGGTCTCCACAGCCCATGTCTGGGCCCAGCCTGTGGCTGCTTCCAGAGCGATGACTGGGGCTGCCCAGTCCCCATGGCTGCCCTGCTCCTGCTGGGGTAGGTACTGGGCCTTGCTGGGGTGGAGGCCACTGCATCATGGCAGCCCGTGTGGCACTGGTTTCTTACTGGGGCCAAAGCAGAGCTATGTTTGTGCTGATGCTGAGCAGGGCTGGTGCAGCGTTTCTGTTCTTACTGCTCACCCAGCAAACAGCCTGGGGCTGGGGCTGCGGGGGACACGGCCAGGATAGCTGATTCGAGTAGGCCAAAAGGGATTTCCATGAAATATGTGCCATGAAACATCATTCTCAGCAATAAAAAAATGGGGATTTGGTCTTCAAAACTTCATTGCTTGAAGGATGGCTGGACATTATTATGCTTGGGGTGAGCAGTGTGCAGTTGCCTCACTTATTAGATTGTGCTCTTCTTGCCTCATGCGTTTTCTCACTTTTGCTCTTCATTTTCTCTCCCATCCCTTAGCAGGGGGATGGGGAGTTAGTGAGGGACTGTGTGGGTGTTTGGTTGTGTGACAAGGCCAGTCCACTGCAGGGCCATGAGCTGGACCCTGCCCTGCCAGACCTGGAGAGCTCCCATGGCACTGGTTCTGTGTCACGTGTCCCAGCTCTGTAGCTGGAAACACAAAACTGCATGGAGCTCTTCCACTTTTTTTAGAGATATTTGATGCTACTGCTCTTACTATTGCTCTTACCGAGGTTTGGTTTTTTACTCTCTTAAGCAGGAATAAAACTAAAAAATATTGTTCAGTCACAAAAATACAGATGTTTCAACTTAAGGTACAGATAAACTTGTTAAGATAAACTTGTTAACAAGATGTTAAACTTGTTAAGATACAAGATACATGTTGCTACTGCTATTTGTATTCCGAATCAACATTGCATATCAGTATATCAATACAGTGTGCACAGAGCAGATGACCTGTAAGTTCTACTTATCTTTATCCATAGTTTTACAACTCCTTGTGAAACGGTGTAGTACAATTTCAACTCTTTTTCATTATGTGTAAAAGATGATGTCAATGTAAATACAACTACTAATTTTCATAAGAATGGAAAACTCAGTTTTCTATGAGCAAAAACAAATTGTGGAAAAAATATGGATATTATACTATGGAATCACTATGACAAGTAATATTCTATTTGTACGCTATTTCTACAATATCTCAGATGGTGATTCCAGAAATGCAGAGGCTTCACCATGGAAATAAATATCAAGAATGGTGTGTGGTCTTTTTCCAGCCCTGAAGTGGCTTATCTGATTGTATTTAAGAAATTTATAGATATAATTTACAGACTGCTGTATTAGAAGATGACCCATGAAAACTGTATGTCTGAAAAACACCATTGAACCAATATAAATTATTCTTGTGCCAATTTTAATATACAAACAGTACTTTATTATGTTTTAAAAGCCTCTATAAAATTCCTGTCAATTTTCAGATATTGGAAAAGTTCTTGTGGGAACCCAGGACATCCCTCTGGATGCCTTGGATGGCTTGAGCCCCTAGCAGGGGGCTCAGAAGCCTTGGTACAGAGCCCAAGACCCCTGTACCTTTGATTTTAACCCCTGGGAAAAATTAACACCTTTGCATGAAGAGTTACAAGTCACAAAAAATGAGTATAAGTTATTTTATCACAAGGTGAAAAAGTAAATTTTAAAGATTTTTTAGAATAGGGGTCTGGGGTCAAGACAGAGGAATTTGGGCATGTTCTGTCCTTCTTTCTCCTTTTTCTTAGCATCCATCTTCTGGGTGATGTTGGCACTTTTAGATTGGTTTAGAGTAGAACTAGACTGTACAATATAAGTGATAGATACTGGAAGATAATTGTAAATAATGTTTATGTAGTTAATCGTATAAAAAGATAATACCGCTGTGAAGGTGGGCAGTGTGCCTTGGACTGACCTGCTGAACGGATCACAACTGGTCAGGGAAAGAACTTCTTAGGTTGGATAAAATAAACAACCTCTGGAAACTGCAGAAGACGACTCCTGACTCTTTCTCCGGTGCTTGGGCTGGGACTACAGAGACTTTTAACATACCCAGGTGGTCGTCTTGAGCTCCTGAGACACCACCGACATTAAGTTCTAAATTGATATCCCAGAAGAAATTGAGGAAAAAGTATTCCAAATTGTCATTCAAATTCAAACTATTTCTTATATCCTTGGCAATTTTCAGAAATTACAGTAATTTCGCGATTATAAACCGCACCTGATTATAAGCCACATGTCCGGGTGTTGGCAATGTTTAGGTCTTTGTCCATGTATAAGCTGCACCGGATTATAAACCGCATTTTTGTTCACAGGGAGGACCCACGTGCAACAAAGTAACAAATTAGTAACAGAATCACGGGATCACTCACCCTGGCCTGGCACTGCCCCGCGGTGCCGGCAGGAGGGAGGCATGGAACCCGCTTGCACCTGCGGCGGCAGCGGGAGGGGGAGGCACAGAGCCCCCGCCTCCCCCCCGTGCTACCGGCGGCACGGAGTTCCCCACCTTCCCCCCGGGCCGCGGGGCTGGCAGGAGGGAGCCCCCTGCCTCCCCCGCCCCCTGCGCTGCTGTCACGGAGCCCACCTCCACCCGCTGCGCAACAGAGTAACCAAGTTGTAACAATCGCACAATCCTGGGTTTTAGTGGCAGGTGCTCGGCACCTCAACTTGCACTTCCGGATTGGGAAATTTCAGAACTTTTTTTATATATTGGCCGCTCCTGAGTGTAAGCCACATTTCCGGGTTGGCAGCAAAATTTTAGTCAAAATGGTGTGGCTTATCATCATGAAATACTGTAATTTAATGTTTTTATGTAATATGGGCTAGATGTCGGGGATATTTCTACTGTTTCATTTTTTATGTTTTCCTTATAGTTTCAAGTAGCCATATCCTTACCTCTGCTGTGTTACCCTTAATTTCAAAACTATCTTTTTGGATGTGATTGAATAAATAGCAGTGAAGTGATTTAACATGAAGGCAGCTAGACAATCACTGCATGTGCTATTTATAATTTTAAGGAAAGAATAAATAGAAGAATATTGTGAAAGGAACAGAAATAGTTCCACATTTGACAGTATAGAGAAACTTGCACAATGTAAATAAGACAAGCAGTGTTTTGAATGTGGCCATGTAACTTCTAAATACTTCTGCTAATTTACATTACACAAGATGTCAATGTAACATACTAGGAGAGAGGTGGAAATAAGTTGGAGAACTTAGACTTGACCCTGAACAGTTTTGGTGAACTTTCTATCTCTGCACACAAGTCTATATTTTGGTTTTAACAGGATTTGCTAGGATCTAACTGTTTTAATGTGTTTTGTATCACCTAATTTGAGTTGTTGGGACATCTTTAGACTTCTTACAATGCTATATCGTAGTTCATCTCAGGAACAGGCCTTGATTTATTCTTTTCCTTTTTAATACGTTACAATATTTTTTTTTAATTATTCTCAGTTTATTTTTTTTCCATTAAGGAGTGAAGACCAGTGAAATTAATTACCTTTACCTAGCAGTATTTAATCTTCTCCTTAGACCTTTTTAGTACTTCTAGGTAGATTGGATGCTTCTGCTTAATTCTCAGATAATGCAGCATTTGCTGTATTCCAGTAATAAATACTATGGACACTTTGATTTTTTTTTTCCCCTTACATTTTACTCTTCAAATTTATTCAAATGTGTTTAATATCTCGGGGGGTTCTGGAGACTTCTAGAATCAGATTCTGTGTTCAGAGAAAGTCAAAGAGTGTGTTATGTTAATTTGAGTTTGGTGAGTTTTGAAGTATAATTCTCTTTTACATTCACCCTATATATCTTTATTCAGTGGTGATGTCTGAGCGGGCATGAAAGTCTTTTATGCCTGTTTTATAAATGCAGAGTTCTCTTCTAGGGAGTAACTTTGTGAACTAATTGTTTACTGCATGTGTGTGTCAAAATGAGTTTAACTATATTGTTTTCTCTTTATTTTAAAACATAACTTTTTAAGAAAAGCCAATGATTAACACACATATTTAAAGGTAAGTGTGTTTGGAATACAAGTTTGAACTGATGCTGAGATCACTGAGTCTGTGTAAAGCTAGATTTTACAAGTTTGCTTACTTTCAGAACTCCAATGTAATGGAGTTTTAAACCATGAGGAAATTGCAGAAACTCATCCTAAAGTAAAAAGTACTTCTGCAACACTTGGGACTTTTGTAACACTTTGTAGCTATTTCACTCTTTCATTAGAGACTTAGAATTGTAATTTCAGGTTCCTATTTTTTGTAACTCTGTTTGGTTTTATTGTCTTTCTGATCAGCTCAGTGTTACCTGTGAGTTTACAAATGTCTTAGTTTTGCAATATTCCTAAAAGGATTAATGTAGCTAAATGTCTGCAGAACCAAGTATTCAATACATACTACACTGGGTTAGCTGAGGAGTTGGTCTGCCAATAATATAATATCATTCAGCTCCTCTTGGTCATAAATTCATGTCGTAGGCAAACACGAATTAAAGTAGAAGCTTACTGAATGCAAATTGAAACTCTCATGTATTTGACACTATTTCTGAAAGTGTCTGAACTAAAATAATATGAATGCAAGCATGTTTCATTAAGTCATTCTGAATATAGCTGTTTGAAATGTTTTGTCAAATGCTTTGTAAAAAATAATAATACTGTCATACCAAGAAATTGCAATGTATAGAATATCTGCAGGATCAATTCCAAGGGGAAATAATGAGAAAAACTATTTCATTGTCTAAGAACTATTCTTGAGTATCTCATTTATCTCAGTTACTTATTACCCAATTATTACATGTGTCATGATGAATAACCTGCAATAAACTGGAACATTCCTTAAATCAAATGAAGGGTATTGCAATTTTCTTGAACTTTCCTGATTATTTCCAGCTTTTCTCCTTCACTGGGAGTATATGGTTATTTGTAGGTTTATTAAAAGCAAAGCAGTCTGTAACATTTTAAAGTTAGACATATTATGATAGTTCTGATAAAACTATAAATTATGTCAGCTGTCTGTTTACATTCTAATATTCCTTTGTAATATGTTTATTTTACCTCCTTAAAATTCGTCTCAACATGTCATTTGAATACCACTTGCACACAGTGGTATTCAGACTGTTTCACTTTGTAAGTATGGTAGCCTTTCTCTGACATACACAGGTAAAGAAAACCTTGGCTGTATAGGTGGCATCAGTTGTTACTGTCACTGCTTTCCTCTGCTGAAAAAGTCATATGAAGATACATAGCATCAAAAGATGAAAGAGATGCATGGAATAATGGGAAGAAGTCTGAAATATACAGAGTGAATTTAATGGCACAGCAGTGTCACCTTTGTCCATCATTAATAGTACAAAGAACCCCAAGAGTTAAAATTAATCTTCAGGAATCAAAAGAAATGATATAAGCAAATGACAGTCCATTCATAGCTCAACAGCTTTCAGGTGATAGCCCATGTCACCAAAGTCAGTTTCATAAACAGCAAATGAATCAGTGCTTATGCTTCTGTGTCTAGCCACTTACAGTGATGTAAGCAAAAATAAGGCATATTCTTACTGCATAAAAGTGGTTTGGTTTTTTGTTTTTTGGTTGAGTTTTTTTGTGCTATGTAGGCTAGCTACTGTTTTAAAAAGCAAACAGATTATCACATCATTAAGTAGAATTTTGGTTAAAACTTCAAACATCATTCTTGCTGCTCAGATTTTAACAGCCTGTCATGTCAACAGAGTAAAGTAATGAAATCAAAAGAAAAAAAACCAGGTGTTTTCATATTATTGAGCACACAATTGATATTAGTCTTGATTTTAAATACTGCAGTCACATAGTCGTTTTCCATTTTTAGAATAAATATTGAGTTATTGCCTCCCTAGTGCAGGCAAACTCAAAACTGAATTTAGGAATACATCTTGGTCTATTGATTGTAAGATTTTTTAATATTGAGACATGAAGCTGAATGACTGTGTTTGAGACTGAGTTCTCTGTGTTAGCATCTGAAGAAATAAAATTGCCTATGTAACTAACCATGGAGATTACAAAGAGGTTTCCATCATACTGGGAAAAGAAAAAATGAAATTATTTAAAACTTTTAATTCCTTTTTCTGTGAAAATGTAGTAGTATTTGACAATCTTTTCTAAATGCTGGATATTAAATGTAGCAATGTGCCTGTATTTAAAGGATCCAGTAGAATAATTATGGGCAAAACCTTTCTCATTTTTTTAATCTGAACATGATTTTCTAATAAAGAATGTGTTGATTTTATTTTTTTTATATTATAGGTAAGCACACTAGACTGGGTACGAGCTGAAAAAATCTATAACCTCTGTGAGGTTCTATTTAAAGTTCACAAGGTAGGTTTACCAATGGCTCCAATTATTATATTTAGTAAAGAAAGTTTACCTTTTCCTGTTGATAATAAACATAAATTAATCTTAATTAGGAATAACTAGCATAGAAACAGTTCATCTCTTTTTTTAAAAAATACTATTTGCAATTGCTAGTGCATTAGCTGTGCAAATATAAGAGAATATGGAAAATGGGTTAACCTCCAAGTGAGCAAATTACTAAAATCCTTTCTTATTGAAAAGCTGTATAAAGTATCTGTGAGACACACTGTTAAGCATAATGATATTGGCTTAATCACAGTGGGTCAGATTTTCAAGCAAACATAATGAAAAATGTTCTTGCTGTAATTATTGATCCATATAAAGATATTTTAGTAATTAAGAGCATTAAATTATGTCCCTATCATATCATTATCATTGTATCATATGTATTGACTGTTGTACCAAGTATTGTAGTGTGTTTTTCTTTACTAAGGGCAATATGTTGGGTTTGTGTCCCCTAGAATTAATTTCCTTCCCCCAACTAGACAAGTCTTATTTTCAGTCTAACTTGCCCTGATCAAAGATTTGGGGCAAAATCTTAGCATTTTGTGTGAATAATTGACTTACAGAATATATTTTCTAATAAATTGCATCAGATAGATTTTGTTCTCCAACAAAAACAAAACCTTTGCAGGTGAGATAAGGCTAATATGAGAGCCCATTTGCCTAGGAAAAAAAAATTCAAGAAAAAAAAATCCATCTTTTCAGATAAAGTACTGCTTCAGCGAAAAATTAAAGCTCCTCTTTAGTTCTCACCAGCTGCAGCCCTTCTCTTCTGCTTCTCCTTTGACCATGTACTGATGTCTTGGAAAAGGCAGTTTATTGCTGTTTCCTGTAAGAGATCTTGCACTGATGCAGAAGTGCTTAAGGTTTTTGGTTTGGCATTGAAGGTTTTTTAATTTTGGTTTTGGGTTTGGTTTTTTTTGTTTGTTTTTTGGTTGGTTTGGGGTGCATGGGTTTTTTATTTGTCAGGTTTTTTCCTGATGCAACAGTTACTCAGGACATGGGAAAGAAGTGTTTTGGCACTGCCATGGCAGGAAAACAGCAGTACTGGAGTTCAGGACTAGAGCTCAGCTCCAGAGGCACAGGAGAAGAGTCATATTCTTGTAGGCGTGGCATCATTTTGGCACCACCATGTCCCCATCTGGAAACATATGAGCAAATTCAGGTCCTACCCATCACTAAGATACCAACAAAAAGTAGATGTTCTGTCACAGATCATTTGTTTAGTCTCCTTCGTATCTTTTATCATTTTACTTGAAATATATACACATTAAGCCTTTTGAGAAGATTTTACTATGGCTTGGGTTTTGGTTTTGGTTTTTCTCCTATAAGTGCTGCTGCTAAATCTCAGTTTTTCCAGGAATATTATGGTAATTTCAAGGATATTCTGTCCTTAGAGCAACTTCTGCAGTACTTTTTCATGAAGAAAAAGAAGTGGGGAAATAAACTACCCAAGATTCAACTCTTTAATGTTCTTGACATTTTAATTAATGAATGCTTAATTACCAGTCTTCATGAATACGTAAGCCAAAGTGCAAAAGCTCAAACTGAGCTCCTTAACATCTTTTCTCTTGATTCTTTGGTATAAATGATGAGGCAAACAGAACAAATCAAAAAAATTGTAAGATATTAAGGTTTCTGCATTACATATAATAGAGTTATGTTGTAAAAGCTGCTATTTGGGGAGGGTGTTCTTAAGGACTTTCGGAAGTTGGTTAGAACAAGTGCAAAACTGTGGAAAAATGTGTTATTGTACCTTCTCCTGAAAGATGGATTTTAAGGAGAAGTGCTCTTTTTACACACCTAGTTGTAAACTTCTCATCTGTGTTCAAATATGGAAAATAAGAATTCAATGTGGAACTTTAATTTTAAAACATAATGTTTGATATATTTTAGATTTGGATACATATAAATACACAAATAAGTGAACTAAAATTCATTATTCATATATATATATATATGTATATATACATGTATATATAATATGCCCTTGCGTATTTCTGGTCATTTGGTGGTAACAACCAGATGATTTGAAATGTAATGTCTTGCATCACATATGTTTATTCTTATAGCTTGCCTCATAATTCAAACTCTTACTGTCATGCTGTACATTTTTAAAAGTCACTTGTCTTAAAAATATTTTATTTTCTTATATTGCCTGGTATTTACACATACAAATTTTAAAAAGTGTGCTAATACAGTAGTCTACAAGCCAGAATATGCAGCACTGAATCTTGAAGCAGATGTAATACCTGTCACTGCATAGCTGCTGAACACCAGAATATATTCATGAATTTTGTTCAATTTGCTTTTCAACAGAACAAAGGAATGTTGTAAAATAACTGAGCTTCATCAAGTCTGTTCTCTCCTCAGGCAGCTGCAGGGCCAACATAGTACTGTGTACCCTGGTGGCAATATGTGCTGCTGCCAACATGCCCCATGAATCATTGCTAATTATCTTGGGGTTTTTGTCTTTTCTGCCCCATGATATCACAGAGAAATGGGGATAGGGAATGCTTCCATCTTATAAGTAGAAAAAAAATAAATAAGCGTAATTTGGAAATTCAGGCTGTGAAGGTACTTAGATTTATAAATAGTAGCTTTTTTATTTAGTTTTCTTTTCCGCTATATTTATGTTAATCAATGAAGTATTGAAATATTAGGGAAGTTTCTTTTATTAATTTGGTTACATTTACATTACATCTATTGTGGGTGTATTTTTCATTATGAAAGTTTAATGCAAAGTTTCTCTTCTTTATGTTAAAAGTGATGGCAGGATCTTGCTTCAGTCTCCTTGTAGTTACAGAACAGCATTGACAGCTATTGGAGGACATACTCACGTTGTCATTTCCAGAATTAACCCTGGGGATGCTTGATAAATTGACTGCATTCCTCGGGGTTTAGTATATTGGAACCCAAGTGGAATGGAGTCATTAAAGCCTCCTGTAGAGTTGGTACATAACTCCTGGAATGTATTGAAACATTTAGGGATTTCCTTCTTTTTTCATTGTAAACAATATATCAGTACAAATTCATTTTAAATTATATATGTATTGCTTAGGTAATTTTGACAGTCTTTTGGAGCTGCAGTAGTAGCTTGGATTAAAAGATAGGGGATAAAGCAAATAAGAGGCAAAGAAAGAAGCTGTCTTTCACATAATTATTTAACTCCTAGAACATTTCTTCAACATAATTGTTGGCATCATGCCACAGTATATCCAAGTACCCATCACTTACAGAAGATAGTGTTGCTTCAATTGTTTGGTTTTGCCAGATGACGATCACATACTGAAATCTGTCTTTCAGCTCTGGCTTGCTGATGATTGCTGGCTACAAGCAAACTTGTATTTAGGTATTCACCAAGACTTCGATCTTGAAGACCAGAGGCCGTATTGTTTCAGTGTTATGGTTGGACATGGCAAGAGCCATTACTTCAATGTAGAGCTGGGCAGTGAATTGGTAGTGTGGGAGAAATCATTTCAAAGAGCAATTTTCTTGGAAGTTCAAAGAACAGGGGTAAGTAGTGAACAATTTAAATCATTTAATCTGTAAAACAAGTATAACAAGAGTTTAAATTCTTTGTATGTTTAATAATTGCATTCAGCTGATGTCCTCCATGACTAAGGATCTGAGTACATTGAATATACTGAAGACTTCTGAAAGCTTCATCATCACATCAATACTTCTCTGTCAATGACTGTGTAATAATAGTCAATGAGTATGCTATGACAGATTGAAAATTGAAAGTAGTCATTTGTAAGTTTACCTTGATTATTAAAAACTGGAAATTAATACATTTTACCACTGGAAAACTCTCAGGAGTTTTGAACATTTTCTTCCAGAAAACTAATTTTCCTCACACATAAGGTAAATATGTTATGTTTTACATAAAGATTCTGTATTCAAAGAAGAAATATTTTGCTCTTATATTATTAATTGTGAATTGGGATTTTCCTTGTTAATATTGAAAGAGTTTGAAGACTGTATAAAAGTGAAAAGAAATTTTTTATAATCTTGAATTCTCAGAATTAAACAGCAGACTATCACTTTCTGCTGGCTAGTAGATCTAGATCCATACTCTCATGAGAACTGGACAAATGTTATGGGAGTGTAAGCATTGGGACTATAAGCCGTCTCCAATTAAAAATATATTTACACAGTTTAGTACAAGTGCGAACTTGATTTGATATGCTCAAGTTTGCAGTACCCTGTGGACTTCCTTAAGACATTTGAAATACTGAGAACACTGGATCACAGCTTTGTATTTGCAGGACTTGCAAGGAGCAGGAGTCCTACCACAGGTGGTTAATCAGCTTGTCTAAACTGCCAAATCTCTGGGATTCTAAACAGGTTTCTGGGTTCTGACAAGGTACTTATTTAGAACCCTACTATTTGTCTCTTTGGTCTGACAAAGGAGCAAAAAGATTTTGTAACAGCTCCTAATTCTGAACTTCTGAGAAGGAATGAAGTTCTTCAGAAAAAAACTGATTTTTCCCAAAACCTTATTGAGCATCAGGGAGGGATTAATAATGCATATTGAACATGCATATTTTCTCACATGAACTCTTCAAGAAATTATGATACAACTGTTTGACCAGCCATTCAATTCTCCAATTTATTAAGTATAACACACCTGGAGATTAGCTGGCTTTTTATCTGATTAATTTCAGAATACTTATTGTTAAATCTCAAAATTTGCTTTTCCTTTACATCCTTAAAATTAAGGAATCATTCTCTGCTTGTGGAATGATTTTTTGCCAAGTGAAGCAAACCATCTCTAGACTCATTTCACACAAATTACATTAATTTTTTTGCAACTGTGGTTTAACCTATCTGAAACCTCCAGGAAAGCAATTCAAATAAAATCCTGATTACAGTGCTCAAATCTCCATATGAGTTTTCCTATGTCTTAATTTTCTCTCACGTAGTTGGATACATCCAAATTTACTGTAGACCATTATGTCAATAGAATTTGGAGCACTGTGGTCATTCTCCAGCAGTGAAAAGCCTTTTGACTGCATTATTTTCTTTCTTCCTTCAAAACATAAATGCTGTTGTGAGTGCCTTTCTTATCAGAATGATGTCAAGAGTGGCATGAATGAGGTGCAATTTAATATTACATAGAATATTTCAAGTCATAGAAAAAGAACTGGCATTCCAGTATCCAGAAAATTCAAGCTTGTCACAGGTATGTCAGTCTATAAAAGTTCTTTCCTTTGGAGAATTTTGGAAATTATTTTTTATGATTGAGCATCTTTCATGGCAGCTGTTGGATTTCATTTTTCATTGCAGCTATTCTTTTTTAAATGGCGCTTGGTCCTGTTTACCGTTGAGTGCAATTAGGATCTTGCCTATGAGTTTTTGTTAACCTTGTCCTGTACATACCCTTTGTATTTGGTGTTTCTACAATAAGGGCTGTATTTCTGAGAAGATTCTATCCTTACACAGTTTATGAACAGAAATGCTAGGGTGTAGTTGTCCTTTAGAATTGAATCTGCCCATGTTGTATGATGTTTTTTACATTTCTTTTGAAAATGGTAGCAGCAGTAGATGACAAAAGGAATGCAATAAAGCAGGAAGAAACACAATATTTTCCCCCTTTCGGGTATCTTAAAGTCCTATTCAAGCTGCAATTATTTACAAGAAGTTTACCAAGAAATTCTAAAATTCAGTGACCCTGGTTAAATTAATCTATTTGCAGACAATGATAAAAAACAAGCAGTTGTTGAATCCAGACACTAGAAATATATGTATTTTTTTTCCTAGAAAAACTATTGTAATTGCTGATGGCATAACTTGGATAGATGGGGACAATAAAATTGCAGTAGAAGTAAGGAAGAAAGGCAATTGAAAGAGAGAAAAAGAGCTGTTAAAAAGTATTTCTATGAGTCTGGTAATAAAAGACAGCATTGTAATGGTGGGAGATAGGCAATGAAATCCCTCGGTCATATCTTGAAGTTAAATCATCTCCCACAAATCCCAGCAAGAATTTGTCTCATCTGAAACATCCTAAACAGTGCAAGATGAATAAATGATGCTCAGAATAAGTAATTTTTCTTCTGTTTTTATTTTTTTTTCTCAAGGTTTTTATGATGTAGAAAACCTTCAAAAATAAGACTAGCACATTTTCCAGAGCTCTTACTAATTCTTTGACCCTTCAGGTTGGTCTTGTTATTATCATAGGATATTATTCGACATTTTTTCAATGTTGTCTTTTTTAAATTTCTCAATCAGTGTTCTTCCCTTGCCTCAGACTATTTTTTCCAAAGGAAATTACACTGACTCATCTGAGTCTTGGATTTAATTTTAAATTAATGCAGAAACATCTCAAACGGATGATTTGGATCAGTTCTATTCAGCAGGACAATGGAGGAGAATATTCTAATAGTATCTGGTAGTGGACAGAAGAAAGAGTGACAGTAAAATATTTTACTGTAAGCTGTAGAAAAATTGGGCCGACAGTTTTGTCATCTTGAAACCTTGTACATGTAAGTTTTGTTTGATGGTTGGAAGGCAACAGAGGAGAGGAATCTGCTTTACAAATGAAAGAATTCTCAGGAGACTGGAAAAAACATTCAGTGGAAAAATCATCACAGAGTCTTCTAAGTACCTGTAGTTGGTATATAGTGATAAGACATGGTTACATACTCTCCTCACTCGCAATTCTAACACAGAAGAAAGTCTTCTCTTTGTATTTTCATCTGTGATGAAGATGCTGCAAGTTCTCTCCAATCCTTGTACAGCTGAATAACCTACAGTATTGAAATAATTTGCATTGTTTGGACAAAAAAATTGTTTAATGTGAGTTATTCCAAGAATTAAAATAGGCTGGATTCTGTTCAATTATAACAGAATAATCAGGATGTTTTACCATATCAGTATTTTCCATGCTTAAAGGTACTTCTAGTTAACCTCTTCAAATTTTGTTCCATAAATCAGTTACTGACATAGACAGAGAAATAAATTATTGAATTTTTTTTTTTTTTTCCCAAGTTGAGGATATGAACATATAGAGAAATGTTAGCAGTAAAATGCATGTTCCTGGAATGATACAGGGTCCTCATGTGAAGAATATACATTACAAATAAAATTAAGGCAAACAAAGCAAGCAAACAATGTAAATAAATGAACATCAATGAATGTTGCAAATTATTTCACTTAACACTAGTGGAAATCCAAAACCATTTTTTAATGAACATAAATGTATAATGCAATTATCCTGTGTGTTCCCTCTTTCAAAATCAGTTAACATAAATCCCATATTCTGTGGATGTTTGATGATTTTGTATGCATTTATAACATGTCTTTCTTTTCCTAGGAGTTAACATCAAACTGTTCCCTATGGTAAGATTCTTGATGCTGCATATATGACTCAAAATCATTGTGACTCAGATTATGTCTGCTCCTGGATAAAGCAAAAAGAGTTATTGGGAACAATTGTGAATGTAGACCTGGAGCTTTTTATAGGAGTCCCACATTAAACATTTAAATTTCTTTCAACAAGTATTGTGCTGCTAAAACACCATGATGAAAATTCTTTAAAAAATAAATAATAGATAAGTGCAATTGATGATTTTTAGGTTTTTTGTAAGCAACAATTACAGTAATTTCACGATTATAAGCCGCACCATTTTGACTAAAATTTTGGTCCTAACCCAAAGTGCAGCTTATAATCAGGTGTGGCTTATATATGGACAAAGAACAAAAAGTTGCTGTTTTAGTTTGGAGGACAGGTGTCTGCTGAGAAAGGCAGGAGCTTCTCTTTGAAATGGAGAATGTAAATCCCCTCCCTCCAAATTATTAAAATTTTGAAATCCAGGGGATTTCAGGCAAAAATATGGGAATTAGGAATAACATCTCTTTTCTAGGGAAATTAAAGTAGAAATACAGTACTACAAAGAAACAAACTCCAAACCCTGACAAAGTCAGAGTACAACCTGACACCCTGTCAGGCAGGGTGTTGGTAGCAGTCCCATTCCATGGTGGCTGCATCCTCCTGCAGTGGCAGATGTGGTTCAGTTGGAGCAGTGCTCCTGTAGAAGGTGCAGTTTCCCTCCGGAGGTCCAGTGGTGATGTGGAGAAATCCGGTTTTCCTCTGGAGTCCAGTGGAGAAAGGTACTCCCTTAGTGTCCCAAAACCTCTGTTTTTATCTTGGTAAGAAATGTTGGGCTCTTCCCCCTGGCTGGAGCAACTTCCAATGGGATGCAGTAATTTTATCAGTCACACAGTGGGACTCAATGGCCATTAGCAGAAAATGACTCGCTGGAGGAAGAATGGGTTGTGAAAAGATAAAGAACAATGCCCCGCCTGGTTTCAATGGATGGCTCATTAGCAGAATATCTGCCGTTGAGATACTGATCACTGCCCCCACCCTCAACAGATGGTGATAGAATAGATACCTTTTATCACACTCTGTATTGTAATGTGTGGCTTATAATCAGGTGCGGCTTATGTATGGACAAAGAACGAAAAGTTGCTGGCGCCCGGAAGTGCGGCTTATACTCAGTGCAGCTTATAATTGTGAAATTACTGTAATTGCTTCTGCATATTAGTTATCCCAGCTAGTCACTGTTTTCCTCTGTGATCTTGAGTCTTCCACGCTTTAAAAAGAAGACAGACATGAGAGTGACATACCTTACATGATGCTTAGTTCACCATCTTCCTTTTCCATTTTAACATTTCCCCTATATACTGTGTGTTTTTCAGGCTGATTCTGTTTGAAATATGCAAGGAATCAGCAGTAATGTTATTGGCTATTAGAACCAACCAATCAACCAAAAAATAACGTAACTGTTTTGAAGACATGGCTAACTCAGTAACTTTTCCTCAGCTTTTCATGTCTTTGCCTATTTGGTTTGATGGACTATTTTTCATTAAGTGTCTGGTTCTGGCTATTTTTCGGTATCCTTTCTTCTATCCATCTTTTCAATTTCCTTATAATACCTTGACATTGTTTCTGCTAGTTCCTCAGTTTGAATTAATTTCTAGTGTATTCATAATATTTTCATGTGAGAAAATGAAGTTTCTTTCTGTGAAACCTATATTGTTCATTGTACAAATCTTTTCAGAACACTGGTGACAGGTTTTGATTTTCACCTCTTGGTTTTCTACTAAAGATTTATGGGTTTAAGGTTTTCTTTATAGAACTTGTCCATGTAATGCTTCCCTCTCATCCTTACTTTGCAGATTAGGAAATAATCTGTGCAACCTCTTCATTGCAAATGTTTGCTGTTTCTTCTAGATTGTTACTTAATTTCAGATGCATATCTTTATTAAAAATCGTCTGAAAGGGTTCACTACAGCTAATTTAAGACATATAGAAGTGAATAAGTTATTTCCAACTGACCTCAATAACCTAGTTTCTGTCAAGGAAACCAGTATTTTTTCCTCATTATTTCCCTTTAAAAGCATTCAGCTGACTATATTGTATAAAATTGTATAAAAATAAATTATAGTAATAGTGACTGTATGCTACTTACTAACCAGTCACAAGCAATAACTGGTTCATAACATGAAAAGCAGTGTTTATATTTTAAAACACATTCTTTTTTCTTACATAATGATGAAAGATCAAAAAGAAAGAGCTGCATAGAATGACACTGACATTTTAAGACTTCACAGTTTCACCAAATTAATGGATAAATAGGTCCCATATTCTAAACAGCTCAAGAAAGAGACAAAATTAATCTAGTTAGGAATTTATTCTTTGTCCATTGGAGATAACTATAAATTCCTCATGATTTCAAAATTAGGAGCCAGATAGAGAAAATCCCTTATGTAGAAGTTCAAATGGCTTCTAAATATTTATTTTTTTTAAAATTGAACTTCAGTGCATATTTTAGCAACATGCTTAGCATATTTACTTAAAGTTGAACATTCTAAAAGTCACTAAGAATATAAATAATGATGTATGCTGGTCAGAGTTATGGATTCCTTGCATTCACAGTATATGGTAGCCAAGCTGTATGGAAGTATGGAATTAGTCCCATTTGAAACCATTTTTTTAGTGTGAAAGATACAAGCTCAATTGAAGGTTTTGGATCAACAGAAAATAGAAGGGTTTGTGATATTCATATCCAGACTGCCTACAAGAAGTTCAGTTCCTGTGCCTCCTTCCAGCAACATTACACTAAATGTGTTTTCTAGTCATTCTTTAGTAGCATTTTGAATTGATCTTTGAATTGAACTACAACTCAAGTTAGATGTAATAGATATTAGCGACTATCCCCACTGGAACTTGGTCAGAGATGAGTTACCTTTTCACTTATCTATCACAGTTTACTCAACTCTTCCAACTACCTATGATGCTCAGAACGTTGGCTGTCTCAGTAAATCTACCATCAAAACAAACACACTCATTGTTTCTGGGTATCTTTGGGAATTAAGTGGTGGTGCAGAAATAGTAGTCTAAACCACCCTCGGAGACTGAGCCAAAAGAAGTCCACTTAAATAGACAAAATCTAGCAGAAATTAGACAATATAAATAGGAAGTGATTGTCATTTCTATGATCTATCATTGGACATTTATGATTCTATTAATTCTTCATGGTGACCTGAGAGGTTGAATAAAACATGATTGGTTGATCACAGTGTAAGCCTTATGAGCTGCAAATGATGTATTGAATTGCAAAAAATATTAAATAGAGCTGTCAATGCTTTTTTTTTTTTCTTATTACAATTACAATTTAACTGATCACCTTTAGAAATGGTGTTAAATTCTAATTTGTTTTCACACTGATGAAAAAACCCCACCATACAGATAAATAGTAAATACATTTTCAATCATTATTAATAATTCAATAATTCACATAACAGATAAAAATCAAGCGCTGCATTTATTACAATTTTTAAAACAGAGAAAGAATGTAATAATTTCCAAGTCTATTAAACTCAAAGTTGTTTCTATATTCTGTATTTTAAATATGATTAATATAAAATTATCAACATTTCTGAAAAGAGAAAATATTCTTAAAATTGCACTTATTTATATCAAAATAATACATCTATTTTTTTTATTCTATATATTACATATATTTACTTATAAATCCAAATATTTTGATAAAAATTATATCACGGTAATCTAGTTTAGTTATTATTTTCCAGAGGATCTTTTAGACTTGAATAAGGAAGAAACCACAAGAGAGCTGGTGAGGGACTTTTTCAAGAGTACATAGTGATAAAAAAAAGTGGGAATGGCTTTAAATCAAAAGAGTGTGGGTTTAGGTTCCCCAGAGATGCTGTGGATGCCCCATCCCTTGAAGGAGTTCAAGGCCAGGTTGGATGGAGTTCTGATGAGCCTGTTGTAGTGAAAAGTGTCCCTGCATATGGTGGGTTGGCCCATTTTGGAACTCTTCCAACCCAAACCATTCTGTGATCTGTCAAGAATTTACTAGGAAGAATTTACTGTGATGGAATTTCAAATTTATACAGTAATATTACCTTAGAATTTTGATGTTGGATTTTATGTTTTCAATTTTGGGGTTCCCTATTATTCTCCACCCATTATTTATAAAAATCACATAGAAGAACAAAGTCAAAGCATCATTGATTCGCAACTGAATTGTGTACTCAGGAATGTCTCTTGATGATATTTCTGATTAAATTCCCTTTTCAACTGTGAAATTCCAGAATTTATAGATCACCAGAGAAGAAAAATGTGTATTATTATGTAATAACAAACTGCATCAGAATGAAGTCCTTTTCTTTGCTGAAGTAAGCCAGTAGTGATCTACTAGTTCTGCTAAAACAAGAGGTGTCAGTTTGATTGCTGTGATTGCCACTGAAAATCTGCCTCACATTAATGAAAATATGCTTGGGACAATCTACCTGTAGGAAACTTAACACTGAAGTCTCTATTGAGTCTTGCTTTTCCTTATGGAAAAATGAGTTGCTGCAAAACAGTGAAGCCATTACTCAGACAGAGATGAGGAAACACAACCACTTTCTATCATAAGCAAAGGCTAAAGAACACAATTTGAATTTTTCCTGCTAAAAGATAACCCTTTCTAAGCTGCTGCCCTTAGAATTTTTCCTTTTGAGTAGATTTTTCTCACTGCCTTTTCCTAGAATGAATTTAAGCCATTGTCTGCCTGTTCAGCAAAGAGGGTAGCAAGTCTTTTTTTCTGTCAGATTTACTTTAGCCATAGGTTCATGTTACAGAGAGAATGCCATGGTCAAGACTAGTCATCCACTGCTGCATTATCTGCCTTGCCAATGAATAGCAAACCTTCAAGTTCACCTTAGTCTTCCTACAGGAACACAATTCCCCGTGGAGTAAAATTCACTTCATCCCACATGTACATGTAATCCTAATATCTGAATGGTGATTTAATGCCTAATCTCAGTGATGATGAAAGTTTCTGAAAGATCAGTCTATCCAATGAGTGCTCTACTAAGCAAACCATTTTTGCAGTTAGCTGCTGTAATATCATGAGCATTACAAATTAAAAATTAAAAATAAATCAGATAGCTGTTTCAATAGGTGACTTAAAGGGAAAAGTTTCAAGTCGAGCAGTATCCTGAGAAAGCCAGTGTTTAAAACGTGGGTGAATTAAACCTAGGTATTATTTTCTAAAGCACTAAGCTCGTCGCACTTCTACTGAAATAAATAGAAGCTTTCATTGAAATTCAGTGAAAATATAATGAGCCATCATTTGAGTCCTTTGAAAAATCTTACTTTTACTGCCAGAGTCTCTTGCATACATATATGCTGAACCACAAATGTGCATAAATGTTTAAAAAAAACAACTATAATGTCTTCTTGAAATCATCAGATTACAGTATCATCTTTTATTAAAGAATGCACTTTTTATACTAATACCAGCAAGGTATACAAAAACAAGGCATTTTAGGATATTACGATGTAATTCCTTTGGCTGCAGCAACAGTGGATCTTGAAGGAATGTGCAAGATTTTTAATCAGATCTGGTTTGTCTCAATTGAGTGGTTTTACTTGTATCAGTCCATAATTATTAAAGTTCTGAAACCTTTTAATTGTTACATGACAAATTCCTTAAAGGTATGGGCAAATGAGTGAATCTGCCACAGTTTTAAAATGAAGATGGTACTCATTTGATCACTCTCACTTGAATTATTTCACTTATCCTTTTGTTCTGATATCTAGGACAGGAATAGCACCTGAGTTTTGGGAGTCTGTTCTAGATGAAATTTCTGCAAACTCTTATACTATTGATGAATGGCAGATTTCATTGTTACTTCATTTTCTCTATATAATTGTTAATTCAGAGTGACAATGCTTTTGGTGTACTTTATAAACATATTCTGAAAGTTTTGTTGTTGTTTTTTTTTTGGTTAAAAAAAATTATATACAAAATATTTTGTGCTAAAATAACTTTTTTTTAATATAAGAAAGCCAAAGTATCTGCATTTTTAATTCAACAATTCTGCTGTTTCAAAAAGTTTAAAAAGCATTTCTGTTTAGCACTAGTAATTCTATGCAAAAAGACTAGAAGGTTTTGCAGGCTGTGTTGAGAATTAACGGGTTTAATTTTGCCTTCTAGTACTCTCTCTTATGTGTGGGCTGATACATATTTCTCAGTAAAACCGTAATAACTCTGGTTTCTCTTATCTTCATTTTCACATCCTGCTTGGATTTTTTTAATGCTAAAAGTGGAATTTTCATAATGACTTTTTTTTTCCACATAACTGGTCCCATGTTAAGGCTTTTACCAAACTCTATGATTTTGTAAATACACTGGATGCATTAAGACACCTTATCCCTCTCACTCCTGTATGATTTAGAAGCTTGTAAAAAGCTGCTGTATGAAGTCTTAATGCAAGAATCTGTGTTCCAAACCATCTGCTGTTGGTATAATTTTTTCCCTCCCTGTCACTGCATCTTAAATGCTGGTGTGTGCTACTTTATTTCTAATGCAGAATAAAAGAACAAATCATTTAGGTCCTTCTCTCTTTCAGGCATTTAAGTTCCTCTGACAAGACCTACAAAATTCCTCCCAACTTTTACTGACATTGATTGAAAAATAAAGAAAAATATTAAATGTAACGTGGGGAGGGATTTGGTCTCAGAAATAAAAAGAAACACGTAGAAATTATATTTGGAGGATGCTAAAATTTTATCAGTTCAGATTGGCAATGCTGGAGTCTTCTACTCCAAAAATACATTCTTTGGATTTGTAGCATAATTTAATTTTAATGTAAATACTTTTTCTGAGAAAAGGCAAATTTTCAGAAAAAATTTAGCATTTTTTACACTGATGGTATATTATTTTCAAA
The DNA here is from genome assembly GCF_009819885.2 of Catharus ustulatus. NCBI lineage: Eukaryota > Metazoa > Chordata > Aves > Passeriformes > Turdidae > Catharus > Catharus ustulatus. The sequence goes on from NC_046223.1 coordinate 99,632,838, forward strand.
CAGAGGCATAGCACATACTGTAACTTAATGTAAGTGAATACAGTATGCAATATGTGCACTGCATGGATATGGCTATTGCATGAATGCTATGCTGTCTGGTCATAATTTAGTTTTAGAAAGTGTGTGTTAAATTCAATATCATGAATATAGTGAGAAATAATGTCTGTGTTCTCATTTACATGTAATAAACCTTTTTAGCTCATCTTAGAGCAAATGCATATCTATATCTAGAAAGCAGTTAAGAGCATAGCAGGCAAAAAATGTACTTAGAGCAGGAAAGTGTAATGGTATTGCCAACTTTCCAATTGCTTTTTGGAAAATAAACAAGCAAAATCATATGCATGCTCAATTTGTATTCACTTAGACTAGAAGGTAGGTATTATTTCTGTATTTTGGCAGATTAAAAACCACTAAATTAATGAATATATTGCATATTGGTGCTGTAGTTAAGGCAAAATGAGGGTGTCCATCATGCAAGACAATAATTAACTGCAATGTAGCCAATCATCAGCTGAATTTTTGAAACTGTGAATCTGATGAGACATTAGGACCATCAGCATTAGAGCTGTAAAAGTAATATCTTTTAAAATGAATATACACTATGTCATTTTTCTGTTACACTTAGATGAGCAACATCACTGAGTCTCACTTATTCCTTAGAAAACTAACTTGCCGTGAACTTAGGAAAAGGAGTACTAACTGAAAAGGCTGGTGCCCTGATTCTTAAAAATGTATGTTAAATGGTATTTTTTACTAAGAATCCTTGTTGATGATCTCAGAATGTGCTATCTCAACTGACAGTTATTAATCTTGATTTTAAAGAAGTTTACTGAAAAAAAGCAGGTTGAACCCCTATTTCTTGGGCAGAATACAATCTCACATCAGAGTAATAGTAAAGACTCTGTCTTCAAAAAAGAATACAGACATACTACACTGGATGCCTGTGGCAGAACTTGGGCTAATTTAAGCCCTCCGTTGCAATAAACTCATATTCCAGAAATAACAAAAATATTGCAAAAAATCTATTGCATGTCATGATTTATTTAGAAGCATTTGGATTGCCCAGAAGAAACCAAATGTATTTACAGCTTCAGCCTGCATGGGAGACCCACGTGTGTGGAGAAATCAGAAATCCTCTCTCAAATCCACGGAGCCTGCGCTCTTCCCTCTGCCAGGGAGGGAAGCTGTTCTACACCTTAATGTGGACGAGGACACTGACGCACAGAAGAAAACTGAAGAAGAAGAGGGTTCCTCTTTATCCTTGCCTTTCCTTCCCCAGACATCTGTGTTTGGGCTGCAGTGATGCTTGATACCCACACAGTTTTGTGCTTCAGCCTCATCCTAGCCTTGTGACTCCCCATGAAGTGGTCCCTCTTTCTGTTTGTTCCCCAAGCTTTGTCTCTCACACATATCTGAGGCATATTTGTGCTCTCCTCTCTGAGTGGAAATAAGGCCCCCTGGTTGTCTTTTCCCATGCATTCATTCTCCAGCTTGAGTGTTTACTCACCTCTTGTCTTGGATACCCAACACCTATGAGCCGAGTTCGAAGCCTTCTTTTTGTGTTAGGTGATTTGTTTACACATTCTCTCCCGTGAGGGAAAGATTCACAGTAACTCGTAACCATAATTAATTCCAGAAAGCTGGTTTTGGAATGAATTGGATCGTCATTGTTTATATTTGTAATGTCTCTTTCTGTTAGAACCCTGTATCAGTCTTTCTTTTAGAGTACTGAAGTAAAATGTCCCTTGTCCTTGCCCTTTTTTAAAAACTGATGAAAAAGATCTGTGACATCAAGTCCGACCAGACTGATCACCACCTTGTTAACTAGACCATGGCACTAAGTGTGCCCAGTTCTTTCTTGACCACCTAACAAAGTTCAAAGCTGAATTATTTCTGGGAAACCTCTGTCTATGGGAGAGAGAGTGAGTGTATATTGTTTTCATTGTAAGTATTAAGTCCTCTCAGGGCCTTGGAGGACAGATGCGAAAGCCAGAGATAGACAAAAGTCAGGCTTCCCATCAGAGACAGGAGGTCTGTCTGAGGAATTCTGTCATAAATGAGTCAGATACACTGTCCTTTTGCTATTTGAACAGTGATATTATCAACTTAATGATTTTTCCATGAGTTAAAAGAACATGCATTGAGATACTGATGTCTGAACATTACACAGGTAAAAGTTTTGTAATTGTCTTTTATTACAAATATAATATTCTATGGATTGTTACATTGGTCAGAGAACATTAGATGATTGATCTTGGTCGTATAGTACAACTTTCTTAGCTATTGCACTATGAGGCCTGTTCTTCTCTTTGTTGTTGAAGTTAATATGCAGTGCTTTTCTCTCTTTTTTTTTTTCAAATTCACCTAAAGAAAGCTGAACCTAGACCTCTGACGCCAAGTTTCCATGTAAACAATTGTTGTAGATAGCCAAGGGTGATCACAATTACAAGTGCGTGGGAAGCTTATTCCAAAGGCAAAAATGGAAAGAAATAAGGGTCTGTCCTAGTGTTAATGAGTCAAGATGAGGGTCCTTACCACAGAGCTTTCTGATAACCTGTTCGAAGTCACTGAGGAGATGCCATGAGCAGGCTTTTAAATTTATATGGCAAAATACAAGCTAATTCTGTTATAAAGAAAACTCTGTGAGTCTGTTTTGTAAGTACAAAACACATATTTGTTTTTAGTAACAGTGAAAATTCAGCATATTATGTTTGTCTATAGTATTTGTGAGTAATTTCCAAACTGTTTCCATTATTTCCTAATACTGAATACTTTTAAAGAACTCCGAGCTCATTATTTGTGCATGGTTCATTTTAGTATTCACCATTTGTGGCTGAGCAATTAGATGCTTACCCATTAGGGGAATCTAAATTTATTCTAGTTTTAAAAATTGCTTTGCTCAGTCAGAGCTCAGCTAGTATGACCTTTTTAATTGTAAAATAATGGAGAATAAGTTATGACTGGTGCTTAATGCCACCTTTTAATTACTGAATGAAATGTAAGGATATGTAAATGTCATTCTAATTGAAAATCAATCACTGAAATCTTTCTAAATGCCAAATAATATGATCTTGAAAACCAATGAGCAAATTAATTTATTCAGAAATATTATACATCTCCATTATTGTGGAGGTTATTATAATACTAATCTGCACTTATGAACTTATATTACTCCTAGCCCTTTCAAAATCCTATTAAAAATGTCATAACTGTAACTCAAAAATGCTTATTTTAATATAACTAACTATTTTTATTAATACTGGAGTGAGGAAACCTTTCCGATCATCCAGACGTTTTAGACTATACTAAATTTTTTTTAAAAAAAACAATTCAAATGGCAGCTTGCATTTTAAGCAAGTTTTATTAATGCTTTCAATCTCCTCTAGGGCATTCTTGTGTGTAAAAGGGTGTTCTTTTTAATTAAACTATCCAGATACAAAACTTTTGAGTAAACAAATGTCTAAGCGTGAGGCAACATTGCGATTTATGATACATCAATGACAGTGAAGTAACGCTTTCTTGGAAGAAACAAACAAATCCAAATTATAATCTTTAAAATGGCCGGTAAGGTATGGCAAGGAAAGCCTGGAGACAGGATCTGATCTCTACTGGTGCTGAAGGCAATGGCCTTTTTGCTACTAACTGTCAACAGTGAATGTCATTGGGCTGCTCCACATCACAGTAAATCTTGTTCATGTCTTTTCAGAATCTGTCATATACCTAAGTTAGTGAGCCTTAAAAATGCCTGGAAAGAGTTAACTACCTTTTTACTGTAAGGCTTATTCATGAGTTTAACCAGAACTTCCGAGTTTTGTTAATAAAACAGACTTTTTTTTCTTTCTAATCTGAAAGGTTATAATGGAATTGGTGTATAGATAGCAGTGGCTGGCAAGTATCAGTGCTAACTAAGATGTGATAGGTCTTACAATTAAATTACATGAACTAATATTAACATAGCTCTGCCCTGGCATGTCATCACACCCAAATTAAAAAGTGTTGTAAAATGGAAAGATTTTCTACAAAGTTTAAATCTGCTGGAGAGGTCAAGCAGACAGAATGCTTCTCTATAATCAGTTTGTAACCACTAAACATTTAGGCACTGTTGCCTGCACATTTGCTGGAAGTGATATCAAAAGTCATTAGTAGTTCAAGTCTAAGCAGTTCCAAAAGTTTGAAGTAGTCAGATTTGGTCTTGTTTGTTCTGTGTTGTGTTTTGCAAGAGTTGGTTTTCAAGAATATATTAATTTTGTGAAAGAGTGACTTGAAATATGAAAGACCTCCAGTTAATGTCTAGCTGACAGATGTGACACTGACTTACAGTCAGAAGTTTTTGACCATTTTCAAACATACTGATATAAAGCAGTGCTGTCAGCTGTCTTCCCAGCCAGAAATACCTGCATAAAATATTATTATAATACAATAATTTACAGTGACGGTTGTCCTCTCAAAAACCATACCTTTTTTTTTTCAGTCTAAAACATATGTGTGCAGTTGGCAAGGGGATACCCTGTGTTTCACAGTCGACTTTGCTCTAGGATTTACCTGTTTTGACAGCAAAACAAAGGTAAGAGTAAAAGAAAAGGAAAATATAACTCTATTGTTTTACAGTTATTGAAGTTATCATCTATTGCATTTTCTTTATGTTTGTGTCCAGTATTTATTCCTCCAATATACTGTACTATTTATTTATCTAGTCAGTTTGGGACTTGCAAGGGGTGATTATAATTGTACAGCATGTACAGAAACATTTTGGAGAAAGATATAAAAAAGTAACTTCCTTTTCAAGTTATAAAAGCAAAGGAAGATTATATTTAGCAGAGAACTTGGTTTGTTATAATGAAAAACTTCAAGATTTATAAAAGATTACAAGTAGTGGAAAAAATGAGATGTCACCTGATTCTATTTGTTTTGAAGCTACAGATATAAAACAGGATTAATTATTCTTCCATCATAAGAAATTCAGGTCATGTCTAAAATAAACAATAAAGGCAAATGTTTTTCAAAGTCAGAATCTAAAAGATTACATGCACTTATTTTGAAAAACAGTGGCTATATAGAAAGCGCCTACAGGGAGTGGTTAATGATACATGCCAACATCCAAACCCTGCCTATAATGGTACTATTTTCTGTATAATTTAGTGGTACTTTAATGTATACTATTCTAAGTGGATTTTAACTTTTTTTTTGACATTAGAAGTAAACATATATACAAAAAAAATTTTCTGCATTAATCGAACTGTGCAGTAGAAGATCTGTCTTCTCAAAATTTGTTTAAAAATTCAGTCAGTCATTCTGAGAAAAGAGAGAACACATTGCATTTTGATATATGATGCAGGATCTAGTTTTTGCATGTTGGTATTTTGTGAGTTTGGGGCCAAAATGTCCCAAAATTTAAAATCTAGTGAAATCTTAGTGCAGAGAAATAATGACCGAAATTGCATGAAAATTTAGACTAATTAAGTTAAGCGTGCATCCCATGAAGCAGGATAAAACTTCAGAAAATACTTTTGTATACCCGTCTCTCCCTCAGGTGATACTGCATTCTGGAATGATGCTTCTTGCACAATTGTACACACTTTATATGTAACCACAAATGAACTATAAGAAGTAATCTCTCTTGCCTATAAAAAGGGTTTCTTTTAAATGTGCAGAATGATTGCATGCACTCCCACCGTTAAAATTATAACCTTACTCTATTAATAGGACTTTGTGTCACAGTACCTACCTTCAGTATTGATGATGAGGGCATTTAGATGAATCATTGTTGCTTACCTAAAGAGAAACACAGAATGCCAGCAGATAGACTGATTCCATTTTTAAACAGTAAAAATTCTGGAGAGCTCAAGTACATTTATTCTACATCTGTGTGACAGATGGAGATGTTCTCTGCATCCTCAAGGCTGAGTGAGGGAGTAATGGTGACTTCTGCAGTTCATCTTACTTCCCATAACTGTCACCTGAACTTTACTGTATTTTCCCATATGCATATCTATTTCAGAATATTTCCTATTAATGCAAAAAAGAGTCTTAAAGTGGACAAGCAATTAACAGTTCATTAGGGACACAGCAATTTGACTGAAGAATCTATTTTTCTTGGCATTAGTGAAAAAATTAAGGTCTTCTATTGATGCAAAGAATGCTCTTACACCCGAGCAGGTGTTCAAAGAGGATTATTAAAATAAAGGCCAGTCCTCTGTCTACTCTTTGACTCTAAATTTTGGGCAACCAGCTCATGTACTCATTGAAAAACATTCTGTTTTAAAAGCATTCTTTCTGAAAAACGATTTTAAAAGGGCCTTCTTATTACAAATTCTGAAATAAAAAGCACAAGAATTTTTGCTTTGGAGGGTGGGGGGTTGACCCTGGCTTCCTCCTGAGTTGGGAAAATGAGAGAAAATACAGTGAAAGCTTGTGGGTCAAGACAAATGGAGAGGTCACTTACCAGTGATCACTGTGGGCAAAAAAAACTTCACTTGGGCAAATTAGTTTAATTTATTGCCAAGCAAATCAGAGTATGCTAATGAGTAATAAAAAACAGATGTTAAAACACCCTCCTCTCACCCCTCTCTGCTTCCCAATTTTCTTTATCTCCTCCTCTCCAGCAGCAGAGGCAGGTGTAAAACAGAGGCTGTAGTCAGTTCATCATATGTTGTCTGTGCCCCTCCTTCCTCCTCAGGAGAATTCCTCACAATCCTCTCCTGCTCCAGCGTGTTGTCCCTTCCACAGGAGACAGTCCTCCAGAATCCAGCATGAGTTCTTCCCATGGGCTGCAGTTCTCCATGAACTGCCCCAGCATGGGTGCAGTCCTTCAGGAACAGGACCTCCTCCCCCTTCTTCACTGACCATGGTGTCAGCAGGGTTCTTCTCTCCCTTATTGTCACTCATCTCTCCATCACAAGAAATATATCTTTGATGAACTTTTCTAGAACAGTTTGTTTTCCTGCATATTCTATTCCAGGCTCTTGATGGGCTTAATTCATTCAGCTTTTATCTTTTTTGGGCCCATCACTGAGATACTTCTGTAGCCTGCATCTGCTTTATACCTTATTGTAGAGATTCTTTTTATCCTGTCGGGTGGTTGGTTCATCTTCCCCATCCTGTGCCTCCAGCCATTCCTACAATATGAAGGGATCCCAAAATGAGCATTTTCTTCCATCTTCCAGCACTCTCTGCTCCTCATCTTTCCCACTCGGTGTCAACAGTTAAGAGAGATGATGACTCCAGCAATGCTTATTATTACTAAATTGTTCCTAAGTTCTTGATTTATCTCCATCTTAGCAGTTACATTACACAGCAAACATTCATCTCTCCTGTTTAGAGCCAAATTCATTTAAGCTTTGAGCACTTTTCAGGTGGTCTAATTAGGCCCTCTGGACCCAGTTAAAATCTGTTGGTGAATGTAAAGTTTAAGCACCATCACAGTGCTGTAGCATACTTCAGTTTTTCTTCATCTGTTACATCTCTCTAAGAAGTCAATGACATTTATGTCTGCAGGGAACCAGGACATTCCATTTTTAAAAATGAATAGGGTTCTGAAGACCACTGGTAGCACTGATCTACTTAAAAATAAATATTTTGAGAAGAGACATGTTGGCAAATGGAACTCAGCAACCTTTTTCCCATGCGTGCTTTTGAAATAACCTCCCAAGTATTTAAATTGTGTTTCTTCAGCAGTGTCCAGGAACTGAAGCCCATTTCAACATGTGCAGACAATTTTTATTAAGATTATAGGCTTTAAAGGAAACATCATCAGGAAGTTGTTACCTTGTGGGTCTTTTTAATTACACATTTTCAGGTGATGAATAGAAAACATTCAGATAAATACAGAAAATTGTCTAGATTTTAAAAATAATTTCCAAATTTTTTTTACAAAATATCTCCATAAATAGTAAAGCATATCTGTCAATCTAGAATTTGCCAACACTAGTAAGATGCTATGCATAAACCTGAGGGAGGCCAAGAAGCTTAGAAGTCATAAATTTTACAAACCATCATGTAATGTAGAACACATTTTTGTGGTTTCTTAGACTATGTTCAATAATAATATTTTTGCATTTCTATAGCTTTAAAATGTGAGAATTTCAAACCACATTTCATACATTAGTAAGTTCAGCTTTGCAATATCTATGTAAGCCACAATTATCTATGTTATGCAAATGAACCTGCTGAAATATGAAAGATCAAGATATGGCATGGAATTGTGTTCATACTGAAACTGATACAAATATCCTCATGGATCTTTATGGAATTAAGATTTTGCTATCTTTATGCTATGTAGGCAATTGAAACATTTATATCTTAGAGAATTTCAAAATAGTTTAATTAGTGAATTTTAATATTGCATCTTTTATTTTCACAAAGGGTATAGAAATGTTAATTTTAATTGCTCTGCAGAGAGCCTGTTATCATACATTGCATTAGTGCTGTAGTGCTTTATTTTAGTACATGAACATTGATCATCATTCTTTAGTTCTAGGTAAAAACATGTAACAGGGTCCTTAATCAAATTCCTTTTTTTTTAGAATGTGCTGTGGAGGTTTAAATTCTCTCAGCTCAAAGGCTCATCAGATGATGGGAAAACAAGAGTTAAACTGCTTTTTCAAAATCTAGATACCAAACAAATTGAGACAAAGGTAAGCAACATCCTCTTTTTCAATTTAGCTGAACATGACATAAACATTACTTTCAAGGCATCAAAAATTCCATTAATTGGGACATAAATATGGTGAACACATCACAGCTTATCCTTTTTTACCGATTCTATAGAAACTCCATAATAAACGGAATGTAATGTAATACCCATAGATTTATTACGCTATTTCTACAAACCTGTTATGTTGTGTTATGACAGTATTTTACTCTTTCAGAAAGATAATTTCTCTGAAGTTATTCTGTCAACCTGCAGTAGATGTAATGTCTAAAAACTGCATTTAAAAAAGATGAAGTAAAAAAAATGATCCCTAGCTTGGTGTTAAATAAAAAACTAGACAGTTTTTCAGTTATGTGGTTTTAAAAAGAATGAGGAGAACTTTGGTGTGATATGACATAGAAGAGGAAGGTAAGAGTGTGGTTCAACTGGGTTTTTGTTGACAAAAGCCAGTGAAACAATGTAAAAGCGTTTGAAGACCTATGAATGTTTTCAAATACTCTTGCCTGGAGTTATACAGGTTAAAGTCACTTATAAAGTAATATTTTCCTATACTGACCATACAGAAAAGATACACGTTATCTATTCTTCTAATGGTTAAAATTGTATGGAAGAAGTCCATAACCTTCCTTATTATCATAAAGTTACAGTACATGCAATATATCTTTCTTTGTACATCTGTATTCGTAAATTATTCAGGATTTTATCAGCAATCTTGACCTGGGTTGCCTCTTGGGTCTACTGCAAAAGATATTATAATATCTTTACAAAAGGTAAAACGTATAATAATTTGTCTAGTAGCAGGCCATTTCCACTTAATTTCTCACAGTAGTCTTTGGAGACAGGAAAGGACTACTGTCTTCATTTTATGTGTGATCATCTATTACAGTGAGCTTACACAACTTGTTTCAGGTCAGACAGGAAGGTTGTTCTCATGCATAAACTACTTTGTGTATCTCTGCATTAAATCATTAGATAGTTACTGGTGTGTGATTAGCCAAGCGCTGAAATTCCATTGCTTGTAATGGAATTCTATTACTTTAATACTGTATCATTCCTGTATAATCCCTCTTTTGTTGTGGCAAACAATCTGATTTTTAAAATTTTATTATTATTATTATTATTGTGCAAATTAGGTTCTTTTTAATTGGTTTTACCTGATTTTACTCTTTAGACAGAAAAATTGTGAATTTTAGTATTTTTATGAAAATGTGATTATATGTAAAATTATTATAAGTGAGTCCTCATGATAATTTTGCACTAAATTTTGTTCAGGAGACAGATTTGTTAAAACATTAAAATTATTCTTTTACATAGTCCTAATGAAAACATCTTGTAATTGGCAAAATTCACCTAAATGTTTGTGAGGTACCTTGAAAGTATCAGATGGAAATTGTTATGGGATCGGTTCATACAGTATTCTTAATATCTAGGTACCTAAAAGTACATATGTATTGTAAATGTTGGAACACCCCAGAAGGAGCTCATTAAAAGGCCGGAGGAAAGGCTGATATTAAGTAACTGAGGATTTATCAGCATTTCAGTGATTACACCTTTTACAACTGTCTCTGCAAAGTCCAATGTACCCTCTAGGATTTCACATGAATTGGGACAGGAACACAGCTGTACAGCCTCTCCACTTCAGATAACTGGTATACATAATCAACGGTATGCCTACCACCTAAATGGTATGATTTGTTAGACTTGAGGGTTACAGGCTGGCTGGAAAATGTCCAGCATTGATACCCATGGTACAATCCGGTATTTGCCTCTGCATATTGCACTGAAAGAGATTTCATAGGGCCAGATGGTGCTATACAGTGAAATGCAGCCAATAATGAGAAATAAAAAATGTTATCAAATAATAGAAGTTTCATTTTTCCTGGGTAAATGAGCCACTATTCATGAAAGAAAGCTTGATGCAGATGACTTATGTTCCCTTGGCTGAAGACAGAGAGTCAAGGTCGCAAAAGAATTTTCCAGACTATGTCTAATTTTGTATTATTATGAATTCTTGGGGGTAAAAAAATCACATTTGGGAATTCTATAGTTGTGTCTTGTTTACTAGCTAGATATGATGTTTCTTCTCCTTCTATTTTGACTTCTAAATTTTAAGCCAAGTACTTCTTCCTGTGCATTTTAGTTTTAGGTGAACAATACATTACTCCATTTAAAAAGTTTTCTTTTAAAAGGAGATAATAAGAAAAAGATTCCTGTCAGTCCTTTCTCCTTCATGTTCTTCATATTCCTTACAATTTCTTATAGTTTCCCACTTCAATACTTCCCTGAACCTACCCTGCCTTTAGTATAAAGAAAATACAATTAATCTTAATAATAGTAGATATTCTTTATTCAAATGTTCAGTGTTGCTCTAAAAAAAAGAAAAAAAAAGATTAATACTTTCAAGTTTGTGCTGATAGCTATATATCTGGAAGATAAGACTTTTTTCCCAAGCATATTTAAATTGGGCATTTCATCTTACTTAGTCTCAAATATTTATTGAAGAAAGATTAGAAACCATTGTGGTCAATAGAGTATTGTGAGCCGTATTGAAGTTTCAACTAGATGTTGCTGATCTAATAAATTTCTTGTCTATTACAAGAATATAACTTAAGAGCCCTGCATATTCTTCTCATCCATGATATGGCAACCAAGCCGTGCTTACTTGCTGAGAGACAGAATAAAATCCAATTTTGGATTTCCATTTTCACCTCGGTGATGTCTGGAGCTAAAACCTGGATGTCTTTATTTAGGCTTTTAACCTGAAAAAAAAATAATCCCGAAATAAAGCCCAAAAAACCAAACCAAACCAACTAAAAAACCAAACTGAAAAAAGCAACAAAAAAACAACAAACAAAAACACAAACAAAAAAATCCCCTGCCAAAACCAAAAACAAACAAAAAAGCCCCACCCTGCAACAACTGAAAAAAATAAGTCTGATTGGAAAACATATCTCGAACAATACAGTGCAAATAGTTCTGCCCTGGTCAACAAATAACATACACTGAGGTTTATCAGTGTCCTTAAAGTCATGAAATGCACAGGGCACAATAACACCACCTGTCAGCATCTCCATTATTTGCCTTTTATGTTATACAGGCTCATGTCTTGTTCAAATACTGATTCTACATCTCTCAGAAGTTCTCAATATAATTGCATGCATGGTAATAATGCAACAGGTCTGTCAAGCTCTTTTTATGTAATAAATCCAACTCTCCTAGTGGGTGGATGAAATAAGAACATATGTTTTTCTTCCTTGGCTGTTTACACACAGTGAAGGAGGTCAGTGCAGTGTGCTCATTTTTATATTTTCAGTACCAGCAGGAAGTTTTGCAGTCTTGTCCTCCCACTGCTTTAATCCAATCTTTTGTGTTCCTCTCTCAGTATCTTCCTTCTAGTGCCTTTGTTGTGCTTAATCTACTTACTACGGTACATACAGTAAACTGAAATAGCTTTGGTTATTGAAATATTAGACATACCCAGTTCTCCTCAAAAACTGACAATCTCAATTAAAGAAAAAAGCAGCAAACTCAGATAAGAAAAGCAAATGTTAAGGGTGCTGTTAGATGGCATAGCACAAATAAAATGGTCAGTTACTCATGTACCCTGAGTACAGAAAAATGTTACTAAAAAAAATAAACTATCAGAATAATGCATTTGTTTGAAAGAAGTGTCATTGGTGTTATTCTCTATGAAGAATTCATATTGCATTCCAAAACTAAAGAGGCTACATTTCCACCTATAAAACCGTATTCAAGGTAGCAAATATTGTGTCCCACTCTTTGGACTATGCAACATCTATATTTTCCCAAGTCAGAAAACCATCCTTATATTTTACTAAATCCATCTTTTCAAACTAACCCCCAGTCCTCTTCCCCTTTCCTTGTTGTAATCTACATGCAAGCAAATCCCTAGCCCAGTTTATCCTTATATATGTGTGACTATTGCCCATTATCTATGCCCAACTAGCCAGCTGCAGGATTGCAAAGGCAGTCAGGACAGGCATCAAACTTCCTTCAGACACAAAGCTCCACAGCCTTACCCCATTAGTTGCATTCTGTATCAAATACTACTGTGATAAACTGCATTCCTGGAAACTTCTGGTGCTCAAGGCCTCGGATGAGCCCCACTTTTCTGATGCCACCATAGGTGGCCACATCTAACTGAGGCCTGCAAGACAACACCTCTAGAGCTCTGCTCCTGTTTTATAATCCCAGAGGATTGCTCATCCCTGCACTAACCTAACAAAATAGTGAAGATGTGAGAGTAATGAGGAGTGGGCGAGCAGGTAAACTGTATGAGGAGTGCTTATATGCCATGCATTTTGTTTTTAAGCTCTTTAATAAACTTCAGAATTGACACCACTGTTGAAAATATTCTGAAAATGGGGAACTTTCAGTGTTAACTTCAGAAAATAGTGTTGTCACATAAAACATAAGTTTAGTGTTACTGCTGGTCTTCCACCTCTATGTAGATTATATCTTACAGAAACAAGACTATGTTAGTATTCGAAAGGTTATTCACAACAGATTAGATAACTTCTCTCAGATACAGAGGAGTATGCAGTTTGATCCATGCTCTGAACTGTGAAACAGAGGACTCTGCAGTTGGGACATTGGGAAAGACTGACTCACAGGGATGAGACACTCCTGTCTTTGCCCTTTTTTAAAATCCAAAGCTCTCCAAGTAATGTTGTTAGAGCAGTCTGTCTACAGTCTTGTTAGGTTACCTCTGTTAGCTTATTTCCATAAACATTTATAGATTAGAAGTACATAAAGCTGGAGCAGAGAAATGGGAACGCTGTGAAGCACTCTCTTCTCTGTTTGTTCGGCTGTGTTTGGTCAGTGTGTTGAATGTCAGAACCTAAGGTGAAATTGTTGGGTGATTTCAGTTGATTTTGGAGCAAATCTAAGATTAATGTAAATGGTCATATTTTTTAATTTTTTGGTTTTGAAGATGGTATTTCAGTAGATGTAAAACATGTGATTGAGCTGAAACATATATTGAAGCCTGTATTATTTTATACTTTATATTGCATGTTTCATAAATAATCATGACTGTGTACATAATTATAATTTTCTAAAACTTAGATAAGGAAATTTAATTAGTGTCATTGTAGAGATTTTTCCTGGAAGTGTTTATATTAATTTATATTAATGTTTAAAGCAACATCTGCTGTCAATAAAATGCATTTTAGGAAACCTCCTCCATATTTGCTTCTCAAATGTCAGTTAAATTTAATTTAAAATAGAAATACAGGATCTTTTAGTCCCCAAAATTTATAACAAAGATGACATGGCCTTAAATCCACTTATGCTTTCCTCTGCTCCACTATGGCTTCTCCAATCAGTTTCAGTCCCTTCAGGGATGATACCTGCTCTGCCATGGAGCACCTCCTACTTCACTGGCCTTGTTCCCTATTTGGGGAATGTTCTGCCCTCTCTTACACAAATTTATCCTGAAGCAGCCCTGACTCCCTGTGGGGCTCAGCCATGCCCAGTGGTGCATTTGTTGGACCTGGCTAGAACCTGCTGTATCTGGCACAGGGCAGCCCTGGCCTCTCCTTGAAGGAGCTGTGCCTGCAGGTCTCTTCACTCCCAAAAATTTCCCAGTTGTGCCCCAAACAGGGTCACAAAATCATGCCCCACAAATACTAGTGAACAATTCATTAGTAGTAGGACCACTCGTGCCCTACCTGGCCTTAGATAGCAAAATGGTGTGATGGTCAGCTTTTCTGGGACAGTACGCTTGAATTCCAAACATTCTGTTTGGGCCGATTTTTTAGAATGTACTATAAAATTCTGTTACAGAAAAAGCAGAAGTTTAGTGCTTTGCTTTTTGCTTAAAAACAAGCATATGGAGTGTACTTCAACAAACAACAAGTTAGTCAACAGATTGTTGAAAATAGTCTTCTGCTCAAACCTAAAAACTGTCTCAAGTATCCCCACAATATATTTACCAGATTTTACACATAGTGTTATCACTAAAATTGAACATGGCTTTTACATTACATTTGGTTTTTATATTATATTATATTATTATATTATTATATTTACAAATATTATATTATATATTTATATATTTATATATTTATATTATATTTACACATCATTATGTTGGACTATCACTCTATAACTGTATGGGTTCATAGGAAAAAAGAAAGTTAACTTGTGCACAGAAGATGAAATATGTTGTGAAAAATCAAGCAAATCTGATAACTGTTTAGCAATAATTCTGCCTTTCTTTGTGAATCAGGGCATATGAATTTCATACCCAGCCATGTTTGTTTCTACCATTAGGGTATGGTGTGACTTCACCTTGTCTTTCACCCTGCCTCTGACTTCTCATCCCTTCTTCAGAGGCTGACAAAAGACTTGATCTACTTACCCTACCCTCCTTGATACTGCATCATCCTCAAACATCCTTAACTTGTCATATACTTCAATAAGTTCAACAAGGACAAGTGCTGAGTCCTGCCCTTGGGTGACAACAATTCCAGGCAGTGCTACAAGCTGGAAGCAGAGTGTCTGGAAAGCTGCCAGTTGCAAAAGAACCTGAGGGTGCTGGTTGACAGCAGCTGAACATGAACTAGTGTGCCTAGGTGGCCAAGAAGGCCAATGACATCCTGGTCTGGATCAGCAATGGTGTGGCCAGCAGGACCAGCGCAGGGATTTCCCCCCTGTACTCAGCACTGGTGAGGCCACACCTTGAGTCCTGTGTCCAGTTCTGGGCCCTTCACTTCCAGAAAGGCAACGGAGCTGGTGAAGGATCAGATGGGCATGACATTTGAGGAGTGGCAAAAGAAGCTGGGGACTTTTAGTCTGGAGAAAAGGAGTCTCAGAGAAGGTCTTACTGCTCTATGTAACTGCCTGAAACAAGTTACAGGTGATAGGATAAAAGGAAATGGCCTCAGATTGTGCCAGGGGAAGTTTAGACTGGATGAAAACATTTCTTCACCAAAAGGTTTGTCAAGTATTGGAACAGGCTACATAGAGAAGTAGTTGAGTCACCATCCCAGGAGATATGTCAAATGTAGATGTGGCACTTAGTAATATGGTTTACTCGTAGACTTGGCAGTGCTGGGTTAACAGTTGGACTCAGTGATCTTCAAGATCTTTTCCAACCCGAACTGCAATATTTGAACGTTCTTTCAATGTTCTTGACTGATTTCATTGTACAAGCTGAGTACAAAGTAAATATAAAGTAGGACAGAGTGAAAACTTGACATGGCACTGCCAGTGAACAAGGTATGGATGTAGAGTTTTTATTCTTAACAGTTTTGACTTTACAGTTTCCTATAAAGATTCAGTTTTCATGTTAAGGCCATTATTGTTTTCTAACTAGTCTGTTCTGTATTCATGTAAAATGTTTATAAACCTGAATTGAATTCAAATTTTCTCATTTTTTTTTCTCTTACTTCTTTCAGGAACTTGAATTTCAGGATCTGACGGCAGTTTTACACTGTATTCACTCCTTTATAGCAGCAAAAGTGGCATCTGTGGATCCTGTATTCATAGACAGTCAGAGTATTGCAAGAAGATACATGTATAGTAATTGATACTAGATTATATGTCGTGACTATGGAAAATAAATTATTTTCTTAACAAAAGTAGTTATTTCATTCACAATATTGCAACTTTGTGATTTTATAAGAAGCTTATAGTTGTGTTATCGGTAATGTTAGGAATTATCACAATCTGATAATTATTTTGATTCTGAGTTAAAAACTAAGTCAATCATTTTGTTGTCTTCAGTATTAATCTAAAATTCTAAGTGAATAGTCATTCAGTAATATTTGTAGAGTCATTTTGATTTCTGCACTTGTGATGATACATTCTCCCCCTTATTAGATAGTAATGTGAAGTAAAATTTGGAAAGTGTATGTCCAAAATGTGGCCTCCAAGTATTTTTTGAAAAGTGTTGGGCATACAACAATTACTACAGTCTTCACCGTAGAAAAGTATGAACTATTGAAGACAACTGCTTCTGTAGGAACTGAACTTTCATCTTCCTTGTACATGTTTGAAAAATTGTAGTTCCATGGTTGGGCTCTTTCGAGGCCTGAGATTTTAGCTCTTGCAAAACACTAAATATTTCCAGGAACATAGTTAAGCACACACTTGGCTCTAAGAATACTCAGTAGCCCCAGTGTATGTGCACGGTAATGTTAAGTGTGTACGTAAGTATCATGGTAGATCAACTGTGAAGAGCTTTAGACTCAGCTAAGAAACCTGACTATAGACACTTAGTTTTAAGAAACTTGCCACAGGGTTTTCTTATCTTTAAATAAAACTTCTATGACCCATTCATTTATTAATTCATAGACTGAATTAACACCTATCCTTTGATGTAATGCTCTGTATGCTTGGGAACCACTTTTATTTGGAGGAATATGTTTCCAAGGTATGATGAAAATAACAAAGCACAAATATTTTTCTGGGACATCTGCCTTTCTTTTTCCTATAGCTTTAACCTTGACTCATATTTAAGCAAAGTGGATTTTGTCCTTGTCGAGGAAACAATACCATTTTACTTTTGGCATATGCCTAACCTTCCTTCTGAAATCATAATCTTAAATGCACAGATAATTCTTCCTGCTATTGAAAAAATTATTAAAAAAGAAGACATTTTAGTCTTAGGGCATATTCCCTGTAAGTCATACCAAATGTTGCAGGGTTTTGAGACAGAAATTTCAGTTTTTCTCATTTGTACTTTTGAGGCAACATCAAATAAAATAATCAAAATCAAACAAGTAGAATATCTTAAGTAGATGCCAAGGATAAGGAGTGAATTCATCAAAGTCTTTCCTAAATTTTAGGAATGCTGTAAGGTGTCCATCTAAAGTTATTGCCTAAAGATTACTGCATCCTAACAAAAAGAGGTTGGTGCCTTTAAAGGGTCTCAAGTGAGGAGTGTTTTTACATAAAGTCAGTGCTTATGTTTAATCAGCTAAATTCTCTCCTTCAGGTCTTAAGCTGTCTTGGCAGGCTGCAGTGGGGCACCTACTTCAAATGGATGCTTCTCTGTCCACCCAAAACTTGGGCACAACTAAAGTGCCTAATGCAGGTGATTTAATCCTGCCAGGAGGATTACTTGTTTCTAAGTGTTATCCATAGAAAAATTAATTTGAATACTGTGAACTCTGCTTCTAATTCCAGTGTTGTTTAGGGTTCCAATGTTGTTTGCAATGAGGCATGCTAGGAGTGCTAACTCCTGGTAAAACAATATTTATCAAATATGATAAATATTTTATTATTTTAAATAAATCTTTATAGTCATTATTGATTACATTTTTAATACGCATAATCACAATTTTGTAATAATTTTATTTCAATATGATAATTTGAAAACTTTTCTTTCTCAAACATGCATTTATTGAAAATAATTTATCATTTAATTCTCAGCTTTCTTTTTTATTTTTAGCTCAGTGTATTTACTGAGGTTTTAACATTCACAAATCACAGTATTAACATTAGACTATCTTTCTTACAACCAATTCTCAATTCAGTTTATTAGCATGAATAATTAGAAACGTCACAGTTTCTGTAGGATGAAGAATTATGGAATTAATTTAATTTTGTTTTTCTAATATTCTCTCATAGACAAAGTTCAGTACAAATATGGTAGTTACAGTAGTAAACTGTACCAACTAGTACTGAACAGGTACTACAGTCAGACATCTAGACTTAATGTTTAAAGAATCATGTGATTATAAAGTAAGAGATTGCCCCAAATGTTGTAATAAAACTTAAAACAAATTAAGCCTAATTTATTATTAAGCAATATTTCATCTTTATCAAAAAATATCTGCAATTCATAAAGAGCATTATTGATATTTTTTCCAAAGCAGCTGGATATTGTACTTTTTCATCAGCACTTTCAAGTCTCTTAGAGAAAGTTGCTTATGCTGATTTTAAATATTTTTGTTATTCATGTAATGGAATTTCTAAATTCTTTTAGTCTTTTCATGAACTACTGTTTTTGCAAGACAGTCGTTTTCTTCTGTATGTCCAAATCAATCTCAAGGAATATTAGAGAAAAAAACTCTTATAAATTCACCCTCTGAAATCTAGCATTGTGTTTTAGAAATAATTATCTAAGCATATTTTTTAATGAGGAGCTTTATTTATTTATTTTAATGAGGATCCCTGTTAGCTCACTTGCTTTTTCCTTTCACATTCTGCAACAGTCTCAAGGCAGGGACTAAAGGCCAGTTTTTTGAGGAAGTTGCCAGTCTGGGAAAAGCTAATGGAATGCTAGTTACTCAGCTGTTATATAGGCTGTGTAGGACTTCCACAGCACTTTGCATTTCTCAGGTCATATATCTGATATTTGAAAGTGTTGCTCTCCCAGTTTGTTCGGTTCCTTATGTTTCTTTGTCAAATTTTTTATTGTCAGTAAAGCATATTAGTTTGTCATAGCCTTCAGAATGTGAATCATATATCATGCATATATTGTTCTCTGTCAAAGTTTTGAGCATTTGCCCCACATTTCAGCTTATTAAACACCTCAAAATAGGAAAATAGGAGGATTCACAAATAGATCTGCTGGTAGATACCTTCCACAGTCACCTCTCAGGATTCACAGATTGAGGCAGAGGACACCTGCTTTAGGCATTTCAAATGTCAAATATTTAATTTATAATGAGATCATAAAGCAAATTTTAATTTTCTTAGCTACATACCTGTGCTATATTAAACTTTAGTCTTACTACTTCATTATGTATTTGTGTATATTTAACCTTTATTTTTCTCTAGGGAGACAAAGGTGTACCAGAATTGAGTATGGAGTAGGAAAAGACTAGCATTTGCTAAAGCAGCACCATAAAGAGCAGACTGGGAAGGAGGCATACAAACATAGAGTTACAAAATTCGACCCCATCACAAAATCAAGATAACTGCTTGTGATTAACAATGAGTAAAAAGAAGGCAGTCTTGGTGTGTCTAAATTATCTTTATGCCTTTATTTAAACTCAGGATTTGGTTAAAAGGCTAAAAATAATCCCATCTATAGAGGTGATTTTGAGCAAATGGCTGGTACTGTTGATTTAAATTACAACAAGGCTCATCAGTGACTTATAAATTCAGGATTGGTGCAACCCGGACTTAGGCACTGGACTTGAATCTTACTGATGATTTGTTAGTATAATTTCTGGCATTTTTGGCTTTAACATGATTAAAATCTGCTGAAAAAATCCTATTCACAATCAAGCTAAAGTCAGCTCAGTTCTGTTCTTATTGCATGATTTGGTTGTGCTACCCTGTTGAAAACACCAGAGCATTTAATAGAGGGAACGAGGCCAGGCTGGGCCAGATGGCCTTAGGGATAAAAAACAAGTCCCGACAATTTTATTTATAAATTTAGATGTTACTAGAGCATTTCAGTGACTTAATCTGACCTACCAGACTTCGGTTTTTTTTTTTTTCTTTTTTACCTGTAATCATAAAACCTGGGAGGTTGAGGCTGTGCTGATCCAAAACTCAAGCTGTGGAAATCTGACTGAATTCTTCTAAGGTTAGGATCTTAGAGAAATTATTTCAAAATTATTCTCAGCCTTGAGCCAGTAGGCATAATGCTTAAAAAACATATTTTTTCGGGGGGATGAAGACTAAGCTCTGCCAATTTTTGCAACAATTAATCTAAAATACTGTATTATATTTGAACTAAATTAATTCATAAATAATTTCTGGCAAGGTATGCCTTTTCCACAAAACTCTTAAGTGTAGTCTAATCTTTTTAGTGGCCCAAGAAGAATTTAAAACTGTCTGAATTTGTTTTTAAGTACATATCCATAAATGCTTCTATCAAAATATTGTCAGTATTTTGTAATACTTTCCTGCCCACCTGAGTATCTCTCTGTCACAGTACTCAAAGTGAGGTGTGTATAATGGCAATACAATTTTTCTGTTTTTTCTTTACTTCTGTCGTTGATTTTCTTTTAATATAGTTTGCCTGTGTCCTCCACTAAACTTTTCCAGAGAAGAGGGTGAATGTTAGGAAGGAAACACTATTCTCCATGCTCTCATAAGTGGCAAACTGATAATTTCTGTCCCTCTTTCCTGTGTATGAGAAATGGGACAAAGCACAAAGCAAAAATGGAAGCAGGGGAGGAATTAGCAGACAGACAGACTGTGAAATCTTAAAAAACTCCTACACTTAGGTATGACAGCTAAAAATACCTCTTGGAACTAATTTGATTAATTTTTGAAACTTCATTGGGAAATTAATCTTTCAGTGTAGTTCTCTTATTTGAATTGCTATTCATTGAGTTAAGGATGCTAAAGAGTTAAAGATTGCAAAGAAAAAATGTAAAATTTATAATGTAATGATTTTTTTGTAGTTTGGGATTTTTTTTAATCTATGCTTCAGAAATGTTTAGGTACTTTTGTGTTGAAGCATTAGAGAAGCAATTATCTTATGTGAGCTAAAGACCATGTAGTAAATTTATTAAGTGCAAAACAGATTTGTATAGTATGCAAGATGAAATCAAATATGTATTCTAATATGGTTCAACCACAAAAAATTTTTAAGTAAAATATTTTTATGAAATTTGAAGTTATCCAATTCCATGGACATTTTAAATTCCACCGCTGTTTTAAGTTCCAGTAAATTATACAGGACTTTCCCTGAAACAAAATGCACGATTTAAATTAATAAATAGAGGAACAAAAATGCTTTTCTTTTCTAATATTCCCTTGGTGCACAGCTGCCTACATGTTCACTTAAAAGATCCATTTCTACTAAAAAAAAATGCTGACTTTTCAGCAGGGAATCAAAATCAGAACTATTTGGGCTGAAAGCTGTAATTTTTTTTTTTTAAACAACTGTCACGATGCCCTGTACAAGGTGCACTTACGCAGGTATTCAAACCTCTTGTTTAAATGGATCACAGACATTTTTTTAAGTGCAAAGCCATGATCTGTTTTACAAATCTACAAACCAGGAGTTGTGACTGGTAGAAGCATCTCAGCTGCATAGATCTCTAGGATTGCAAAACGACCAAGCAGGGAAAGAAACTTAAAAGTAAGAACTTCATTTTTTTCCTCACTACCAATTATTCTTGGAACACTATTTTTGTTATATTTCTAGGCTAACTGACTGCTTTTTACAAGTCTCTAAATTCCCAACTATGATACAAATGTCATACTTGATGCTTAATAATGAATTAATGTAGAAATTTGGTGTCTGGTCTGTGTTAATCATCTGGTCTCAACCCCATAACCAGTGGACAGAAACCAGGAAATCTAAGGAGTGCTTTATTCCTTCCTGCAATAGATGCCTAAACCAGTGGATTGAATAATGTTCTGAGAAGGCATCTTTCTCCATCAACAAGCTATATTACCACACAGATTTTTGACAGCTCAATTTTCTATAGATAGGATTAATATCAGGTTTATGTACCAATACAATAAAAAGTACCAATCATGAACAATGTTGCAGGATTATGAGAATAAAATAAAACAATCCTGAAGTGAGTGAAATTTAATTTATAAGTTTGTCATCCAATTTAACTGGCAGAGAGGAGGGAAGAAAAGGTCTTAGCCTGTTTGTCCAGCTAGGAGTTACTACCTGGGGCTTAGTAGAAAATATTTCTAAAATAAGACAGTAAAAATTGTATTAATTAATAGATGACTTCTATGTCTCAGGGGATGCACTGACTCTTGAAACACAAAGCAACTAGAAAAAAAAATATTAGAGACATTCTACTGTGTCTTTAAGCACTTTGTTAAATTAGCATTCAGAACTGAGCTAAATTACTACTCTACAACATCCATAAGCAGAGAACATAATCAGCTCACTGTTTTCTTTTTGCATAGAAGATAGACAAGTATTCCCTGGTGGAGTGAATATGAATATTAAATTGATTTTAGGGATAAAACTTTCCCTGTGTTTTAAAGTAGAAGTCCTTTACTGAAACAGTGTGTTTTGTTCCTAGATAGAACTGGAAAAAGCTGCTTCTTGAATTTTTCACACTAACACTTGGAGAAGGGTTTCTGTCTTGTACTTGAAGATGCATTTGCATCTGTCTTGTAC
This sequence comes from Catharus ustulatus, assembly GCF_009819885.2. Taxonomy (NCBI): domain Eukaryota; kingdom Metazoa; phylum Chordata; class Aves; order Passeriformes; family Turdidae; genus Catharus; species Catharus ustulatus. The sequence goes on from NC_046223.1 coordinate 99,655,520, forward strand.
TCTAACTATGTTTGTGGCTTTCACAAAAGCCCCAGCAGTTATTAGCACATCTGGAGTTTGAGATATATTGATGCTTTCACAGACCTCAAAAGTTCATGGAAAAGGAAATGTGTGCAACCAGAGAGAAGCAGGCAACAGCAACATCCAGATGACTGCAGAGCTGAATGCCACAGATATTTCTGTGCTTCAGTTCTTCATTCCAGTCAATGATTTTTTGTCTGCATTTGTAGTATTATTAGATTTATTTCTCCACATCACTGGCATATTCATAACAGGATGAAAGGAAAAATAATCAGATTCATAACCAAACTTATATTTAATTTTCCTGTTACCTTCCTTTGGACCAAAACACTCTGGAATTTCAGTTAATTCACTCCACACAGTAGGTAAAAATGCTCTTATGACAGCATCAGATTCTGGGTTCCTGGTCACTTACACAGAGTTCACTGCAAATAATCTCAGTTTATTTGCTTGTTGTGTTCTTTTGCACTTTAGAGTTTTACTCATATCTCAAATACTCTTAGCATTCTTTTGTTTCATCACAATATTTGTCATCTTAATTTTTTAAAGCCAAGTGCTTCTAATCTCTTTTGTTCCCACATTAACCATTTCTCTTCCCTTGATATTTTTGCGTTTCATTCTAATTTCATAATAAGTTTCTCACTCAGTGTTATATATCCTGTAGGAAAATATCTTCAATTGCAATCAGAAAATTATCCCTAAAAAGAGAGTTTCTGAATGCTCATATGAAAAGGATGTAAACAAGGTTTCTCTGCTTTAATCATAAAGATCTTTTACTGATTTTCTTTTTTGAGAAACTTACACCATTCTTCAGTTTATTCTGGTATGTCATAGTAAGCACAGCAGTGTAGTTGGTCTTTGCCATGCTAATTACTATACAGCCTTCAACAATACATGTCTTTCATCAGTAGTAAATCCATTTGTATGGCATGCTCTCATGATTTTACTTAATCTATCTTAAAGATACATAGGTTTTCTGGTTTGCTTTTTTTTTTACTTTATTTAAATTGCATGGCCAGTCACCAAGTGGTTCTTTTCACTCAGAATTGCTTAGCTCCTCTGCCTTCAAAGAAAATGTGCTCCTAGTTTGACATGACTGATATTTTGTTTTGCAACAATACAGGCAAGTAGGTAAGGTATTGATGGTTTTTTTTTTTTCAGTTATTTTCAATAACAATCTATTCTCTACCATCCAAAGCTGCATTACTTTTCCAATAGGTTGAAAATGCCTGTGTGGTAAACTGTGCCTAAGAGTGCATCCCATTTTTGCCTAATGTTTGCTAATCAGTTTCTTCATTTTTATTGGTGCATTTTAATCTGCAATAAGCATTATCCTTAGATTTATCATACCACTTCCATTTTATCAAGGTCATTTTTCTGAAAGAATATATGTTTTGTTCATTTGTCACAGCTCTTTAAAAAAAATCAATCAAACTTTTTTCTTTTACAGGTGCATTCTCACCTCTTGGTCTGAAAAAATTAAATTGCCTGAAAAAAAGTTTTTGTAGTTGTTCTCCAACAATTTACTTCATTGATGGTTTTTTCCTCTCCATTTTTTTTTCCTTGTTTTGACAAAAAACGAGAAGAAAGTTGTATTTGGAATTTAGTTGCATGCTCCATCCTATTTTTCTTTTCCCTACATTTCTTTTTAATTCTGATGTTCAAAAACATACCCAGAATTATGTAACTGTGACAGTAAAACATGCCACCCAAAACCAAAAATTAAGAATCCAAACTGTGTGAAATGACCTCACAAGTACATACATGGGCAGGTTACTGTACACTATTGTTTGGCACCAGAATTTGGAAATTGCCAGAACTGTGTGCAGCTCTTCTTTAATTATCTGAACTGGAAAAAAAATTGCAACTGAGGAAATGAGTGTTTCATTAAACTTTGCAAAAAATAGGAACATTTCTCTAGCATAAGGAAGAGGGAACATTTTGGTATCAGGCATGTGGGGTTTTTTTATATTAAAATGTTTTACAAACCATGTGGACATAACTACCAATTTCTGTCTGGCTGGTTTTTATCATCTAGAAAAGCCAGGGACCAGTAAAAAATACATAGGGAGGAATTTTCCAGACTAATTCAACTCTTCCAAAAACTTTCTTGTGTAGACAGACATCTTGTCTCTGTCATTTTAAAGCAGCATATACTAAACTTTAAAGGTTAAGTCTAGTACGTGATAATATAACCCGGAAGCATTCACTGTGTGCTGCTTGCAATTTGCAGACTGTAGGATTTTCCATCAGAGAACAACTTCCATCTAACAAAGAACAAGCAGATGATGTATTTTAAACACCCACAAAAATGATACAGAGTTTTAACCAGGGTAAGGTAGAGTCCTCAATGTTGGCAGAGATCCCCAAGCTCATCAAGTCCAACTGCCCACCCAGCAGTACCACTGTAACCACTAAAGCACATCAACCAGGTCCAGATGCCTCTTATAAAAACCTCCAGGAATGGTGATTCCACCACCTCCCTGGGCAAGATATTCCAGTGCCTGGCCACCCTTACAGTGACATTTTTTTCCTAATATCTAATCTGAATCTTGCCTGCCTCAGTTTAAGGTCATTTCCACTTGTCCTCTCACTGACCCTCCACCTCACTGCAACCTCTTTCCAGAGTGTTGTAGAGAGCAATGAGGTCCCTGAGCCTCCTCTTCTGGATGCCAAACAAACCCATCTCCCTCATCTTTCCCTCACTGGACATGTTCTCTAGTCTTTTCATGAACCTTGATGCCCTTCTTCAGATACACTCCAGTACCTTAATGTCTGCTGTGAACTGAGGGGCCCAAAACTGGACAAGTACTCAAGGTTTGGCCTCACCAGTGCTGAGTACAGGGGAATAATTGTTGCCCCAGCCCACTGGCCACACTACTGCTGATACAGGCTAGGATTCCATTGGTCTTTTGGCCATCTGGACACATACTGGCTCATGTTCAGCTGGTAGTTGACCAGCACCTCCAAGTTCCTTTCTGATAACAGCTCTCAAACCACTCCACCCCCAGCTTGTAGCACTGCAGGGCCTGGTTGTGATCCCAGAAGAGGACTCTTCCCCTTATTGAACCTCCCACAGTTGTCCTCAGCCCAGTGATGGAGTCTATCCAGGTCTCTCTGTAGAGCTTTCCTGTTTCCTCAGTCAGATCAATGCTTCCTCCTGCCCAGCTTGGTATCATCTACAATTTTACTGAGGGTGTACTCAAACCCAATGTTCAGGTCTTCAATAAGGATGTTAAACAGGACCAGCCCCAGCACTAAGCCCTGGGGAACAACACTAGTGACAGCTGACAACTGGATTTAGCTCCACTCACCACAGCTCTGGGCCTGGCCAGCCAGCCAGTTTTTACTCTTTGAAGAGCCTACCCATCCAAGCTGCCAGCAACCAGTTTTTCTAAGACGATGCTTTGGGAGATGGTGGCAAACATTTCACTGAAGTCTGGCTACATCCACAACCCTTCCCTCATCAATTAAGCAGGTCACTTTGTCATAGGAGGAACATCAGGTTGGTCAAGCAAGACCTTCCTTAGGTGTTGATAAAACCCTAGTTCTTCTGTGAACTCTAGTTAGTGAGAACGGTGAGAATCCAAGCTGTTAAATGTCCTTGTGGGCTTCTTCACAAGAAGCTCAAGAAACAGAGTTCCATAATCAACTTCCCCATTGCTGAGCAGATCTTGCAGTGGGAGATAGATCTAGCAATTCTAGAATTATGTATAAGTGATTATTTAGAAGACTAACAAAAATCGTTAACATAGGCACTCATTTTTAATTCCTAGACCTTCACAACATTTTACTGAGCATATTTCAGTTAATAAATCCAGCCAGGTGGGAGTGAGCATATAAATGATTGCTGTGCCTCAGCTGATGAGTGGAAGTTGTCATTAAGCTATAGTAGCTTTATTATCTATGGTTGCTTATCTGTGAATCTATCCTTGGACTTCTTAGGTCAAATAGATTAGAAGTGTGCTTCAGTGGAGCGTTTGAAATTAAATCAAATTAAAAATATAAGAAAATATAAGAAATGTTCTGCAAAATATTCCTAGTAGGGTGAGAGCAAGCAAGTAGCTGCATTAAGAGTAGAAGAAAATAAGCACACTTGATGTACTTGAAATCCATCTTTATGTTTTTAAACTCTAACGATTTCTAATCATATCAAAATAAGCCATTTATTTTGTACTCATGACAACATAATTATGCAGTGTAGGAAAGTCATACTTTAAGTTGTGGTATTGTCACATTTTTAAAAGTGAGAGGTCATTCAGAGGAACTGCCTGTTCAACTGCATCATTGCTTTTGTTGCTCTCTGTAAATGCATGCCTGACTCATTTGTGTTGTTATCCAGAGCCATTGACACTTACTCCTGGAGGCCCTTCATCCTGCACATTCCTTGAGCTGCTATGTCAGAAACTAGAGCTGTTCTTATATGCATTTTGTCTCAGACTTTTGAAAGTGAGGGTGTTTTATGTTTAGACCTAGAATAAAAATGCTTTCCTTCCTTGAATCAAAACTGAAACAAACAAACAAAAAAAAGAGACAAATATAATTTTCCAAAACAAATTATTCCTATGTTTCTAAAAGCTATCTTAAAGGGGTAAAAAACCCCTTCAATTTAGCACAGTGTTCCTAAATACTTTCTGTGCTCTCCCAAGCCTCCATATATTACTCAAAGAGATCACAAGCAGTTTAAACGTGCTAGCAAGCAAGAGTGGCCTCAGCCTGTCTTCTACACACGCAGGGTCAAATCAAAGTATGATTCTCAGCTGTTGCTAGAAGAATGAAGATTTTTCTTGTGAGAAAAGAGTAGTTGTGATATAGTATGTGATTACAGTCATAAAGGTAAAACTTATGTAAAACCATCTTGTAAATGAGATAGCTGCATTCACAAGGCTCTTGTCTGTAGAACACAAAGCTCTGCAGAAGCACGTATAAGTACTTCTAACCACCTTTTATGCTGTTGAAACATTTTCTTCATGTCATAGCTGTGGCAGTGTTTGAAATGAAGAGCAGGACCTGCTCTGTAAACAGTTAGGTACAGCACTGATACTTCAAAGCAATTTTAAATAATAATTCAGTGGTGGGGCTAAGTAGATTTAAACTGTAAATGCACTCTCTTAAATAAAAAACTTAGGATGTGAACAGAAAACAAACAAACAAAAAAGCAAACTAGTGAACTCAACTGGAACAGCATGGAACCAGGTGCTTGGAAATTCTGAGTCCTGAGAAGCTCTTAGGCAGACCAGAGTAAGCAACATACACGACTACAAACGTGGAGAGCAGAAAAAGAGAATTATTCAACCATTACTCGCACAGTGTGAGCACAAATACTGCTCAATTGTTATGGAACAGTGGTTCTATCAGAAAAAGTGAAATCTTCGGGTTTCAGTTTCCTTTTTGTGCTTGTGTGTGATTTTGCAAGTGCAAGTAATTTCTGTCCCTCTTTTTGAAGCATGTAAATAAATAACTCACTGCTCTGTTCCTCAGATTATAACATTAATTTTGCCTTTTGGAGAAAATTATAAACATTCTCTCAGAGGATGCAATTCCATTCTCCAAGAGGTCAAATCACTGGTGGTTGCTGAAAATGTTCTCACGTCATTCCTCAGCATTCACTGTTCCCCTGGCAGGGGTCTGTTCACGAGGTACTTTTCTGCCATTTACTGTATTTTTCACTGAGCATTTTTGAGTGGTTGGGTTTTTTTCTTATCTGATCTAGTGCCTCTGGAAATCAAATTTTGTGTTCTCTTAATTTAATCAAAACTTCTCATTACAACCAATATTTTGGAATTCTTAAATCTCTCAAAGATACATGGAGATAGGAGTTTTAACTCTGTTTGGAATTTTCTGATAGCTTACTGTATTGACAATACAAAATGTCAGTTATTTCAAATTTTTGCACTGACATGACATTATCAGGTGTACATAAGTGATTAATTATTCATGCTTGTTGCATTCTCTTTATTCCATTACATGAAAAAATTGAGTATTTGTTACATAAGCCATGATTTTTTTTTCAAAGGGAATAACTATCTACGATGATAGATGGTCAGATCTATATTTATGTTTGTATACTCTAGAAAGTAAATTTTAAAAAAATAAAAAAAACATTTTGCATTTAGAAATATAGAAACATGACCAATTACTTATATTGCTAGAGATAAAAATCTATAAATCACTTATGATTTTAAGTAAGGAATTTAAGGTTCTCGGGATGTTCTCAGGTTATATTTAGCTGTAAAAAAAATGGAGATTACTTTATTCTTTCTGAAAGTGCTGAGTGAAAACAAGGGAAAGCCACATGACTTTATATTTGAAAAAACTAGTTGTTATGTGTCCTTGAAGTTTGTATTAGGAGCATTCCCACATGTACTTTTGTATCAATACTCCCAAGAATTACTATCTTAAATATCGCAGTTTGTCCAGTGTGGGTGGCAAGCATCATCGGTAGCTAAGCCACACAGCACATCTGTGGGAATTTCCATCCCAAAATAATCAGTTTGAAATATGCAGCTGTTGCTTCTCCGCCCCTCCATCATGCAATCTTGTTTGCAAAGTGAAAGGCAATTGCCACTTCTTGGTGAAAACTTGCAAGAATGTGTGATGGAGGAGAAGTGTGGAGATTTTTAATGAAATCAGTGCTTTTCTCCAGTGTATGAAAATCATTGACAATGATGTCCAGAGCTGGTTCATATTCTGATCTGTAACTCTCAATGTGGCAGAAGTCTGACTGCTGGCTGCTGTTGTACATGGGAAAAAAGTTGTATATTTCAGATATTCCTTTTATTTTTTTTTCCTCCTAAAGGAAAAAAAAAGCTATGTTGACACTTTATAGGAAATGTTTCAAGCCACTTCCAGACATGCCTTTTAAAGTCAGTGGGCATTGGCAGAATTCCTTAAGAACTCAGGGCTTTAGGATTAAACAGTCAGTGGTGACATTAATACTCAGGTATTCCCCTCTAATTGCCATTTGTTCTTATTCATACCCGTAAATCTTTATTGAAAGGGAAAGATCATTTTTTCTTCAGTAACTGGCAAAAGTTTTGAACTATCAAGCATTTTGCAGTGTATGGAAACAGGGAAAAAAGTGATCTGCAACAGGAAATTGGCACAAAATTTTCAGTTTTACAACTTTACACAACATGATCTCAGAAGTTCTTTTTGAAGAAGAACATTTGAATTAGTATACTCTAGTGCAGCCTGTAACCATACCTTATTAAATGTTTCCTGACAGTTCACTACCTCTATCCCAAAAATGCATTAGTTCAGCAGTTGATAATAGACCCAAAGCCAAATAGGTATCAAAATTCTATATAGACACATAAGGACTGAGTGTTGTTCATCTTTGCCATGGGACAATTAAATGTTTGCTGAAGCTCTTTGTGGTTTTCATATTTTATTCAGGTTTTATTCCTTTTGGGAGGAAGGTGTTACTGGGGGCTACAATGCAACAAAATGAGCCCATATATGTGATCATCTTAGTATATGGAACTACTGGCAGTTAATCCTGTAATGATCAAAATAAAATGAACAAAAATTTTTTCATACTCATAGTGTTTTCCATCTAAATGGTATTCATTGTATACTTTACTACATATTTTATGTGTTTCAGTTGGAAAATTAGAAAAGACATCTGAAACACAGCATTTTTGGGTGTGTGCAGCCTTGCTTTTGTTCTTTTTTATTGGAAATGCAGCCTCTCAACATGTGCATGATTATAGATTTGCATAGTGTAAAATTACTGTAATTTTATCTGTTCAGGAAGTCAGAAAGAGATTTAATAAGTAGTAAAAATTAAACTAGGAAGAAATATAAAGACAGAGTGTATATATTTTGCACTTTTAAATAACCTTTTATAACAAGAATCTATTATCGTACAGTATACTGTAATTCCACTTTGTAGTGATACTCTTGCTATTGTCACAGTATTGTCTTTAAATCTGGATATGAATGGTTTGTATATGTACACATTTCAAAAGTGATTTCTACAATGGAATATGTGCTCCCTTTCACTGTTATTAGCATCCAACTGGAGAAATATTCACCAATTATTTTTTTTATAAATTATGAATGTACAGTGTAAATTAGCAAATCAAATATTGTAGCAATGAAGAGATGCACTTTAAAAATGTAAAAGTGTATATCTCCAAAAGTGTTATTTTGTATAGATGTTTTTGAATAAATAATTTATTGCTCATTAGTGGGATTTTTGTCATTTATGAAATAAATATAAGGTATTTGATAGCAGCTATTTCAGTTTGATATTTTATCATCAGTGATTTTAGTGGATTTCTTACTTCTTAAAATTAAGGTTTTGTAATTAGAACAGTAAAGGACTTAGTTACATTTTCCTTTTCATTCAATAAATCATTGTTGACTTGATCTAGTTGCTGAGAGGAAACCAAGATGTGACCCATGATCAGCCCCCAGTCCTTTTAGTATTCAACCAGCAAAAGGTCATTGCCACAGCATCTTCCTGCAGTCATCAAGACCAATTTGGCCATGGAAATCAAGGTATGGAGAGAGGGGAGCATAGCAAGGAATTGGAAGTACTTCCATTTCCCATGGTTTAAATGCAACCAGTTGATAGAAAGTGATATGCTGGAAGGCATAATGACCACAGCATACATTGGCTTCTGAACTGGAAAGTACTAAACAGCAAAATGTCTGCAGCATAATTCAGATTTGAGATCTAAGATTTTTTCTAGATTTCTTCCTTGCTTTGCTAACAGAGAAAAAACATGGCATATTAGGACCAAATCACCTCTGCCAAGCAGATGTTTGGAAAAAGAGACTTCAGAAAAGTTTTATAAACAGGGTGTTTGGTTTTTTTTTTAATATCTTCTAGTATATCTAACTTGTAAGAAAACACATTTATATTCTGAAGGAAAAGTGTAAGTCCTGAATTTAAACCTAAAATAAAAACATTGTGTACTTGTAATGGAGTTAGGCTTGCTATCTTAGATAATGACAGTAGTAGTGTCATCAAAGACAACCTATAAATTGTCTTTAAGTTAACACATTTCAGTCACCCTTCCTCTTAGTCTTTGAATCCAGAGGCATCCTAGTATCACAAAATTGAATCTGAAGTAAGACTTAGACAACTAAACTGAAAGTACAGGATGAAAAATCAATCACAGAAAAAACCTTTTGTCCACAGAGGCTATAAATCTTTGCATATCCTTAATACCCCAAATTTCCCACATATTCTTAGGTGTGCTCCATGCAGATGTCAGCTGGGAGGAAGGCTTCTTGGTTCACAGAAAGACTGTATGCTACAGTGCATTTTTATAGTGCAGTCAGTCTCCCTGGAAGATGGCATGGTAGCTGCAATTTCTACTAAAATATGTACTGGCAGGTGGAGAAAGGCAGAGTAACACCATCATTTAACTGCCTGTTGATTACAGCACTGAGAAAATGTTCTTCTAGCAAGTGAGCTCCTAGAGCAGACAAATTTTTAGATGCCTGCCTGTCCCTCTTCTCTGAGCAGGGCTGCCCCTGAGAAGAAGCAGCAGAGGAGAGTGTGTACCTGCATTGTGGGTGGCAGCCTGCATTTTACTTCCAGCAGTCCCTGCAGAGATCAAGTTCAGTGTCCAGCCTGGGGGACCAACAGGGCAGGAAGGACAGGGACAGGGCAGGCAGTTGGGGGGCTGTGTACTCCTAAGCTTCCACTTCTCTTTGCATGTGCCCGAGCCCTTGAGTGCAGTATCACAGCTGCTTTTATTCTCTCAGGAGGCTGCTGTGAATGGCAGCACTTTTTGTCCTCCTGCTGAGGTTGGCAGGAGCAGATTTGATGGAAAGTAAGCACAGATGAAGGTGCAAACTTTGGTAACCCAGCAGGCAGGGCAGTCATCTGGGGAGGTGTAATCCTGAGCTCTGGTGCCAAAGAGAAATATGCAGAGATGTGAGGAAAGTCTCATTTATGTGCTGCTTAAAGTGCATTTTACTATGACGTATCGGACTTTTTCACTTCCCCATGGTCGTAAATTGTGTTTCCCATGGCAATAGTTGTAATTGCTTTGCACTAAATTATATTAACTATTTCAGGTGGTTTGTTCTACTTCATGCTTGGAATGACAGACTGCAGACTTTCTGCAGTATGTAGCTCAAATGAGAATAATTTTTTTTTTAGGTTGGGGGTGGGAAGTGAGGTTTTTTCAACTGCAGAAAAAATGTTTAGGCAATGGCAAATTTTAAAATATTAGCATTTATTCTTTTCTTATTATTTTTAATACTGATCAGAGTTAGTTGCAACCTTAGGGATTTTTGCAAATGAAAGAAGCTGTTCTTCACAATTCATTTTATTAAACTAGGTTGTGCTTGGTCTGTACTGCAGCCCATGACTGGGGCTAGCAGCATGGATCCTGACAGAGAAATGAGTGGGTTAATTTTTAAGTACCCAAAGAGAAGAGGTTGTTTTCTTTTTCTCTCTTCTGAGACCTGCACTACTTTGTGCATGTGCAGCCTTGTTGAATGATTCAGGTGCAGCTTTTGCGCATCCAAAGGGGAAACTTTACTTGATGGTGTCAAAAGTAGAGCAAGAAGAGCTTAAGAGTGTCTCTGCCATCCGTGAAACTCCCATTGTATAAAATACTTGTTGCCTACCCAGCACACAGGATTTTAAAGCATGTAAATCCCTCTTTGTTTCTATACAAAATTGTGATGGAATTCAAGACAATGGTTAAGTGACAATTAAAAGAGATCCACAACAGAGGAACTAGGGTAAGGACAAAGAATATTAAGCAAAAGAGAGAGAGAGGAGGGGAGGGAGGGAGAGATGGAGGTAGAAAGGCTGAGCAAATGGAGGGTGGAGATATAGGAAAGGGCTGGAAACTGAAAATAGAATGTGAGATCTGAAAAGGGGGCATACAGGGTGACACTGAGGGATGTAAGGGCTGGAGAGCTAAGGGAGGGAGGGTGTCCTTGCCTGGAAAATTGGCCAATGCCTGTACCTTTGGTTGAGAATTAGAGGGGTGCTCCCTGTCAGACATTAATACTGAGCATTTGTAGGTGTGTAACTGGAGTGAAGGGGAAGGAGATAGGATGGAAACTCTGAATAGAGCTGGGTCAAAAGATGCTGTCAGGTAAGGCATTTCCTGATGATGCAAGTATGTTGATACAGTTTGTAACAAGCATAAAATTGCTCAAAACTAATAGAAAAATATCAAAGCTGGAAAGAAGGACCTTAAAAGAGAATGGTCTCATATTTTAATTTCTTACCCAGAATATTTAAATCTTATCAATTTTCAGAGTTATTTTGTTGCAATTGTTGCTCCAACTCACTTAGACATTAGGTGTATTCACTTTAAGGAAAGGATGAGACAGCTATATCTCAAAGCTTTGACCAATGTAGGGAACACAGAAAGATGAAACTTCAGGAGATAAATGAGATCAAGGTAAAATACAGCTGGTAAGAAAAGAGGAGAAAGTTACTGATGGTTTCAATAGAAATTAGTGAGGGAAAGCAAAGTCAGAGCAGTCTGTTAAGGATACACACAGCTAAGCCGCCTGAACCTATTGGCTTGCACACACGGGTCAGGTTAACACTGACTCATAAATCAAGTTTAAATTACAGATTACAACTTCATCATTGCACAAGTATAGTATTTAAACATATCCAAATGAATAACTGTTCTTTGCCATTTCATTCTTACATATTTAATTCTCTGATAATTTTTTTCTTGAGAACTACTATAGTAGATCAATACAAAATGTTCTGAAATATAAAAAATAATATTAGACACAGGATGTTACTAATAAGATGTTTAATGGAGGGCCTTTCACATTTCTGTAAGAGAGCCCATGTAACTAAGTCATCTTTTTCCCATTCCTCTTCAGCCTTCCAGCATTTTCTAAAACAGCATCTGGCCTCCAGATCTCAGATGCAAAGTCTTCAGTATCCAAAACTGCACAAAGCAGTCTGTTCACTGCGTAGGATTACTCACAAAGTGTTGGGGTCTTATGGGAAGAGATGAGTTCTCAATCTTCTACAACTCCTCCTTCTTGAATACCCATATTGAATCTATATACCCCTGGCATTCTGAGGGCTAAAGGAGCATATGCACACCTGTTCAAGATTGAACATATGGAATATCTATAGCTTCATGCACATCTCCTTCCTATCTCTCAGAGAAACATTCCTGCATCTGCTGTCCTGCAGCCAAGATGAGGCATCTGTTAAACCATTACCCAGACCTGGCACACGTACTATTTTAAAAAGAATGTTATGGCACAAGCAGTGGAGTGCAAAAGTCATCACAAACTATGGTCCCTGTGGGGCTCTAGCCGTCTGCTTGCTAATTATGCATACCACAGCCTGGCTATTGCACAGAAAACAAACATTGCTGCTGGCAGGTTTGTTCTGCCATATAATTACTGTGACTGGCACAGGCAGAATTCCAGGAAAGTAATGTCTTTTTCTGCCCATTGCTGTTGCCTTTTTTTTTTTTTTTGGTTGCTTCTTTAAAGGATCCACCTATTCTTTCTGCCACCTCGTACCTTGTTCCAACCTGCTTGGGTCTGCCTTTCCCAGCCTGTGCTAATCTCTCTTTCTGACAGATAGAATACGTCACATTAGCTAAGACATGCTTGCTATGTGGCAGGAACTTTGTTCATATTAAGCTAATGTTGATATAGCAGTGGAGTATTTAGCATCTTTGTGCATATCGAGCTAATGTTGACATGTCAGTGGTGTATTTAGCAACTTTTATGCAACCTTTCATAAAAGTCATCTTTGTAATAAGGCAGATATGTTTCACTGCCTGGAGAAATTAAGCTGTTCTTTGTGTCAGATTAGATCTCAAGAGGTGACAGTTAATTCAGAGCAGTCAACACTGTTTTGTGGCCAGATAATACCAATTTGCACTCGTCAGCACTTTTCTTTCCTCCCCACTGCTTTGTCTGTCCCCTCTGCCCAAGTAGTTGTTAACAGGGGACAGTCGACTGTGTTCATCTGTTACAGACAGGTTTGAGTCAGAGCAACCTGTGGGAATGAGCACTGAGGCAACGCCACAGGCTGTTTGGGCTGGTGTTGCACTGCTGACTAGTTATTCTCTTGCACAGGTGCACAAATGTGATGACTTTTAATTAATGACAATTCAGGTACTCCGTGCTATCACACGGAGCAACTAAAAAAATAGGTGAGCATCTAAACCATCTAAGCCTCAGGAGGAAGAGAATATGAACATCATTCTCAGATTTATGTATATTAAAAAAGCTACCTGCTGTCATAATATTATTTTGTTTTAAATGATCTATGAAGATTATAAACATGTCTGTATGACTTACACACTCAGCTTCAGATCCTACTTAATAATTTCTGCAGGGAGAGGACTCATTTCTTATTCATGGTCCTTCAAGAGTATTACATTATATTTGTCACATCCCAAAGCTTCTACTGCTCCTGTCGTCAGTGTGTTCTTATTTATGAATGGATACCCGCAACAAATTGATTAATCATGTCCTCCTGTTAGAGCTCTGGGAGGTTCATTTTCCTTCAGAGTCCTTCAGAGTGGTCATCAAGAGAGCCTGGGACTATTCTATCACACCGTGAAGAGTCTGATATGCATCTGTCTTCCATAGTGGCCACATTCAATCACCTTGAAAAATAGATTAGACAGCACCCTTTATAAACCAAGCTGTTTCTCTAGTGAAATTTTCCTCATCTCCTTGATACAAGTAAATTAAACTATATTAGGAAATGGTTGGGACTTGTGTTGTGGTTGCCCCTAAAAAAAATTTGTGAAAATTGTCTCTGATATATTTCTGCCCCAGGCCAGCCAGCAGTGTGCTGAAATGCCCCTAGGCATGGCTGAAGAATTAGCAGAGGCCAGATGCTGTTTGTTACAGGCTGTGTAACTATGCTCATCTGGATTTGGAGATCTCCAGTAGTACGGATGAAATCTGTAGTGTTTCATACACCGTTAATTCACTCTGCAGAAGCAATTTTCCATGTCAGGGACTTCAGTATTCATATACAAGCTCCACCACATGGCATTGGTACCTTGTATCAGAGAAAGGCATCCATGTCTTCCTTGCATACCTTACAAATAAGAAGTTCTTTAATTTGTGATGACTTTGTAGAAAACTAGAAAAAGGAGCTGGGTATCAAAATCCTGCAGAATTGCACAGTATCATCATAGTATGGACTTACAGGCCTTAATATTACAGTAACAGAGATGAGTGTTTTGAGGGCATTAAGCAGTCCAATGAAATAAGGTTAGAACTCTTTTTGGGAGCACATGAAGCCACTTCCCATGAAAGGACATTTCTCTCAAGTGTTAATTCTTCATTAATCCAAATTTTATAATTTCTCATGGAAACTGTGATCCTCTCAGAAGACAAAAAATTCTGCTATCAAATACCATTGATCTTAATTGTACATAGATTTGTTTTTTTCTGTTGTTGAAGAAAAAACTATCTTGTGCATCACGGATCAAGAGTATACCTGAAGAAATGAGGGATACATTGTTAGGGAAACCTGACGTAAATTCTTTTCCAACTGTGGTGTCTACAATTATACTCAAAAGCGTCCAGCTGGTTTAGAGCAATGAGCTGATCTGCCAGACCAGAAAGACCAGATTAACCATAATTCAGTGTCTATGTACCATTACATACCCTGCAATAAGGTGCTGTGTAAAAAGCAGCAGGACAGGTGGTCATGGATGGGGGTACCCAGGCAGAGCTCACCACTGCCTGCTGAAGGGCAGGGCTGGGAAACTGGGCAGGAGCATGGGAAGAGCAGCAGGTAAGTGTTGCATGCCAGTCTGCAGGAGGAGCAATGACAAGATGCAGAGGGCAAAATTTTATGTTCTTTCTCTCAATTCTTGGGTTTGTTCTCCTTCTCACCAAGAGCTGGTGTGACAGTACTGGACACTGGAACCCAAGGGAATTGCATGCAGGAGCCCAGAACTAAGGCAGGCCTGAGGGGTCAGAATCCTGTGGAGAAGGCTTTCTTTCTTCTCTTTCTTCTTCACTGCACACCCTTGTAACCCTTTTCAATTTTTAATTGTATTTTTTTACTATTTGCAAGCTATGTTTTATTTCATTGCCAGGGTTGTTTAATTCCAGTACAGTGTCTTATACCTTTTTCTGCAGAAATGAAAACTTGCTCCCTATAGTTTTTTTGTGGGTTTCTTTTAAAGTGTAAATGCTCAACCACTTACAATGCCAAACTTCAGCATTTTCACACCAAACCAAGCACCTTCCCTCCTTTTAGTTTCACATTGTTAAAGCTTACTCACAGTCTGCAGATCTCAAAAGTGAATGTGATGAACTTGTAGTAGAGTTACCAATTCCAAATATTGACACCAGGTCTTTTTTTTTTTTTTTACTTATTTTTTTGTTATTATTTTCCTTTTATATCTCAGGAATGCACATTATTTTCTCTTGCCAGAACATTCACCTGAAAAGCCCGTTGAGAATCAGTGATAAATGATTCCTTTATATCTTTTTCTTTCTCCTGAGTCACAGCTTCTTCAGATTCTCTTATCACATATTTATTATCTATAAAGTTAATTTCCAAAGACAACACTCTATATTTGACTGTATTAAATTTTTTTTCAATTTGTCAGTCTAACATGTTATCTATTATTAATTTTACCTCAGTTCAGGTATGAAGAATTCAGTAAAAAATGTATTCTTTTGTGGTGTCTATCTGTGTGTGTGTGGGTCTGCATGAGAATATTTTTTTTAATATGTATGTACATATTAAATATACATTCAAATACATACACATACTCTTCTCTGTTCCTTCACTTATTTGGTAACCTTAGCTTATTTTTCACAAAGTACTGATTCCTATTAATACTTATTCAAATGTGATAGGTTTCATGCATGCTATTAGCTACTATTTAATGCTACATGCTTATTAATTCTTACGTGCCTTTTGCATCTGGATGTTTCAACAAAGAAAAAAGAAAGCTGTAGCATCTCCTGTTTGTTCAGTCTGATAGTTTTCTAAAATGTACTTTAGCTGCAGAATGCTTCAAACCCATCAGGGCATTAAAAACAACAGTTCAAGATTTTTGAACCTTGACATGACGTCAAATAGCAAGATGTTTTTATTACTCAGCCATAAGGCTCACTTGAACACTGAATATTCCAGAAAGTAGTGCTTTGTGACCTCTTAATATCAGCACTCATGAAGAATTTTTCATTTAACTTCTTCAGATCATTTACTTTCCTGATTTGTGACAGACTAATGGAAATTTGGAGATTAATTTGGAAGCATACTCATTTGCCTGAGTGAATATGAACTTGGATGAAACAGTTCAAGAGTAACTCATTGGATTTAAAATGTGGTTTTCAATTAACAAAATGTGTTTATAATGTAGGATGTGTCTAGTGAACTGTCCATTTAATGAGCTGGTGGCCATCTTGAGATCATCAAACATCACTGGCTGTTTGTTTCCCTTTACTACCTCTTTTTCCAAACTGATTACTCTAGCTCCAAAATTATTTCTTACTATGTTAATATCTACCATTGTCTTTATCATTGAATTGATAAAAAAAAAAATAAAAATTAAATAATAAAGCCAGAAATAGTAAGGCTGCCATACCTGGGAAAATGTAACCTACCAGGCAAGTCACTAAAGCAGAGCAGAAAACATTTCAGTGTGAGGTGAAATTCAAGCACTGCTCTTCAAGTTATTGCAATATTTGTATCTACAGAGGGACTTCCACATCACAACCATCTGATCTGTAATGCATCATTTTGGATGTGGTATACAGCCTAAAAAACTCTCTCTTCTTTTGGTTTCAGAGAGAGAATAACACTCTTCAGAATGGACTGTACCAATAGTGTCCTACTGAGATATCTGACCCAGCTCGTTGGAGCAGCTGAGAACACACAGCTACCATAAAACATTGTTCATGCTATATAGCATTCACACTGATGTCCATTATGATTCCCTGATCCTCTTCCTTTATAGATGTCACCTTTTCTTGAGCACTTTGACTATGCCACCTTATTTTTCCTTAAAATTATGGTTACAAAATGCAAATATTGTCACTGGCTGGATTTTCTGAATAAATTGGTCCTGGAAGGCAGGAAGTCAAAAACCTTGGTCAGATCCTATTGCTACCAAAAGAGCTTCTGAAGTGAGATATGTCTTTGTCATGATTCCTACCATGGAAATATTTCACTACAAAAGCAGGACAGAAACATCTGCCATCCTTTGAGTAGGGTAATGAATCACTGTCACTACTTTCACTTGCCAGTTTTCCCTCTGGAATCTTAAATTCTTTTGTGGATTTGTCGCTAACCATGCCTCATTCACAGCAGGCTACATCTAAAATTTGTCTAATTTTATTCTGCGGTCATTGGTTTTGTTTTGCTAAATCCATTTCTGTTTTCTCCTGAGTTACAAAAGATCATGTCTTGTTAGTATGTGATCAATTTTATGACTACATGACATATGGTGTATCTACTGACCATCTTTAAATCCAAGAAATAAACTTCATCATATGAAACTGCAGTGGTCTCTGCAAGAAGGCCATGCTTGGAAGAAGGCAGAGAGTTCACCATTAAGTTTGCAATTAAAATGATCTTCCTGAAAGAGCCTGAGTTTGGTCTGAAACTAGTGCTCTGTGAAGATGGAAAGATTAATTTTCTGTCTCATTTTAAAAGGAAAAGTTTTTGTGATTCAAGCCACTGAATTTCAGACCTTCTATAGACCTTAAAAATTGTTCATCTGTTCCACATCCTTTCACATAAATCATAATTTGCTCATTAGTTAAGGCAGAGTTTTTGAACAGCGATATACAGGATTCACATTAATTCAGACACAAGAAATTGAGTGGGCTCTTCTCTGCAGTTAAATTTATCTTTGCATAGTTTTGTTCTGCAAGTTGGGTTGCTCCAAAACAACAGAACATATGAGGAGTTCTTCCTGTAACTAGAGTTTTTAATGCTTGCTTGCATGAGGTAAAACATCAATTTGGGTTTAAATCAACATTTTAACAGGACAATCTCATGTTCTATAGATGTTACATTCCACCTGCTTCTGAGAAAAACTATTTATCTGAGAACACAATTTCATCATCATACGCTAAAATTAGTATGTGATGATCAAATTCAACTCTGATTCAGCATCTCCAGATCCCTTTGCAGAGCTCTTCTACTTTCCAGCAGATCAGCACTCCCACCCAACTGTTTGATTAGCAAACTGACTAGAGGGTGCCTTCAATCCCCTTGTCCAAGTAATTGATAAATTGATGGCCTCAGTATTGAGCCTGGGTGAACCTCACTGGCCATCAATCGGATGTGGCAGCATTCACAACCACCCTCTGGGTCTGGCCATCCAGCATTATATTTTTTATTTGACAACAAAAAAACCCAAACAAATAAACAAAAACCACCAAACCCAAACCAAACCAAACAAACAACAAGAAACAAACAACAAAAAACAAACATAAAACAAAACAAACAAACAAAAAAGCAAAAAAAATTAATAACACAGGGGGAAAAAAGCCACAAACAATAGATAGTTAATGCTGGGAGAAGCCTGTAGAAAGAAAGGATAAGAAAAATTCCAGCCATAGTTAATTCATGATTCAGGACTCCCTGTTGTAAATCTTGTCCCTCATATGCCTTAAGATATTTTTATTCTATAAAATTGTGAAAACATTTCTATAAACTTACATGAATTTTTTTACCAGGCACAAGCTGTTTCATGGTATGGCTTTGTGTTTTCTAAATAACAGTACTTTTTTTTCTTTGTTTTCAACCTATTGACCTTCAGCTCTCTGCTGGAATAGATAGTGAATGATTGTTGCCTATTCACCTTCTTCATCCCATTTCTGGCATCAGACACCTATAAAAGGTCTTCCCTATCTAAAGAGACTAATGGCAAAAAAAAAAATCCTCCTTTCTAATAAAATTAAATTGATTACAGAAAAAAACCTAAGTACTTAAAGTAACTAGAAGTAATGGCATCATTGGAACCCAGCTAAATCAGTCTTTCTCACTGAACTACTTTTCTTTCACCCTTGTCTTGCCTTTTTTGATTTGTGGTATTTTGCTCAACATGTTAAAATCAGGCTTATTGCTGTTGTTTCTATGTTGTTAAGCTGGAACTTCAGCAAAATGGCTTCTGTTGCAGTATTGTGCAGTTACATGCACATTTTGCCTCTTCTGTTGCAAAAGTGTTCTTAGGGTTTTAAAAACCAGAAGAGATTAGAAACTAATTTTTCTATTATAGATTAGACATCCATATTAACAGTGTCCTTCACGCTTTGCTAGACCCCAGGATTGTCATCAAATGCTACAAGACAGTGTAATCTGCTATCAAAAATAGCTCCTGCAGCAGCACAGATTTGTGCTGGAGGTGTCTTATTCTAATCCAATGCTTGTAAGAACTGATGATGCCTCAGAGAGCCTGGCAGGGCTGCAGGCTGTTACAGTGTAAATTTAAGCCATTTTGAAATTATAGAATTGTGCATTTTTTCCTGTATCAAACATCAGTTGCAGTTGCAGCATCATATTTTAAGTATGAGCTACTTTTTCTAAATACTATAGTAGATTTGCAGAAATTCATATATGTGAGTAATCTGAAATTCACTGTTTTCAGGTATTTCCTTAAGCAGATTTTATCTTTCTATCATCAACACAAAGATTTATTTTAGACATCTTTCACTTTTAAGAGCACAGATAGAGCATTGGTCTTCAAGTTCAGATTTAAATCTTGGGAATATAGCAATTTGAACAAGTTAATTTAAAACTTAATATTAATATGGTTAACTGTTACGCTTCACTGCTGCTTTTCTCAAGAGTTTTGTTTAGCATAAAGACTTTAATACTGGTCTTGTACTTCATGTTTAGACCTTCATTAATCTGTACAGTTTCACTGTAGGGCACGAGGGTCTGACACTCTTTCTGCAGGAAAAATGGCTTGAGACAGATAGCTAACAGAAAATCTGGAACAAAGGGGGCACATTCAGCAGGGTGCTCATCGAAATTTTCTGCACTTACAATGGCAATATGTGAATCTTGGATTTAAAAAATTAAGGCTGTTCTTGAGTAACTAACTTTTACCCTCTAAATTCTCTTTCATCAGATTTCAATAACAGGATTCTGAAAGAGCTCCAGTAAGAATAGGAATTCAGCTGTGCCTGTCTGTGTGAGTCCAGTGTAATTAAGACTTCACACAGGTTTTAACTAAAATTGTATTTCTGGCTCAGTGGACAGCTAAATATTCATACTCAGAAAAATACAAAACAAATGTTGCCATTCTATTTTTTCATCACAGACCAATTTACTGTATGTAACCACTTAAGGCCCACTGTTGACAAATATTTCAACTGCAACCAATAAGTAAAACTTAAGATGCTTATTCAAACAAACTTTGATGTAGGTATGCTCTTTTTTAACTAAATAGGAAAGCTTTGATTTTTGACTGTGAAACAGCAAAGAAAATCAAACCTACTTTTCACTTTAAGAAAGTCTCTCATCTCCCCGAAATTAAACCTGCAGTACTTGTGAAGTATATGAAAAGATAAAGTGAGAGCTTTTTATTCTATTAGATGTTTGGAATGGATCTGCTTTTCTCATGCTTTACTATGCCTTAGAAGAAGTCAATCTCCTTTATACTTATATATATATAAGGAATCAAAATCTTAAAAGATTTACAATCTGGAACAAGATAAAGAGGTATTGAAATTTGACTACTTGTCTGCAATCTTAAATCCTTCAGCCGAGGAGCATAAACCTACTTTTCCAATAGGGGTCTGTTCCCCTTTGCTCTGTGCTTGCTTCTCAAACATGTCCACTCATCTTTGCAGTGAACAGGTTATGGATGAAATTCCTAAACTGCTGCAATAATATCCTGGAGTTTGTCCTCCAGTCAGTTCACATGCTCCTAGGTATCCTTCCACCACCATGTACCACAGCCCCAGGCTCCAGGACGCTCCCTGCTCCCCACCCCCTGCTCACCTCATCCCTTTGGCAGAGATCAAACACTGATCTTTGGCTCCACCTTGTGATCTCCCTGGCGTGACCAGCAAAGAGTGAATGAGGGAATCCTCAACACTGATTCCAGATCTGATTTTGATCTCTCTGCCTCTATAGGTAAATAGAAAAAATTCCAGCCAAATAGATCCTTTAGGTCAAATTTAAAAGAAGAAATAGAGCTGAAAAGTGTAACTAAAGAAAAATAGCTAGGCTCCGAGAAAAGGATTAAATAAAAAGTGCTGGAAAGAAGTTGGTGGACAACCTGGGGGTTAGCATCTGAATTCCAAATGGTTATTTTGGTAAAGCTCAAATTATAGAATGCATAAAATTGGACATAAAGTTGCTTTTTGTCAAATAATTTTTTAAAAAAGAAAAAGAAAAACTAATGAAAATAGTTTATTTTACTGCATAACTGGAAATTATATATATGTGTGTACATATACATCATACACATATACATACACATAATATGAAATTATTTTCCTTCTCACTTTCAGGAAATTAATTCTAATGTAAGAACTGTCTACACAGTTATCTTTTGGTGCCCAGCAGGAAAAAATAAACAAGTCAGGTATTAACGTCAGTTTCTGCTTTGTGGGAACATAGCTGTGGCCAAAAAGATTTTGAAATAATTTGTACTGCTAAAGCTTGAGTGAGTACCAGTGCATAAAGCTGATAGCATAAACTGGGCCCCTGGAAAGTACTTGGCTTTCATAATTCAGAACAGTTACTGCCATCAATAAAGTACAGAACTGCGGAAGATAATCTCCTCAACAGACAAAAGGTCGGACAATAAAACTTTTTCTTGCCATTTTCCAGAAGAAATTCATCATATTTACTTATGAAATGTAAAAGGAAGGGGTGGGTGTTTTCACATTGAATTTCTATGGGCTGTATAGCTTCTCTGAATTTTCACACTTGATTCTTTTTTCAATTTTGATACCATATGGAGCTAAAAATATTTCAAATATTTCAATTTCCAGTTACCATAGTGCATGTGAAAAATGATACCTCTTGGAGAGATTATATATTTGCACTGCTGTAAGAACTGCCAGAGTACCAGTGCTGAAATGGAGAATGCAGCTCACCCCAGCTGAGTGAGCATATCCACTGTGCTGCTTTGATACCTCAGTTATCTATGGATAGGAGCATAGATTAGGGTCTGATTAATTGCTGTTAGTTTGGTCATTTCATTATCTTATGTGCAATCACTAATTTACAATCATATCAGTCTAGTGCACAGAGTAATTCAAGATGAATGGGGGCAAAATATTGATGAATTTCTAATATATAAGCTAAGTGCTGCTGATATTGTAAAAACGTATTATGTTATAAAATAAAGCTGTGTGTATCATTGTGCTAGAAGCTTCTCAAAATGTAAAAGAAATGTAATAAGTAAGGAAGGGAAAAAGAGAAAGTGAATTGCTTTGAACTTCAAAAACATAGTCAGAACATGGCTGGAAATCTAATTTTAAAGTAAAATTTACTATATACAGAAAATTATTTATAGTCTGCCTTATAATTAGAAGATGAAGGTATCTATATTTTCTACTGTTATGTCTTCTTTCTTGCAGATGAAAGTTTTCATTATTTTGGGATTTTCAGCAGCTATAGCCTTCACAGCTGTTTTCTTTTCTTTCCTTCAAATAGGGAAAGACACCATCTTTGGTAAGTAACAGTAAAAACAGAGGTTAGTTTCTTATGTTGACTGTTAAGAGTTTCTTATGTTGACTGTTAAGCTGAAAATACACTGACACTGCAGACAGTTCTGCAATGGCAGTATAGCTCAATCTCTTTCGTGTGCAGAATACACTATTGGCTTCTCTGAGAATTATTCCATGGAGGTTTTCTTTTAAAATGCAGTTTCATAAACTCAGTAAGAAAACTTTGTATGTGTAATGTATTTCAATCACTTCTTTGACTAGGAGTGATATACTCTCTTAGTGGCATTCGTGTGTCAGATGACAAGTTGCCAAACACGACTGCTGCATTTCTTTCCCCATCTGTTAATCATCCTGGGCTAGAGGCAGTTGTTATAGGATATCCCACCTGGTCGTCCTACGGCTGTCCTACAGGGGTGCTTCTCTCCTGTGGATCTGTAGGCTGCTGGCACTCTGTGGATTTTAGAGCATCTCAGATTGCGGTACTCCCTATGTTAAAAAAATGTAATCTTGTCATTTTTACCATCGTATGCATCTGCTCAATTTAAATCAGTTAAATTAAATAAACTGAAGTGTAGCAGATACTATACTGAATTTTAAAAGAAACCTGCAGACACTGATTTTACATGAAATTAGGGCAGAGATAAAGAAACAGGATTTCAAATCACAATCTCGTATTATATAGCTGTGTACATGATTCAGGAGGGATAGTAGTATGATTCCCTAGGAAAGCTTTTACCTGAAGTTAGTGTAGAATAACAAATAAAATAAAATTAAATGCAAAACAATTTAAATTGAAAACAAATTTCCAATCTATTGCTTCTTATGAGAAATCTTTTTTGTACCATCACTGCAAAACTGGTTTTCTTTCCATACTGGATTCTTTACTTAGAGCTTCCATACAAATTGTTTGGAAAGATGCGGTCTGAAATGACCATGTTTTATCATAAGTTAGTTAATACAAAATGAATCCAAGAACAATAGAATGGTTTAGGTTGGAAGGGACCTTAAAGATCATTTAAGTCCACACCTTCTGCCATGTGTAGGGATGCTATTCACTGGACCAGGTTGCTCAGGGTAATCCTTATCCAATCTGCCCTTCAACACTTCCAGGAATGAGGCATCCACTTCTCTGGGCAACCAGTTCCAGCGCCTCATCACTCTCACAGTAAAGGATTTCTTCCTAACATCTAATCTAAACCTGCCATCTGTCAGTTTAAAACCATTGCCTCTCATCCTGTCATATAAGAAGTCCCTTTCCCTCCTTTCTATATCCTTCCCTAAGGCACAGGAAAGCACCAATATACAGAAATATACATGGACTAAAAATAAATAGAATGGTTAAAATGCAATTCTTTTTATAGGAAGTGTTCTTGGTATGATGAGACAATACAAGATAATGTTTATTATTCAAGAGCTACATTTTTGAAGACAGTGTATTGGTACCAAATTCATACTTATTAGAAAAGGAAGAGAGACAATGGAATTTACGTACAGCAAGTGGATATTCTCTTTTACATCAGAGTCTCAATCAATATCACACAATGAGCAATATTTCAAACATATTATATTTCTCAGAGCTAAGCCCCCTAAAAACAATTTTAAAATATGCTATATTAAATTCTGAAATAATTACTTATTGTATGGCCTATAAAAATCAAACCTGTTTTTTAATACAGACTCAAAAAATTTTCAGCAGTAACAGAAATCCAAATGATAACACCAAATGAATCATCTGAATATTTTATTATACATAGGTCAAAAAGAGAAATAACCAAAGCTATACTTAGATACTGAAAACTTTAGTAGAGTATAATTTAACCTAAGACAGATTTCTCCTCATCACACATTTCTATTCCTTGAGCTGAGTGCCCTATTCATAAAAGAAATTATAGAAATAGTACAGTATGTACTACAGATCAAACATGCTCCCCTAAAATTAAAATGTGCATAAATGAGAAATAATTGTACAAAAATTATGATTATTATTTTTTATTATTTGTTTTCTAAGAAAAAATTGGGCCAATCCACAACATTCAGATAGAAATAAAGCAGATGGACTTTAAACATGACTGGTTCTTTCATTATAAAGCAACATGTACACAAAAGAGGGATAAGCTAAGCCTCATAATAGCATTAATACAAAATAGCACAGCTAAAGTATTATTATGTTCACATATATTTCCGTTAAACATAGGTGAAGAAATGAGAATAGGGATTTCATGCACAGCCCAATCCCAGGTCTTAATTTGCTTGAATATAAACTTGAATTCTTCATGTGGCTCAGACTAGTTCATGTTACCTGTGAGGGAGGGTCAGGTTTGCCCTGTAAATCCAAAAACAGTTTGGTGAAAAATACATATGAAGTCTAAGGAACAGAGCTGCACACAGAGAAAACATGTTTCAGCTGGTCCTATGTAGCATGTCCATAACTGGATTTATACTTCAAACAAGGAAATCTAAATCCCCAAGTCTTATAAATTATGGAAGAATTTATTTTCCACCCCTACCTTATCTTTCAGAAAGCTCAGAAGCCACAATATTAATTTCAGGAATAAAATCTGGAGATAATTTTAAAGGGCAAAAATTGTACCTTAACATTAGAAAATGGTATATTTTCTAATTGTAAATATTTTAATAAATATGCTATTTATTAACATATTTTTATTTCCTTCTTTTTTTCTCTCTTAAGAACAAATTGAAGATCACTGCATTACTAAGGCTATCCAGAAGGGTTCTAGTCTGGTGGGTTATGCCGCACATTATGAAATTAAAAGGTAAAAAAAAAAAAAAGAAGTAAAGAATGTTCTCAGAAAAAAGCTTTCCTAACAAAACAGTTTGATGTCAATCTTTCTGTTTCTTTGAGAACCCATATAATCACAGAATCACTGCTCCCATTGCCTTTGAGCAATCTGGTCTGGGGGAAGGTGACTCTGCCCATGGCAGGGGAGTTGGAACTCGGGGATCTTTAAGGTTCTTTCCAATCCAAACCATTCCATGATTCTGTCACTGATCACCTGATCCAATATGAACCTTGCGCATTATCACCATTTAAATTGCTCTCTTAAAATGTGAGACAAAATAAACACAAAAATGAATAAGTCTGTTCTTCTGACATAAATAACACAATAAATTCCATTAACACTTGATTCAAAAATCATACTTTTATGGACCTATTTTTGAACATTAATTATGTCTTTACCAGTGCAGAGTGAGATAGGAACAGCTCCTATGGCATCAGGAGCCAAATCCTGTTGCCTTAAATTGGACTATTAAAGTGAATTTCATATTACCTCTTCCATCTACAACAGACGTAGAAAAAGATAAGGGAAAGGAAATTAAACATTTATTATGTTAGACTGTGGATAGGTAACAACTTAGGGGAAAGCTCCTTTGTTCTTGAGTTATACTATGAGAATGGGTTCTTTTAACCATTTTCTGGCTAGATTTCTGTGCAACAAAAAATTACAGTAATTTCAGGAGTATAAGGCGCACTGGAGTATAAGGTACACTTCTGAGTGTCAGCAAATTTCCGAACTTTGTCCATATATATGGCACACTGGCGCATAAGGCGCACTTTTTTTTTACAGCGAGGATCCGCATGCAACAAACTAACAAATTAGTAATGGAATTGCGCGATCGCAGGGTTTACTGACTCGGCTTGATGCTGGGCAGACTCAGCCCCGCTCGGGGCTGCCACCGGGGGTGGCCCCAGCCCTGCTTCTCCCGCGGCCACAGGCAGCAGCCCCAGGCCCACTTGGGGCCGGGCGGACTGAGCTCAGCTCAGCTCGGGGCTGCTGTGGGCTCACACTTCTGGGTTGGCAAATTTCCAAACTTTGTCCATATATAAGGCACTCCAGGGTACAAGGCGTACTTCCGGGTTCGGACCAAAATTTTAGTCAAAAGGGTGCATCTTATACGCGTGAAATTACTGTAATTTCCTCTCCAAAATTTGGAACGCATAAACCAAGTTTTACAGGGTACAATCCCCACACTTTTGCTCAGACTTTCCCAAAGATTTATCGCTGTGGTTTGAAAATGAGCCATGATTTGCAGTGTGAGTGTTAGCTGTTTTTACAGATAGAACTTGTCAAGAACAGTTGCCTCTGTATCTAGAGACTGAGGTCACTCTCAGTTTTTAGTGATAGTATTTCGGTGACAATCCTAAAACATTTAAAATTTAAAAAATATAAGTCTCAAGCTTTCAGTGGCTCAACTGCCTCACATAACAGATGGAGATACTGATATTTATCTGTCTCATGGGATATTGTGGCAATTATTTGGTCAATATCTTAAACATGATAAATGCTAAGAGATGTTAAGATAAATGCTTAACATTGATTGTCTCAATTAGGAATTGAAATTTTATTAGGAATAAAACTGAGACCACTTGCCACAGACACCAGACTATTAAGCTTCCTTTGAAATACTGTGTATGTGAATATATAGACTTTAAAAGAATTGGTGTTCAGAAACCTGTTGATGATTGAGGATGGTCTTGGGTATTAAATGTCACATGAAAGCAAAGCCTACTCACAGCAGTGAGTTGGGAACCTCTTTTGTGACTATCCTGCACAAGGTCTTTCACTTAGTGCTGCAGGCTCTGCTCACCCCAATAGTTTCTTTCCCATCCTAAAGGTTCCTGATGTGTGTGTCCAACAGAAGTGCAGTTTCTCTTTTAGAATTTTCCTTGCAGAACAATGTCACAAAATGGCCTTTCTCTTTCCTTTCCCAGTGTACTCTTCAATCAAAATATTCCTTAAATACCTTAAACTTAGAACATATCCAGCACAGACAGCTTTATTGTTATGAAAAATTCTAAAAATGTTTACATTGAAAAACCTTCTGTATTTATCTCAATTATAGAATGATTCAAGGAAGTGGAATAACAACCCCTACCTTGCTGCTGGATTTCTCAAAGTTGCCTGAACAAGAGAGTCAAGATATTTCCCAAGCAGCTGAACGAATGGAAATGTCAATTCAGGTGCTGAAACAAAAAGTTTGCCAGAAGCACAAACGTTCATTGCATTCAACTGGTAAATACAGTATATTGACATTGCCAAAACACTCTATTGATTTGTTCAATGCTGTCTTTTAGATTAAAGTTTGGTTAAGTTTACTTTAATTTAATTTTTCACTTTCTTTTGTTCTTCATAGCACCTCAAATAGGTTCACATTTTTCTTTGATGGAGTGTAGGTGGTGTTCTTATAGTTGAGGAGAACAGTATTACACTGTTGGCATCCTGTGAACTCATGGCTGTGTATTTGTATTGCCTATAAATCATCCTGCGTATTCTCAGTGTTGCAATATGAAATATCTATCTTCCCCAGCATTTTGGGTTTAGTGCTTGATCTTCTATCACACTATGGCACTGGAATTTTCAAACACACTTCCTCTCAACATATACATATCCCTCTTTTAAAAAAATGTTATTATTTCCAAAACTAATTTCATAATACATTGCTGTTACACATTTATTTCCACTTTAACTGTTTTTTCATTTTGTTTGGGTTTTTTTTTTTTTAAATAATGTTGGATGGTGAAAGAAAGAGAGATAGTCCAGAAATTTCAATGCTGTCTAAGTAAAATACTTGCTGCTAATTAGACATGAATTTCAAGATATCTGTTTGGTGTCTGGACGGCTCAAAATATCAGAAACATAGACATTTTCCCCCCACCATAATTTAATTCTGTCACTTACATGAAGTGTTCTGTCTTAGTAGTAGAAGACATTTTTCCAAGATTTAGAAGCATTAGAGTGCTGTGGACAAACATAAAGCTCCATATTTATTATTTTATTTCCTTGTAGAAATATCCGGCTTACTAAACTAATGGGACATTTGTAGAACTAAAAATATATCTCTATCTATATGAGTTTGTCTATGCATATATTTATGCACACACACACACACAGATACAATTATTTTTGTGCTGTGCAATTTCAAAAGATTCTGAATTTCTAAACTACAGAAGACGTGCACAAAGCTCTTGCTAATTTTCAGAACCGAATCTACTTTAACAGAATGAGAATAGACCCTGTACAGTCTGTGTGCCATAACAGAATAGTTTTACATGAATTAAAGAACTAAACTGACTTGAAAGAAAACGTGAGTCTCTACCTAGGCAGCCCAGATAACTGGGGAGCTGAGCTCTGAGTATAGTTTTGAACCTAAACTAACATAGAAGTACAACTCTATCCACAAATTTGGCATGAGTTACTAGTACATAATGAGACAATTATGTAGCCAGTCTAATAATCTATTCTCTCTATTCTCACTACTGCCTTGTGCAGATTCTAACTGCTCAGCAGAACATTTTTTGAGCTTATTTAATTTTTTTTTTCTTGAACCTTTGTTGCTTGTTTTTGTGGCTTAAAGCATGGATTAAAGCAGTTTACTTCAGAGTTGAATGGGCAGAACAAAGAGATACTGGGACGGGTGGCATGCATTAGCCAGTGGGCAGACAAGGGTAAAAGTTATATGTTACCTCTACCCTCATCTTTCATCATGTGATGGTTGCAGTCACTTTCAATGTCAAGGGTTCTCTCAGTTCAGGAAGGATATTCATAGAATCATAGAAATGTTTGGGTTGAAAAGAACTTTAGAGACTCCCTAGTTCCTGCCCCTTGCAATGGGTAGGGTCACCTTCGTCTACACCAGGTTGCTCCTATTTCATGCGTACATCTACCTCCAACTGATCATACATATTTCAATACCTGCAGAGGTGAGAATAGGTGCCAGCTCTCTGCAGCTTACACAATAGTGTGGCTTTGTCCCTCATCATCAAATGCTCACAGGGAGACCCATCTTGGATTTTATCAGAAATATATTTATAATATGCTGTCTACTGGTATAAAGGGACTTGATTTTATCTAGCTTCCAAATTCCAGCTAACAATTCTGATTCTCTTCCACTCAACACTGAATTCTATTGTCAGCTGCAGGGTCTTTAAATTTCTACATCTTTCCAGTCCCACAGTTTTCCTCCTTGGGATATACTTTTGTTCTTGAATGGCATTTTTAATACCTTGGTTATAAACACAGGGACCAGGCAAGCAAAGGACTACAACACAGGGAAAGAAGAAGGCAGTGAGCAGGTCAACCTCAGTTCTCAGCTATTGCTGGACCTCTTTCTTCTCATTCTCTATGCATCAGCTGATAAAACCAGCTCTTCCTCTAAGCTCCTGACAGAGCCTCTTGCAGCAATTCTCACTAAGTGCACTTTCAGAGGAAGAGAGAGAATTCTGTAGATGCAGCTCATAATAATGCCTTTTCTACTCTAGCAGCTAATTCCAATAGAGCAAATTGCTTGTCTGGGTTCTTCCTTTCAGATCATTTATCAGCTGATCTGCTCACTATGATTGCCAATATTTCTGGATGTCTGCCTTATATGTTGCCACCAAAATGTCCAAATAATTGCTTAGCTAATAAATATCGACTCATCACTGGTGCCTGCAATAACAGGTATGTATGATAAAAATTGTGTTCTTCTTTCATGTTCTTTAAACCCAAGAAGCTGT
The DNA here is from genome assembly GCF_009819885.2 of Catharus ustulatus. Taxonomy (NCBI): domain Eukaryota; kingdom Metazoa; phylum Chordata; class Aves; order Passeriformes; family Turdidae; genus Catharus; species Catharus ustulatus. Next base: position 99,685,665 of record NC_046223.1, read on the forward strand.
GTTTACTTTTTCCAAGGAAATTGGTGGAGGAGGACTGATGTTAATCTATTAACTTTGATATAAACATGTCTGTAAATGAGGTACCTGTGAAAGTTCCTGGAGGAAGGACTCATCATTTAAACTTTGGTACCCTACTTTTTGTAAACAGGCTTTCCCTCTGAAAGCTTCTAGGATTATGTTAGGAGCTTTACATTTAGGGAGAACTGATTTAGTAGATACCTTCTTCTATATAAAAAGAAATCTTAATTTTAACACAGAATTTTTTTTTAATTGGATAAAATTATATAAAGAAGGAAAACAATGTTACTTCTCAAGGAGAAATACTTTTGCATTTTCCCACAACTCTAACAGCTAGCAAACATGAATCTAAAAATTCTAGATGTAATTTTTAATTTTATATATCTGTCTGTATATGTTTAGTGGTTTTCTTTTATAACTAGTAGCTCTTCTTGTTGCCTAATCTATTTGGCAATTGTTTCCTGCAAAACCTAACATAATAAATGTGCCTGTCTTTTCAGAATGCTCCAATGCAATGAGTGTAAAACTAGAATGAGAGCCCTTTTAAGTACAAGGGGAAACAATATTTGTACTAGGCAGCCTCTGGATACGTAGACCTAAGGTCCCAAACTGAAAGGTGGCCTGTAAGTTTACAAGTGCTACTGAGATGAAAATGGGAGGCTGTTATCATTGTACAGGTTAAGGTGCTCTGCAATGTAATGAATAAAGAGCAGTGCATTCTGCAGTTTTATTATTCAGTGAGTCTGTTTTCATGAGATGAATCTGTTTTGCTACATCACAAGTCATTTGCAAGGAACATGCCTGATGGACTCTTTGCTGAAAGGACACAACCTGATAGGTATCAGTGTTATAAGTCTAACTATGTGGATATCCATAATTTCCCCAGGCATGTTCAGAGGTGCTTGGAATCTGACCTAGCAGTTAGTAAAATATTTGCACTGACAACTCCATCAGGGCTTGAATACATTGGCCAAGATTCATGCAGCTGAACACAGACACATGGCTGAAGCTCTTAATTTACAGACTTGGCTGTGTAGCCTTTTTCCCTAGAGATGCAGAGAAGCACTCTGCTGTAGGTAAGGTTAAAACCTTTTTGTCTTCAGTGACTGATAAGACTAACATATGTACAGGCATTTCAGTTTGGTTTCTAAAGCTGGGTAGGGTAAATATGATTCATTGAGTTGGTCTGTAGTCACTCTGTTCTGCTTTGTATATTTTTATGCTTGTACAGCATCAGTATTTAAACCCACCACTCAGGTGTTATTTTAGACTCTTGCAAAAAACCTCCAGAACCAAAGGCTTTGAAACCAGTAATTTAGACTTTAACTGGGTCGAAAACTTTGTGAGACCCTTGAAATATGTCTACTGACATACATCAGTTTAAAAAGGTTATTATACTGTAATGTAAATAACATATTCTGTGGTGTTAACCAGCTTCAAAGACTTCAGACATAAAATGAAACACCAGTCTGTGCTTTTCCTTACTTTACAGCTTCCACTTTCAGGTAGAAAATATATCAAGACTTATGTTGCATTTGTACTTTTGCTCACTCTGTTTGAATATGTAGCTGTACTGTTGATCAGTAAATGCTGCACTTCATGAGTGTGATTTAGAAACAAATTTTATAGTGGAATTAATTGTGTGCCCACAAGAAAAATCTATTTAAATGTAGTTTTAAGTGAACAAGGAAATGCTTTACAGATGTTCTGCTAAATCTGTTTGCACATTTGGGACAAATCAGATCAATTACAAAGAATTTTTTCCACAGCACTGAGATTGCTTCTTTTTAGTGTGCACTTGCTAAAACAAAGGTGCAGCAGAATAGTATAAACATGGCCTGCTATGGAGAATATCAACAAAATATCAGACACGTTCAGCAGTTATTATCCACTTTTACTAGTAAGAAAGATTAACAGGTTTTAGTTTCCTTTCTTCCTAAACAAGGAAAATAAAATTGCATTAATTTAAAATGAAGAATAAGGAACAGAAGGAAAATCCCATGAACTATTTTCCCCATTTTTTAATCCCAACTAGCTAGCATTGATCCGTGTACTTTTTTAGAGTCCAGTAGGAATTCTAAGGTGAAGGAACTGCAGGAACTAAAGAAATGGACTCCCACAGTGCAATTAGCTTCCCCTAATCTTAGCTTTCAGAGGCGGTTATATGTCTACAGCAAGGCTGCATCTTTGGCTGCTCCTGGTAATGAGAAAGAGAATGGAATTACAGGATGGCACCCAGGAACTTTCTGTCTTTTTGGCTTGATGGACAGGTTGTTAGATGACTAGCTTACTTTTTGTACGTGTAATGTATTGGGGCATCTGGGAGGAATTTTATCTGCAGCATTTATGTTTCATTGCTGTGTCATTAACCATTCTCTCAGGTAAGGAGGTCCAGTACCAGCAGAATTAGGAGTATGAATATTGCTCACCAAGTGGAAAAAATTAGTAATCCTGACTAAGTCCATTGACTTCCATAAGAAGGAATTGAGATGTTTCCTTTAGGTTAGCTATTTCACCTCAATGCAAGCTAAGTGTTCAGTTAGTAGCAGGTTTATTTTTCAGAAGTGTCCCATGTTCCAAGAAGTTACACACATGACAGCTCGGCACAATATAAAACATCACAAGCTCCAATTATTAAATTGCCTTGTGGTATTCATTCTGTCTACTTGAAACTAGGCAGAACATCAAAATAAGTTTCAAAAGATAAAAATCTGCATAGTGAATGGCAGCTTAAGACTCCAGGTTGCTTCTCAGGCAGTCAAAGTAAAGGAAGATTTTAAAAACTCATAGTTTCAGCTACCTTTTTAACTTGAGCAAGATTCCAATACATTAACATGTTCAATGCCATAATAAAAAGGCATGTGAGAGAAGTTTACTAGATTCCAGTGATCTGATGAAATACAAAAGCAATCAGGAGAAAAATCACTGGTTAAGCAGCTACATTAACTTTTAATTATTTTTAATTGAGTGAAATAGCACTACACTATCTGCAGTATTTTATGCAATTTCAATAAAGGCAAATCAACTGTAACTAATTTGAATGCTTTATTAAAGCATACTTCAACCTTCAAGTGTGGATTATGTGGATAATGAAGTGTATTACTGCACCATATAGCTTGACAAATTGAGTCTCTTCAGTGTTCTGGAGATCAATGAAATATTAATATAATAATTGTTTAGCATCCTGATAGACATGTAAATGTATGTTTTAACACTATGTATTTCTACCAACATTCCAGAAATATTTCTGGTTCTTTTTGGCTTACTTTAAAATTTTAGTCAACTGAGTGCTTAGCAAAAAAAATATTTCTTCTTTTTAGTGTTGATATATATTTAACAATTATGAAGTATATTGAACAGGACATGTTGAAAAACAACCAAAAACAAATCCCAAAATTTCTAATATTCATGACAGGGAGAAAATTAATGCGGTCAAACCCAAGAACTCACTGACTATACTAATATAGTAAAGAGAAATCACCAAGAATAGTTTCCTGACCCTCAAATTAAGTATGACCTGATTCTCTCCACCCTCTTACTTTTACACTTTTTTCTACACTTTTTTACCCCCTTCCCCCTTCCAGGTAGGCTGGCTGTGGGATGACAAGCTGATATGCAATGATGCCAAGATGCGCTCAGGCAGGTGAAATTCAGAGAAAAACAGGTTGTTGCGAGAAAAAGCATACACTGCAGTTAGTGACAGCAATTTAACAGCATAGTTCAATGCTTGGGCTTGAGCACAGGCCCTCCCAAAGATGGGCCCAAGAAATTGCTATAGCTTCAACCAGAGGGAGCACTGCCACTGGCTTCAGCTCCCATCTCCTCAACCCTGGCTCCTTTGGTCTTGCTAAATTATTTCTTCTCTATGACTAGTGTCCATTTTTCATTTAAACTTTCTTAACCTGTACTCTAGGGTTTCTTCATATTTTCCGAGGTTTTTATTTCCTCTCGGTTTCTCTAAACAAACATCTTTTTAAAGCTGCTAGCAAAGGCACTGACTTTATGGGGAAGGAGGACACTATCAGGAACTCGCCTTCACAGCAAGTATTTTAAAAATGTCAAAAAGTAATCAATTTAGGTTATAAACATGAGTAAATTAGTAATAATTCATAACCAATTTAAATTTTCATTATCCTTTTTGAGTAAAATTAATATTGACATACTTGAAAAAAAGTATTGTATGCCCTTTCAAAGCAATCTTTCAAAGATTGCTACATGAACACCTTATTGTAAAGGCATATTGCTCTTTGGCTGATGATTATTTCATATTATTTTATTATTATATTTTTATGGCCAGTTTTTTATTCAGAATAAAACTATAATATAAATATTTTATAAATATTATATGTATAAGTGTATATATAGAGAGAGAATATATTCAGAGGTTTTGCTGCTGCTTTTGGGACATCTTTTGTTTTGTTTTTTTGTTTCATAGGGAACATCCTAGATGGGGAGCATCCAACACAGCTTTGGCTAGATGGCTTCCAGCAGCCTATGAAGATGGCTTCAGCCAGCCTCGAGGATGGGATCCCAGCACCCAATACAATGGATTCCAGCTACCCTCGGTTAGGAAGTGTACCTCCGGATCACTGGAAACATTTACACTGGGCTGTTACCAAACCTGCCACCACAGACCTCCATGTGCATCAGTAAATGAAGTATCTGTGTAAAATAGCTCAAAAGTGTCTGTGGAGCTCAGTTAAGAAACCAGTGGCTTTGCTAAAGCATAAGTTCAGCCACATGGTGAGAGGGTTCCTGCCCCTGGCTGGGGTAAGCCCATGGAGCAGGGCAGGGGGCACTGACTGTCCTGAGGGCAGCCCAAAAAAGTGCTATAGGGGAGAGCAGGCAGGGCAGAGCCAGACAAACACCTGGCCTGGCAGGCACCAGGCAGCCAGCAGACACAGGGTGATGGTTGCTTAGTTAGAGAAGAGGTGCACAGTGCACTAATTTTGACCTTCCCATGATGAAATTGTAGAGAAGAGAGAGGTCTACAAAGATGCATGCTGCCATGGCAAGGGGCAATGGTCACAAGTTGCTCCAGAGAAAATTTTGTCTTGGAACAAGAAATTAATATTTGTTGTGAGCACAATTAAATGCTGGAATAGGTTTTAGTTGGAATATGGATTCCAGCCGAGAGAACTTCTGGCATATCCCTCATGAGAAATACCCAAGATTTGACTTGATGGGGCTCTCAGTATCCTAATCCCTGCTTTCAATTGAAAGTTGCACATTGTGGTCTCCAGAGTTTCCTTCCAACCTCAACGTTCCAGCGATTTTATGATTCTTTAATAATGGCACCTTTATTCAGGGAAGGAGGAGGGGGAAACGAAGGTTGATGTTAACTAAACAGATATAAAGCACATGGACGTGCTAGCATGTGTGTAGGTGTGCGCCTGTATGCCATTCCTCACAGGCCAGCAAGCCTTAACTGAACAAGTATTGCTGTCAAATCATAACTTCATTTCTTAGCTAGTCCAACTTACTGATCTTAGAAAGTATTGCAATATTTATGGATTTTAGCACCTCATATGCTTAAAAAATAGCAGACCTGCCAAAGAAGGAAGTTTGGAAAAAGAACATTTGTACAGAGGACTGGATGAAAAATTCCCCAGTGCAGTGTACAATGATTTGGGCTGGATTTACAACTTGTGATTTGTCATCACTGCTTCGAAATCTGACTTTTAATGGACTCAAAGTCTTGTTATTTTAACCATTGTATGTTTAATAAGGATAAGCAAGAGAATTTAGTGTTAATGTCACCTGCAACTCATGTTATTCATTAAATAACATTGTCTCGAAGTTGCACAATTTAGCACTCAGAGAGGAAAACCTGACATTTACACAGGCAAATTTCCAGTAGACAGTACAGAGTGTATTTTCTAGATTCATTAGGGTACATGCTTGTAAAGTAAAACACTTTAAAAAAAGATTACATAACTGTACCGAATCTGATCATCATCGTCAGACCATCAGCAAGGTTCTCTACTTTTTTTTAGAGTAAGATAGGATAAAACTAATGTCATAAATGTTTCTTTTCTCATTTACATAATTTTTCTTTTTTTTTACCTTTTTAGGTATCTATAATTTTAAAAGTAACATGAAAATATTATGAAAGTGATAGATAAGGGTGAGGATTACTATAAAGCAAAACAGTGCTAAGAAAATTTTATTAACTTCAAGAAAAAGTTTGTGCTTTGTGGCCACCAAAGCTATTAAAATACTGATGTAAGGATTTGAATTCCTGATGAGCTATAGGTAGCTTGCTCTCGACTATTTCAGTATAAATTCTGATGTTCCTAACAAGTCCCATGTTGCCTGTTGTCCTTACCAATTCTATTTAACTGAACCTGTCTTATACATTCATTATATCACCCTTATATTTATTACAGGCTCCGTGAGTCTATTTTATGTGCTGCCCTTTCAGTTGCTTGACTTCCAAGGCAGTTGTTATTTGCCAGGGAATATTTTGCAGCATGAGGGAGGAATCTGTGAATAATGATACCCTTAACATCTCCACAAACTGAGTGCTGATTTTGCCCTGATGGTTTTGCTTGGTTATTAATATAGGCTGGATATGTAGCATAGATATCCGCATGTGCTCCTCCTCAGAGCATCTGTATCTCTGTGCATCTTGCACAGAATTGCATCAGGAATACTTTTTGGCTTCTCCCTGCCTGGGAAAAGGAAACTGAACTTTCATCTACCATGTATTTGCAATCTACCTCATGTCCTGGGCTGCATAAGCGCCTTCATTTATGTATGGAACAGCTCAGACCATCTGAGTATCAACAGTGATTTGAGATTTCCCAACAAATCCTTTTGTTTAAGGAGAAGAAAACAGAATAAATAGACAGTCTAAAATAAATATGTGGTTTCCAAAATTCTCTGGAAAGGAACAGATCAAAGATACTCTGCTTACTGGCAAACAGAAAAACTAATCTGAAATGTCTTTGAAACTGCTTGTGGCATCTTGGTCTCAGTTTCTGAACAGAAATAAGAGGCTGGTAGAGGTTGGATTTTATACTGTTGCTGAATGTTTTACTTGGTTTGAGTTTAGGTAAACCATTAGAAGCACTCTACAGCATAAAGTTGGGGAGGGAGAAGATAGCTTTTATCACTGTTCCCTCTACTTTTTAGTGTTTTATCATTCTGTGAGAAGCAAAAGCTGTTTGGCACTCAAGGTAAATTATTTCTCTTCTCAGGTTCGTGAAGTGACAAGAAAAATTATTCATGCACCTAATGAGGCTGTTACTGAAGACAACCTATATTCTGATATCATTATGGTATGGGGACAATACATAGACCATGACATTTCATTCACACCCCAGAGCACAAGTAGAACCACCTTCCTAAGTGGAATGGAGTGCCAGATGACTTGTGAAAAACAAAATCCATGTTTTCCAATAAAGGTAAGATTCTAACTTAAATTCTTCAAGAGAAATTCCAGGCTTTAAACAGGTGAGTAAAGACAAGAAACATTAGACCAGATCTTGACAGAAGAATAGAAACCAGTACAACTATTATATGAAACAGGTAGACGTTTTTGGGTTTGGTTTTTTTTTTTTGGTAGAGGTAATAAACTATAGTTAATGTACTTAATGAAAACATCAACTTTTTTAACCTAAGGTTTATGTTGCAGAGAAACCTTACTGGTCCCTCCTAAGTTCCATTGGGGAAAATAGCAAAGTAGTCATTTACATTTTCAGCCACATAAAGTAAAAGGATCTTAACATTACTCCTTGAAAGCAATGATACTTCTTCCAGTTAATGCAAACTTTCAAAGAGAGCTGTCTTTTCTATCTTTTCAATGTTTGTATAAAAATGATCTCCAGGGAGCTGCTGAAACTTACATACATCACATCTTTGCTTTGACCAGAGTTCAAAGCTTGTTAGAGGGCAGGAAGAAACCTAAATAGGTATAAATATAGGATAGTGTATTTTTGATCACTTAATTTAGAAGCATAGTCCTTCTGTCACTCAAAAAAATTGAGTAGCAAAGTAAAACCATGCTTTTGTTTCTCAAAGCACAGCCTGTCCAACTCAGGCTACAGGAAAACCCCATGCACATCACAGTCCTTGGTGATGTTCAAGTCAGAGCAACCTAGATTTCTTTACTTAGTGTTGGAGCATGATTATTGACAAGCTTCTCTATGTACTGCGATGTAGGGTTTCTAAAAGAACAGAAAACTTTTTTTTCCCCCAGGAAACTGTGGTTGATAAACATTCCACAGTCTCCTTTTGCTTTAAGTGCCTCATTCCTTTTTCATTAAATATAGAGGAAAATACTTGGCTAACTGTAAAGAGAACCAAATCAGGTTGTGTTAAAAGGTGGCTTGTCTTCCATATGGTGAGAGAATTTAAAATACAGGGAAGGTTAAGTGGAATTAATGAATGCCTACAATTTCACCACAGCCAGGTAAATCTAGTCCCTCTCACCCTGGAGATAGGGATTTTTGAAAGTTTGCAAACATATTTTGAGAGCATTCAGATAGACCACAGGCTTCTTAAAGAACCACATTTTTTCCGACAGTGAGTAACTGAGAGCACTGAGTAACCTCAATCAGCCACAACAGCCCTAAATACTGAGAGTGTGCCATAGTTCTGGCAAAAATCTCTAGTTTGCTGTGTTTCAAAATTTCAATCTGGGGCAAGAAATTGTTTTGATTTTTTTTCTGCTTATGCATATATGTAATAGTCTTAAAAATATTCCCATTCCCAAAGTCTTACCAAGAGAGGCTAGGGTGGACATCCACTCCCTGACCAGCAGTGCTTTGTATGATGTGAAGACAGATCAATTTAAGCATATACCACAATATGATGACTCCTAGTTTTAAAAGCTTTTTTGCTATAGCTATATAACCATAAAAGTCTTCAAAAGTCATTTCTGTTTACGATATATTCTTTGAAATAATGTGACCAGTGTTGATTTTTTTATTACTACATGGATTTTTTGATTGAGAGGAGACTTACGCTATTTCCAATAACTTGAATGAAATGTGGATCATGGGGACCATAGTGGTCTAATCACTGATCCTTGACTAACTCAAGACTCAAAATCCCATCTAATTTAAAAAAGAGACAATGGAAGGGATCTTTGAAAAATACTCCAAGGCTAACATTATTCTCATAGTAGAGGCATTAAGCACAGAGGGATAAAAGGTGCACAGATTGTCATGGCTCTAAACAAGGCAGGGACTGGATTTCTGTCTTGAAGCTGTGATGAGATTCAGAGATTTTGTTTCAAGGATGCTGTTGAAGCAGAGTTATATGAACATTGAGTATTTAACATGTAGCTAAATCTAGCACTGGATGCTGCTCCTACTCAGCAGTGTAGCCCAGCAGAAGGATGGCTCAAGGCTTCCCTCAATGTAGCCACAACTGGTCATGGCAGGGGACATGAAAAGAAATTCAGTCACAACCCTGTAAGTATTAGATAAGTTTCCCAACTTGTGGGCCCTTTACCTGGTTACAGTCCCATGAATTTTTCAGCTCCATTTTGTTATTAACCTGTTATTCACAGTTTTGATGAACACATACAAAGGTGGTTGTTCTTTTGCTTTTATCATAAACATTCATTCAGTATTTTGTGACTGTTTTTTCTCAAAGACAGAGTAGATTCTGTACTTAAAAAAATCAAAAAACAACAACAAAAAAACCTAAAACATTTTAAAAAGAAAGGGCTGTTGCAATAAATAGTGTGATCAGAAGAATTGATTTTTGAACAACAAAACAAAATGCTACTACTCTCTAGAACTAATCTTCTTTCAGAATTATTAGCTAAATAAATCTCCACATATTAAATAGTCGGAAAACTGCCACATTTAGTTTTACACACTCATTTTGTAAATTAAAAAACTGTGACTGGTTTCCAAAGGCAGTGAAATCAATAGCATATTATTCAACAATGTAGACATAGAGGCTGCAGTTTGTACTCTTGCTCTTCCTACAAAAGTCTCACCCAAGGGAGAATTCACCCACAGAAAAAGACAACTGTGCCGGCAGCTGCACATCTTCTCTGGGGGGTTCAGCAGGGAGAGGAGATTCCTGACTGCACAGGTTAGGGAATCTGCCTAGAAAATATTCTGAGTAAGTGCAGTTAAATGAAGGATCGAAAGCTGCAATAGTGCATTAACATTAATAAAAAATGTAGGTAAATTATTCATAGACTACCAGGAAACATTGTGATATTCTGTTCTGGACTTTTTAGAATAAATGCTATAGAATTTCTCTCAGCAATTCTCACATAGAACCTGTAATTTCTGGTAGAGCCTGAACATTCTTTTTTTCTGTATGTTTACAGGGTCCTCTAATGGAGAAAAAAACCCAAAACAACTAGCTTTAGTTTACATTTCTTTTGTAACAAAAGCCTGATATGCAGAACAGGGTTGTGGAGATAACTTGTCATTCCTCAGATTATTATTTCAGGTTAGGGTTGAGACATAAAGAAGCATTAGAAAGACTTTCATAAGAGAGCTACTGACTTAATGACACTGCTGGCAATAAGTTAGACATGACACATACAGTTAGCATGATGCAATCCAGATAAGCTTTCAGTGACCTGAGATACAAAAAGTTGGAAAAGAAACAGTCACAGAAAAGTGAGGTGATTTGAAAAAGGTGACACATAACATGACAGGTTACTATTTCAGCTACAAATAGATCAGTCGTCTCCACCCAAAACCAGCAGAGTCCCCGCCTTCTCCTTCTGTTTCAGAAGCAGCAGCTCCCTGCCAGATGGGATCATGGACTCTTCTCCAAGCTGCATGTCCACAAATGAGCATTAATATTTTCCTTTTTTTCAAACTTTCACAGACTAGAAGCTAGGTTTTCTTTTAAATCCACAGCAAAAATCCCTTTACAAGGTTATTTCCCACTGGATAAATTCACAATAAGAAAGATTTTTTCTTTAACTGAAATAACAGAGGTTGTGGTACACTTAAACAATTATTACTTTAAATTTTCCTACACATAGAAGAATTTCACCATAACCATGTTTGATCATGCATACATAATAACCATTTAAATCAACATGGAGCTATACAGGAAAACTATTGTGGCTAATCTGGTTTTTGTTGCAATTTTTTTTCCCCTCTAGAACTATGTGACACAAACAAAAAAAAATATTATTTTTAGTCATTAGTTTTGAAAAAAAAAATGTTACTCAGTACCCATTTCAGCAGAAAAAGGGTCTTTTTATTTTCACTCCAATTATTTTTAATGTCTTTAAATAATAATGTAACACATCTCTAATTTACACATTCAGCTGCTGGCTGCAAGCTATTTATCCTATGAAAAGGGAAAGGACAGCATTATGCAGTTTTGCCAGTCCCTTGATGTCCATTACTGCTGTTTTTTCTCCCCTGGGGATCAGAAAAGAATGAATTGAAATTGCAGAGACAGTTAACTAAATATTATTCAGTATGAACTTCATTCAGTGTTATGTTTTGCTGTGAGCCTTCCTGTTTAACAGCATAAAGGCATCTCCTACATTATTTTCTCATTCAGATACCTGAATTCTTCCTGAATATCTCCTGGTAACTAGAGGCAGAAGACATTCAAACACATACAGGGCTATGGCTGTCAACTTCAGATATTTGTAGTATGAGATGAATTGCCTGCTTACATTACCAGCTGAAGGGAAAAAGAAACCACACTAATAGCAAAAGACTTAATAACAAATGCTAAATAGAAAACACAAGACAGAAGATTATTGATTTCAAAAATCAGTGAAAGAAAATCACTTATTTTCTTCAAACGTAACCTACTCTGATTTGCTAAACCCTAGGCAAAGAAGAACTAATGGTAGAATTTCTTTCCCCAGAAAAATTAAACCATTTCTTAATGTAAATTATTTGTTTGGTATCAATCCCTACTGACATGAGCTCTCAGTAATAAGAAAATTTTACTTGGTATAATAAATGAGGTAACCTTATTATATAAAATTAATTAATTTCATTCCAAAGTTGCTTTGTAACTGTTTACCCCAATTTAATGACAGTTCTATTGTTGTAACCTTGTACCCAAGATATATTAAGAATGGTGTGTCCCTTGACTCCTGTGACCCCTGTAATATCTATGGACTGTCCCTATATACTCTGTGCTGCCCTATTGGCAGGAAGCCAAATTTCCCCTCCCCTTTTCCGGACCCTAGAAAAGACCCCAGACTTTGGGAAACTTCCTCTTTGCCCCCTGGAAACCATGAAGAAATAAACCGAGGAGAACCCTGGTTTTATGCATGCAGGTAAACCTGCTGTTTCAAATGCTCTTTGGTAGAACAAAATTTGATCAGATGTTCACCTCTTCACTCTGATACATTTTATGACGGATTTTGATGGTAAAGCCAGACTGATTTAGATGTAGATGTACTACATCAATAGCTTTTGATAGAGTAAAAGGTTCAGAGTTTATTTGTTTCTGCTTAAAAGATTCATCTTTTTCCTTAAATCTAAAGAAAAACAATCTACACAGATTTAGAATATTTCACTCCAATAGATGAGGTCTGAACAATGAAAAATTGAGAGAGTGAAGGTAAATATTTAGACAAGACTCTATTCAACATCTACAACTTTTCTCACCTCAGAAAATACCCTTATTTTGTATGCAGGTAACCAGCAATGACACATTATCAGCAGGGATGGATTGCCTGCCCTTCTACCGCTCATCTCCTGCATGCGGCACTGGTGATCATGCTATTCTCTTTGGAAATGTATCAGTGCTAAATACAAGACAACAGATCAATGGCTTAACTTCTTTCCTTGATGCCTCTACAGTCTATGGCAGCACCCCTGCTGTTGAAAACAAACTGAGGAATTTGACAAGCAAAGAAGGCCTTCTCAGAGTGAACTTAAAGTATTACGATAACGATCGGGAATACCTGCCTTTTACAGACCAGATCCCATCCCCTTGTGCACAAGACCCAGGTGCAAGTGGAGGTGAGAGGGTGGAATGTTTTCTGGCAGGGGACAGCCGCTCCAGCGAGGTCACATCCCTGGCTGCCATGCACACGCTGTGGCTGAGGGAGCACAACCGTCTGGCCCGAGCCCTGGGACGCATCAACGCCCATTGGAGCGCCGAGACCCTCTACCAAGAGGCGCGCAAAATCGTCGGCGCCCTGCATCAGGTTGGCTGCTTGTATGCTTATCTACACATGGCAGTGAATATCTCAGAGCAGGACTCACAGAGCTTCAAATATGCTTCCATGAGGGGCTTTTGAGATCACGTTAGCTTTTCTTTCCTACCGATTTCCGTGCTTCAAATACGGCATGTTTAAAGTTCACTTTGCTTTCCACTTTCCTAAATGCAATGTCCTGGTGCTTAGCTTGTCTAAGCACTTCAGTGCTCTGATTTTCATGGTAGTTTCTACTCAGATACATATTTATGCAGGCTTTTCCAATGTCTGTTTTGTCTATAAAAGAGGCCTTTTCAGATGCTTTTGAGGGTTTTTTGGTAAAGAAAATTATTTAAAAGTAATGTCTCCATCAGGTTCAAAATATTTATTTTCTCACACGTATTACATAAATAATAAATCCCTTGTGTAAAAATGCCTGTGAAGTTCTCAGTGAAGTAGTTATGCACAAACTTCAGGGGCTACTGTTGACAGGAGGTAGTAGGAGAAGTAAGTGTGAGAAAATACAGAAGAGTTCATAAGGGTGTTTATATTAGACATGTTTTCTGACTCTTACAATTTTTTTTTCAGTACCAAAGGAGACTTTTTTGAAGATAAACTGGGGAAGGATGCAATAAAACTTAACTTTTCTGATAAAACACTTTTCCTTTCTTCTGCCACAATTTTCAGACAGTGGAATAGAATACGAATTTTGTTTCCTTTAAGAAACCAATTGTCTAATGCATTGTTACTTGTACTCAAAGCCATACAGCTTCAGAGAAGTAACATACTTCACTTAATTGCATTTGAAATGTTTGGCTTTTTGTTTGCTTTAACCGCGACAGTTTCTCTGCCATAAATATGCCATTTTCATTAAAAGAATGGCATTGACAAGTCAGAATAGTAGTTAATACTTGTTATAGGAAAAGCGCAAGTCCAAAAGCAGGCCGCTTTGCATTCTTACACTCCTGATTTCCATCCACAAACATTGCGGGTTGAAAGAAAATGCTTCATGCAAGGCAATGCACTGCATGGATCAGCACTGCTCATTATCTCTGCCGGTGTCACAGACTAATGGAATTTGCCTATGTCTCATTAGAAATGTGTGTTTAGTTACAGCTAGCTGATTTAGAGACATTAATTCAGGACAGATAATTGGAGTATCTCCATTAGTGTGGTATGTTAACTGGCACACTAATGACAGCTCTGGTTGAATTTACCTTGAGATTTCCACTAGCAAGTTTTGTTTCAGTTGCTAGACATTTCTACAATTCTCTTTTTTTGGAAGGAATACTGTCAAGCATAAGTCCTGCCAGTGGGTGCGTAATGATAGAGAATTGAACAAAAAGTCTTTTCTTCTTTCTAGAATAAAGAAGATAAAAAATTTCTATCTTTAGACCATACTTTTCTTCCTGGATGTTTTTTTGGCACCATAAATATCTCTAGTGACGAATGTTTGATAACAGAAATTTGACAAAGTTACCAAACATAACAACTGTGTTGATATCCTGCACAAAACAGGTCTTTTTGGCTGCATTATACAGTTTCAGTGATAAGGAGTAGTAACTGTCCTTTCTATTTCATGTGAATGACACCTGATTAACTTTATAAAGAATTAACACTGCAGTATACAGTGGCAAAGATTCATATTCTGATTTACCTCTTGTTTTGTGCAAAAAGACATTTTTTCATTGTCATTTAATAACTGAGGAAAAAGTACTCAATTATGCAACTACTAGTCTTAACATTTCTATCTCCTACATAACTAGTTTGCTCACACCTATGCTCTTCTTTCTGGAGACAGTGTCTCCTGATGTGCCATTTGGATTATGAAAGATGGATGATTTGGCACTAGTCAGATGGAGCAAGACTTTTGCAGGTCAATCTGAATCCAATTCTCTTTGATTTATTACTGTACCAGAGAACCAACTCTGAATTAATGCAGTTGCTCCCATTTAACCCCAATTACAGGTGACAACTGCCGTTAGTTTTCAGTGCACACATAGGTATTTATTTCACTTCCTTCTACATCTGCTTGTGTTCTCTGAGCATCTTGCATGGTCCAAGGCATGGATTGAAAATGTGTGACTTCTGAGACTTACATACATTAACTACATGGATGAAACTTGTTTTTGAAATTAGGTATTAGATAGTTCCTCTCAGAATTATGAAATTATAAAGAATAAATAGATAAATAAAACATTATGAAATATTATGTCTTGAATAATGTCAGAACTAATGTTTATAAAGTGTATAGACTATTAACATAATTATAATAATGTGTTCATTTTTTAGTTAAAAATTGAACTCTCATAAAAGCTTGTACCCAAAAGTTTAGGACTTCACCGTCATCTTCATGACCTGTAAATCCTTTAGTATTTTCAGTGCAAACTGCAAACTAACCATGCATAGCACTTTAATGAATTAAACATCATTGCTAATAGTTCTCTATTATTTCTGCAATCTTTCCCAAGTGCAGAAGCTTCATTTAATTGGCACTACATTATCTCAGTGAGATACCATTCCTCTGCAGTTACAGCTGACCAATGACAAGATGCACTTTTGGCCTTATTGAGCCTAATGATAGTTCACATATTTCTATATTCTCTCTTCCAACCTTTTTTTCTGTTTGTTTTCCTGCTCCAACCATTGTGCCACATTCACACCTACTTTGGGATATACTTGTAGAGGTTTTTGCAGGGAAAGTCTCCTAAACCCTATGAAAAGTGATAAGAATTTCTGGATCTTTTGCATTAAATTGATAATAGTGTTTAACATGAAACAAATTTTTCAAAAATAAAGTGAAATTATGTAGCCTATTTCCAAACATATAACATGTGGCTGACTTCTGCTGAAGGTGGCTCAACCTGGAGAAAAATGCAGTCAGGATACTCAGTGAGTTCATAAGGTTTGGAAACTCCTGTTGTAATTCTGCCTTCTGAATGAGAGGAGTATTGCCTTTAACAGTAACATCCTATCTGACTTGTAGGTACTCTAGTGTTTACAGGTCACGATTCAGTTACTCTTTCTGTAAACAGTGCACATGGGATTCATGATATGATGCAAAATCTATACAAAGCCTTTTCTGACACTCAGTTGCTGTTTCTGTCTGGATACTTACCAAATGATTGGTTGAATTGCTAAGAAATTAGTGTTTTATTTTCTCTGATATGATTAAATGAATAGTATTTAAATGATCTTAATTTCTCAGTTAATATATGGTTATATAGATTTAAAAAGCTAATATAAAAACACTGAGCATATGAGCCTCTGTTTAAAACACAATGCTTATTTGTCAAAATTTTCCACTAAATTATACTATTGGAACAATGACTGCCATGAGATAGTAGAAATATTGATATTAATGATTAAAATTGTTTTCTTCACGAGGCTTCTGTAGAGTTTAGATGTGATGCTATGAGGCCATGAATGTAGCCTAAGTGCTTGGTTTAGCACTAATCTCATAAATGTCACAAAGAGTTGAGATCACTCAGTACCTTGCAGGTTCAGACTCAGGATATCCAATACATTCCTTATGCTGCTGCAAACACCCAAAAGTTAACATTTGTTAACAAATAGACTCAAAGTAAGCCAGAAATGAAGGAGCCATTCATTATATCAGTTTGTGATTTCTTTCCTGTATAGTCGTTTTCTGTCTGATTTTATTGACATATTTTGCAACAAGCACACTCCTTTATTTTCACAGGAGAATCTCATTTATTGAGGGAATACTCTACTAAAAGAAAGTACTGTGCTTAGTTATGAAAGTAAATAAAACTTTTATACCATTTTCTGAGAGAAGGGACTGCATGCAAAAGAATTTTTACAAAAATAATTTTGATGCTTTTCAGCTGTTAACATCTTAAAAATTTATGTATGTGTCAGTGTGAGAACCTATAGTGAGCCTCTCCTTGACTTCACACGGACAAATTCGGCCACATCCAGAGACTACACAAATGCTAGATGCTATTTCAGATGTGGCTCTTGGGCAGATTCCAGTAGCAGTATGGTATTCTTCTGTATTAGTAACAACTTAGCTTGTATTGTCTAATACTCACCTCTACTTGATGGAGCCTCATTTAGCCTCCGAAAGTTTCCATCAAAAAAAATGCCTCTTCTGGTGCAGGGTCGGCAGGCATAAGAACCCTCTTTACCCTTAGCCTTTTAATTTTCATGTCTTGAAATGGCAACCCCTCTTTCCCTAGCAAGGAAATTAGAAATGAAGATGTTGCCTCTGGAGCAAATGGAAAATCTGAGTTGCCCTTTCCTTCAGGGAGTCTGGCTTTCCTGAGCAGCTTAGCTTGGGATTTCATTTAAAACGAACCAAAAAATTAGTCATACCAGGATTTTTGTATCCATGACTAACCTACTCCTCCATAAGGTCTTTGATTGTAAAAACTATACATCTAAAATTAGAACTGCTACCTTGCAAAACCTTTGTGAATAAAGCAAAAGATTAGCTTTTCAAATGACAGTGTCAGTATTAATTTCTTGCAATAATTTTATTTGCTTCACATGCTGCAGTATAGGAGCTGTAAAAGGGATTCTAACATATTGTCTTTTATAAATTTTGTTCACTGCACAAACTAACCTAAAAACCTAAACCTCTACTTTACCAGAAAAGAGATCAAATTGTACAAAGGTTTGCTTGTCTGTGTTTTGTGCCTAAAATAAAGACACAAGTTTTTTATAAGGTCACTTTATTCCAGCTAGTTTTTCAATATGCACTATATCAAGTTCAAAGTGCATTTGTCTGTATATTTATTGCATATTATATTGAATCTATGAGGTATTTTATTGAGTTCATTGTGCTTTATACTAATCACATATTGCTTTATTGAGTTCAACATAATCTCTAGCCTATAATGCTTTTTCATTTTATTTGGTACATTAGAACACTTTCCCCTCTATTCCTTTTGTCATGATTACTCCTATGCTTTTCCATGCCACTCTAAGACTATTGAATTACAAAAGCATTTGACAGAAGGTGTTTATCAGTCTTCACTTTTGAAGTGTATTTTTTAGAAGTCTATAAATTGGCCTAAGTTTAGTATAAAATGTCTACAAGGGGATTTTGGGAACCAGTATTTTAAAGCCTCATTATTTCAAATAATAAAAAAAAGAGAATTTGTGTCACATAGGTCTGAAAATAGCATCTGTTCACATCAGAAAGTGTTCTTGAAAGACATTATAGTCCTTCTTGCTTATATTGCCATTTTTAAGGCCATTATAATTTACGTTTTTAATCTCAGCACACCTCCTGTGAGCTGGATTACACCCGTGGTTTGTAAATGAGCAGTGCTGGTAATCTCTCCTCAGGAGGCTTTGGTCTAGCATCTATGGTGAGACCTCAGAGCCTGAGTGTTGTACTGTTCTGGGCTGTACCCCTCTCTGGTCATTTATCCCTTTGCTTCAAAAATAAGACTGATATTGTTTTCCAGGTAATACTGCTCTTACTTATGCCAAATGCTTGGGCATAGATGACTGAAGAAAAAAGCATTTAGCACCTGGGATTCATTACTATTTATCTATAGAAAAGCTGAAATATGTTTATTTTTCTTTTCTTTCAGATTATTACTTTAAGAGATTACATTCCCAAAATCATTGGTCCAGATGCTTTTAATCTGTACATTGGCCTTTATACAGGTTATGATCCCACAATGAATCCTACGGTTTCTAATGTATTTTCAACAGCTGCTTTCCGTTTTGGTCATGCAACAATCCAACCAATAGTAAGGCGATTGAATGCACAGTATTTAGATGATCCTGAACTACCAAATCTTCATTTACATGAAGTTTTCTTTAGTCCTTGGAGGCTTATTAAAGAAGGTATGGCCTTATTTGCACTGCTTCTGTTGTTTTTTGGTCTTTTTCACCCCACAATATTGTAACCTTTTTCAAAGTTACAGTAATTTCATGACTATAAGGCACACCCTTTTGACTAAAATTTTGGTCCAAACCCGGAAATGCACCTTATACTCTGGAGCATCTTATGTATGGACAAAGTTCAAAATTTGCCTACCCAGAAGTGCAAGCTGCAAGCTGCTACAAAGAAACAAACCCCAAACACTGACAAAGTGTCTTGGGTTACAATACAGGATGTGATCAAAGTATCTATTCTATCACCATCTGTTGTGACCAGGTGGGGCAGTGATCTTTATCTCTTTGGGAGATACTCTGCTAATGGGCCATCAATTGAAACCAGTAGGGCAGGGTGTCAGGTTGTACTCTGACTTTGTCAGGGTTTGGAGTTTGTTTCTTTGTAGTACTGTATTTCTATTTTAATTTCCCTAGAAAAGAACTGTTATTCCTAATTCCCATATCTTTGCCTGAAAGCCCCTGGATTTCAAAATTCTAATAATTTGGAGGGAGGGAGTTTACATTCTCCATTTCAAAGAGAAGTTCCTGCCTTTCTCAGCAGACACCTGTCCTCCCAACTAGGACACAAAGTCAAAGCACAACCTGACAACCCATCAGAGTGACACCCGTCTGTCAGGGTGTTGGTAGCAGTCCCATTAAATGGTGGCTACAGTCTTCCTGCAGTGACAGATGTGGTTCAGTTGAAGCAGTGGTCTTGTAGAAGGGTGCAGCCTCCCTCCAAATTTCCAGCGATGATATGGAAAAAAAGTCCGGTTTTTCTCTGGAGTCCAGGGAAAAGATGGCAACTTGGTGTCCCAGAATTTCAGTTTTTATCTAGTCTAGGTAGGAAATGTTGGGCTCTCCCCGCTGGTTGGAGTAACTCTCAATGGGATAAAGTAATTTTATCAGTCACACAGTGGGACTCAGTGGGCCATTAGCAGAAAATAACCCCCTGGAGGAAGGATGGGGGGTGCAAAGATAAAGAACGATGTCCTACCTGGTTTCAATGGATGGCCCATTAGCAGAATATCTCCCACGGAGATAAGGATCACTGCCCCACCTGGTCACAACAGGTGGTGATAGAATAGATACTTTGATCACATCCTGTATTGTAACCCAAGACAGCACGGATGGCGTGATTGTTACTAATTCATTACTTTGTTGCCCACGGGATCTCACTGCAAAAAAAAAGTGCGCCTTATAGTCCATTGCTCCTTATATGTGGACAAAGTTCGGAAATTTGCCAACTCACGGAGGTGCGTCTTATAATCTGGTGCACCTTATAGTCCTGAAATTACTGTACATATCCTGAATTAGGAATGGGAGTATTTAAAATTCTTGGTTGGATTCCAGCGCACTAAAAAGAACTTGAATGATTTTTCTCAATTAAGTGGTTGACTGAATCAGACAAACATTACTCTCCAGATTAAATAAATTAGGTAGATTGGCAATAGAAGGGATGAGTAATGGTGAAGATGTTTCTGGGATTTTTTTGGTGTATGAATTTATAAACAGGTTGCAAGTTCTTTTACACCTGAAAAAAGATAGTGTTTTCTTGTACTACTATTACTTCTACTTTAAAGGGGATTTTTGCATGTGTTTGTATGTAAAAGCCTGTGTGGAACAGTTTTTAAAAACATAGAAACATAAATGTATTCACATTTGTTACGAAAGTTATAACAGTTTATATGTATGCTATAAATCCTACATTTTTATCTTTAAAGGCGGCTTGGATCCTTTAATAAGAGGTCTTCTAGCACATCCAGCAAAACTGCAGGTACAAGATCAACTGCTGAATGAGGAGTTAACAGAAAAACTCTTCGTGTTGTCCAATAATGGTTCACTTGATTTATCGTCATTGAATTTACAACGTGGCCGTGATCATGGACTCCCAGGTCTATTGATTTTTCTTGATTTTTTGTTCCAACTGGTATCTGAAGTATAACTGCTTATATTTAGGATGAAATCACAAGCTTTTAAATAATAGTTTTAGTAATCAAAAAAGTCACCTAATTCTCTTTTAAAATGTACATGGCTAATATTCTTAACTTTAATGGAAAGTATTTGACAGCTTTTGAGATTAAAACAATCTGCTAAATCTGGAATCTAGAAGAACAGTACTAGTGAGTGGATCCAGGTGTGCTCAGTGTAGGTACCTGAGGCCTGTTTTTGCTGGAACCAGCACTGAGAAGTGGTAGTTTCTGCCTGAAGCAGCCACTTCCCAACAGCAGGCTGTCCCCAGCCTGTGGGATAGGTCAGTTTAAGCACAGCTGCACTGGCTCCACCAGCCACAGAAAGTGCTGGCCGATGTCTCCAGGAGTGGCACAGATGGCTTAGTTAGGTCCACTCCACATTTTAAGAAATATTACATGTTTGTCACGGGTTTTTCACACCAGATTTTTTACTCCAGTCAGCCCAGGGTAAGACTAATTAATAGTCAAGTAGCTAATAGTCCATTAGGCCATGGATATACCTGCTTAGAGGAAGACTGCTGGAGCTTAGTTCAGATCCTGCCATAATTTCTCTGATCAATTTAACCAATTATAGTATACCTTTTTTATACATAACTGCCTATTACTATGATTAAGCTTGTAAAAATCCAGTGCCTATAAATGTATTGATTTCGTATATCATGCCTAACAGACAAATCTGATCTTCTTTTAAACATCATATTTGCAGGTTATAATGAATGGCGAGAATTCTGTGGTTTAGCAAAACTGGAAACTCACGCTGACCTGAATACAGTAATAACCAATCACAATGTCACTGAAAAAATCATGGAATTGTACCATAATCCTGACAATATTGATATTTGGCTTGGTGGTCTCATGGAAGACTTTTTACCAGGTGCTAGAACCGGTCCCCTGTTTGCGTGTATAATTGGAAAGCAAATGAAAGCACTAAGGGATGGTGACAGGTGAGTTTATTATGCAGTCAAATCATGTCTAGAAACTTGGTAGCAATGGAGATTTTACAGCCACTTAAACATGTTCAGACAAATCATTCTCTGCCCCTTGCATTTTAGTCTTAGCTCCTTCAGTTTTGTTGGGTGAGCTTTTGACTGTTCTTCATTGGTTTGTACACCAGTCTCAATTCCCAATGACACAGAGTTTGTTTCTATGGTATTGAGATGTCCAGCTGTTCCTGCTGAAAATGCATGGTGCCAACAGAAGTTAACTGTGGCAGGAGCCAGTACCTTCTACATGGATGGATGTAGTACTGTGCAGGCTGTATTCTCTCTGAGGGCTGCACTTGGCTCAGGAGCTAGAAGAGCCTCAATATTTTTCTTTGCCAACTGCAGCAAAGTCAGAAGGGATAGGAAAATGCTGTGATTAAGGCTTCATAGACGGGATAATAAAAACATCACATAATTGGTCTTATGTGAATTGGGACTGCAGAGTGTTCCTGGACTTGTCTCATTAGAAAAAGCATAGGATGTCACTTCAACCAACCCTGCACAAGTGCTTACCATGATCTTGTGCCAGTGCAATCCTTTAGAGGAGAAAAGGAGGAATGCAGCTTCAGGTCACAATGGGGTACAAGAAGCTGTTTATATCTTGCTTTTGCTCATGAAACAATTTCAAAACCAACCTTTTTTTATTTCTGTCAGGTACTTGTGGCAGTAATTTTGGATCTCATGAGATTACTAATTTAAAACTGCTCACACCATGCTAGCAGGGGTGTTTTAAGTACATCTAGTCTTTACAATGACCTTTAAGCTCCTCTTATAAGTCACTGTTATGGAAAGAAACCATTATGGAAATAATCATCCAAGGCAGAATTTAAATTTGAACTTTTAAAAATGGTAATTAATTAACTCATGAGAAAAAGCAATGCTAATCATAAAGGTGATTTTTTTATTCGCAGAAACTGTATAGATGTCAAATATTCTACTCAGCTGTGTTAGAAACATGGTTGAAAGTCACCTGAATCGTTTTCTGATCCATCAGCCTTCTTCTGCCTCTTCCTCCTCTGAATATTTTTGCAATCTCAGGATTTGAAATATTTAGGCAAAAATTCTGAAGTTTTGCATTCTTTGCATAGGGTTTTGGTAGCCTGATACAGATTGAATGAAGTGAACCAAAATGTTTGTTAAAGTAAACACCTATCTGCTGGGAAGTTTTAAAAATCATTTTTCATTTAGGCTTGTGGATAAAACTGAATTTTATGATGAAAGTAGAATAAGTTTTAATGTATGTGAAAGGGGACATGACAGGGGTAGGAGAACTGAGTTGAGAAAAGTCTGTGATGGCTTTGCTTATGGGAAGGGGCCTCAGAATCATCAGTGAGGTTTCAGGATGCTCTGAGAAATTTAGGAACAGTGTGCAGGTTAGATGTAGGAGGAAGGCTCCTTTCTTTTTTTCTCCTTCCAGCCTCTCCATCTCTCCTGCATTTCTTGTCACAGTGCTGCTGAGGTGTGGGACAATCACTCCACCTTTGATTCTGTACATTGCCTCCTCCTTCAATGTAGGCAAAATAGGATGGGTTTTTTAACAAATCAGGCTTATGAAGTAACTACTGGCCTATAAATAAAGTCACTTTTCCAAAATTTCACACACACTTACCTTATTTAGCAGTTATACTCCTGTTGGCACTAGGATCAGACTTGCCCTGAAAAGCCACCCTAAGGCATACTGGCAGTTCTCATCCTCCCCAGAACACAAACACGACTATCAGTCTTCGCATTTGTATGGTGCCTTTACAGGCAGCTCATATAAACCTTCAAATGCTGCACACGTGCACACTGCTGTTCCCTTCTAATCAGGAAAATGTAAACACAAACTCACAGACTTTTCTAGAAGCCTCAGCCATGTGCCCCCTGGATTATGGATCATAAGTCCTGTGTTAAACCTGAGTTCAGTTTGCACAGTGTGATCACTCCCATTCTCTACTGCTGACTATCCTCAGGCATTTTACTACCAATCCTGCCTAGCATGTGGGAAAATCCTAACTTGCCAGACCGCAGGCAACTAAAGATTTATCACTTTTTAATATACTAACAGAGATATTCTATCAAACTCTCCAGAAGTATTGTTGTCATTTAATGACATCTTTTTCTAAAAAATGTTTGTCTACAAATCTAAAAATCTACAGGTTTCTTGGCAAATTAAGTACTCCTAATTATCCAAAGAAGCATTCAACAATACCTGTTTTCTTAGTAACCATTCAGTAAGGGCAAGCAAAATTCAAAAGCTTTGCATGGGGAAATTTATTATGGTTACTCCCCCAGTTCTTCTGTAATTAATGTTTTAAACAATTTATGAGTGAACAGCACAGATTAGTGTGTATAGGAGTAAGGATCCAGTTCAAACCAATTTGTCGCAAGTTTTTCTCTCAGGATTGTAATTTCTATTGTGGACCTGTTTAATCAATGAAAAGCAATTCTGCTGGCCTTTTTGCTGGCCTTAATTGACCAGTACATCAGACTCACACTAGCCTCTTTATGACTGGTTCTGTATGGTCATGGCATTTACTCTTATTATTGTTATATTCACCTATTTTTGCTGTAATTCTTATTTTTGGTTTTTATATAAGGTACTGTGAAAGTAAAAATAAGCAGCTCTTTGAATTTGAACTTTTCAAAAAAAGTTTCTATCAATCATTCCAGATTTTGGTGGGAAAATGATAATGTTTTCACGGAAGCTCAAAAGCATGAACTCAGAAAACATTCACTGTCCCGCGTGATTTGTGACAACACAGGAATTTCTGAAGTGCCAGCAGATGCCTTTCAACTTGGAAAGTTTCCACAGGATTTTAAGCATTGTAACAATATACCTGGAATGGATTTAGAAGCTTGGCAAGAATTTTACCAGGAAGGTAATCTAGTGGTTACCAATCATTGGGGAGGGGAGGGGAGGGGAGGGGAGGGAAGGGGAGGGGAGGGGAGGGGAGGGGAGGGGAGGGGAGGGGAGGGGAGGGGAGGGGAGGGGAGGGCAGGGCAGGGCAGGGCAGGGGAGGGCAGGGGAGGGCAGGGCAGGCAGGGCAGGGCAGGGGAGAGCTGGAGCAGTTGAAGTACTGACCTTGGTTGTGGCAGAGCTTGAATCTGGTCTAAATCAGACCTTTAGTATTTCTATCACTTAGAAGGGGGATCATAGAACATTTTGGCTTGGAAGGAATCTTTACAAGACATCAACCCACCTGCAATGACCAGGGATATATTCAAATAAATCAGATTGCTTAGAGCCCTGTACAGTCTGAATCCAAATGTTTCCAGAGATGAGACATCTATCTTTCTGGGCCATTTATGCCAGTATTTCAGTACTCTTGTCAAAAACTTGTTCTTTATATTTAATCTAAATCAACCCTCTTTTAGTTTAAAAACATTACCCCTTGTCCTAACAGGTCCTGGGAAAAAAAAGTTTGTTCCAATCATTCTTAAAAGACGTGTTTAAATTGATAGGCTGCAATAAGGTCTCCCTGAAGCCTTTTCTTCTCCAGGCTGCAACAACAACAACAACCCCAAATCTCTCAGCCTGTCTCTTCAAAGGAAAGGTCCTCCAGCCCTCTGATTATCTGTGTTGCCCTACTCTGGACTTGATCCAACAGATCCATGTCCTTCTTATGTTGTTTTATGAGGATTATAATTCAAACCTGTGGTGTATTCCATATAAAATCTTTCCCAGAAATGAACAATTAAAGTCTTGATCACATGTGACAAATTTCACTGAAGTCAATGTTTATAGCAGTAATGGAGAATACCATCCATTTACAAGTGTAAGGTATTAATTTTTTAAGAGCCTATAATACATACTTTTTATTTGTAGATGAACTATGTAGAACACCAAAGAGTGTGGAAAATGGTGATTTTGTATACTGTTCAGAATCTGGAAAATCTACAGTGACTTACACATGTCACTATGGATTTCAGTTACAAGGAGAAGAACAATTAACCTGCACAAGCAAAGGATGGAACTTTGAGGTTCCAGTTTGTATAGGTATTTATTAGCAATATTATTATCATTGTCATTATTATTATTTTATTAATTTACTATTTTACTATTATTTTTTTAATGTCTGAATTTTCTAACAGCTAAAGTCCAAAACAGATCATCATAGGTGAATTCACAGGGCATCCTAGGGTTGTAGGTATAGTAACACAGAAGTGTGAAACTCTCTCTAGAATTACTGTCTCAATATTTGACCATCTTGATTCAACAATTAATTTGATGACAGGAAAATGGCACTAAAAATTCCCAATTAAGCAAAAATCAAGTCTATTAACAGCTAGTGGCGGGGGGGGGCAGGGAGAGGAGAAAGGGGGGGAAAAGGCAACAAATCAGACTTATACATTGCTTCATCCTACATTCAACACAACAGTTGTCATTTTCCTGGCATTGTTTCAATGGATGCTCTAGATAAAAGTTGAGTTCTGCACCACTAGGTCATGTGTCATCCTAATAATTGAGTAAAAGTGAAAAAAAAAAACATTCTGTGAAATGTATAAGTGAAATTAAGGAAACTAATAATCACTTCAGGTCCAACTTCCCTCTCTCAAATAACTGTGAAAAAATTTGCCAGAAGTTGATTACTTCAGCAGGTACAAAAGTAGAACAGGTTAAAAATCAGTAAAAATATATATATTTCTAACACATTTTCACAGGAACCTTTTCCTGTTATTTTAATAATTCTTTCATCTTCTGTTTTCTTTTTGCCTTTTACTATTTACTAGAATAGGTTAGAAAGAGAATGTAGCAAATATTTCAAGACTTTCATTCTTCATACTATGAAGAATTAATTATCTCTGTTCACATTTCAAATGTGTGTTTATGATGGGTGTGGGTACGTATATATATATGTATATATGTATACATGTATATATGTATATATGTATATGTGTGTGCGTGTGTGTATGTGTGTATTCACACTCCTCTGCTTTATAAGAACATGAGAGAAATCAAAACCCAAAAAGGCCATATTTCAGAATATATTATGGATGGTGGTAAATTAACTTGAGTGCAAGTGCTGCAGCTCATCCACAATAAAGTCTGCTTATCAGTATTTCTGTGTTATGGAATAGAAAGCTCTTCATTCTAATTGTATACCTGTTATGGAAAAAGTCAAAGGAAATTTGCAGCTCTTTCCTTTATTCACATCCTATTTATCCACTGAATTCCTCCCACATATATAGCATATAAAGAAATAAAGCTGTTAAATGAATTATAATAAAACCTTTTCAATACATTAATGTTCTGGCAGCAAGTGGAATAAATAAGTTAAATGAGTGAATCATTCCTTGTCCTAGTTTCTTTTAATATGCTCAGTAATGTAAACAAAAGACTGTATATCAGCTATAGGAAAACAAGCTGCTGCATATATAAAAAAGCAATGCCTTTATCAAAGGAAAACCATCAAAACCCACTTATGCAGATGCTACTTGAGTTTTACAGTAGAAAGCACTTTGTTCCACGCATGTCTGTGCAATATGTTCCCATTCTTTTAAATATTCAGCAAATTAGGGATAAATCAAGCAATATAATGAGGAGGATAGAGCTTAGCATTTCTGCAGATGGTTTCAAAATTATATGCTACTCTGGAAAAGACAGAGTGGCTTGCTGGCAAAAGCATAGGATTCTGAGAGCTGTTAATTCCCCCTTACTAACTTGGGCTTTGACTGATATAATTTCTATTGATTCAGGAAGTCATTTAGTGCTAGAATATGCTACCTTCCTTTATATTAAGTGATGTCATACTCCTGATAAATAACTCTTTACTTTGCTTTGGTAAACTGCTGCTCTCTGAGTAGCAGGGTAGGCAGGTCAGGTCTGACATGCACTATTTAGTGATGAAGACGAGTTAGCTAGTTAGTAGATACATTACTATGAACCTAGCTGAAGTAGCACATGTGAATTACAGTGCAGGCAAAGGTGCAGGTTTTCTTTCCTGGATGATGATTAAGCCAGTGAACGTTAATGCAAAATGTCATTTTGAAGGGAGTAATATTCAGAAATCTTCATCCTGAGCAACAGATTCTTTTCCTTCTTCAAAGAAGTGTTATGAAAGTGGTTGCTCCTTAAGGGTTCTGAAGTTTTAGATGTTTCCCCCATGTTAGTCTTTTGATTGTCTTAGTTGGTAACTATCTTTGGGCACAGCTACTTTTTTTGTACTAAAGGTTGAGAGAATCAGGCTTGATCCTATTTCCAATGATAGAAAGTGGTCTCAATGACAATGCTAAACTAAGTCAGTAAATACAGGTCAGTTTTTAATACTGATTGAAAATAATTACTTATCTTGAAGTAACAGATCAAATATTGTGATAGAGAAGGAAAGGAATAAAACCAAAAAGACAAGATACTGAAGACTGGTCTAGTTGTCCACATATGGGTTTGCAGTGCTTCACAGGACCATTGGTCAGAGACATTAAACAAGCTGTCAGATATACAGAACCAATGGGAAACTACCTAAAATAATACTGGACACCTACGTTTAGTCAACTGAATTCAGTCATGCAAGTAAATATTACACATAAAGAAGAAAGGCACAAAAATATGAAGAAACCCCTTTCTTTCCCTCACTGAGTATTTTCCTGCACTGCTATTTTCCATTTCATCACATAATCAGAAACTGAAAGATCTTGAAAGGCCTCAAGAACAATGTACAAGTACATTTTCCAATGGATAATTGTTCATCTGCTCAACATTCTGCCAGGATATTGTTATTTTACAGAATTCATATAGCATCTGGAAAAAACCATCCTTGCACTGATATCACAAATTATGGTTATAAATTTTGCAACAAAAAATAACCTGAAAGTTTGGCTTCTCAAAATCATGATTAGAAGTGCACAGAACTGTGTCTGCATTATTATTTTCATTATCTCTATAGAGCACAGGATGAAAATATAGAGGAAGTCAAATCTTAGGACACAAATATGTGCAAGAAGAGCTCTCAAGTTTAGGATTTGTATTTTTGAAAATTCAGCCAATTGCCATTCATAGCTTTTGGTGGATAATGAAAGCAACTTTTTTTTTTCATCATTTCCAGCTTTAAAACAAACACACAAAAAATCAAAACAACAACAACCCCCTACTTTTCCTTTAAACAGTAACAACACAGATTTTTGTCATTATCTGTCTCATTGAAAGTGTGCATTGCCTTTCATTTATGAATCCTTGTAAAAAGTGTTTATGAGAAATTAGTAATCCCTTTGTAATTTGTAATTATTACTGATCAATGTGTACTGATTTTGCAGACATCAATGAATGTGAAAATGAAATTAATCCACCCTGTCCTCCTTCTGCTACATGCATTAACACTAAGGGAAGCTACAAATGTCTCCACACTGATCCCTACAAGCTAGCAGAAGATGGAAGAACATGCATTGGTAATGGTTGTGAACCTACTGTCCATTAAAACATTCTCTGTTGCACTTTACAACAATGTAAAAATTCATCAAACTGTGTTTTATTAACAAATAAATTGTGTTTATTATTAACAAATGTGAAAAATCTCTACAACCATGGGCATAAAGATAGGCCGATTCTGTAAACGAAGGTGTGTAATAAATAATACTGATACATAAATAAGCTTTTCATTTCCATTCCTATTGCAAATAGACAACTAAGTATTTCCTGACAATGCATATGGGGAAGGAATCAAATTTGTCTCAGTTTCTGCTAGTTAGTATCTAAATTCAGCATCTAAATATTAACTAAGTTCCACCTGAAACATTCCGAAACTGTCAACCCTTTCAAAGCTAGCAGAAGTTATGCATTTTCTTGGGTTTTTCAACTTCTCAGCATGCATGGAAGCTGTATGATAGAAGTTTAGGGGGAGTATGAGTGCAGTGGCCTGCTGAAGCTGAGCAATACCTGTTCTGGGGAAAGCTCCATGAAAACCTACAATCCAAATTCAGTTTGTTTTATCTGAGTGCCCAAGGGAAGCATAAAATGTTCAAACCACTCAGATCTTGCATGTAGAGTGCTGTATGCCACACAATCATAAGCACACTGTATCTCACTGATGCCACATTACTTTTTTCCTATTTCAGCTAATTCCTTGGTTATGACTTGGGATTATACTGTTTCTTAATATTAATTGTTCTAAGAAAACACAAGATAATAATTCCCTAGCAAAAAAATACCTGGTTGCAAACAAACATATCATCAATGATACGAGGTGCCTCCAGTCAGTTTTCTAGCTGTGTTTCAGGGTCACATGAGCATATCCCACCAGTGGGACCTCATTTCTCAAATGACACCTTACACGAGGCCAGGTGACCATCGCAGGCCCAGCAATGAAGCACAATTCGAGAATGCACTAACACAGCAGACACACTAGTAGAAAAACCACCCCAACAGGAGGTTGATAGGATGGACCTGCCTCTCTCTTGCTGTAGCAAAAAGCAAACACAAATCTTCAGGGCTAATCTTTGTGAGATTAGACTAAAAATTTATAGTGGTTGCCATTTGGAGTTTTATATGAATCAGAAAATAGAAGAAGGCCCACATTTTATTAGGTGTTTCTTAACTTTATTATTTACAATTTATTCCTTTACCCAATCAACCATGGTTACATTTATTTATCCCTCTAAATTCAGACACAAAAGTCTGCTTTCAGATTGATTTAAAGTGGTAAACTCACAACAAAGATAACACGAGGACACTGCATTGGCATATGGCTGCTGTTGAAGAGGGTACATTCTGTGGACTTCCCGATCAGGAAAAAGTAGATGGGTCTTTCTTCAAACTGGAAGAATCTTTGAGTTCACAGAACCTGGCCCTCATGGGGAATTTTACCCACAGTTGTAAGGACAATGCAGCAGGGCACATGCAATCTAGAAGATTTTTGGAGCACATTGACAGTTTCCTGACATACATTGATCAAGGAGACAGCAAGGGAAGGTGCTCTGTGGGACCTAGTGCTTAAAAATGTAATCACAGAATGGTTGAGGTTGGAAGGCACCTCTGGAGTTCATCTTGCCCAATTCTTCTGTTCAAGCAGGATCACCTAAAGCCAGTTGTCCAGGACCATGTCCAGACAGCTTTCGAATCTCTCCAAGTGTGGAGACTCCACAATCCCTCTGGGCAAACTGTACCAGTGCTCACTTACCCTCCCAGTCAGTTTCCTGAGGACACCCACTGTACACCAGTTTGTGCCCATTGCCTCTTGTCCTGTCACAGGGCACCAGTGGAAAAAGCCCAGCTCCATCCTCTTTGCACCTCTCCTTCAGATATTTATACAAACTGATAAGCTCCCCCTGAACCTTCTCTTTGCAAGGCTAAGCTGTCCCACAGCTCTCAGCTCTCCTCATAGGAGAGCTATTCTAGACTCCAATTGTCTTTGTGCCCCCTCTCAGGCCTCTTTCCAGTGTGTCAATGTCTATGGTGCATCAAAGAGCTTAGATTGCCCACCCAACTCCAGATGATGTCTCACCCAGAGCAGCGGGCAAGGATCAAGCAGATCTCGTGACCTGCTGGCAATATTTTGCTTAATGTATCCAGGATACCAGTATCCACTTTTGCAGGAAGGGTGCATTGCTGGCTCATGTTCAGCTTGCTGTCCACCAGGCCCCACAGGTCCTTTTCTGGCAAGCCATTTTCCAGCAAGTCATTCTCTGGTGTGGACTGGTGTTTGGGGTTGTTCCTCCCCAGATGCAGGAGTTTGCATTTCCCCTGTTGAGCTGTGAGGTGCCTGCCAGCCCTCATCTGTAGAGGTTCCTGGGCAACCTGCCATAGCTGATCCTTCTTGAACAGGGAGATTTGACTAGCTGACCTCAAAAGGTCCCTTTCAACCTCAATGATTCTTTGATTCCATGTTTTGATAAAGAGAAAATGAACAGGCTTTAGCAGTGCTTTATATGGTTTCTCTATAAACTGTGGTTCTTAACATACTAGTGTACATCCCTCACCTTCATTTTTTATACTTTTGGAATTGAGAAAAGAGTCAATTAACTACTTGATAGTAGATTGCTCCCAAAAATATTTGTATTAAGAAGGGAAATGAGAATGTTACAGCTAAGTATATTCTAGTTTGTTTAATTTCCGTATTAAAAAAAGTGGAAATTTTACATAAAACAAGCCGTTTGTGTTTTTATTTCAGATAATAAATTTGTTCCAGGGTCATTCAGTGGCTTCATTTGTTGGTCTATCTTTTTTTGCATTTTTAAGAACATCCTTCATAAGGCCTAGTTAATTTCATCATAGAGTTAGAATGAGGTTTTGAGACTTGGTGAAAATAGGCAGTGCAACACTCTTCTAAAACAACATATTGGTTGATAATAGATAAGCAACTGAAACTGAGGAGCAATAAGAATTTGGGAATCTGCAGTACAGACTGATTTAAAATTATGAGAGCACTTCACATTATTATGAGCATTTCAGTCTTCACAACTAAAAAGCTCTTAAAAATTTTGAAGAGCTCTAATAATGCAAACTATTCAATACTAAAAATCTGTATAACCTTCAATCCTGCTTTTATTGATGGAATTCACCAGTAGTCTCAAGGGTTTTTTTCTAAGTTTGCATGATATCTTTGACTCAGATGGAAACTTGTTCAGGATAACTTTATTCAGGAAATGAATTTGTTGAATGGTCTCAAATCAAAGTTGCTCATCCCTTACCACTCTGGCCCATGGCTCGTGATATTTTTAGAAGTAAAGAAAAGCAAATCAAACAAACCCCAAATAAAAAATAAAATTAAAAAACCCCACAAACAAACAACAACAAAAACCAATAAAATCAATAGAACTCTCAATTTTCCATCTATGCATACTCTAACCACATTAAAAATAGTCACAATCTAAATATCTTCACTTTTGATCCACAGTTTTTTTTTTTTTTAAATAAAGAATTTGCTCGCAAGATTCCTCATAGTCATTCAACCCAAAATACTGTCATTGACCTCTAATTTAAATTAGCTTTAGCTCTTGTTTTGAGTTTTATGACAGTGACAGATTGTAACCTTTGCATAAATGTTCTTGCCTTTTGCATGTTTTTACTGCCATGTCAAAGGAACATAAATCCTGAAAATGACACTTCCTTAAACTTTGATGGAATTATAATATTGGACCAACTATCTTTGCTGTGTTGTACAATGCTGTAAGAAGTGACTCATCACAGCAGGTGCTTTAGTCTGCAAAGACAGTTGGTACGCTCAGCACTGCACCCTGCAGGTTTGAGAAAGCCAGCTGGTTTGAGTTGGAAAAAACAAGACTTTCCACACTTTTATCAACGCTATAGGAAAAATATGGCTCAATTTGGGAAAAATTTACAGCAGGAGCTTTATATTCTGCGCTAATCAGGTGCTTACAAAACTGATCTTTTTGTATGCTCAATTTTGTATTTACCAGTGGATGGATTAATATTGTTTAAAGACTTAACTGAGAACTGTGAGGCATGTTCAGGGGTAGGTAAAGAGAGCAGACTTAAGCAAAAGAGGTCAGCACTTCAAATTAAATATGTACTAAACTCAAAACACAGCTTTATTTCACTAATGACTGGGATCTGTAAAAGCAAAACTAAGTACTTGAATTAAAACAGAATAGGAGATGCTTTTTAACAGCATTGTTTAGCAGCTATGATATTATTTTCTGACATATGCCCTTTAATTAGATGGTTTCAATGAAAAATATTAAAACTCTATTATGATTTCTGTGAGATTTCATGGCAATTCCATTGTGCCTTTCAGTATTTATATGAAAATTTTTCCACATTTGTATTAGTTAAAAACATTGACAATTAAAAAGCTAAGTTATCAGTGTAATCAATTTTTAAATCTGTATGGCTTTTGGTGAAAAACAATTCTTCATTCTGTCTCACAGCCTGCAAATGAAGTTGGTGTACCTCTCTTCAGAAGCCTATCAGTCACATGTTTATACCCTTTGGATACTGGAATTCAAGAAAAAATGACGATCAGACCTCCCAGCCTGGAAGGTCATTTATATTTTGGATGGTGCTATGTGGCATTGGAAGCACACACATCTGCTGAGCTGATGGGTGCCTACCCACTCCCAAAACAGCAAACCAATTTTGCTGGGATACAGAAGGCAGCTGAAGATGCATGGCATGCCCATCACTGCAGAGGCAAATTCCACCCTCCAGGAAAGTTTTCTTGCTCTATCACTATGTGCCATTTTGTACTTTATCATGTTTAGCTGAACTCATGCTGAAGAACCAGTGAAAAGGCAAAGGTTTGTGTAATGACCATCATTTCCCCAGTAGTGTTTGCTCTCTGTTGCAGGGTGCAGCCTAAGAGCTGTGATTTTAGACTCCAGGTTATTGCAGAGCGATGTCAAGGTGCCAGCACAATGCCTGGAAAGGGGCAAGCCCATCCTCCATCAGAATTATCATGCTCTTCCCATTCTTCTTTTGGAGGTTTCACACACCTCATTGCTTATCATATACATGGCTTGCATGCTCTTTCGCTGCCTTTTTACCATAAAACTGTGGAGTGCTTATCCTTTATTTCCACTCAGGGTTTCTTGAGGTTTCTATATTAATTATAGTAATTATTATTTTGTTGATTTGATTGCAGAGTGAGATCTGACCACAAGGGAAAGGATGAACATTATTTTTTGAAGAATATAGGAAATGCTAATACTGAATGAGTGCCATGAAGATACCAAGAGAGACTGCAGACAATGCTCAAAATGCACTGTAGTTTTCCCAGTTACTATTTCCCAGTACTTATCTGTCATTCAGCTTGTCTGAGAACTGCACATTACAAGTGCAGTTTCAGATCTTTGATAATTTTTGTCATTACTGAAATAAGAGTCTTGTATTCCTTTTCCTTTTTGAGTTCCTAACATAAAGAATGATGATTGGTACCACTGTCTGTATAACCAAATAACAGTAAAGGTAAACAAGCACAGGCTGAGGTTAGGGCCCCACTAGATGAGCTATAAATCAAAGGTAGTGACCCATTTGGGTCATTAAAATCCCATGATCCTTTGTGTGAATGGAAAGACTTAGAGCTATGGACCAAAGTTTATTCCACAATGCTTTAGGGATTTTTTGACATTTCTCACTATGATGGCAAGTAACCAAGAAGTCAGCTGGAAAGCATTTAAGAAACACTGACTTCTTTCACAAAGAAAAATACATCAGCATTTGTAACTTTTTTTTTTTTTTAACCATTTTCCAGTCTGTGAGAAAATTTGTGGAATTTTTCTGTCTTCTATTATTAATTTTAGGAAAAATACGAAGCTCTCAGAATTTGCAACCAGAATAGCTGTAGCAATATGCTTAGCTTTTTAACTCTGCCATGTCAAAACTTATGCCTGGGACTCAGATCTGCTACAAATGGTCTCTGAATACCAAGTAGGTAGACTGTTCACCACCCCAAAAATTTGTGAGCTTTAAAAGTAGAGTTGGTGGAAAGATAGTCAAGTTGTTGCTAGCTACAAAGATCATGCTGACTATATCTCTGAAAATTTTTTGATGTTTATTTGTACTCTACAAAGTCAAATGTGAGTCTTCATTTTAACTAAAATATAAGAAATACATGACAATGGCAGATTTTACCAGAAAGAATTTTAATAGTTGTTATGTTTTGGAATTATGCTATTCATAATCATCTCTGATCCTTTTTGGCTGCTTTTGAATGAATTTTCCCAGTATATTCCTCTGAAATAGTATTCACATAAACTCACTGAATTATGTTATTTCACATGGAACAAGTCCTCACACTGTAGAATTCTGCCGTTTTCTTCCATGGGACATAAATTCTTCCTTTGGGTTGTTCCCAAGTAAAGCAGTAGTATTTTTTTAACCTCTTTCTGAGCTGGTGATATCTGGCTTCTATCTGATGTATGACACTTTCAAAATAAAGGGAATCTGTCTGTTTAGGTAAGTACCTTGAAGTATTTAAGTGAGCTTATTGTAGAGTGATCTTCTTGTGTTTTGTGATATTTTTACACTTTTTCTTGAATTATTGCAAACTCTGGTGGCAATTCCCTTTATGCTAAACATAAACCCAAATAAACACATATACCTTCATTGAAAGAAACTTGGCAACAATAGGAAGAAGAAATTTAAGTGACTCATAAGGTGTCTCTTTCTCCACATAAACTTTAGAAATCCTCCTGCAGCAGACATGGATGTTGATTTCTCATAGCTGGGGGCCCGCTGCACAAAACCAAAACCATAAGTAATTTGGTTTAAAATAAATGAGGAAAATGAAGTCACTCATGCTTGTAAAAAGTGCTCTGTTGTTTTTTCATAAATGGTGCAACATCTGCTCCTCCATTTTTGTATTAAATTGCCAGAACCAAAACTTCCATGTGTGTATACTTATATGGATGTAAACTTTGAGATTTCAATGGGTAAAGTGCTCTTTCTGTGATTCTGCTTAATTGAATTGCTTAATAAACACGTATTGAATTCTGGCAACATAATGTTGCATGTTACAATCCACTATACATTGTTATTACATATGCCAGATAAAGTTGGAAAATGGGATTTACACCTCTTGATTTTAGATTTCTGACCGCAGCTAAAGTCAGTCCCTTTATGGGGTTCTGGGGGAAAGGGACTCTTTTGGGGTACAGGTCCTCTGATACTCTTCTGGCTTACTTCAGTTGTCTTCATGAGGATGAAATTAATGTTCCACAAGCTCCCGGCATCACAAATATGGACATACAATGCACAGATATCTGCATTAAACTTAATGAACTGTGCCAGGGCATGATGGGGGCTGGAGGCTGCTTGAGGGTATTGCTGGAGGTGCTGGAGGCTTCCTGGGCTGGCAGGGGAACTCAGGCATGTCCCACCTCCCAAGAGCAGGGCAGCCAGGGGCACCATGGCAGCCCCAGCCCAGGCACTGGGCACCTTTCTGGGGGCTGGGGATGGGACAAGGCTGGACAGGGACATGAGCCTACAAGTGGGGTTCATGTTTCACATGAACAGAGAACTGCCCTGGGCATTGCTGTGCAGCATCTGGAGCAGAGAGCAGGAGGGGAACAAGCAGGAAGTGGAGCTAGGACAAGCTAGGACTCTTACTCACTATATTTCTAAGTAATTACAACAATCTTTCTTTACTAGAAAAGCTGTTAATGAGAGATTTATTTTATTTTATTTATTTTTTTTTTTTTAAGAAAAGGAAGCAACACAAATTCTTCAGTTTTAATGGCAGAGAGGAATTTGATTTTCAGTACACTGGAAATTTAGGAGCAGTAACAAACTTAATACTTAAAAAAGTATTCCTGAGACATACTTACATTTTCAGTAAGAATTTGTGATGAGGATGCTGGATGTTTATTCAATATTTGAAATAAAATCCTTTTAGGCTATCCAGTTAGGCTATGTATATAAGATTATTGAACATGTGGACATCTGATTTTTTTTTCCTGTTTTTGACACCCAAAATGCTTTCCTGCCTCCAACAATATCAGATCTACCCTCATATCCACCATGACTGAAATATATTCTTACATTCTTGCACTCATCCCAATTCTAGCCTATTATTCATGATTATGCTATTCTGATATAAGTGAGAAAAAGAAATAATAAACATATCTATGTATATTTCAGAGTTTTCTGGTTTCTGAAGAAGCTACTTCTTTTTTTTTTTTTTTTATGTAACACCAAAAATCTTTAGTAGTATTATTAAAAACAGGAAGAGTGCTGCGACAATAAAGTGATACTAACTACAAGCCTGGATTTGTGGCTCCCTTCCAGTGCTGATTACAGTAATTTCACGATTATAAGCCGCACCTGATTATAAGCCGCACTCCTGGGTGTCGGCAACTTTTCATTCTTTGTCCATATATAAGCTGCACCTGATTATAAGCCACACTTCTGGGTTCAGAGCAAAATTTTAGTCAAATGGTGCGGTTTATAATAATGAAATTACTGTAATTGTCTCTGTTTCACTTCTCTGCCCTCTTTCTCCTGAGTATGCTGTCTGCAGCATTCCTTCAATACAGTTCAACAGAGAAAAACCCCTTGTTTTAACACTGATGTATTTTAAACCTCTAGGAATTTACAGGTAACTAATTTTTTTAATAAAGATTGCTCTCCTAATTTGTCTTTCATACCAGAAGGAATTTACACAAACTACTGGGATTTCCTGTTCTTATTCCAAGGTGAAACTACATTTACTATTGATCATTTCAACAGAAAATCTTGGTTCATTTTCATCAAACAGTACATAGGAGCCCAAGATCTAGATCAAGTACAGTAACCAAGCAGCAAAACCTAGGCAATCCTGAAACCTCAGCTCCTGGCTGAAGGAAAATGCATTTCTGCACCCAAGATCTAAACTTTAGATTCTGACCCTGACATGAGTTTTCAAATAGCTGGGATCTGTATTTTTTTTTTTTTTTGCAAATAGACTCTTATTGCATAACAGCTCACAGGTAGGAGAAAACAGTATTTCACAGGGACTCTACAGCTACATGCAACTCATCCCAGGAGACTGCACTAATTAGGAGACCATGCATGATGCTGTTAGAGTTGTGCCATGGTGGATTGATATCCAGGGTTAGCAGTATAAGGAGGTCTTGGTTTTGTATATAATTTTATTTCCATTTTTATTAATATATGAGATTAATTGCTTATGTAATATTTTTTTAGTATCTTTTTTTCCCCATAAGCTTGCTATGCCTGATAGGCTTTGTTGCATTGCCCTCCCTTTGTAGAAAAAAAAGGCATGATGAGTGGACTCTATCGAATTAAATATTTTGGTGGCCCTGCAGGAAGTGCAGACTGCATCTTCGTTAGGTGAGAGGAAAGGATCAATGTAATAACTCCTGCACTGATCTAATTTGCATGTTTGACCCACTTCTATGATCTCTGTTCATAATAGCCAACCTGCATCAGGAGAATTGTATAGATGATGAATTAACATTTGCTTGTCAGCATTCTCTGATAATACTGTGTTGAATCCCTGCCCTAAATTCACACAGCAGGGAGAAAAGCACCACTGCAAGATCTTTTTTATGCTTAATAATTATTCTGTGACTGTAGGTCCAGACATGTGAACAGGATTCAAATCTACCTTTTCTCTTTTCGGTTTTTCTTTCTTTTTTTCCCCAAATTGCTACTGAGGAATCATTTTGATTTAAGGATCCTATCTGAACTATTTAAATGTCCACAAGGAAAGATATTTTGCCAGTTCTCTGGGGGTTTTATTACTTGTTTTACAGTAAATTACTCTGAAAAGAAGAATGACTGCAGAGTGTTAAAACTGGTATTTTCCTTGCCTGTGCACTTGTGGGTGTTTGCCTGTGTGTACATGTGCTCTTTGGCAAAATACTTGTCAATTAGTTGGAGCAAGATGAAAAACAGAGAAATTTGAAGGATTTTAGAAGAGTATTTTGAAAGCATCTCCTCTGCCCCACTTAACTGATATAAAAGAGTCAGAAACTCTTTTCAACAGCTAAGGCTGAAACCTGAACTATCCAGACAGCCACCAGCACTGACATTCAGCTCTCAGAAGCTTCACAGAAGTATTCCAGTTACTCTGTGTAATTTTCCTTTTTCTTTTAATGTTTGAAAGCTGATTTAATAATATATTTCTTTTATTCCAAAATTTCGCTCAATAATTTCTTTAGGCTTTACCTGAAATGACCCAGAAGATATGCTTTGATTTGTGCTGATTTGCTCACTTTATTGGCTGTGTGAGAAGTTGAGCATGTTTTCTTCTTTTGTTTCAAACAGGACATAGTCTTTTAGCACATCAGGTCTGCTGAACATATTCAATAGATTGAATTAATCTAGTCAGCAAATAGAAGGTTTAATGTCCTCAAAATTAAAGCATTATAAAAGATATTTCTGAAGTTAAATCCTACATCTGATCAAAGTTTCTCTTACAGGGAAGATATTTACTTGAACTTCAGCAATACCTTAACAGAAGGGTGGGCATATATACATAGAATTATCTAGTTTCCAAATCCAGTGTAGAAAACAGATGCAATTGAAAGTGTGAAAGTGTTTATATGAAGTCCTGCAGAAGCACTGGGACTTTCTTACATGTTTTACCAATGATTTATTCATTAGTTTTGAGTAAATTATTGGATTTTGGTTTTAATATACCTTTGAAAATAAGTAAAATATTTGAATTGCTATCAGAGGCAACCTGTAACATCACATGCTAATAAAACAAAATTTAATCTCACCCAGGAACTTGACATCAAGTGAATTCTTCTTTCCTTCCACATGAGGTACTACAGAAAGGAGGATTACAAATAAATCCTTGGAGATTAGGGATATCAGCAGAAGACTGCATGCAAATTGGGGTACAAACCTGCTTGCAGACTGTTCTCTGAGCTGAATACTAAATTAAGCAGGGAGCTAGTGAATCTGTGTAAGATTGGATTTAGCTGGTTTTGGACATTGTGAGTTTTAGCAAGCACATGAAAAGGCACATGACAACTGTGCTCTGAAAAAGGTAAGGAACATGGACTTTGGGATGCAGAAAATGTTTTTTTTAAAACCCAAGGTAGGAAAAGATGAGTGGGTGCAGAAATCTATCTGCAAGTTGCAAAAAAAGCCATTGTTACAGAGTAGATGCTGAGAAAGTTGCACGAAAATTGCAACTGGAGCTCATAGCTCATGGCATGTATTGTAGTAACAGTGAAAGTTACTTTGGGAAAAAATAAAATGAAAAGGTAAAAGACAGAGAGAAAAAGAAAGAGAAAACTCTCTTCAGTGGCCAGCAGGAAGAGAAGTGATGGAGGTTCCCAGGTAAGCAGCCACCCCAAGACTCCTCTCCAGTGCAGCAGGGTTTCGCCATAACACTCTTGCAGTAGAAACACAAGCTCTATATTTGAACTCTTGTTGATGGTTCCTGACTATGTGATCGTATCTCTGACATGTTGACTGGGGCTGGTGCTGCATCCTCACTGCTACACTCAGTATTAAGCGTATTACTGGATCTCCAATTTACCCTGAAGACGCAAAAGAGATGAAAGTAGGTTAAGATTGAGTGTTTCTCCTGTCTGGCACAACTACTTCTTTTGAGAGACCACCACAGCCACACTACAAACTTAGCACGTGCAAAGCCATGAGAACAGATCATGGAAAGGAAAATCCAGTCTCAGGGCCCTAGGAGATCCTGTCCAAGTGGCTGGGATGATGAGCACCCCACCACTGCTGGGGAAATGCAGGCTGTACATCTGCAAACAGGAGGCTCTCACTACAAAGGAGACTACGTCATGCAATGCACTGTGCAACACTCTGCACACACGCAGCAAATTAGCACCAAGCACCGCAATTGTCTGATGAGGCTGAAGAGTATGAAAATTCTCTTCTGAGCTGTGAGTCATAAAACAATTTTGTTAATGTACCCATTTATCAGCCTCAGCTCTCTAAAATTAGATACTTGGGATCCAGATCAGCAAAACATTTTCTACATGTGCATGGAATTCAGACAAAGATTCAGATGCAAAATTTAATAAATTAAAAAAAAAAATTAATAAAATTTAATTTCACGAGTATAAGCCACACTCTTTTGATTAAAATTTTGGTCCGAACCCAGAAGTGCGGCTTATACTCCGGAGCGGCCAATATACGGATGAGGTTCAGAAATTTGCCAACCCGGAAGTGTGAGCCCGCAGCAGCCCCGAGCCAAGCTGGAACTCGCCCGGCCCCAGCGGTGGGGCAGCAGGGCTGCTCCCCAGCAGCGGTGGGGCAGGGCTGAGCCGAGCCCGCATGGACCCAAGCCAAGCCAGTAAACCCCGCAATCCCATGATTCTGTTACTAATTGGCAACTTTGTGAAAGTTGCACACCAACTCGCTGTGAACAAGGTGCGGTTTATAATCCGGTGTGGCTTATATATGGACAAAGAACGAAAAGTTGCCAACACCCAGAAGTGAAGCTTATAGTCAGGTGCAGCTTATACTCATGAAATTACTGTACTCTTTTCCTTGCCTTCAGGACCATCATAATCTACCTACCATGTAAAAATATTAAAATTACTTAGAAGACAATGGAAAAATAAAATAAAATTTAAAAATCACTATTTTGGGAGCATTCAGTGTCCAGACACTTTTGAACTTCTTTTAACAAAGAGCTTGCATAGCTTCTTTCTTCTTCCATTAAATCTTTTAGTTTTCGTGTCTTTTATTATGA
Source organism: Catharus ustulatus (assembly GCF_009819885.2). Lineage (NCBI taxonomy): Eukaryota > Metazoa > Chordata > Aves > Passeriformes > Turdidae > Catharus > Catharus ustulatus. Next base: position 99,727,657 of record NC_046223.1, read on the forward strand.
TTAATGTCATAAGACAGAGTATGTTGAAATTTAATGTGTAGGCTCTTCCAGTGCTTCTAGTCAACTAAATGAAGAGCAGTATAGTATTTGCTCTGGAAAATCCAAGATGTGCTCTTAGTTTCTTTGTGAATGAAGACAAACAGCTCTATTCTTCTCTGGCTCCAGACTAATCTTTAGTAAAAATAAAATAAAATAAAAATAAAACCCAACCAACTAAACACCCCCACAAACTAAAATACTCTCGAAGTCAGATATTTTAATTTCACAAATAAATAAATAAATAAATAAATGCTTCATTCTCAGCCACTAACATATGCACTTGAAACATATCTTCCTTGCTCTCTATTCATCCCCTTTGCCACTTTTACATACTAGCCATTTAGAATCTTTAGAGATTCTGTGGTTTCATAATCTTTGTCCAAAAAACAAATCAAGAACCTGTAAGCAATACAGATTAACATGTTAAGAAATGCAGATTAAATTAATTGCATTTATACCACTGTATGGCAATATTTCATACTCTCATTTTTGCTGTTATTTTTATCCTCGGTGATCTCTGCACATGACTCATGGTTAACACACTGTGTCTTGATTACAGATACCTTTTTCTGCAAGTTTGAAGGTGACTTTTTAGCTTTCTCATGTGCACTGCTATATAAAATACTCTGTAATTTTTTTACATTTTTTATAAATTTGATTGTCTTTCCAGAAAAGTAAGCCCATTTTTATTGTTGTTGGCTGACTTAATTTTAAATATTGCACTCTAATAAAGCTTGTACAGAATCACAAAATGAGTCAGGTGAGAACGGACCACAGTGGGTCATCTGGGCCAACCACCCTGCTCAGCCAGGGCCATCGTAGAGCACATGGCACAAGATTGCATCCAGACAGTTCTTAAATATCCCCAGGAACAGAGACTCCACAGCCTCCCTGGTCAATCTGTTCCAGTGCTCAGTCACCCTCACAGTAAAGAAATTCTTCCTCATGTTCAGGAGGAACTTCCTGGGCATCAGTTTCTGCTCATTGCCTCTTGTCCTATTGGCACCACTGAGCAGAGCCTGGTCCATCCTCTTGACACCCTCCCTTCAGACAGTGACAGGTATTGATCAGGTCCCCTCTCAGTCATCTCTTCTGGAGGCTGAACAGGCCCAGCTCCCTCAGCCTTTCCTCAAAAGAGAGATGTTCCAGTCCCTTAATCATCTTTGTAGCCCTCCATCAGACCTGCTCCGGGTGCTGCAAGTCTCTCTTGTTCTGAGGAGCCCAGAACTGGACACAGCACTCCAGATGTGCCTCACCAGGGCTGAGTAGAAGGACAGGATCACCTGCTGTGACCTGCTGGCAAAGCTCTTCCCAATGCACCCCAGGATACCTTTGGCCTCCTTGGCCACAAGGACACACTGCTGGCTCATGAGCAGCCCATTGTCCACCAGGACCCCCAGGTCCTTCTCCATGGAGCTGCTTCCCAGCAGATCAGCCCCCAGCCCACACAGGTCCATGGGGTTGCTCCTCCTCAGGTGCAGGACCTTGCATTGCCCTTTGTTGAATTTCACAATTCTTTGCCCATCTCTCCAACCCACTGAGGTCCTTCCGAAGGGCTGCACAGCCCTCTGGTGTACCAGACACTCCTCACAGATTTGCATTGCTGAGGAGGCATCTGCACCTTCACCCAAGTCAGTGACAAATAAGTTCCAGTAAATTAAAAAATTCTCAGTCCAGCATTGAGCCTTGAGGGACACCACTAGGGACAGGCCTCCAACTAGACCCTGTTCCACTGATTACATCCTCCAGGACTTGCTGTTCAGCCAACTGTCAATTCACTTCACTGTCCACTTACCTGGTTCACACTTTCTGAGTTTGCCTATGAGAATGTGTCAAAAGTCTCATTTTGTCTTATTTAGTTACTTCACCCATCTGAGCTTCTCTCTGGATTTTCAGGCACCAGTAGAATATGTGGTTTTTCACATCAAAAATATGTGTTTTTTTACTTGAAAGAAATTATGAGAAAAAAATTAAAAAGAAAAAAAAGTTTTTGTATATAATAACTGTAGAAGACAGTCAGACAATCTGTAAATTCATTTTAAAAACATTTATAGTTTTGTTTGTTGTGTGCAGCAATTAGAAAGTACAGTAGTTTCACGAATACAAGCCGCACGGATTATAAGCCGCACTTCCGGTGCCTCGACAATGTTGCTGTCTTTGTCAATAGATAAGCCGCACCCCGAATATTAGCCGCACTTTCGTTCGTCGCGAGAATCCGTGCGCAGCTTTCACAAATTGGCCAATTAGTAACAGGATCGCGGCATAGCAGGCTTTACTGGCTCGGGGCGGGGCCAGGAAGGCTCGGCCCGCTCATGGTTGCCGACGGGGTCGGGTGGCCCAGCTCAGCGCCACGGCTCGGCGGGGCTGGCCGGGTGGTGCTGCCGCCGCCGCCGGGCTTGCTGGCCCCCCTCTCCCGTCAGCACCGCCCCGCTGCCGCGTTCGCTAGCCCTGCCGGCGGGCTGCCGCCGCCGCCGCCGCCGGGCTTGCCGGCCGCCCCCTCCCGTCTGCACCGCCGCCGCGTTTCCTCGCCCTGGCCGGCACTGCAGGCCCCCGCACCGCTGGGCTCCCCCACGCTGCTGGCCCCGATTCTGCTGGGCTTCCCCCGCTGCCAGGCAGCCCCACCCGCCGGCCTTCCTGCTTCTGCCATGTTCCCCTGCACTGCTAGCCCCAGTTCTCCCGGGCTCCCCCGCCATGCTGGCCCGGGCTCTGCCGCCCCCCCTGCCCCGCCCTGCTGGCTCAGGCTCTGCCGCCCGCCCCCCACACTGCAGGCCCCGCCTCTGCCAGGCTTTCCCACCTCTGCCGGGGCCGGCCGGGCTCCAGCTTGGCTTGGGGCTGCCGCGGGCTCTCACTTCCGTGTTGGCAGCTTTTAGAATTTTGTTAATGTATTAGCCGCCCCGGAATATTGGCCGCACTTCCGGGTTTCCACCAAAATTTTGGTCAAATTGGTGCGGCTTGTATTCGTGAAATTACTGTAACCAAAACCAGACTGAATGCAAAATACTTTTCCTAAGGCTAATGAATTATTACAAACATGTAAGCATGCATAAATCAGGAAAAAAACCCCATCATACTCCAATGCCATCTACACCAGAGATATAGCAAGGATTTAGTTACAAAGACTGACAAAATATTTGAGTTGTGTCATTGCCAATGGGTACCAAAAATATGTTTCAAGTAGTCACACTGAGGTTTTCCCAACTTCGCTGTGCCTTCACAGTTTTTCTTTCCTTTCTGCTGTCAAATTCACATTGTGTTTTCCAAGGGATGGTTGAACAGTGCCCTGTTTCTGCATTGTAACATAACAGAAATGTACTGTGGTACAATGGATTTACTTTAAGGCATTATAAGATAACAGGGGACTTGAAATGAGTTCCATTTATCACTTGGGAATGAAAAACTATACAGGGAGAGAAAATATTAAACTCTTGCTACAATACTGAAAAAAAAAACTGAAAAAAAGAGAACTCAGTTGGTCTTGAACTCTTTTTTCTTGCAGTAAAACAAATCAATTACATGTTCTGTAGGGTCTACAGTTTAAATGTAGACCACAAAGAATTACTCAGTTTAATTCCAGAAGTTATGTTAGTTCTGCACAGCACAACATAGAGACAGTGTCTCACACTTCTGGATGTATCAATGAGGAGCCAACTTTGGGGTTCTCCCCTGCCAAAAGTTACGTTGGATGTTGCAGATATACCCAAAGGCTTCTACAGTTTTGAGAGCTTGCCACAAGGCTGACAAATGACATCTACTTCACATCATCCCCAGAAGGCACCAGTCAATAGCAGGGCTGACATTGCTCATTATCTGCAAGATGTATCACACAAACTACTCGTTCAGCAAATGTGCAGATGATGTCAAATTAGGAATGACACTATATCGGATGGTATTATCTGTAGCAGAATAAACCTTGTCAAACCTGTAGGAAGCTAACAAGCAGATGCAGCTCCAGGACTGCTGTAGACAAGAGTGGTCAGAATAAAGAGCCATTTCATCTTTGTATTCAGGCTCCATCTGCATTAGGAAAGAAGGCCCAGGCTTGTGGCTGATATTTGTCTCACAGTCATCCATGTGGGGTTTTAACCCATATCACTAAAAATTCTATCTTGTTGGGGCTCTGAGCATCATTTCCAGCACCCAATAGTAATTTGCTGCAAGATTGCTCCAAGATTGACTTCTGGTATTAACATATTAGCATGAAAACCACAAATGAAGAAATCATTCTGAACTAGAACTCAATTTTAAAGGTGTACAGTGACTAAGGCATGGGGCCAAGCATTGAGCACAAGAAAACACTGAAGGCCATAAGCAACGCTGTACTGGTTGGTGTGGAAAAAAATACAAGCATATAGCTAAGCAATGAAGCATAAAAACAAGGGACAAAAGTCACTGACAATCTTCAAAATGTCATCCCTACTGGAATTCGCAGTCTTAATAAATTGTTTTGTTGCTGTTGTTGCTGCTGGTTTTATGTAGCAAATATTTTCTTTTTCTTATTTCAGATTATTTCCTCTACCTTCCTGCTGCTGATCTTTGGGATAAGAAGATATAAAATTCTGCCAGAAGCAGGAAATTGGTTTCCACGAGTAAGACTATCCAGCACTATGAAGCTTTCTTAGAGACAGAAATAAGGGGAAGAGTTAGAAATCACTTCCACATTGCATTCCTCTCCTGGACTGAGTTGGTTCCACTCCATTTTTCTATGTCCCTTTGTGTTGGTTTTACACTATCTGTTTTTTGTTGGTGGGGAGGCAGGGCAGGCATAGAGGTGTCTTCTGTGAGAAGCTGCTGGAAGCTTCCACCATGTCCAGCAGAGCCAATCCCTGAAGGCTCTGAAGATGGACATGCTGCTGGCCAAAACTGGGCAAATTCAAGATCTGTCTCCCATGGGAGGGACCCCGCAATCTCACAGGGAAAGGACTACTCTCCCAGATCAGCAGAAGAAAATTTCAGTGATGAACACCTTCTCTTCCTGTGCTGTCAGTGGGAAGGAGGGAGGGGTTGGGGGGGGAAAAAGGTGTTTTTAAGGGTTCATTTTACTTCTCATTATCCTCCTCTGACTTTGTTAGTAGTGAATTTTCTTTCTACCTCTAAGCTGAGCCTGTTTTGCCCTTGGAGCGTTTTCTCCTGGTCCTTATCTCCACTCAGGAGTCCTTTGCTAATTTTTCTCTCCTCTGCCCAGCTGTGGCAGGGGAGGGTGAGTGAGTGACTTTTATGGGTGCCTGGCATTTGGGCAGTGTCAAACCACAACACCCTCTTTCCCACATTTGTATGTGAATCAGGATGTCCCACAATGTTACTGCTGAAATCCACCTCAAGTTCACTACCTCCTGCCTCTACATCCTCACCAGTTCTTCTAGCTTTGACAATATCAATATTGTGGGCATATGTCCCTGGTATACTGGTAAGCAAAAGAGAAAATTTAAGATTTAAAAAATTTTGCAGCCACTGGAAATTCTGCTCTTGGTTTCAGTGAGACTGAGATGTCCACCTTAATAAGCAATAAACGTTGACCTGTTGATTCTAATAATCCTTTTCATAATTAATCCATCATAGTTTTCTTAAACATACTTTGAGTGGTAGCAGAATTCCCAGTTCAATCTATCACATGGGCACTACAAACAGTCTTACACTGACAGTGTAAAGGTGTTTTAATACTTGTTTATTAAGTCAACATAGTTTATCATTGATATTTGCAAAGCATTACCTTGGTAGAAATGCAGTCTAGGCTTCATAAGTCACATAAAACACGTTTCTGTCATGAACCATCCTTGGCCTTCTCTGTAGGTATTTAATCAGCAGAGACATACAGATTTAGGCTTGCTGGCTTATAGCCACATCATTGGAGTAGGGTCCAGTGTTGGGAATCAAACTTTCTGACCAAAGACAGCTTGAGAAAGAAATCACTAGTTTGTGACTCCTGACAGACTAATTCCTGTGTATGGGCTCCATAATAATTTGTCTATATTGATCCTGACTATGCAGTGTGAATTGCTAATCTAAAACTCTGGAAATCCCTGTACTGTGCTCTATTTAGCTATGTAAATGTTTTTGCCGTTTATTGCTGTGCTTTTGCAGTGATGGTTGTTCTGCATGGTTTCAGGCAATGGTATTGGGGCAAAAGAATAAAGAGGGATTCTAGAGATATATCATCTGTGATCAGCCAGCTCTACCAAAATTACAGCATTACAGATGAGTACTACAACTGCTTGTCTCAGTTATGCGAGTTGTTTTCATTGTGCAGCAAATCTTCAGTATCACTGTGAGGTTTTGCAACTTTCAAGAAATGTTTTTATAGGATTGCCTTATTAATATTTTTTGTATGTAATCGCCATTGATTTGGGCAACATTCTGAGGAAGCTTCTATGGAAACTTCCTTTGTAAATATTTTGATAAATTATTATATTTGCTTAAGTAGTCAGGAAAAGCAATCACCAGTGTAATTTTCAACCTTCTCCATGACATGGAGACAATTCTTCCTTCATCAAGAAGAAATACTGAGGAAAGAAGGAATTAAGACAGTGGGAATAATGACTTTGGAGGGTGATTGTGAAAGCACCTTAATATTTCTAAGCACCCATTGGAAGCTGTCAGTAATCACAGTCTCTCCATGAGTCTTCTTAGTCATAAAATGGCAAGTGGCCAAATACATGTTATAATTACTACCAGTATTTTTCACGTCAACACTGAAATGCAAATCAATGCAAATGTTATTGTAAGTTCTGATACCTTTTAAAACTAAATTAATATACCATGGATGGCATTGCACATCATGGGAGCCACTCTAACTGAACAGGCTGTTAGAGAAAATGATAGTACATGCAACCAAGATCCTCTGCTGCTGAGCTCTGCCCAAAAATGCAACTGCATCTGACAAGTGGAGCTGAAAGGAATGTCCCTGAATCCAGTACAGACATTTATTTCCTTCAAGCCTTTTCCATTAAAGCTGAAATTTCACTACACCACTTTAAATGAAAAAAGGGGAGGAAAAAAAAATCTCTGTTCCTATATGCTCCATCTTAGATTGCCTACTTCATAACTGCCTTAATTTGATATTATTAGAGCAATGTTTAAGGTGTTCAGATCAAGGCCTGTGGTACACGGATAATCTGCAGCGTTTATTCCAGGGTGAACATCCTGAAGACAGAAATGGTTTAACTACAGATCAGATTTACCTCTGCTGATAGGTATACCAGGACCTGTAGGCTGGCTGGGAGCTTGGTAGCTCTAATATTTTTCATTCCTCCTTTTTATCATTTAGATCTGTTTAAGTGGGAAAGCATGAGTTACTGTAAAAGGATTCCACTGTTTTTTCTCTCAACTTCAGTCTTTGAAAACAAAATGAGGAAAACTTTTTTTGGCTTTCACCTTTCTCTTGCATATGAAGTTAATTTTCACCAAAATGAGAGCTTTGTCAAGTTGTTGAGTTTATGACATCATTTTGAGTTAGTATATTAAGTGTTTTCAAAAAAAAATTTAGGATGACAGCTTAGTTATGTGGCATTTTATATCTGATGTAAATATGTATGTGAAAGAAAATTATTTCAACATGGCCCTGTCCAAAGAACTTTGGCATGCAGGAAGTGATATGGTGCATTTTGGTGAAAATTTAAACTCTCTGCAGAGAAAATAGGTTATAAAATCAAAACTAAATTGTTACTGAATTAAGTAACTGAAATTCATAATTATGAATTTCCTCACATAATTTTTATTCTACAGATATAAGTGTCTGAATACTCTGTACTTGCACTTAATTTGAAAAACCTCTGCAGTGCTGGCTGATTAACTCAGGCTTTTCAGCTCTTCAAAGCTGCAGAAACAATTTTTGAGGATTTATACCTGCTCCTTTTAATCATTAAAAATAAAAATTATGTAGGGGCTGGTGAATCTTAGCCCTTGAGAAGATGGAATTTTCATATTTACTGTTGAAGTTTACTTGTATCCAACCTCATTAGTTACACTTTTCTAAAGACTTGTACTTTGTTTCATACTGTAAGTTATGAGTATAGGAGCCCTATTAAACCCAACACTACTGTTTTATATACAGTTCAGATGAAAATATACATCATAAAATACACATTAAGAAGGGACTATCCACATTAAGATATAAATAATAGTGAAATTCAAACTGGGAAATCCAACAGAATTTCACTTTTACATCAAAATTCTAAAGTAACGCTATTCTGGACATTAGGCTACTGCATATCCTCCAATTTGATTACAACATTCATATTTCTATTATGACTAAAAATATAGAGAACAGATCATTGCTGCACTATTAAGTAGATAAGGTATTATCAGAGGTAGGAACTACTTAAATTAACTAGCTTTTATCTGTGCTATTATTTTTTGTCTTAATGATATGCTAAAAATACTGAGTAGTTCTTTTATGGTAAGGATGCTAATTTGTATTCAAGTGTCCTTCTGTAATGGAAGATATTCTTTGCTTTTTCTAGCAGTTGTAGGAAAGCATACAAATGAAAATACAGTGACTTTATCTGAACATATAGGAGAAATGACATAGCTGTATTTTTCATGAATATATTTGATCTGCTGGCAATTATGTTAAACTTGATTTATTAGTTCCATTACATTGGGAGCCATCAATAGATCAAATCCCTAAATGCAGTACATTGAAGACAGTGCAGCTAGATTGACCTACCTTAACTATGGATCTGGTCCACAGTTCAGAAGACAGAATATTCCAGGGATTTCCATTTACTCAAGGTTATGACTGGAACTAATTCACTTTTAAAAGACAAAATCTATTAGAAGAGTAAAAATCTTTAGGCCAATTAGAAATATAATAAATTTATACAACAAGCCAGATGTGTACAAGCATTTGAAACTCAATAATGCTGAAATGTACTCAGTGTGATTTTAAAAGCATCAAAAACCAAGAATTCAATGTTCAAAACTATAGTCTAAAAGCCTATCCATAGCCTGAGCTATTTCCTTCTTTAGGTTTGGCCACTGAGATAAATTGCTTATATTAACATATTGAACATTTAGAAGGGCATTAGAATGGTTGAGCTACTGTGAACCTGTGTCAAGGAAGTCATTTACAGTAAAGCTAAAGCAGATGTACTTCCTGATATACCAATGCTATCACAACTGCTACACAACTGGGAAAGACAATTCCCTTAAAAAAGACAGGACTTCTATCTATTTTTCTGCAGTCACTCAAAGTAATGGGGGCTTTGTTGTTTTTAGTTTTGGGTTGGGTTTTTAGTTTGTTTCTTTTTAATATGTTATTATTCTCGACATATGTTGCTTATTGTACATAGATCTAAGGCAATTAACAGAAATATTACTTAAATTCAGGCTCAGAAAGACAAATAAATTATTTTTTAGAAATATCTTGTGACTAGCCTGTGGTTTTTTATTGATACAAGCATTTTATCAATGCTAAACAGTTTGCATCTCAATAGCAGCAGGCTACTGCTATTCCAGTGTCTGACTGGAAGCAGCATATTTCAAATTTCCAGCTCTGCTTCATCCAGTAAAATACTTCAGAAAAGGAGGTGGATGAAGGAGAAACAGCAGCTAGGCTTGGAAAACAAACGTGTGAAGGCAGAAAACATAGCTAACCTCCCATCTTTTACATCAGAAACTTAGATAAAATGCCTCCAGGACCACCCCTCCTCTTGGACCCCAGCCTGACTGTCCCCATCAGAGAAAGTTCTTCTGGTTGTCCAGACACCAAGAACAAAGACCAAATCCTACCCTCTACAGTGAAAGCACTGACAGGTTGGCCTCAGTTCGGTACTACAATCTCGTCTTTCAGTCCTGCACCTTTTGCAGACCAGACTCCTTGCATTGCCCAGCCATGTGGTTCACCTTGACAGTCTTGCTGTCACTTGATGGTTTCAACTGAGGGCATCATTGTAGTAGTTAGCCTCTGACTGCTTATCAGTCTTGCTACCAAACTACTATTAAGACAGTCTGCTTTTAGGCCATCCTATCACTGCTTTTAACCTCTTCTGTGTACATGCAGAAGACTGGAGACAGAAGAGGCACATGCTTGAGCATCTTTTTAAAGCAGTGCATTAAAGTTAGACTTCACATTCCTGTGTCACTCTCCTGCAACTGCCCCTGCTCTGCTTCTCCCAGCACCACCTAGAAGATTAAGAACAGGACTTTTCCCTGTGCTGTTTCCCTAATAATTTAAGAACTGTAACTGACACTTAACAGAAAAGTAGGATGAAAAAACACCCTACTGGGTAGAAAAAGAGTACAAGCTGATGATAGAAAACTTAAATGGTATTTAACCAGAATATTCATTCTAATGTGATGCTGCTGATACAGTCAGTGCTCCCACTTTGCATCTCTTCGCTGATTTCCCCTTTTGGCATACTGCTTTCTTGGCTTAGGAAGTGGCCTGTTCCACTAATGAACTAGTGGTTCCTCCATGGCTAAAAGGGTTAGAATAAAATATACAGTAATGTGGTACCACTCGGTAAAATAAGCTCCAGGCTATTCTCAGAGGCTCAGAAGGCAACTGTTGCTTCCAAAATGTTGAGCAGATGTTGTACTGTAAACACTACAGTGTAGCAAAAGGGTTCATTTGGTTTTTTTCTGAAAGCCTAGCACTAGGAGAAAGAGAGAAGCAAGACTGAGCCTCCTTCAGTCAAAGGTGTATGGGAAAATTACTTAGAGAAGTCCTTGGCCTGATGATTTCAGAAATCGGACTACACCAGAGATAACTTCATTTGAAACTAAGTGCGGAACTAGGGATTAAGAGACAGGAGCTTGTCTCTTGCAAGGAAAGGCTGAGGGAACTGGGCCTGCTCAGCCTCCAGAAGAGATGACTGAGAGGGGACCTGATCAATGCCTGTCACTGTCTGAAGGGAGGGTGTCAAGAGGATGGACCAGGCTCTGCTCAGTGGTGCCAGCAGGACAAGAGGCAATGGGCAGAAACTGATGCCCAGGAAGTTCCTCCTGAACATGAGGATGAACTTCTTTACTGTGAGGGTGACTGAGCACTGGAAGAGATTGCCCAGGAAGGCTGGGGAGTCTCTGTCCCTGGAGATATTCAAGAGCTGACTGGATGCAATCCTGTGAAGTGTGCTCCAGGATGACCCTGGTTGAGCAGGGAGGTGACCCTCTGCAGTCTTTTTCAACCTTAGTTATTTTTTGATTCTTTGAAATGAAAAGTCAGAGTGGGGTTTTAATGTGTCTGAAGAACCCACCCTCTGTGCACATGCTGCTGGTCAGTCTAACAAGCTCCTTATCCCATGAACTCTACAACCTCTGAAAGCTCTTGTCTTCCATCACAAAGACATCTGCCAAGAACTGATGTGGAAAGAGGAGCTGAAGCATTTACAACCTGAAAAGAAACAAGAAAAGCATTTTAATTCCAAAAACAGTAACACAGACAATATGCAATAAAAACATGAACTCCAAAAGAACCTTTTAGATAAGGGGGCTGATGCCTCCAGAGAGTAGGCAAGGACAGAAGAGCACCTGGCCTCCTCTGCACCAATCCCTCTCCTGGGGTCCCTCCTGCCCCTGAGGTCAGCCCTAGTTTGCATCATAACTTTTTGGGTTTTGAGACTTCTTTGGAATAAGAATTGCTTGGGACATATGCATTGAACTTGATTTTTGCCATTGCTATGTTTTCGTACTGCACAGAGAAAATTGCAGTAATTTCACGATTATAAGCCGCACCATTTTGACTAAAATTTTTGTCCGTAACCCGGAAGTGCGGTTTATAATCAGGTGCAGCTTATATATGGACAATGAACGAAAAGTTGCTGTTTTAGTTTGGAGGACAGGTGTCTGCTGAGGAAGGCAGGAACTTCTCTTTGAAATGGAGAATGTAAACCCCCTCCCTCCAAATTATTATGATTTTGAAATCAAGGGGCTTTCAGGCAAAAATAGGGGAATTAGGAATAACAGTTCTTTTCCAGGGAAATTAAAATAGAAATACAGTACGACAAAGAATCAAACTCCAAACCCTGACAAAGTCAGAGTACAACCTGACACCCCGTCAGGCAGGGTGTTGGTAGCAGTCCCATTAAATGGTGGTTGCAGTCCTCTTGCAGTGACAGATGTGATTCAGTTGGAGCAGTGCTCCTGTAGAAGGTGCAGTTTCCCTCCGGAGGTCCAGTGGTGATGTGCAGAAATCTGGTTTTCCTCTGGAGTCCAGTGAAGAAAGGGGCTCCCTTAGTGTCCCAAAACCTCTGTTTTTATCTTGGTAAGAAATGTTGGGCTCTTCTGCCTGGCTGAAGCATCTCCCAATGGGATGAAGTAATTTTATCAGTCACACAGTGGGACTCAATGGGCCATTAGCAGAAAATGACTCGCTGAAGGAAGGATGGGTTGTGAAAAGATAAAGAACAATGCCCCGCCTGGTTTCAATGGATGGCCCATTAGCAGAATATCTCCTGTGGAGATAAGGATCACTGCCCCCACCCTCAACAGATGGTGATAGAATAGATAGCTTTTATCACACTCTGTATTGTAACCCAAGACAGTTGCCGACACCACAGTTGCCTTATAATCAGGTGCAGCTTATATATGGACAAAGAACAAAAAGTTGCTGACACCCAGAAATGTGGCTTATAATCAGGTGCGACTTATAATTATGAAATTACTGTAATTCACACTGGTTCTCAATGAAGGACAAAATCAGTATAAAACAAAGAAAAATAGAGAGATTTATCCTTCTCAGCAAATATATCCCACAGATATTTCTAAACATTGATATGGTATAGCATATCATAGATTAGTAGAATCTTTCAGGGTGGAAAATTCTTCTAACACCATGGAGCCCAACCATTAACCCAGTACTGCCAAACCCACTGCTAAACTATGGCCCCAAGTGCCACATCTGCATGTTTTTAATTACCTTTAGGGATAGTGAATCAACCAGTTCCCTGGGCAGCCTGTTCCAGTGCTTGACACCCCTTTCAGTAAAGAATTATTTTTTTAATATGCTCTAATACACCAGCATATTAGTAATATAGAAAATAATTCAATGTTTTGTTGTTTTGGTTTTTTTAGCAAACACTTGTTCACATAAGACCCTGCATAAATTGCAACATGTTTACATGATCCCTCACAACAATTTGTGACTCAACCCAGTGCACAGAGTTACTTGTATGTTGATCATAGCTAAATAGTTTAAAATCCGGTCAGAATGCAATGCATATTTTATGCTACAGCACCATCTACTGTTAGGACACAATATCTCATGGTAAATTTCTGTTTTATCAGATGTTAAATCACAGCAAGCTTGAATTTATATTTTTCTGCAGATTTGGCAAATTTGTTCCCAATTTGCAATACAAAAGCTGCTTATTTTCTGATTAATTAATCAGAAAATCTGATAATCTGTTCTTTTTTTTAGTCTGCTCATTAATTTGTATTTTACAGGCTTACTTGTGTACTTTTAAAATGAATAATAGTTTTATAGTCTGTGATCACTCTTTCTAATTCTATACAACACAGGAAGTATTTAGTTATTACAAGTAAAATAACATTCCACCACTTAAATCCTGAGTTGTGTCACTTGTTATGTTTCAAGCCCAGATCTCCCTGCTTCTTCCTTTTGTCACAACAGATAAGTATATTCTACCAGACAAATTATCTATCTCACTGTGGCCAGTAGGCATCTAAATATATATCCGTTCCCTCCCAAGTTTTGACTCAAAATAACCGATTAGCTTCATGTGAGCACAATCCCCAGTAACTTTTCCTTGTTCATTGGTCTAAATAAGAGAACAGAAAAAGTAATCTTTTTCTTCCATTCCATTCAAGTTTCTGGAAATATCCATAAAGAACACTATCATTCAAAAATATCTTTCAGTCTGGTTGACTGTATCTATCCTCCATCTCCTCAAATCCTTGTGATTATACACCATCAGTGCATACCTCATTGTATACCTCATTTAAATTTAGGATCTCTGCTAAATGTGCAAATTCTTCTGGACTAGTCTGTAATTAAATGGCAATTTTTTATTTTTCTTTTGCTCTATTTCCCTTTATTTTTATTTTCCTCTAAGTCTTACCTAAAGTATAGCACATACTTTCTCTAGGTGTTGGAAATTTTTTCTTAGTGACCCATTACCAATTTACACCATGGAGTACAGGGAATCTGCTTTTCCCTCCAAATTGCACAATTTTATTAGGTGACCAAAAGAAGCTTACTTTAAACCTTCAATTCTTAATTGCTTACCATCTGACTAGTAGAAAATCTAACACTTTCACAGATCAGACCAGATACTGGAGTGCATCAGACAAAGTCCTCTCTTTTTCTTGTTTTCTGTACTATTGTTAACCCTTGACCTCTATTCTGCAAAATAAAAATAATCACAGGTGAAGAAAGGAATGTAGGACAAGTAAGGGCAGGAGGTGTGGAAAATGGCAGGACAGGTTTTTACAAACTTCTGCCTAGTGTCCCACAGTAAAACACGTGCGCCAAATTCCGAACAATTACAGCAGATTATTTTTCTTCTGACAATTTAGCATAATCTTAAGTGAATCACCTCATACTTTCTCCTATGACAGATAGGAGTTTGACCCAATAAACAGGTGGAATTAGAATAACAATCTTATTTAAGACAAGAGTTCTATGTATGGAAAAGCTCTGGTGTAAGTTGGAATAACAACTCCTTGCAAGCGGGATTTCACAGTTAATAACTTTACCTCCTGAGTGTCAGAAGAGTATTGGCAGAGCTAATGAGAAGCTGTAAGAGCTGTACCAGTGGCCTAATGCAGATTCATAAGTGGAATAATTCCTGAAGGTATGTGTAATGTAACATGCATGTGAAATGATAAAGCAGCTGCTCCACAGTTTGCTCCTTTTTCACAATAGAAAAGCCAACTATTGCTTCCTGTAAACTGGGTAGGGCAACAGAGCAGCTAAAAATTCACAAATTGTCTATAATGTATAATTTCAAGTGATTGGATGTGGCATTTATTTCACTTTTTCTATTTTTTTAACAAGTGTTGAGTCAGTTTAAATACTTTTCTTGATCATGAAGTCTTCCCAAGAGTGCTATTTCATCTTTATAGCCCTTCCAGATCTAAAAAAAAAAAAAAGACTTTCTAAGAGTGAGATGATTTTATTATACACAGCCTAGTTACTTAAAGAAATAAGGTCTGAGACAATTACAAAGCATTAGACTGTCTGGTCGGATTTCCCACGTCTGACGCATTTTTCATTTTTGTACAGTTAATCTACCCGTCTTATGAATTATGACAAATCACCAAATTTATGTTCAGACGATGTTTGAGAAGATTATCTGATCCTTCTGTAGCTGAACAGCAAATAAATAAACAGTGAGGACCCTAGACATGACTGGATTTGGCCCCTTGTCCATCCTAATTTCAGTATAGCACTGACCTTCCTTTGCTTTAGGATCGCTGCCATGCTCTTACAGATGGTACCTCTGGTTCTTCCCCTGTCTGGAAAAGGGAATGAGCCTCAAATACATTTAATGTCTCATTTGAGACATGACTGTGCCCCCTAGGAACTAATCATGATTGTATGACAGAGGGAGAGAAAGTATCCATGATTTCATGTCAGCCCCAGCTGCTAATGGTGCTGTGCCTTGTTTTATATACAAATTCTCTGGCTTCAGGTTTTGGTTGCTGTTTCTTGTTGCTTTTCTCTGCTGCGTGTTTCTCCTCCTGTGGATATTAAGGTTCTGTCAAAAAATCATAGTTGCGTCCTTTTTTTTTTTTTCTTTAAATAAACTGGATTTTTTAATACTCACAAATTATTTCCTTTAGTCTTCCACTGAGTTTTTGTGACTCATTTTGCACAACTTCAGCTTCCACAAAGCTTTTTAAAAATACTCTATATGCCTAGTATAGATAGAAAGTAATTTCCCTTATGCTACTCATTGTTCATTATTTTTTAACCCTCATATCAGTTGTTTTTGAAATGATAATATCTTGAAAGCTTCTGTTGACTTACTTCTCTTCAAGACTTCTCTGAGTCACAGTTTTCCAGAACAGAATACTTCTTTCATTAGAAACAGACTGCAAATTGGGGTGTTTTTTTAGTTTTAAAAGCATGTCATAACTTAAAAAAAAAAAAGTAATTGTACAAAGTTAATTCCAATACATCTTCCTTTGTGTTCCACTAGATATAAGAAGTCAGAGCTTGTAACACCTTCAGAGAGACTTGAGACTTGTAGCTTGTACTGAACATGGAACTCAGAGAAACTGGCTGCTGAAAGTCAAAGTCATTGGCTCTCTCTCAATACCTTCTGGATCCTGATCCCGTCCCAGATTCTTTCACAGCATTGAAAATCTTCCTGCCTGCCAAGTTCTGTAACAGCTCCATAGGCTGGTGGTCCTCATGCTACACATATTGACCCACTTGCCCACAAAATCAGCCCAGTTCCTTTTGGTGAGTCAGGAGCTGGACTCTATGCATTGACTTCCAGGATTTTGAATAATAGCTTGTAATTTGCAGAAAAATAAACTGACTCTACCACAAAATGAAAGTGTTTGCCAGTCATTTTCATCACTGTTCATTGTACATTGTACATTGTTGTAATGACTAAATATTACCAGCCATAAATATGTGCACCCCTTTTACCTGTCTTTGAAATTCCAAAAGGGAATTGTTTCCAGACTTTTAACACAACCTCCCAATACATGGCAAAGCTATATTCTTGATTTGGTTTAGCAGATACAGAGTCCATGCATACATTTTGTGGTTTTCCATCTTCTTCCACATTATCTGTTGTAGCACCATTCATAATGCTTCTCACAGCTGTGAAGCAGTATATTTAGTTGAGGAAGTTACTGATTTCCTCACCCTCCCCTAGCCTTTGCCAGCAGACTGTGTTCACTAGCAATCATATCACAGATTAGGTTCAGCAGGACAGTTTTGGGCATAGGTAGCCACTTAATGATTCAACAGGCCTTTGGAAATTACATAAACATTGTGATATACACATATATTAAATATTTTTTACCTAATATTTAATTCAAAATTTAAAAGGAAGAACAAACAGTCATTGCTGAGAAAGAGAGCATCAGCTTTTCTGAATGTTGCCAGTGGCTTTCATGATGAAAAATATACAGGCAGCATAACTCCCATCTCAAAAGAAGGTGATGATAGGGGACAAGAAACTCTGGCAACAGATTCTCCTTTGCCTTTTTTTTTTTTCCTAATGGTATCAGACTTTATTTCAAAGATGAGTAATTACTTTTATCACCACATAATTCATTTCATTGATCAACATGCCAAAATAAATATAAGAAAATATTCTTCCAAAAAAGTATTCAGGTTTCCCTACCCAAGTAAATTTTGCAATTGAGGCATGGGATTAAATGCATGTGTGTTTGTGTTCAGGGGTTGTACAAAGGAATTGCTTAAGTTACTTCATAGCCATGCACTTAGAGACAAAAATAATGCAAAACACAACTTACGAGTTTTTCAGCAGTCTTTTTTCAGATACTAAATAATAAATTGTGAGAACCCGAAATCACTGATGAATGATTCTTATCTCAGGGAAGAAAGGCATATTCAGTTTGTTTTCTCTCAGATATTTATGTAATCATGTTCATTGTCTGTGCATGTGTCCTAAAGTTTTCTTTTTTCTTGGCAGCTTCTTCATTATTGACAAAACAGAGAAATTTATACGATGGAAAGAAAAGGTTTCAAATGAAAGTAAGTAGGGATGCTGCTGATAAGTAACATGAGCAGAAGAGATGGAAGGGGTCTGTGAGTGTCATGGAATAAGCACTGACATCACAGTTGCAGAGACCAGGCTCAGTTGTCCTACCACTTGGGATTCAGTCTTACTACTAGAAAAACTAGTGAAGGGCAGCCTGCTAAATTTTTCTGAATGTTGTGATGATCCAGGAAACCAGAGATGGCTGACAGTCGGGGTTGTGCAGCCTGGAGGAAGAGAAGGCTCCAAGGAGACCTTAGAACACCTTGTAGGATATAAAGAGGGTTTACAAGAAAGATGTGAAGAGACTTTTGACAAGGGCATGTAGTGGTAAGACAAATAAGAGCGACCTTAAATTGAAGGCGGGAAGGTTTAGATTAGATGTTAGGAAGAAGTTCTCTGCTGTGAGAGAGTGAGTCACTGAAACAGGTCGCCCAGAGAAGCAGTGGATGCCTTATCCCTGGGAGTATTCAAGGCCTGGTAGGATGGAGTTTTGAGGAACTTGGTCTAGTGGAAAACATCCACACCCATGACAGGTGGGTTGCAACCTGATTGTCTTTGAGGGCCTTTAAATTCCAAGCCATTATATGATTCCATTCTATGATTCAAAATGTACCTATGTAATTGAATTGAAGAAAGAATCATTGTCTATCAAGACATGCAATAACTGTCTCACCTAACTCTTAATAATTCATCTTCATAATAAAGTATTACTTGAGTGTATTTTAAGATGTATCATAGCATTTGTGCCATGATATTTTATCTGAATAACCTGGATTCTCATTAAAAACTCACAATGTTTCCTGCACAGGAGCCATCTTCTTCTGAGCAGCAGAGTTGGACAGACTGCTAAGTTTGGTGTGACTTGAGGTCAGGAAGAGGAGGGTTCACTTTACCTTACAAGATGTGTAAGATCCTTGCAAGATCTGTTGCATTCCCAGTAAAGTGTTTATACCTTATTTTATTCTGAAATTGTTTAGGTTTAGCTGACAGTCCACAGACATTTTCATGCCTTTGTTAGCAAGCTGATGGCTCATATATTCTGTTAAATCAATTTTCCCAGGTAAGTACTTGCAGACATTGATTTAGTTACACACTAGGCTTAGAGATTGATACCAGCTGTCTTAGCATTGCAGTACATTTTAAGTTCACGTCCAGTTTGTTATCTACCACGATCAGACTAATTCCCTTTCTGAGTCAGTAGCATCCAGAACATATTCCCCCATTTGTAAATGGCATCAGAAGCTAGCATTAGCTTCTAGAATATAGCATCAAATTTGCTATATTAAAATACTTATACAAATTAGTTCAGGTGGCTGCTCAAAGACGTTTTGATGTTTTTCTGGAAAAACTTACTTCTCTTACTATTATTTTTAACTCTGGCTTTTTTTTTTAATATTATATACAGCTGTGTCAGCATGGATTTGAAATTCCAGTAGTTTTCTTCAGGATAATAAAAGGTCAATGATATATTCTTCATTGTACCAAATGAATAATGATTAGTCATTAACTTATTTTTAAGGAACTATAAGGTAATCTAGTGTAGACTTGAAATGATACTGTCAAAATTTAAATCAAACTACTGTGCAATGCTGCACTGACTGACTTCTACTAGTTTAAATATATTTTATCCAATCCTTGTAAGTCAAATCTGTAATCATACAATGAAGATTTGCTTCAGCTGGGATGATCTATTAGCTACAAAAAAACTGTTGAGTGGTATTAATAAGGTTACAATTCTATAATCCTTTCTGAAGCATCATGCATCAACAATTTCAACTGCATAATTATAGATAAAGAATGCAAGAAGTGGAGGCTTTGTTACAATCTGGCAATTGTTTTAATCAATATTTTTATACTTGCCTAATTTCATTAAAAGACAATGTAAACAGGCATAAATTGAAGGATTATGTTTTAGAGAAACTGCAGAGACTGGCAGTGTAGAGTGGGTGTTATCCAGTCTAAGTCAACATGAATTTCAGTCTCACAGGGAGAATCCATTTTCATTCCTGGAAATCTTGTCAGAGAAGAATATTTGCACAGTACTTGTCCAGGATTTCTAGACCTATGTCAGCACTGCAGGAGCTCTGAACATAATGTCTATAGATCAGATATGCTCACTGTGAAACTTCAGACCATTATCACTGAATCAAAATGGCCACTCTTACAGATCTGACCTTGATCTGCTGAACGTGTGTCATATCAAAATGTCTGGACATATTGGAGCTACTGTAAACTAAAAATACATATAGAGTATGTCTTGTGCTTTTTGGACATATTTGACTCTTTGATAAACAGTACGTAGCACACCCATAACTACTTCTGGGCAGAAAATTTAGCAGAAGTTTTGGAGTTCTTGCTATCAGCCATGTGGTCTTAATATTCCTTTATGAAAAGGAATCATAAAAAACTTCACCAGAGGATTTTGCTTGCAAATTCCCAGGAGGCAGTTGCAATACAGTGATCCTGAACAAAACAAAAGATCTTGGAAGTTTGACTTGTCAATTCAAGAGAGCAGACCTGAAGCCTTTAACTTCCATCAGCAAATTACCAGGCATCTCATCCTCACTGAACAGAAAAGTCACATTTTCATTTTCACAGGAGAGACATGCTAATGAAATACTGATCCAAAGGTTGAAAGTGGACCAGGTAGTTAATGTGACTAACTGAGACACCTAGTTTTGGTCCAAAAGGATCTGAATACTGGATGCAAAGCACCAGTGAGGAAACCAATCTGTTTTTCTGAAAGGACATGCTTAAATTCTTTCTGCAGTCAGCACAGAAATAGCTACAGCTCTGGAGGCTTCTGGAGAGCTGTAAAGCAAAATTACACTAAGTACTTACATGTTCTGTTCTTAATTTGAAATGCCTATATCCGCTGGCAATCTGAATTAATGGTGTTATTTAAACGATATAGCAAAGAAGTCAGCACAGGACCACTGGGTGTGAATCTCTTTTCTTTCAGGATCTCAGCTCATCTTTCCAAGGAAATGGCTTAACTTCCAGCTTTTGGGGTTGTTTTTGCTCTTTTGACAGTTGTGGAGCCAAAAATGCAAGAGTGAAAAATGGTGAGACATGGAGCTAGGCAAGACAGAGGCCAACTTTCACCTGGATGGGAAAGAACTGGGCATTTTGTCCCTGCTATGTTACATTAGCAGAGGTCTGTAATGCCAGAATGAAAAGAAAAATTGTGTTTGTGGGTGAGAAAAGAAATATTTTTGATTATTGATATTGAATAAGTAACTTATTAATGCTGACATTGGTTAAGCTGTATGAGATATTTGTGTCCCCTGAAGATAAAACCATTAAAGTCCATGTAGCAAAGCAGTGCTGCAGTGTTTGAAAGGCACCTGTCAGACAAACAGCCAAAGTTATTCCATTAATTTTATTCAATGTCTATTAGAAAGCTGATTGACTTTGATGAGAAGGCATCTTTCAATTAATTTATATTGCTATTAGCAACCTTGTGAGGATTAGTTTTGAAATTGAGTTACATAAAGTAATTCTATGAAGAATTCATATGAAAACTCAGGTGAATTTAGCATTTAATTACTGCTTTTAACATCATGTTTCATGAAGGTGACATCTCATTGCAGCACATGGCGTTGTGCTCACAGGTGTAAATTCACAGTTATTTCTGATTAATATAAAGAGCTGATAAAACTCTCAAGTTGCAGCCACTGTTTTCTTCTCTACTTCTTTTGGAATACCCTTAAGTTCCATATTTTGCACTTCTGATTCTCTTTATGTAAGAAATAGGGAGGAAAACAAGCTTGTGATATAAGCATGAGATCTGCAATGAGAACAAATCCTTAGGGAACCTTCAGTTCCAGACAGAGCAGAAATCAAGCATATTCTTGGACAAATACTTGAATATAAGGAGCTAAGTAATTGGCTGGTTTATTCATCCTACACACAAAAGGTCCGCAGCCTAAAATATTTTACATAATGCTGATTTGCTAAAAATCATCTCAAGTTACTTTGTAAAAGCAGGGGTATTACTGATGTATAGCTGAACTAAACAAAATGTCAAGTAGATTATGAGTCCTTTGGCTGAACTTTTTCATTAGAAAATGGTGATTCACTCATATTGAAACTCTGCAGAGGAATGTGCAACTCTAGTGAGATGTTCTTCTCATGGGGAAACCGATGTCCAGAGCACCTCTGTGCTGGGAAGCTTGATCCTGAAACAGCATCTGGAACACTCACTGTATCTACGGCCACAAAAGGTGAAAGACATTTATTCATAGAGTTTATTCGTATTCATTTATTCTTAGCAAGGAAAGCTGCTCCAGTACTGCGGATTGAATCAAATCGGGATCAAAGTACAGTAATTTCACGAATACAAGCCGCAGCAATTTGACCAAAATTTTGGTGGAAACCTGGAAGTGCGGCTAATACTCGGGGGCGGCTAATATGTGAATAATTTTCTGACATTTACAACCCCACACGTGCCAACCAGGGCGCCGAGCCAAGCACCTGCCAGTAAAAGCCGGCATTTCGCGATTGTTACAGTGTTACTGTGTTGCCCTGGCTCCCTGCAGGCAGCACGGTGGGCAGAGAGAGAGGCGGGAGAGCTCTCTCCTTCCCTCCTCTGCCGCAACCCGGGGGAGAGACGGGGTGCCCGCACCACCATTGCCGCGGCCCGGGGAGGAGGGGGCAGCTCTGCCCCCGCCCTCCGCCACTGTGGCGGGAGCAGGGGGTGCTCCGTGCCCGGCCAGCACCGTGGCGGGAGCGGGGCCGGGGCAAGCGAGCCCAGAGGCGGCGGCCAGCCCCGAGCAGCCCCACTGAGCTGGGCCACCTGGCCCTGTCAGCAGCCCCTAGTGGGCCGAGCCTGCACAGCCTTAGCTCAGCCAGTAAACCCCGCCCTGCCGCAGTTCTGTTAGTATTTGGCAAATTTGTTGCACGCGGGTCCTCGCTGCGAACGACAGAGCGGCTTATATTCAGGGTGCAGCTTATTTATGGACAAAGAACAAAATATTTGCCAACACCCAGAGATGCGGCTTATACTCAGTGTGGTTTGTATTCGTGAATTTACTGTAGTTTCTTGTTTTGCTGATGTTACAGAAATTACTGGTAATCAATAATTTGGGATCATTATCATCACTACAACAGATAATTCACTATACTAGAAACATACAAAGTGTAAATAGATGTGATTCTTACAAAAATTCCAAAATATTCTCATCCTACTCCAAAACACTCACACAGAATGATGTGCACACTTTGTGGGCCCTCTTTGTGGCCATCTG
Organism: Catharus ustulatus; assembly: GCF_009819885.2. Classification (NCBI taxonomy): domain Eukaryota; kingdom Metazoa; phylum Chordata; class Aves; order Passeriformes; family Turdidae; genus Catharus; species Catharus ustulatus. The sequence continues at coordinate 99,750,590 of NC_046223.1, forward strand.
AAGTTACCTGTGCACTTCATATATCCTGGGAATGATGGCTCCTCGTTTACAGGATACACATTTTCCTCTCCCACTGGAGAAGTGTGCTCTCCAGGACTAAATGAGCCCCAGCAGCTCCCTACAGCTTACTAGGGCTGGGACTAGTGAAAAACACTCTTCAGAGTCCCACAGGCACACCAAGGTTTGAGTCCCCATGTGTGTCTCCCTCTCCTCAGGCTGGACACAGATGGATTGGAGTGGCCCTTGGGAAGGTTGCAACCATTGCAGGGCAGCTTCTGGCAATGCCATGCCAGGCTTAGCTTCACAAGATTTTCTTACAGCTCTGTCTCCCAGGTAAAACAATTTCAAAAGTCTTCTATACTTCTTTTCAAGCTGACCCTTTTCATGATTGAAAACTTTCCAAGAAAATGCCTGGTTGCTGGTTAATCTGGCTGGTTGTCATCTTTCTGCCTGCAGTACCAATCTCTTTTAGTACTTGGGCTGATTGGCTTTTGGAAGTTTGGGTTTAGGCCTTTTTTTATCATTCTCCAGCCACAATTAATGATTTCATCTATTTGGATCTTTGAAGAGATTGAATGGACTGGTTGCAAATAGTAATCAAATTTTGAAAAGGGATTTGAAACTAGGTACTATTTAATTTTTATATTCCTGAAATGAGATATCTTACTAAAACCTGTTATGAAGATGTCCCAGAAGGGAAGAGAGATAGAGGGATAGCTGATTGTTACCTAATACAAGCTTACAGGCAATACAGAGGCAGATTCTTCTCAGAGGTCCTCAACAAAGAAACAAGAAGCAACAGTTTTAAATTTAATGAATGAAAATTTCAAGGTTTTATTTACTTATAGAAAATCCCCATGAAAGTAGCCAAGCACAAGTTGCTAGAGGATCTGGGATATCTCCATCATTGGAGAGTTTCAGAAATTGACTGGACAAGGCCATGAGTAACTAGAAGTAAACTAGAAAGAAATGTTGCTTAGAGAAGGATGTCAGATTGCCTTTGGTCATCTCTTCCCACTCAAATAGTGCTGTTGTTCAGCACTTCCACTTTCACATACGTAGCACTCTCCTAAGGACAAATACTTGATTACTGAGAACAAGTCTGCAGTCTAGTTGGACAATTAAAGATCTCCTTAAGAACACTGCATCTGAAGTTGTAAACTTCTCAGTACATAAGCATTAAGTTGACAGAGTCTGGAGAAATAAATTCTCTTAAAGTCTCTTAAACATCAAAACAGATGCAATTGTTTTCGGGACCCTGAGAAATACAGGAAGGTAAGTGTGGAGGCCAATGGGCCAACTAAGAGGGAGTCTGACACCCTTCCCTGGACGGAACGCCCTTAGGCACTAACCTCTTTGTAACAGTCAGAAAAATTCCTCCCAGCATGCCTCCCTGCTCTATGCAAATTACTTGTAACCCATTGGTCCTTCTCCCTTTGCTCCGCCCCAGGCCCTCATCGGATTCGTCTGTTGCTCTGTCCCACCCCCTACTTCCCCTATATAAACCCTGCTCCCTCAGGCCTTCCTCAGCTGTTTTTGTCACTGGTATCCTTTGCAGCAGAAGCTCAATAAACTTCTTTGTGGAACACTGTATGAGGCTCCCGTTCTTCTCTTCATCATCACCTGAAGCAGATTCCCAGGAAAGCTGAAATCACCTCTCCTGGAAGCATGGATGAGCCTGGGACATCCGTTTCAGGACGCTTCTCTGGGAAGGTCGAGGCACTTGTACCGGTGTTCCACCACAACAGGTAGGCTTGTTAAAAGAAAGGGTAAGACACTAGAAAGTGTGTGTATATCAGTGCTAATTGCACCACTGTTGAGAAAGAGTTGTAATAATTTGGTAGTCTGATTGTAAAAGTTAATTTTAATTATATTCTCAACTTTAGAGTAATAACAGAGTATTGGTTCCATATAGAAGGTGTGATTCTTTAGCCCACTTTATTCACACAAAGTGCAGCCTGGTAGCCCACCCTTGAGAACCAGTTGTGACATTTGTGTGTAATGATGTAGAATGTGGGCAATAAAGGGTGTAACCTCTTACATGCATCAGCTGATCAGGTCAAACAGCCGGTTTGAACCCAGGATTACTTGGAAAAGTCAGAGACAGCCTGGGTTATAGGCATACAAGAAAAAAATTAATCATGGAACTCATCAAGTTTTGGTGTCCTTGCTGACTAGCCCAGCCATGTTCCTCTCTCTTCTATGGGCATTCAAACCTACATTCTCCACTTCCTCTGTCAAAGCCTTAGACAGTGACTGACAGAATAAGTAAAACTAGCTCTTTGAAAATTGTAGGAAGCCATGAATGTCAGAGTTATGCAACCAGACTGAGATAAAATACAAAGTGTAGTACAGTCACTCTGTGATTAGGACTCTTATTTTGATGAGTGGGAACAGACTTGTGCATGCCTTCCCCACCAGATCAATATGCATTCTTCGTGGTGTGTGAAAGTCAGTAAACACTCCTTTTGAGTTGAAAAAAACCAGAAAGCATCTGGAGGAAAAATACCCTGCTTAGGTACCTCCAGTCACCTCTCCTGAGGGAGTGCCCAAGCTTTTAGTCTGCTCAGCAAAGTGGTTCACTCCTCCCCTTTTCAGATAGATACCATCTGTGGCTGCTTTGCTGTCTGCTGAACTCTGTGCTTACTCTGTGGTAAGTGGTGCAAAGATCACACCTAATAGACCCTGCTTTCCCCAGGGTTTTAGTGAGCTCTTTGTCTCATCTCTGAATCGTGACACAGATGGGGCAGGGGCTAAGAAGGTTGCTTGGTACATTTGCATACCAGGGGAACTTTGCAACACCAAATGTAGACACTAATTACAAGTATGTTCTGGAGTTCCGGTTTTTCGAATTGCTCTTCTTGATTGTGGATCTGAATCTGATAGACTTTTTTGAAAGAATTTTATGTCCAAAAGTTTGACATGAAATTAACTAGATGGGAAAAAAAATAAAAATCTAGTGATCATGTTCTCAGAAGGTCTATGTAAACATAAAACAAAACAACAGCAACAAAAAAGCAATCTGTTGCCTAGAAAACATGCTTTCTTGAGGAAATATATCTACAGGAATATAGGAAACAGAGGATGCTCAAGTATTTAGAACCCACAAGCAACAACCAAAACCAGGAGCAGAAAAACTAGGAACCTCTCTCAGTAAAATCCCCTTCTCACAGGAGTTTTGCTAATATTCTTGCTTTGTTTGCACTTCGTGTTGCGAAAAACTCAACAGAAAAAGCTCTAAGGAGAATTGCAGTAATTTCATGACTATAAGGTGCACCCCTCGGAGTTGGCAAATTTTGCAAATTTGTAGATCATATAAGGCGCACCAGACTATAAGGTGCACTTTTTTTTTGCAGTGAGGAGCCGCCCCCAGCTCCCCCCACACGGTTGCTAGCCGAGGCCCTGTCTCAACCCGGCAGCCATGGGCCCCTGGGCCCTCCTGTACCCGTCAGGAGGAGTGCCGTGGGCCCACCTGTACCCAGGAGCCACGGCTCCGCCAGCCCCCTGCACCCAGCAGCCACGGCTCCGCCTCCACTCGGGCTCACCTGTACCCAGCAGCTGCAGCACCACGGGCCCCTGGACTCACCTCCACCCCGCTCCCACGGCCCTGCCGGCTCCCCTCGCGGCTCACACTTCCGGGTAGGCAAATTTCTGAACTTTTGCCCACATATAAGGCACACTTCTGGGTTCGAGCGAAAATTTTAGTCAAAAGGGTGCACCTTATAGTCATGAAATTACTGTAGCCTTGACTTTTCTACCAGTTTTTTGGCTACAGAGTAGTAGAAATTTTGGAGCAAACATCCTCAAGCTAATGTAAACCTAAAGCTTTTCCCTGATTTGTTGGCAACAGCTCTACTGTGTGAGGTAAGCCTTCTCCTTTGTATCTCCTTCTACATTAAATGCCTGCTCCCAAAAAAGCATTAATCCTTCTGGGACTATTTGTGGATCTCTGAAATCACAGTCTAGAGACCTTTATGGTCAAGTAGAAAGCCTAGGACCAAGTTAGATTGCCCGAATTAGTTTATGACAGCCTGCAGTCTGCTTTTTAAGCACTGAAGGATCCGAGTTGTGTGTGTCAAGTGGGCAGTGTGAACGACAGATCTCTTACCTTAGAGCAGTGTTAGAGTTCTACAATGTTTTATTCCGATGCAGGATAAGAAAAGTAATTTCTTTCACGTCAAGTCCTAATGTCATCTTTAAGGACCAAATTTAGTCCTGCTAGAGTGTGTTTTGAATATGTTTTATCCCAAAAGCATTCTGCTACATTCAAACTCTTTTACATGGATACCAGGATGGGGGGGAAAAAGTCACTTTTAGTAGTGAAACAGAATTTCCTTGTTCAACAGTACAAACCTCCTTCACTAGTATATGTGTTAGAAGGTGTTTCATACTTTCCAATAAAGAAAACTTCTTTTTACTTTAAGACCTAGAGTTACTTCAGTGGTGTTATAGTAATGGATAAGAGACTATATTTTCACTCTTCTCTTTAAAATGTCTTTGGGAATAAATATGAAAACTTTTGTATTGGTTGTTACTAACATTTGAAAATTATTCAAAAGTATTAGGAAATTCTAGAGTTAAGTTTTCAGTGCATGTGCTAAATCTTAAGTATCATTTTTATACTACAGACTTTAACAACATAAGCATATAATATTTTTTCCACAGGATACTACGTCATTCAGTGCAGAGGACAGACTGTTAGGCCTGTAGTGAAAGAGACCATTGTCTATACAAACCCTGACTTATGTTTGATAGAGTTTAGAACTTAAATAGAAAATAAAACAAAAAAAGGGAGGAGGGGAACTTCAGGAAGAGAAACAATGGTCTTGTTCATCACTTGATTGAGTACAGGCTGGGTATATTTCAGCTTCTGCCAGATGTCCACTTTGTCAGAAGAGGCTAATTTCAAGGTTTTCTATGAAAATGAGAGTTGGACCAAGCAGAATTGCAGGAAATGCTGTGTGAAATGGCACTTAAATGTATTTACCCATATTTCTTTATATAAAAATGCATTATTTCATAGTACCTTTATAAACACATTAAACATTTATAAATTTTAGCTATCTTAACAAATTGAGGGCATAAATCATATGTTTGTACTTAGCTGTGCAAGTTGTGCCAAATTTACAGAGCTGTCCTATTAAGCTCAATGCAGAAGGTAAATCTATCCAAAGCAAAAATTCTTTGTTACTTTTAATACCAATTACCTTCTACTAGAATAGTTTCATTTTTAATTTCAGCGATATTAACTGTATTGGTTTTGGCTCTGCCTATGGACTACATAGGAATATTTTGCACATGTTGGGACATAATTATTCCCCACAAGGTGGTGGTATTACTATGCTATATAGTATCTTTTCTTCAGAATGAACTGAAGCAGTTTTATTTTCAAAAGGCATAAAATGTCATGCCATTTTGAGCCATGAGCAGAACAATTTAAGCTCACATATAAATATTTAAAAGACTAAATAACTCCACCCACCTCAACTTTTAGGACTAAAATGTCTTTTTACAGCTGTCTTTACCTAGTTTTGCCTAGAGAGCAATTTTGTCGTAAGAACCCAAGATCTGAGGAACCAGTTTCTGTGTGATGAGAGATGTAAGATCACTTCAGTCAGACAGCAGACATGTTTCTGAGGGTGGTCAGCAGCTCACATCTCAGGGGTCTCTGGGGGAGCTGCTGACCAGCATTCCAAGGTGTGTGGCAGAGAGGGTGATTAACCTGGGTTGTGAAATGCTAAATCCCTTTATTTTATGTACAGTAATGTCACGATTAGAAGCCACACCATTTTGACTAAAATTTTGCTCCCACCCCAGAAATGCGGCTTACACTCAGGAGCGGCTAATATGTGAAAAATTTTCTGACATTTCCAACCCCGGAAGTGCAGCCAAGGTGCCAAGCCGAACACCTGCCAGTAAAACCTGGGATTGCGCGATTGTTACAAATTGGTTACGGGCTCCTTGCCGGCCATCCCCACAGCTTGGGCGGGGGCTCCCTCCTTCAGGCAGTGCAGCCTGGGGGAGAGGCAGGGGCTCCGTGCCACAATCCATGCGGCTCGGGGGGGAGGCGGAGTCTCCCTCTTGCCAGCCCTGCCGCCCGGGGCGGAGGCGGGGGACTTCCGCCCCCGCCTGCCGCTGTGGGTGCCGGCAGGCTCCATGCCCACCTGCTGCCACCGCCGCAGGTGCCAGCGGGCTCCATCCCCGCCTGCTGCCGTGGGGCAGCGCTGGGCCAGGGCGAGCGAGCCTGGCGATGGCGTTGGCCGACCCCGAGTGGCCCAGCTGAGCAGCAGCACTGAGCTGGGCCACCTGGCTCTGTTGGCAGCCCCGAGCGGGCCGAGCCCGCACGGCCCGAGCCGAGCCAGTAAACCCCATGATCCCACGATTCTGTTACTAATTGGTAACTTTGTTGCACGCGGGTCCTCACTGCGAACGACAGAGTGGCTTATACTCAGGTGCGGCTTATGTATGGACAAAGAACGAAATGTTGCTGACACCCGGAGATGCGGCTTATAGTTCAGTGTGGCTTGTAATCGTGAAATTACAGTAGTTGATTAAAACCCTACATTCATCACTGAAGATTCAAAATTGCTAAACACCCAGATAAATTAACTATTAAATAAGTCTCAAAGTGATATGTCCAGCTTCTTCCTTGCTGAAGAGACTTAGAAAATTTCAACCTTTAAGGGATAAAGATCCTTGGTGAGATTATCTAGCATCCTGTTCAGTCCTAGCTTGAAAACCTCCAGTGATGGAGACTCTACCATATCCCTGGGGAGGGAATTCCAGCACTCTGAACATTGTCACTAATATAAACAAATCATTGGTAAAGGAGGGAAGTTACATAGATATATAAAGATTGACAGTTTTAGATCTCTCCTCTCTTTCCTGAAATATAAGAACACTAAGTATGCTAAAAATCCATTTAAATATTTGATTGTTCTGAAGCATCATACTTCTTCTTTAAGCAGGGCAATATCTAAAGTAAGAGAATACATCACATTTTAAGATTTTCACTTCAGGGAAGATGTGGGAACAAACAGTATTAAATTATCTGTAGTAAAATTTCTTTCAAAAGCTTTAATATAGGCTAAAATATTCTAATCAAAAATAAATAAGTGCAACTTCATGGAAAACAAACTTTTAAATGGCCAATGGCAAACCAGCCAAAGTCTGCCTTCAAAATCACACATAATTCACATTGGGGAAGTGATGTTCTTAATTAGTCCCTCACAACCTGCTTCTTTGGCCACTGGCACATATAATAGCAGAATTTAACATCCACATAAATGGGAGAAGACTTTGGCACTGAGTGCTTTCTTCAGGAGGCTTGGTGGCTTGGGAGCATTACTGATGGATCTGCATTTATGTGAAATACATTTAAACTCAGTTCAGAGGAAGTTTTTTTGCTCTAAGCTATGAAACAGAATGATCATGCTAGTCATTTCTAGGACAAAATTATCTAGTGTGAGAAGTGGCCTGCTCAGAATAGCAGGTTTCCTACCTACAAATGTAGGAAATCAACAAAAAGTTTCAGCAGTAATTTGACTGCAGGCAGCTAAGAGGAGACTTCTGTCAAAATTGAGGGTTCCACCTTAAACTAAGAAGTGATAAATGGAGACATTCTTTATCAATAGGTTGTTTTATATTAAAATCCTTAGCAACTAGATTATTTTTGCTTTTCCCTTGAACCATATTAAGGAGAAATTGGATGAGAAAATAATTTCATGTTCATGGTATATTTACTGAAGCTCTCTGAGATCACCACAGAATTACTTTTTAAAGCACTTTCTCTGCAGATTTTTTTTTCCAACTGTCTTGTTAAGACACTTTGTTTTGTAAATTAAGGGGCAGAGAAGAAATGAGAAATTTCCTACAGGAAAAAAAAATGAGTTAATGATACGCCATTGAATATTGTTTCATTCTACTACAATCAATGTGTGATCATATTCACAGGTAGGAGAAAAGTAAATAGGAAAAACAATTTGTTTGAATGGTAGCTAAACCAGCTATTTTTATGGTCTTAGTTTTTGTATTTGGAATTATAGACTACTGGCTGTATTTCTTACTTTGGCTTCTGAATCCGTGAATCTTTTGATTCCTCTTTCCCTGTTTTTTTTCTATTTTTGAATATTGTGTGAAAGGTGGTTACTCACGTTGCCTGCCACATACTCATGCAAAGTGCACTCTCACATTAAGATGATGATAATGTGTAAATCTCAGCTTCACAGTTTGTCAGATGTCTGAGGATTTTCTCTGATATCTTTTTGGCCTTAAGAAGTGTGAAGAGTTGCACACTTGTGTTACTTATTGCTAATTCCGTATACACAGCTTTGGATTACACAGTGCAGGAACTCACCTGCAGGATCTCAAGTTACTCTTCCATGAGGATTTTAGCCCACCTAAGTTTTTGAGACCGACTGTCCCTTTCTTGCTCCTTCTTGCAATTTTCTGTGTCTGGTTATCTCAGCTGAAACAATGGCAATACATGCCATCCTACCTCAGGCTTACATCTGAACTGCTCTTTGACAAGGAAAGAACTTCAGGCTTATATTCCTGCTTTAGCTGAAGCAGTAAATAAACCTAAGTGACCCTAATGCTATACTTTCTAAGTTTTAATGATTGTTATAAAGATAGTTATACAAAAGATGGGCATTTTATTCTACCTATATAATTCACTTATGTCTGGCACAAATTCCTAAACATACTGGAGTTTTCACAGAACCAGCTGTAATTTTTGACATCAGTGCTTGAGCATCATGGGAATCTGGGTCATAACATTACCTATAAAGGGGCTTTAATTATTCCTTGATAATTAATGTAACTCTAAAACATATTTTTGTTAGGCAATATGCCTTCCTGGAGCCTTAACCCTGTACTTAAGTTCAAGGGAGCAGAGGATTTTCTGCCATAATCCATCTTTGGCAGTTTCTGTTGGCTAGTCTTCTCTCAGTATACAGAGGTTTGGAACTACCAGTTTGAAGTATATAACCCTTCCCATGCCCTGAGAACTGTAACTCTTGATTCTGGATTGCATTTCAGGGAAAAGTTCTTAAAATTTAGGTTCTACACTGCTGTTTTCAAGATCCGTAAATCCTCTTTTGGCTCTAAAGTAACTTCCCATTGAAGATCTATCCTTTAATGTCTAGGAAGTCTATGAAACTGAGCATTTCAGATTGCTGAAAATGCAACTCTCAGAATAAGAGTGAAAAACTCTAAAGCCTGAATGTACTGAAAAAAGTTCTATGTCTTTTTCTTCCAGCTGGAGACTAATTAAATTAATGCAGATTTTTTGCAGTAAAACCTGTCACTGGGAACCAGAGCAGATAATGTACAGAGCTCTGTACAGCTCTGGATGTTTAAATATTCCCTAAACTTCATGAGTCTTTTCACATTTACCCAAACCATTTTGAGGTTTTACTCTGAAATCATGTTTAACTTGGGGTTTTGACATGACACCAAATGAAATTCTGTTTCAATTTTTAGTTCCATTCAAAGTCAAAAAAAAAAAAAAAAAGGAAGGGGGAAGCCATAACCTTATTTGCTGTAAACCAGCATCTCTACACTGCTTTCAATAAGGCTGTGTAAGTTTACAACAACTGAAGAGCTAATCCCAGTGAAGTAAAGCCGTGTGGTGAACTGAACCAAAGAAAATGTTCAAATGAGTAAGGCCAGCTGTATAGCACAGGCAGACTCTGCAGCTGGGCATTGGGCCAGGTTTCCCCATTAATTGCCTCCCCATGCTTCATTGAAGGAAGTTTGAAGCCATTCCAAATCTCCTAAACTCCCCAGCACCACCCCTCTGTTTTTACTTGCAGACATTGCTCTCACTGGCAACAAAAATGGGAATACACACAAAGAAGTTTTCTAAACAGTACTTTGCGTGAACTGCAGAAATGGGGCTTAGTCATGAGTAACTCTAGTTCCTGGAGCAGCACTGTTGTAGGGGCTGATGATGAGGATCCAAGGAGAGGAAATGAGGTGGGAGGAGAGGCTGGGGCTGGAAAAACGAGGGAGAAAAAGCATATGGGAAAATTAGAGCTTGTCTGGGCTGGTTGCAAAGGAGGGGAGAAGAAGCAGCTCTCAAAGCATAAAGGCTTCTGGAAATGTCTGAGTGGAAAAGCAGGAAAGGAAAGTCCAAAAAGAAGTGTATGGGATAAAGTTTGTGAGTTAGGAGATATCCGAGAGGCAGATTCATGTCTGGAAAGGAAACTGAGCAGGGCAGTGTGGTAAAGAATTGAAGACCTCTTTTAGGACAAATCATCAGGGAAGGTTGAATGGACTAGGAGAATGTGGTGGGAGTCAGGAAAGAGACACTAGGGTTAGGTAAGTGAGAGCTGGAGTGGGAAGAAATTAAATTGGATAAAACAGGATGAGTGTGAAAACCTGACAAGGAGCTGGGAGAGCAGAGAGGCTTGACACAAACATACTGGTGGAGACATCAGCAAAAAAGGAAGAGATCAGTATCCAGTAAAGCAGTGTCCCTTAAAACTAAAACATAAATCCTCATTTCTGAGCATCAACATTTCCACTGGCAGCACATAACTGAAAGTCAGAGTAATTTTTATGCTGAAATGATAAAAAATAGCATGGAATGATTCTGATAGCCCATCAGCTATCTGTGCTGTGCAGTATTAGTGTTCTGGCACTTCACATATTCCAAAATAGCACTCCTGAATCCTATTGGCAAGCAGTGTCAGTTCCCTCTCACAGCCATGGCAGAGACGATAGCAACTTATTACTGCTATCAATTAATCTCTGAGTTGAAGGGGGGCTCAAAGAGGAAATGAGAACAGCATGACAGTCATGGTATGGAACTGAATGAATGAATGTGCATGAGCCAGAAGAGCTGTTGTGAAAGATTCAATTTTTTTTTTCTTTACTCTGAAGTTAATATAAAAAAAGAAAGAAAAAAACCCCAACACTTAAAGGCTTTGAAATAAAGTTCACAAAGCAAATTTCACAGCTTTGCTATGAGGAAGTCTTCTGCCTTATGCCTCCCGGAACAAATAATACCTACAATGAATAAGACAGGGAAGCAGGGAAAGGACAATTTCTGAAAAGATGCGGTGTTATCCAGCACATAGGCTGTTACTGAGTCCCTTTGCCATGTGGGTTATCACCCCTGTCAGCCAGGGCAGGAAGTCAGTACTTTCCTTTCCCTGGTGCCTGGTTTATAGGATGAAAACAAAGACTGTTTGCAGCTGCCTTCTTAACTCAGCTGTGCTCTCCATGAAAAGTGTTCATCTTCAATACTTGAGCCTTCTATCAAAATTTCCAACTTGGAGGAGCTGATGCCTTTAGCCAGCATTCTCTCTGTCCCCTCTAGTTACGACACTAGTTCTGTAACAGAACTGTACGTGCTAATCACATGATAAACATAGAGAAGATGGTTTACTGAATGCTTTACCAAGTGTTATACAAAATCAATAGACTTACTTTTTCCTTGCTTCATCCTCAGAGCCTGTATGAACCCTCAGACCCCTCAGCCTAGCCCCTGGGAGCTGGCAGAACATCCCCTGGAAGTGCTAGCCGGTAGCTATGAGAGAACAGCACAGCATGGTTGCAATTCCCTCCCTCTCTGCTCAACCAAGTCCAAGCTGTCCTCCAAGCATGCAGACTATACCTCTCTGTAAATGGGAAGTCCTCAATTGGTAGGACAGCCAGTTTTAGCTCTCCCTGCAATGCCAAAGGCAAGTCCTTAAAGCATGAATGAGGTTCTTCGTGTTCTCTATGACTGCAAACTTTGCTCCTCTTCCTTCTGTTCTGATTAAGTCAGACTTTGGGCCAAACATTGGAGTCACTTCAAGGTACAATAGTGTAAGCACTATGACTCTAACAGCCTAAAGTCCCTCTTCTTCTGTACCCTTCTGTGCAACTGCACTCTGCCTTGGTAACTTTTAACTGGGGCTTTCCTTAGCTTATTTTTATGTCTGACAATACTACATACAGCTTTTTTGTCATCTATAGTCTTCAGCTTTTATAGCATTTAGGTTGTTCTGGTGAACTACCATCCCACCTCCCAATCTCCTGTTAAAATGTTGGGATTTGGGGGAGATGGGGAGAAGATGAGGAACACTACATAAAGTGATTTTTCTTCTTTTAAGCAATTATATTTAGCAGACTCCATGTTCTTTATCCCAGAACATAAAAAAAAAAAAAAAAACAGAGGTTATATGAAGAGCTTTGAAAAGAATGTGGATGGCATGTACTGAAATCATTACCACTTCAAAAATTCCCACAAAGGTTTGATTTCCTTTGTTTTTAATTGCTAGCAATGAAACAGTTCACAGTACACTGCAAACACAGCCCCAGCTTTTTGTTAGAGACAGTTGGAGGGGAGGGGAGAGAGGGGAAAAGCTCATGAAGAACATGAATGAGTAAGTTTTGCTGACTCTTCTAACTACAGAGCCTGACAAAGTGCCTATAAATACATTTCCCATGATGTTAAAAGCTGAGCAGGACTTTTGTTGTATGATAAGTGGGAATTCAATCTTGTCAAGCTTAGACAAGTGGGACTAAATTGTAATTAACATATCTAATAGAAAACAACTTATTAAAGAATTATCTGTACTTTAAAACATAACTTTGACATGTATATCATAAAAAATGCATTTTGCTTTACTGATTGTGTTTTCAAGTTACCTCTTTAGTATTTATTGATATTTTGCTTCATAGAATCTCCTAGTTCATCTAATCCAAATCACAATATCAATCAAAAATGCTATTTTTTGTTAAGTACAACTGTCCATTCATAGTATATCACATAAACAGACTTACTGATCGTGTAAGGTTACATGATTGCAACTAATGACCAAAACAAGAGAAAATGGGGTTTTTTGTCACATGGTATATCTGAAAGAAGTTAATTTTTCCTTTATCTTTCACTTTCCTCTACAGATATTTCCTGAAAACTAGTTTCAGACAAAAATTTGTAAGAACTGTTGAAGTAACATCTCAGAAAACATTTTAGTGGGCATAAACATAAATCAGTTTCCTACCCAATAAAGCGTGTTAAAAACAGTATTTCAACATGTTAAAATTTCAAGAAAGACAGAATTTTAATCTCATGGATTTATGTCTTGCAAAAATAGGAGTTGTCTTTAGCCACTGAATTTTTTAAAATTACTTAAAATACAAAGTTCAGACACTGGATCTTCTGGTATCCCTACTTATGATTTTTCAATTTTCTTCAAAAAAGGCCATAAAGTTTTGCTCAATTCAGGTGCTCATTGTGATTTACTGTGCCAGCTCTACTGCACTAAGTATTTACAGGATTTCTCTTTCAGGTTGTACTTAACTAAATCATCTGTGATATTTTTGGCTCAAGAAATTAATGTACTATTTTATCAGGAAGAGAAGATGCTACCTTTAGTGCATTCCAACCATACCAATATCTTTTGAAAATTACTCAGTGAAATCACGGTGCATTTCCTATTGCTCCGTATTTGTACAAGAGCTGAGAGATATTTCTTTCCTGTTTTTAATGGAACAACAGTAGAGACACATACTAAAGCAATCTGATGTTCGTGGCTTGAAACCATATGATCTTCAAAACAGGATGAGATTTCAATGCAGATTTATAACATACCCCTCATACTTGCACTCTGGAGTTCCCACAGTATTTTTCCTGCAAAAGAGCCACCAAAAAAAAGCATTATGCATTTGCTCAATGACATTTTCCATGTGTTTCAGTGGGTATTTTTCTATTCACCCCCCCATTCCCTTCATTATATATCATCTTCAATGATACCTGCATGATGTGCATAATTACACCCCTATGCACAAATGCAATCAAATATTGCCTGCTGAAATACACGTTTTATAAATTGTTTGCCTCATATTTCAAAGTTACAGATTCTGGTGCAACTCCACTTCCTCCAAGCCTTCCAAGTTCACTCTCAGGAATCTTATGGGCAAAATTTCTTCTCAGCTGTCTTCATCCATTTCCTCTCCTTAGTTGCCTCTGAAAACAACTTCCTAACATGCTTAAATATGTATTTATAAACACACATTCTTTCACCTAAAGGTCTCCATTTTTTTTTCCATGTGAGACAATTTCCAGGGTGACAGTAAATTACAAGTACAAGCCTCAGGAGGCAATCACCATCTGAGCTACTGCTCATTACCTCTGCCTTTGGAGTAATACCTTACTGCAAACAACAGCAAGTTCTTCCAAGTGCTTGTGGCCTCCATCATGCCTTCTCTTGTTTATAAAAATAGCTCTCCATGTGAGATTTTTGACCAGTAAAGGAACAATCACCTGAATCTTTTTTCACTAGGCAAAGAAAATGATGCATAGAGAGTCACAAATCTATCACTTGAGCCTTTAGAAGCAGTAATGAGAGTGGTGCCAGGCCAGATGTTCAGAGGGTAAGGAAAGGAGTGAGGGTAGTGAGGTTACTGGAAAAAGTAACATGGAAAAAGGAAAGTATAAGACTGTACATTGTCAGTGCATTAATTAGAACCTCACTGCCCTTAAGCTCAGCATCCTCACCCTGGGACAGCTTCTGGTGCTGCTTCCTTCTGCTGACTCTGGCAGCCAGCGCACTGGCAGCAGGTGTGAGAGTGGAAGCATGACATACAGCTCAGCAAGGAAAACTGTGTTCTTCCTGGAGAGCAGGTAAATATATTTGACTTATATTCAAATAGTGATTCTGGAGGCTTCAATTACATGCACAGAAGAAGCGTGATAGTCTGAAAACACAAATGATAAGAAGTGGAATGAAAAGATTTGTACTGATTTGGGCTAGGATAAAGTTACTTTTCTTCCTTGTAGTTTGCATGGTGCTATGTTTTGGGTTTGTGCTGTAGACAGTATTGAAGGATTTTTTTAAGGTATTGCTGGGCAGGGCAGTGCTTGTGCAGTGTCAAGGTCTTTTCTGCTCCTCACCCCACCAGTGAGGAGGCTGGGGTGCACAAGAAGTTGGGAGGAGACACAGACTGGACAACTGACTCCTGTCACAACCTACCTCTGTGTCAGGACAACTGGTTTTTTTTACTAAAGGATCCCTTGGATGAGATTACAGCAACAAAATTATTATAGCAACAACAATAGCTTTTATTTTTAACAGCTCTGGAATAGTAACTTGAAAAGCTGTAAGTGGAAAAAACAGGACTGGAAAATCTGGTCTGTAGGCATTCTGGGAGCTAAGATCACTATAAGAGAGGAGAGATAGAGGAGAAAGATAGAAAAGGAGATAGAGAAATAAGAAACAAGATATTACCAGCTGTGTCTCCAGCCACATGTATGTGAGTGGCTGTGGTCAGTCACAGCTCTTGTCCATGAGGGGTGAGGGCACCCATACAAAGCAAAAATTAGCGTTTTTACGCCCTTGGTTTCTTTCAAGAGAGGGCCCAGTATCTCCTCCAGGAGGAGTTCCAGTGAGCATGTGTCATCTTTCCTTGGACAAGTCTGGAATGGTTGAGAGAGGGGATCTGTGTATAGGCTGAAAATCTGTGGGTTTGGGTTGTGCAGTGATGACTTTCTGCATGGGAAGGAGACTGGTACAGTGAAAATGCTACCCTGCCTCCATAGGATCTGCTGCTTAATGGCTGCTGGTAGTCTAAAATCTGCCCAAAATATGTGAAGCACGGACACTAGGTGATTAGCACCAGCTCACTCCCTTCAAAGCTGTTCATAACATGTCACATTGATAAAACAGGCATAAGCACAGCTGCTACTTCTTATGCTGAAGTCATGCATTTTGAGTCTAGAAGACAAGATCTCTGTTTTCTCTCAAAACACAGATGCACTCTGCCATTCAGTCCTTGGACTGCAGTGAGAAACCGAGTCTCCAGACCCAGCCATACATGACTGGGGATGTGCCCAAGTGACAAGTCACAAGCCCGGGTAGATTGTTGCACTGACTGTGGGAGTCCCACTGCCAGCTGTCAGACATGGGATTAATAGTTGGGCATTCCTGAAGCTCAGAATAGCAATCAGTCATCATCCAGAGACCAGTGGAGCTTAAAAGGGCATGAAACTCCATGACCGGGTCCAGTCAAAACAAGCACTGTCTTTTTCAGAGTAGTGAGTGAGAAATTCTAGAAGACACCTATCTGAAGATGCTCTATCTTTCCCATTTTCTCACTTCTCCTTACTTCTTTGGAGCTACACCATGGACACACTAGAAAGCGATATCTTTCAAAAACATCATTAAACCCACATGTTCAGAAAAAAATGCAACATTTACATTAAATACATAATGCAGGAAACTGCTCTGTCAGACAAGACATTCCTCACCTGATTATGATTGTAAATCAACAAATAGACAAAATTAGTCATAAAACAAATGGCAACTGAGAACACATGCATTTAGGCCCTTAGGTCCAGAATAAATTAAGTGCAAATGCAGATTTTCCATATATCTGCCAGAATTCAGGTAATTATTGTTATTTTATCCTATTTAACAGATTGCTTGTAAGAAAAGTTTTGGGTTTTTTTCTTATAATGAAATACTCATTGTGAAAGAGCTTGAAATATCTTGCTACTGACACAGTTAAAATGAAAGTGTTTTTTCCTGCTTTCTGTGCCTGTAGAGCTACAGTACAGTAATTTCAGGATTATAAGCTGCACTGAGTATAAGCCGCACTTCCGGGTTTCCAGCAACTTTTCATTCTTTGTCCATATATAAGCCACACCTGATTATAAGCCGCACATTACAATACAAAGTGTGATAAAAGGTATCTATTCTATCACCATCTGTTGAGGGTGGAGGCAGTGATCCTTATCTCCACAGGAGATATTCTGCTGATGGCCCATCCATTGAAACCAGGCAGGGCATTGTTCTTTATCTTTTCACAACCCATCCTTCCTCCAGCCAGTCATTTTCTGCTAATGGCCCATTGAGTCCCACTGTGTGACTGATAAAATTACTTCATCCCATTGGAAGTTGCTCCAGCCAGGGGGAAGAGCCCAACATTTCTCACCAAGATAAAAGAGAGGTTTTGGGACACTAAGGTAGCCGCTTTCTCCACTGGACTCCAGAGGAGAACTGCACCTTCTACAGGAGCACTGCTTCAACTGAATCACATCTGTCACTGCAGGAGGATGCAGCCACCATTGAATGGGACTGCTACCAACACCCTGCCTGACGGGGTGTCAGGTTGTACTCTGACTGTGTCAGGGTTTGGAGTTTGTTTCTTTGTAGCACTGTATTTCTATTTTAATTTCCCTAGAAAAGAACTGTTATTCCTAATTCCCATATTTTTGCCTGAAACCCCCTTGATTTCAAAATTATAATAATTTGGAGGGAGGGGGTTTACATTCTCCATTTCAAAGAGAAGCTCCTGCCTTTCTCAGCAGACACCTGTCCTCCAAACTAAAACAGCAACTTTTCGTTCTTTATCCATATACAAGCCCCACCTGATTATAAGCCGCACTTTGGGTTCGGACCAAAATTTTAGTCAAAATGGTGCGGCTTATAATTTTGAAATTACTGTAAATGCCAGTTGAGATAACAAATACTTGCTGAAGGCAAACACAGATTTTAAGGTCTATGCAATCATTAGGTCTATTTACTTCTTTAGGACTTTAACTGCTCTTAAAATCTTATCTTCATGGCTTATGTGATAGGTGTATTTATTTAAATAAGCTAAACTCTTTTAAGAACCCAAAAATATTACATTTTTTTGGTCCATGTTCAAGAATAAACACCTTGATTGTATTCTTGGGTAACACAAAGTGACTACCAACATTTAAAGAAATATTCTGGATTCAGCCTTCAAGCAAATTTGATAACAAACTTGAACTCCACAAGCTAAAATTCAGATCATTCTCCTGTAAAACACCTCCCTTGAAATCTGGTCAGATGCCTTTACATTGCATATTTTCAGATATTCCCAGCCACAGAAATCAAATCAATTTCAATGGAAACTGGGCGCTTTGTCAATGTAGGATTTGGTCTCCTTTTTTCTCAGTTTCTCATTTGTATAGAGGAAATTTCCAAACATCAACAGCAGTAATTTTCACCAATAAAATTTCACAGGGCAAAGAAATTCAGAAGTCTACAGAACAGGCAGACATAGGTATTCAGTAGTTTATATTCTGCAGTTGTTCAAAATTGTCATAATTTTATGTGCAGATCAGCTCTGTGGTTATCTTAAGACCTTAAGGAAGCAGAAAACATTGATATTTGCAGCTCACTGTCATTACACAGGACACGTGACCTTCAAAATTGCCATTTATCTCCTCTACATACAACTCCTTTTTTACTGTTTAATTCTACCTCCATTATGAAAACACCAATCACCACAAGTGGCTTAAGACTGGGCAGCCAGGTGTAACTCTGTGACTGTGATTTCTGCTTCTTCATTAATTTTGACTACTCTTTCAATATGATTAGGATGGTATTCAGAAATCTGTCATGTTATATGAAGCCTCACAGAGCAGCACTCAATCCCTGCTCTGAAGACCTTAGACTCCCAACAGGTACAAGAGACCAAAAAAAAAATTGTTTCTCTAACATTAGAGATCACCCAGCTCCTGGTAATACAACTTGATGCTTCTGCTCTGAGCAATTATAACACACTGGAAGGCAGAAAGTGCATGTTAATTGCTCAGGGCAGCTCTTTCCTCTTCAGGCAGTAAGTGGCAGCATTGCAGTAGCCTTTCCTTCCCTATCTTCTTTGTTGTTGCCTTCCAAGGCAGTCCTGTTTTTCTGCTCAAGCTCACAAAACTCCTTCTGCCATTTCTAGATCCCTAAAATACAATATTATGTTCAAAAGCAATATATTCAATTAAATATGAATAATTTTGTGTAAAGTTAAATAAAAAACAATTTGCAGATTTGAGTTCTTGTGAATGGAGACTGTGCATATGAAAAGCAACCCCTCCCTTTCTATGCTCTCGGTCAGGGATATTTTGTATCCCTATCAACACTTCTAAAAATTTAACAAATTAAAATGAGGGAAGCTGAAATATTTTCTTCCTGTTTCTGAAGCAGAGGATGTAAATGGGATTCTATCTATAGGTAGACATTTTTGTGTAGATCCTTATTCTTGAATATTATATAGCCACTAAAAAAATAAACCTGAAAAATCAGCATCAGGTCATTTCTTGTTAATTGACTTGCCAGTGATATGGTATTGGGTTTATACAGTTCTAAAAGGGTTTTTTGAAACAACAGCTGTGATTTTTTTCCTGGCTCATAATCATCATCAGCCATAAGGAAACTGCAATCAGAAGGGAGGAGACAGATCTGCTGATGAAGCACGAGTCTGCCTCGTATCTAATTCCCTCTCAAGCTTTGCTGGCTCTGCAGTGCTAAAAGGAACAACATATATCAGGAATTCAGTTTTGTCACTTGCATAAACATATAGTCCTAAATATGAATTACACCCTTTTCGGTGTCTGCTGAAGTGAGTGGCAATTTTCTGTTGTAGGGCAGGACTAAAGGTAGATATTTTCCTGAGAAGAAATGGATTGTCAGGATAATTGATTTTCTGGTTAGACCTGTCTGTGGTGATTAGCTTGTGTAGTCATTAGTTCTTCTAGGCTGTTTTCACACTATCTGGCTCTGTACCACGATGCTGGATGTTCCTGTCAAAGATTGTTGTTTTCTCTGGTGTGGCATTTATGTTACTGGCCTTTGCAGAGGAATGAAAACTGTATGATCTGTCTCTTGTGGAAAATTGTCTTTACAAAGATCCAGTTTTCCCATAAGAGCATGGCAAATTGTGTAAGGCAGCTTTTCATTAAAAACCTTGCTTATTAGCTGTCAAGGTGAAGAGGTGAATGAGAAGACTCCTTTATTTTTCAGGGCAAAATGAAGCTTTTTCAGTGAAGAATCCTGGAAATGCAAGAAAAGGAAAAGGGCTTTATAATACTTTGTATCATGCCTGTGTCAAAAAATCACTATATTATGATATTTCTGAGTCCCCCTTTTCAGTAATGCTGTATTAACTGAAGCCCGATTTGATGCCTGGGCATTTTTGGCCATGTTTAGGAGAATCATTCATAATAATATTTTAGTGGAAATTTTAAAAGGATTAATTAAAAGGATAATAGACTACATAATGTGGCAATTATTCAAAATTATTTTTCAGTGGTATTTATTTTTTTCTGCAACACCACGTACAAACACTTTTAATCAGCATGTTTTTAATATACTTTGGAATACTGAGAATAAACGTGCTTCATAAATTTAAACTATTATTGTTAATTATTACTACAGAATTTTTTCTGCATCATCTTTCTGTTCATTAAAGTACATTAATGAGAAAGTTTACTCATTGTATGAGCTGGTGAATGTCTTTCCCTGAGATTATGTGACTGCTGAGATGAAAACTCTCAAATGTTAATGCACTTGAGGTTTGTAATGTCTAATGTTAATGTCACAGGACGTAGGTCAGGGAAGTGAACTGGGAGTGATTGCTCATCTGCATGTTATTTTGCAGCATCAAAACAGGGTAAATTAAGTCCTCAGTAGACATGGGGCATGTCTACTGACTTATGAAGTTATTGCAGGACTTCATCTAGCATTAATGAGGCATCATTTAAACAAATGGGAAATTTTTCAAATAAGATATCACAGAACTAATTTCTGAGGAGCTCAAGGGAATAAATGTTGAGAAAAGGCTAACTGGATTTGACCTTTAATGATTCATAGGGTAAAAGAGGAGAGAACTTCTCACATTTCATATTCCAGTGTTAGGCTACAAAAACTGCCCTGTGTCCCCTTGAGAAATAAACAAGGACTTTTTGCAGAATTTGTTTTTTCCCTTTGTTTTCTTCTCCTCTCTTCTGTGTTATTCTGGAGGTCAAGACTTGAGATTATATGTTCACACACAGAGCAGTAAAAGAAATCTTTAAGTTGGCTGTGTACATTCACAGCTATAAAGCATAAAAATATTTTAATATCACTGTGTCTAGTGCACGCTAAACTGCATTTTGCCTGCTAGTATCCAGCCACAAATGATAAGTTTCAGGCTGAGTTGCTATGTCAGCTGGACAGTGATTTACATGTGCTTTTATTCTATGGTCTGGTTTATATTCTTCTTAGCTTTATGCTATTCTGTGATAGGGACAAAAAATGTACCTACAGTGGAAGAAGACTAGAGAAATGAAATAGCTCTTTTAAATTTTATCTGTTTGAAAATAAATTTAATATTGACTACATGATTTGAACTATCTATGTCTGTAAATGTTTTGAGACCACTAGTTTCAAATGTTAAATTGCTTTTTATTGATACAAGTTACAACTTGAGAATATATAAAGGAAGCTGCCCTTATAATGGGATATGCAAAACTTACATTATCCAATTAAAGTCCTGTGCATCCTGCTAGCTTTTAAGAAAGTAAACACACAACTAGCTTTCTTAGAAGAGATGCATTTGTTTGTCCCTGTGCTCTCAGACTCAAAGAAGCAAGGGTTATGTCTATTTTCCACCCAGCATCCTATACTCTTCCTGTGGGATAACTAAATCCTTACACTACAAAGTGACAAACACATGTGTACTCCAATTTGTTCCTTTGGGATTCCCTGGAGGAAGGGAGTGAATGGGGCTAATACCAGCAGAGAATTTGAACTATTTGTTGTTAAGTGGGAAGACAGCATAAACTACCATTGTCATAAGTCTCTTTTGTAAGCTTTATAAGAAATTAGAGACATGTAAATAAGGTACAGGAAATTATTTTTCTTTCCAGGGAATTAGACCATTTGATTACAGCATGCTTTGGTTATTTAATAACATCCGGAGAAGCTATTTCAACTGTCTTCAAGATAAAAATTAGATAAAAATCTTAGAACATACTATTTCATGTAAATGGAAACATTGCAGTGTACGAAGGAGGAAAATAAATAACAACTCATTTGTTCATGTTATTATGCAGTGCTCAACGTTCATTTTAATATGAAATTATGAATTTTCTTTTTATTATTTATTTTAGGTCTGTCATTCCTGACAAGTAATTTCTATATTGTTGTCTGTTGCTACATGAAAGGGACATTTAAAACACTGCAGGTATTTTTGGAAACCACCAAAATCTAGCAGTTGAAATGTTAAGTTAAAAACCTTCATGGTACAATAGACCACCAGAGCATGGGCACAGAGAGGAGCCCTGGACAAACATTCTTCTTGATTCTAGTCAGGGAAGATATGAAGAATATTAAAAACAACACATTAATGTCATTAATGTCTTTGAATATAGACAGATATCCCCCAAGTCTCTCCCTAATGGCTGAAGAGATTGTTAATAGAGAGAGAGAAGCATATAAAAGCACATTCCTGATTTACAGATGTCTATTCCAGGATGAGCTGAATTACACCCAAGATTAAAAGGCACCTCAATAACTAGTATGAGCATTTAGCTTGTAGACATCCTCCTTATGGACAGTGAACCCAACCCACAGAGTTACATTTTTTCAGAAGCAAAGTGGAACTGAGAGAAGGGATTCTGGGGTTCATTGACCAGCTGAGGTCCATCTTTGGAGAGCCAGACAGCCCAGCACTTACGGCCAGGAACTTGCCCATAAGCAAGCAGGCATTTGCACTTATAGGCTATGTATGCAACCAGCTGTCAAGCAACAAGCCTAATCAGTCTTTTTGCTCAATGTGGCACAGTGAGGAAAAGTCTAAAGAAAACAAAAAGGTGAAATGAGAAATAATTTCTTCTCAGTTTTTGTAATGCTCATATAGAAGAGTAGATGAGAGATCCTTAAAAAATGGCCAGGAGCATCACCCCATATTGGAGAAAATGAAACCCTTTTTTAGTGCAGGAGCCTGCTAGCTGGCATGTGAGCTCAGAGGAACACAGGAAGACTTGCAGGCTGACCTCTAAGTTTTGCTTTTATCTTGTAACCAGTAGGATGATTCCAGGACGCTTCAGTTCACTCAGAACAGCAACAACAGTGAAAATAAAGTTGTCATCATTCAAGTTGCATTTGGGTTTAACTACTGAGCCTGTCATATTTTATCTATAATAAAATAATGTAACTATTGGTCTTAAGGACCTGGGCACAAGTGAATTATTTTACTTATTCCTGTGGAACCTACTGGCGGTGAACTACTACATTTTTCCTTTGAATTTCCTTGTGTTGAAACTGAGCAACCATATTAATACCTGTTTACTCTTAAGTATTTATTAGCTGCAAATATTCAAGCAATATATTTGAGGTATATTCACTGAATTAGTGAAATGGTAGATAAAGTAAGTTGCAGATGACACTCCATGTAAAGAAAGAGAGGAAGGAAGGAAGGAAGGAAGGAAGGAAGGAAGGAAGGAAGGAAGGAAGGAAGGAAGGAAGGAAGGAAGGAAGGAAGGAAGGAAGGAAGGAAGGAAGGAAGGAAGGAAGGAAGGAAGGAAGGAAGGAAGGAAGGAAGGAAGGAAGGAAGGAAGGAAGGAAGGAAGGAAGGAAGGAAGGAAGGAAGGAAGGAAGGAAGGAAGGAAGGAAGGAAGGAAGGAAGGAAGGAAGGAAGGAAGGAAGGAAGGAAGGAAGGAAGGAAGGAAGGAAGGAAGGAAGGAAGGAAGGAAGGAAGGAAGGAAGGAAGGAAGGAAGGAAGGAAGGAAGGAAGGAAGGAAGGAAGGAAGGAAGGAAGGAAGGAAGGAAGGAAGGAAGGAAGGAAGGAAGGAAGGAAGGAAGGAAGGAAGGAAGGAAGGAAGGAAGGAAGGAAGGAAGGAAGGAAGGAAGGAAGGAAGGAAGGAAGGAAGGAAGGAAGGAAGGAAGGAAGGAAGGAAGGAAGGAAGGAAGGAAGGAAGGAAGGAAGGAAGGAAGGAAGGAAGGAAGGAAGGAAGGAAGGAAGGAAGGAAGGAAGGAAGGAAGGAAGGAAGGAAGGAAGGAAGGAAGGAAGGAAGGAAGGAAGGAAGGAAGGAAGGAAGGAAGGAAGGAAGGAAGGAAGGAAGGAAGGAAGGAAGGAAGGAAGGAAGGAAGGAAGGAAGGAAGGAAGGAAGGAAGGAAGGAAGGAAGGAAGGAAGGAAGGAAGGAAGGAAGGAAGGAAGGAAGGAAGGAAGGAAGGAAGGAAGGAAGGAAGGAAGGAAGGAAGGAAGGAAGGAAGGAAGGAAGGAAGGAAGGAAGGAAGGAAGGAAGGAAGGAAGGAAGGAAGAAGGAAGGAAGGAAGGAAGGAAGGAAGGAAGGAAGGAAGGAAGGAAGGAAGGAAGGAAGGAAGGAAGGAAGGAAGGAAGGAAGGAAGGAAGGAAGGAAGGAAGGAAGGAAGGAAGGAAGGAAGGAAGGAAGGAAGGAAGGAAGGAAGGAAGGAAGGAAGGAAGGAAGGAAGGAAGGAAGGAAGGAAGGAAGGAAGGAAGGAAGGAAGGAAGGAAGGAAGGAAGGAAGGAAGGAAGGAAGGAAGGAAGGAAGGAAGGAAGGAAGGAAGGAAGGAAGGAAGGAAGGAAGGAAGGAAGGAAGGAAGGAAGGAAGGAAGGAAGGAAGGAAGGAAGGAAGGAAGGAAGGAAGGAAGGAAGGAAGGAAGGAAGGAAGGAAGGAAGGAAGGAAGGAAGGAAGGAAGGAAGGAAGGAAGGAAGGAAGGAAGGAAGGAAGGAAGGAAGGAAGGAAGGAAGGAAGGAAGGAAGGAAGGAAGGAAGGAAGGAAGGAAGGAAGGAAGGAAGGAAGGAAGGAAGGAAGGAAGGAAGGAAGGAAGGAAGGAAGGAAGGAAGGAAGGAAGGAAGGAAGGAAGGAAGGAAGGAAGGAAGGAAGGAAGGAAGGAAGGAAGGAAGGAAGGAAGGAAGGAAGGAAGGAAGGAAGGAAGGAAGGAAGGAAGGAAGGAAGGAAGGAAGGAAGGAAGGAAGGAAGGAAGGAAGGAAGGAAGGAAGGAAGGAAGGAAGGAAGGAAGGAAGGAAGGAAGGAAGGAAGGAAGGAAGGAAGGAAGGAAGGAAGGAAGGAAGGAAGGAAGGAAGGAAGGAAGGAAGGAAGGAAGGAAGGAAGGAAGGAAGGAAGGAAGGAAGGAAGGAAGGAAGGAAGGAAGGAAGGAAGGAAGGAAGGAAGGAAGGAAGGAAGGAAGGAAGGAAGGAAGGAAGGAAGGAAGGAAGGAAGGAAGGAAGGAAGGAAGGAAGGAAGGAAGGAAGGAAGGAAGGAAGGAAGGAAGGAAGGAAGGAAGGAAGGAAGGAAGGAAGGAAGGAAGGAAGGAAGGAAGGAAGGAAGGAAGGAAGGAAGGAAGGAAGGAAGGAAGGAAGGAAGGAAGGAAGGAAGGAAGGAAGGAAGGAGTGGTTTGAGGTTTTTGCAGATCTTTTCTACATGCTAGATGAGCAGCAGCTAGAATTAGTACCTGAGCTGCATGGTCTGAAATGACTGTATCCTTTAGCCAGCTGTGACTAAATATACATACCCAGCAGAGTACATTACAGTAGATTAATTTACATAGGAAAAACAACAATTTTCTCTATGCTGATGTTGTAATTTCCTCTGCATCAGGTCACTCTTACTTATCTGATTATTGAGCTGATCAGCAACCTAAACCATCTGCACTCAATTAGCAATGTCATTCCTGCTAAAAGCTGAGCTTGTGTTATTTGTAGGGATATTCATAAGCTTCTTGTTAGTTTGAAGAAATGTTGTGGTGACTTAACTAGCCATTCATGGGAAAGAAAGACTTGGCACTCACTGTAGGTACTGTGGCTGCTATCACATATCCTCCATTGTTACTATGAAAAGCGCTTTGAAGCAGACATTGTTAAACACCCCTTAGCTGCTAATACTTCACTGCAAAACAAAAAGGCACAAAACATGTATGAGTTATCTGCTCACAAAGGACAACCTTGGCAGAAGCCATTTCATGTGACTTTGGATACCTGCAAGGTACAAGTGTATATCCAAGCTCAACACAGAGCCCTTGGTTCTGTCTGCCATCGATGAAGGGAATGAGTCATGTCTATGAACCACAGCATGGGCATTCACAGGGTGACTCCTATCAAACTGTAAAAGTGTTGATTTTCTTAATTTATAATAATAAAATGAGCCTGACTAGTCTGAGCACAGATGTTCACTTTATAGTTTTCTGAAGTGAAGTAGAAGGAATCCAGGCAGGTTGTGCTGCTCTTTGAGAATCTGAAATGTCTGTCACCTCTCCTTTTGTTTTGCCACAATTCTAGTATTTTAAATTCAGATTACAGCAGACTTTTCAGAAACTCAACATACTCTTGGACAATATGCAAAAAAGATTAAATATCTTTAATGGACAACAGGGAAGAGAATGAGTAGTGAAAGAAGGATGCATTGGAAACTGTAAAATAGAGATGTTGTGTATTGCACCTCTGGCTGACAAATGGCATCCTAGTGCTTTTTCCACACCGCCCTGCCCTGTGTCCATCTGTTGCAGTGTGAGGTGGTGGTGAGGTGTCACAATGCTCTGAAAGCTTCTCCAGTAAAGGCAGAAAACCGCTTCAGTGGCACAGGTTCACTCACAGGGGAAAACAAAACCACACACTCCAGATAATTCAAGCAACGAATGAAGGAGAGGTGAGAAGGGTTTGTGTATGGGGTTCCACAGGGCAGGTTTATTCCACACACAAGTGAAGGGTCCAGGTTTAAATATGGGGAACAGAGCATCAGGGCCAATGGGCTGAGGGCTCAGGGGCAGTACAAAGGGTACCCCAATAGGGTAAAAGGGGGTGGGACACTGTGGCAAAATGGGGCCAATGGGTAAACGGGGAAGAGAGAACATTCTAGGGAACATACATATAAGGGAAAAAGGGGTGGAGAGACCAATGGGCCAACTAGGGAAACAGAACTGGAGTACATTAGCATAAAACTGCAAAGGACTGTGGGGTGGAAGTTGTTCTTCTCCATGTCCTTAGTGTCCCTCCAACAGCTTAGGGCTTTTTCTCCATGGAATGGCAATTTCTGCCCCTTGGGCAGGTTTCAGGGCTCCCACATCCTCAGAGCTACCAGACCACAGCAGAACACTCCTTACTGTCTGCCTCTAGACTGCTGGCAGTGCGTACTCTGTGAGACAAGTGCAAAGCTCTACCTCACATAATGTAAAGGAATTTGTGTCCCTATTTTTGCTCAGTTACTCTTTAGGGATGTAAATTTTCCTTTGGCTACGTGTCTGAGGCAGATGTGTCTGTTTTACAAGCTTGTCTTACTGATTTTTCAAAGTTCACTGTAATTAAAAAAAAATCCTCATTTCTTTTCCAATGGTAGTTACTATATATATATATATATCAGAGATAGCAATGGAATTTCAATGTTTATTTCAGTTAGGTACAATAAAGATTTCACATGCTAAAATGCATGTCAGTGTAATGATTCCTTTTCTTTTTTTTTTTCCTTAAAATCAATTTTTCTTCAATTTTTTTTTATTCCCATTATCAAAGATGGTGGTATTATTTCCCTTCCTTTTCCAGATATTCTGGTGTTTTCTATTTCCTTCTAAGACTGCGTTTTCCAGGGAAATGCATCAGTGATGTGTGTACTCACTGCTCTGAAGAACGAACCTTGTTCCTGAAATAAACTGGCCTAAGAGGTGTCTAGGTAGTGTTCTAGCAAAGTCTAGGTTGCTAACTGCTAATTGTTATTCTGTTCCTCAGAGTCTATCCTATTCATCAAGGTAAAACTTTCTAGGTGCCTTTCTGAGCCCTGATGAGCCAGCATCCAGCCTAAAGTAATCCACATGATTTCATCATGCAGTGTACCCAGTGCAGGCCTTCTCTTTGTGGACCTTTCTTTCTGTTACAAATGAAATCTTGAACCCTCTTTTATTTTGTGTTTACGAATTCTGTTTAAGTATGGCAGCTCTCCAAACCACAACTTGTATGTAACAGTATCAAGATTACTTCATATTTTCTGTGTATATCACATTAAGTGAATTAAAGTTAAATATTCAAATAGATTAAAACTTGACATGTATGCCTGTGCTGGCGTAATCACACAATCTAAATAAAATATTTCTGTCACAAAACAAGATACAATGACTGAATAAATTCAGATATATACTTTACATAATGACCTTAATAAAGACTGTGTCAGCACTGTGTTTGCAAGGATGCTACATCGGTTATAACCAGCCAGATTTAAATATATGCAGTACGAGAGAAATTTACCATTCAACAGGCCAATAATTCATCAGCCATTGTTCTGCATTTCTTAGTGTTTTTTTTATGATGAAGAATTCAAGTAATGCTGAGACGCATGAGCTGACAATTATCTTATTGCAGCCTGTACAGGAGCACCTTCCAGGAGTTCAGAGCTCACTCCTCAAGGACTGCACATGGCTAAAGGACTGCAATGCAGCAACTTGCAGGCAGGATGATTAGTTATCTCCCTGTCTCTCCAGAAGAACGTAAGGAGAAAAGGTGGGAGAACAACTGTTGGATCCTGTATTTGATAAATAATTGAAAGCTTCCCTTTGCTGACATTATCATTCTACTCATGCTACAATTATTGCAGTCTTTCTAAGGATCTCTTGATTTCAAGCAGGGATCTTAAAGGAAAGACAGCACAGATAAGCAAATAAGCCAACCCTTTCTTTGGAAGGCATATAATTTTACATTATAATTTTACATTAAAAAGCAGAATATAATATTTGCTGGTTTTGAGTCTCCCTGGAGAACATATTTATGCCAAACATGCCCATTTTGAAAGTCTAAGAACAATTTTATTTTTTATAGATATGTTTTATTTTTTAATTCCTGTTTGAGGGGGTAATTGAAGAGAGTTTAAATAGTGTTAAAGAGCTTTCATATAGCTAAGGGCCAAATGTAAGAATTAGCTGTGTTAATTGCAGTGTCTTCAAACAGGTCACATCCATTCACAAAACGTGCACACGCCTCTGTAGATTTTGATTGCCAGTGGACTATGAGATTTCACGCCATTATGCCAAGATATAAAGGAAAGTCTCAGTAGTGGCACGTGGCCACCACACTCGGAGGCCCCAGACCCCCACTGCAAGCTGTTGGTGTCTATGGCATGTCCCTGCAGGCTCTGTCCTCACCCTTGCAGCAGTTTGGTCACCATGCAGTAACACTCCTGCTCACATTTCTGTATTGTGTTACTGTCACCATGCTGCTCATTCCTGTTCACATAGTGCTGCCTCATGTAATTTTACACTGGCACAGGGAAGCTTTGATTCACAACTATCAGCCCTCAGCAAATCCTCATTTGAAGAACTGAAGTTTGAGCATCAGGCTTTGAGATTTATGTCTCATCTTAAATGGGGTCATAATCTCTTAAATGAGTCTTAAATGGGATACAAAATCTCAATTTCTGGACTTCATTTATATGTAGAAAACACATATGGACACAACATTGCCCAAACAGTTTCTAGAGCCACCGCCTATACTTGCTCTCAAGCTGTTAGCCTGTGAAGAAGTCTTGTGACTAAATATAAACTGAAATTTATTTCTTTACAAAACTAAATCATGTTCAGGGAAACTTTTGTGTTTGTTTTACTTGACTGTCTTTTTTTATTTACCAGTCACCATGTCCTAAACTAGAATTTTCATTGACACTCCTTTGAAGTGTGACTACAAATATGTAAGCAAATTGACTATAGATAAAATTGAGAAGTTTAGTTTGTGACTTCATTGCTTCTTATAGCTAGAACTTTTCAAATTCCTCATCCATATTTCAGATCTAAATACTGAGATTCTTTTTTTTCCTCCTCTTTTCTCTTTTTTCATCATTTCCTTTTGGACATGAGTTGAAAAATTTAGAGTTTGCTTTTCTGAAAATGGAGGTACATTGCTTTAAAAAATTAATGTTATTAAGTTGGGAAGCTTTTGAAGACCTTCCTTTTATTATTTATGTATTTCATCCCACTTATCAATGAGTCAAATTAAATCTAATATTGTATCTAACTCTATTTACTATTAATACATTTGTTTGCTGAGAAACATCCTGTGAGAACAAAGAAAATCCCCTGCTTAAGAGCTCAAAGGATTAAGCCAGTTGTAAAGTTTCCTTTCCTGAAAGAAAGTTTAGCCCAGAAAATATGGCAGTTTGCCCCAGGCTTAACTAACTAGAAGAACTGAATCTCCTGCCAGACATCTTAGATATGGGTTAAAGGTTTTTTGCCAGACATTTCAGATATCTACATTTACTATCTCAAATTATATGCTAAGATTCCTGCAAGAAGGTCAGTGTAAATTGGTGAAATCCATACTGACTAAAGTTGGAGAAAGATTTTGTATTACTATGTTGGAGATTTGCTAAGTTACCAAACATGTTGTGTTATGGGGCAGAGAATGCCCCTGAGAAAATTCGTAGTTTCCACACACTCCTCTGGTTTTGTTACTCATCCTCCCACATTTCTCCTTCCTGCCTCATTTCCATCACAGCTGCACTTTAAATAATCAAGGCCTAATTTCTCTTTCCCTGCTTCAGTTTCACTGCACTCTAATGGAGTTAGATGTTATTTTATTTCTTTACTTCATATAATGGTAATATTATACACAGGGAGATGAAGACAGAACTTATGAGAGTGACAGAGAGTTTGGGAAAGATGCTCTGAGAGCAAAAGCAGAATGAAGACTATTTATTCACACGTTAAGTGACTCAGCTATGGGGACACATTTTGTCCAGTCCCATGTCTGAAGACCAAAGCCTCTGTATACAGAGGTTTTTTCCAGTACACTGGCTGCAGATGAAACACGGTGTAGAAAAGAGTGTTTACTGATTTGCAAGAATTTTGTTCCAGATATTACATGTATTGTTGGTAGAAATAAAATTAATTACAGTAATTTCAATATAAAATCCCCCAAAGTGTTGTATCTATGGTATACTGGAACATATTTAGGATATTTGTTTTTCTATTTTGAGTGAATAATGTCCTAAATTTATGTCTGAGAATGGATTAGTATTTGGAAGATGTTTAGATCTACACTTCCAGTAATGAATTAAAAACTGCACACATGTAAGCAAAACTAATGCAATTTATGTTTATGAAAGTTGACACAAATATCCTTTGTATGTGGAGGCTTCTTCTCAAGAAGAATCTGTACCTGAAGAAGGAGCCCTCATTTCTCCTTACATTCCCACACTGGAACTTACCCGCGACTTTTAAAAGTACATACTGCAAAGATTTTGGAGTCAGCATTCAGGTCTTATTCTGTCAGTGAAAAGAGCTCATGGTTATTCGGATCTTTTCATATGCAACATCTATCCAGCCAGAAGACCCAGAGTCCCCAGCCAGATGTGGCTCTGGATAAAACATAACATGTAGATCAACCAGCAGATTTCCTGCTGGTCACCGAAAGATGGGAGCAGAGAGCTCCTCCCCCTGCAAAGAACTAAGACACAGTGTTTACATAACATCCTTAATCATTTTTCTCAAATGTGTCACACAGAAGTTTTACAGAGCTGCTCATCTCGAAGCTTCTTCCTTTCACGGTAACAAAAGGGGCTACTCTTGTGTCCAATCCAAGTTATTGTTCCAACTAAAGACAGATTGTGTTCCTGCATTTAGCTGAGCACTGTTTATAAAACGGTTTTTTAATATTTTTTGGATTGTAACAGTAGATATAGTCCCATGCCTTCAACCCTTAAAAAAACCAACTAATTTATTTAATTAAAAGAAGACCTTGGATAATTTTTGCTATATAGAGTTTCCTTGAGAACTCATAATATGTCCAGAGTTTGTATACTCTATATATACTATATATAAAATGCATACTCAGTCAAGATTAAAAGGGCATTGAATGAAATGCACATTGTAAAATGTTGCTAAATTATGACAAACAACTTGATTTTGAGTAGCATATGAAGTATATCGCGAAACTTATTCCTAAACCAAATCATCAAGACCATTAAAAAGTTTTCTATTTGACCCTCACTTTCTCAGGTTATTCAAAGAGAATACTCACAAATGAAGTGTCACTGATTCAATGCACAAAGCATAAAAAGCCAAAAATAATTTAGAGGGAACATATTCTTCACACACAACATTTTATACTGTCAAGCTATTCTGCTTTCTTTTATACTCTGGAGATTTTAGCATAAATTATTATTTTTAAATTGACAGCTGTTAGCATTCATACTGTTCAGTCCACTCTAATGAACTTCATTTGAGAGTGAATTATGTGGAATCATTCCCCAACTGGCACACTATCCATTAGCAGTGACTTCTGATGATTCTTTATAAAGGCAGGACACAGTGAATATATTCTTCACTATATCTACAAATCTCATGAGTCAAGGAACCTTAGGATTGAAGAGAAACCATGGAATTATGGCAATTGCACAATGTCAAGAAAAAAATACTGCTTCCTTTTCAGGCCTGAAGGAGTTATTGATGGACTAGCACATTCATACAAGAACAGAAAATACTCCAAGTCTGCAAAGATTTGTCCCACCATTAAGCCTCAGCTAGAAATAAATTGAAAGAAGATTGTTCCTAGATATTAGGTTTAGAAACAAGCACTTAGTTACTTTTAATTACATAATAAGTGTTGCTTTGGCAAGTCAAAAGCAATAATGATAATTTCAAAACTGTGCAACTTCAGTGAAAGGGAGTAAGGATGTGCATCACAGCTCCTATGAAGCTGCTCCACTTTAGCACTTCTATCACGTCTCTGTTCTTTAGATTCCTTTACAGATTAACTTCTATTCAGACAGAGGCTGCTACTCATATCCCTGTTCATTTTATAAGGGTATATGACGGAATACTTAAAAATATTCTACAGGGTGCAGGGAAGGATATTCACAACAGTCAGTTTTCCAAATGCAGTGAGGCTGACTGAGTTGGAAAGCCACTACCTTGAGCTGTGTGTGAGACCAGTTCCTCTGAGGGGGACTGAGACCAAGACTACTTCCTGTGGTCTCTCTCTGGAACAGCATGAGATGGGGGTAACCAGCTGGGAAGCAGAGAAGGTCCTGGAATTCCTGATGATATGAAGTTGACCATGAGCTAGCAAAGGGACATCACAGCAAAGGCAAATAACTTCCTGTACTAGGCAGAGTGTTGCCAGCAAAATCAGGAAGGCGATCCTTCCCCTCTTTTCAACACTGGTGGGACCCACTGGACTGTTTGGTACAGCTCTGAGCCACTCAGAACCAGAGAGACATTGACATATTGGAGCAAACTCAACCAAGGGCTATGAAGGGGATAATCATAAAAACCTTCTTATTCCTACCTGGATTTTTTTTTTTTTTTTAATGTAGGTTATATCGCTCCTATAATTTTCACATCAATAAATCACTTCTATGAGACCCTAATAGCATTACTTAGTGGCAATCGTTTTGAAGAAGCTAGGGGTTCATGTCAATCTCATGTTTTTTGCCAAAAAATGTTAGTATTTTAATCTGGTCACATAGCTCCCCTACATATATGATGCAATTCTAAGTACACATTCAGACAAAAAGGCCATCAAGATAGAGCCAGATCTCTTGTATTATGTTGCCCATATACATAACTTGCTAATTCCATTCTGTGCATCCAATTTCTACTCTTAATGAGATTTTAGTTATCAGAAATTACCTTGCTATCAAGAAATAAATTAAGCATAAGGCATGAAAATAACCAGCACTATCAACTGAAATTAAAATGTCATTGAGCCATAAAGCAGTTCATAAATAGAGATCACATTTCAGGAAGCATCTTGGCATATGGTTACGGAGCAGTTTATCTTACATGGCACAAACAGGACAACCAAGGGATCAGACCCATCCAGGATGGATTTAGGAAAGGCAGGACCTGCATGATCAATCTGATCTCCTTTTAGGACAGGATGACTCATTTAGTGGATGAGGGAAAGGTTGTGGATGTTGTCTGCCTGAAATTCAGTAAAGCCTTTGTGGCTGTCTCTTACAGTATTCTTCCGGAGAAGTTGACAGCCCATGGCTTGGACAGATGCTGTGTCAGGGGAGGTTCAGGTTGGACATCAGGAAGAGTTTCTTCACTGAAAGGGTGAGTAAGCATTGGAAGGGGCTGCCCAAAGAAGCTGTGGAGTCACCATCCCTGGAAGAGTTCAAGAAAGGACTGGATGTGGCACTCACTTCTATAGTTTACTTGGCATGGTACAGTAGTTTCACGAATACAAGCCGCACGGAGTATAAGCCGCACTTCCGGTGCGTCAACAATGTTGCTGTCTTTGTCAATAGATAAGCCGCACCCCGAATATTAGCCGCACTTTCATTCGTAGTGAGAATCTGTGCGCAGCTTTCACAAACTGGCCAATTAGTAACAGGATCGCGGCACAGCGCGGTTTACTGGCTCGGGGTGGGGCCAGGCAGGCTCGGCCCGCTCATGGTTGCCGACGGGACCGGGTGGCCCAGCTCAGCACCACGGCTCGGCGGGGCCGGCCGGGTGGTGCTGCCGCCGCCGCTGGGCTCGCTGGCCCCCCTCTCCCGTCAGCACCGCCCCACTGCCGCGTTTGCTCGCCCTGCCGGCAGGGCTGCCGCCGCCGCCGGGCTCGCCGCCCGCCCCGCGCCGCGTTTGCTCGCCCTGCCGGTGGGATGGCCGCCGCTGCCGCCGCCGGGCTCGCCGGCCGCCCCCTCCCGTCTGCACCGCCACCGCATTTCCTCGCCCTGGCCGGCACTGCAGGCCCCCGCACCGCCGGGCTCTCCCACGCTGCTGGCCCCAATTCTGCTGGGCTTCCCCCGCTGCCAGGCAGCCCCGCCCGCCGGGCTTCCTGCTTCTGCCATGCTCCCCTGCACTGCTAGCCCCAGTTCTCCCGGCTCCCCTGCCCTGCTGGCCCGGGCTCTGCCGGCCCCCCTGCCCCGCCCTGCTGGCTCAGGCTCAGCCACTCGCCCCCCGCACTGCTGGCCCCGCCTCTGCCAGGCTTTCCCACCTCAGCCGGGGCCGGCCGGGCTCCAGCTTGGCTTGGGGCTGCCACGGGCTCTCACTTCCGTGTTGGCAGCTTTTAGAATATTGTTCATATATTAGCCGCCCTCGAATATTGGCCCCACTTCCGGGTTTTCACCAAAATTTTGGTCAAATTGGTGCGGCTTGTATTCGTGAAATTACTGTACTGCTTAAGCAGAGGTTGGACTTGATCTTGGAGGTCTTTTCCAGCCTTAATGATTCTATTATATTCTATTCAAATAATGTTATAGTTGCTCAGAAAAATCACACATCAGGCTCCTTTTATAATAGTCCATCATACCAATTTTACTGTCTCTACCCCAGACAGCACAGGCTAAGTATAGGTATCACAAACATACACAAAACCAGACGGCAGCCAGAATTCTGGCAAAGCTTCCAGCTCAGCTGTCATCTCAGCTGATTCTCAGTGAGCTCAAATATAATCCATTGAAGATGTCATTCCCACAGGAAGCTGGGGATCAGTTCACACAGGACTTTGTGTTTGTTTGCATGTGTGTATTCACTGTAGTTAATGTCATTTTACTGACTGCACTTAAAAATTGCCCTCCTCCCCAACCGTGTGAAATGAGATTATCCCTCAAACTATGAGACTTTCTGACAAAATACACGTGAATCAAGCCCCAGCAAGTCTCCCACGTTCATGAGAACTACTGATTTCAGAAGAGAAGCATCTAAATAATAAATCTTCACATCCTATTTTGCCTTCATTATCCCTAATAGAAACAATGGATTGGCTACCTTTTTAGGTTTATGGTCCAGAATGATTGCAAAGTGATTATGACCAACACTTTTATGTCTCAGACAGAAAACAACATTTTCCTTCAGGACACTATATTGTATCATATTTCTAGGATAAATACTAAAAAAAAAAAACTGTCTTGACTGAAATAAAATTACTATAAGGATAAATGTGAAAATTAAAACAGCAAAAAAAAAAACCAAAAATACCCCTCAATAATACTATTATCTACTGTGTAACCCTAAATCAGCAAAGTCCAAATGAGAATTTGTGGTATATCTGTTACCAGTTTCTGACTGGCAGTGAAAAGACCAGATCTAGTTTCAAGAAAGACCCTACTGGAAACATCTTTTAGCCAGTGGAATCTGTTGAAGCAAATGGAGTCGCAACAATTATTGTGAGAAGGATTTAAAGAGATTGAGGAAAGAAAATATCTTTTAATAAGGAACTCTCTAATACAGAGTAGTTCCACAGCACCAGGTGAAAGAATTACCTTTATTTGATACCCAGAGCAAAAGGAGAAAAATAATACTAGGCTAAGTGGCAAAATTCTACTGTAGAAACATACCTCTGTCCACAAAGAATAGGGAATAATCATTGTGTGATAAATATGTGAGGTCCCAACAGTGAATAGAAATGCATGGCTGTAAGAATATGTGGACAATAAACATGCATTCCTCTAAGCTGAATGGCTTTTACAACTAAGAAAAATAGAAAACCAATTGTTGTTTCTAGGATAATAAACAAGCAAAAATCCCCATCTTGGTTATATTCTTAATCATAAGATGTCTGGTAGCTTTCTATTTCACAGTGTGTCATTAATATTTTAGCGTTCTATATATCCTAGAATAAAAATGGAGCATCTTATGTGGCACAGCTTCCAACCTTAGCAAAGACAGCCAACACTCACTCACCAGTTACAATGCATTAAATCTTTACACTGGTGGGACTGACCACCAGTTTACACTGTCTGGTTGCCTGAGTATCCAGTACTGGTATTACAGGACAAATCTTTCCAAATCCTTTAGCAACACTGCTAATACAAATATTATCATGTGCAAACACACTGTCAGGAACTGTGATGCTGTCCACAGCAATCTCAGAAAAGAAATAAACGATGAGGAAAGTGAGGTGTAAATGTGAGATCATGCAAGACAAGTTGGAAAAGTGAAGTAAGGATCTGCTGCTTAAATAGGAAGTGTGGAAACGTCTTTTCCTCTTAAACTTTCCCTCTCTCAGTCTTCAGTCTTTGAAAAGGTGTCTGGAACACTCTTCTGGGAATTCCCTGAGTTTCTTGACCAAGTTTCTACCCAACAGATAATTTCTTCTGAAAATGAAAAAAGTGGTTTTATACTTTAAGACACATGGATTTTGTGGCACCTATTTCATGAAAGCTAGATTCTGTGGCTTACCAAATTTCCTTTCAGGTGATGAGGCCAACAATGATACATATTTCAGTGAACCTAATTCTCCTGAGGAATACGTTCAAAGTTGGTGGGAAAAAGCTGTGAAAGGTCATATCTAAATTTCATAATGCTTTCTGTTTTATTTCTGTTACTTGGATTTTTTATGTTTTAGTAAATGCAAACAAAATTTTAACATGTACTGGAAAAACAGACAAATATTCACTCACAGTCTGGAGTTACAAAGGGTTCCAAGGAAATCCAAAGGGTAGTGGAAATGGGAACAAAAATCCTACCTGGCAAAAGGCCAGCCAATTTTCTGCAATAGAAAAGCATGCTAATTCCAGAACATAACATGACAAAAGCTCTGATAAACATCCTGAATGCTTTTTCCCCAGAAAAAATTCCCTTCTACATAACGACTGCTGTTGCTGTGTGATCATCTCCTTCTGCACATCCCTGTGAAAAACTAGTGCTCCAGGGATTTTTTTGCCTTTGATGACTGATCTGTCTCAGCGGCTGGTGGGAGTTTGCCCTTGACTTCTGCAGAAGCTGGGTCAAGATCCAGAACAAACAATGACAGACTGCTATCTGAATTCAATTCAGATAGACAGACTGCTATCTGAATCTGTATGAACTTGGTGAAAAAAACCCTCACCAAATATAAGAGAAGGGGCAATGAAATTAATTTAAGGGTAGGGCAGAGGTAGATTATACTTGTGACATCAAACAATACATTTTGGATTGATACTATAGGCCAACTTTTCTCATAGTTTCTCATATTTGAAGCAGAAGCATTCAAATTAATATAGTATGTCCAACTTGGCAAACTTATCTGTTGTTTTAGTAAACAGGCCAAGGATTGACTAGACGCTAGATCAGAGCTGGCAAAAATCCTCATGGTTGTACTAGATTGATTTATGCTTACTGAGGATCTAATAATATATCATTCTCTAATAAAGCAAGGTATACAAGAGGCAATGTGTTAAAACTTTTGATGGTTTTCACTGCACTGAGTCTACATTACTGACAGAAGACTTCAGAATTAATTCTGGCAACACTTAAAAACATACATTTGCAAAAATTTTGGAGCTAAGCCATTCTGGCAGCAAATATTCAGAATAGATTTGAAAAGTATTCTCCATGGAAATCTTTTTATTAAGAAAAAAAAAGTCCACGAAATTATTACCCTGCAGACCAGAAGAAATGCAAGCCCATTTCATGAGGTGTAAACTCTATTTTAGCAATTAAACATAAAAAGATTTTTCAGACTAGTATAGCCACAAATGAATTCAAGGGTTTGATACTATATACATCTATGTGTCATTTCAATGTGATTCTTTTTGATTTGAATTTTACTCATCTAAAGCTTATCCCAAAATATTTTAACTTTTCATCCTTTATAAAAATATTGTATAATGCCAAAGAAAATACATGCTTCACAGTTTTTCTTCTGATATTTCAAAGATATCTGCCACCTTCTAATTTAAGACGGAACATTTTGTTATTGCAAATAACAAGACTGTAATTTTGTTAATGTAAATAGTGTGCCCCCTTCTTCTCTAGAATTTTTAAATTTTAAGTCCCAATAGAAGTGATTCAACTAAAAATTTCTGAAATCAATCAGGTAAGAAGAAAAATAGCATATGGTCAAGAACCTGAAAATATGCAGATATCTTTGTATAAGATTTTATGATTTTATGAAAACTGTTATTAAATGTTGTTTCTTCACTATGAAGGGAAAGAAATAAAATTACTGTTTTCACAGATTACAAAGAGGTTTTTTTTCTAATTAACTATTTACTGTATTCACATGTTGATTTACAGCTAAGGTAACAGAAATGCAACTATGCAAAAATCTCAAGGGCAAGAAGAGTCAAAATTGTCCAGCTAGTATTGGCCCACTGTCAGGCTGATTTCTGCTTTTCTCCTGAACCAAACTTGTGATTCTCTGACAAGATTAAGAGTTTGTCTTGGGAAACAATTCTTACAAGTAATATAGCCCTTTATCCCTCATAGTTCTTTAATATTATCTCTGCTAGACCTGCATATAGAGAATTTATTTTAAAACTTAGTCACAAAAGGTAGCAGAAACACAATATTTAAAATATATTATTTGGATCTCCAGCTGGCACAGACTTTACCTCACTGCAAATATTGATGTAAGGACCTGGTTACAGTGTTCTAGTTCTCCAGTCCTCATGTCCAAGAACACATAAGTGGATTTTTCAGCTTATTCTCCTGTCATTGGATCTGATACATTACAGAGATGGGAAAGCCACCACTTCACACAAGTGTAACATTCCTGAATGCAGCTGTTTGCACAAGAAAACCACATGGCATCCAATGAGGTTATGCTAAGGTTCACATTAGACAAAGTCAAATTAAGAACTAGGGAAACTTTAAAACTATTATGGAGCTTTACCTGTGGATTCTCCCAGTGTTATCCCTACTTAGGTTGCTACTGTGCACAGAGCTGACACAGCTGCTACTCTTCACAGAATAGTATTTTACCTATGCAAGGTGCACATGTCTCTACTGGACTTGGGATGGACTGTCTCTGGAGAACTGATTCCCTGGTCACAAATGTTTGTGAATATAAGAGCATTCATGGCTGGACAACATCATGATAGCACCTCAGTAAGCTTGTCTGCATAAAGTTCCTGAGCAAATGATGGAAAAAGAAGTGACTTACTAAAAGAAAACATAAAAATGTCAGGACTTTAAAATTCCTGATAAGAAAGAAATTTAAAAGTAATTTCACAATTTTTTCTGTGGGATTATCATTGGGTGACTCCTTTTGTATATTTATGATAGTACAAAGCTTATTGCCCCACATTATAATTCTCCCAGCTTTGAGATTGATTTGTATGCTCTTAAAAATTTTCAAAAATATTTCTTGAAAACATTCTATTTTAGACACATTAGAATGTGTCTAATTTACAGTCTATTATGGAATGAAAATGCTCCCAATGACATCAGTGTGCTTAATTTTGTAAAGTTCTTGCAAATCATTTGAAATTATACCAGGAATCAAGAGGAAATCATACTGTTATATTATGTGATTTAGAATTTTGAGAAAGGTAATCAATACGGAAAACTGCCAATATGCATTAGTAGCCATACAGTGTAATTATTCAATGAATGCAAATGAGCACAATAGATTTTGACAACTAAAATACTGTGAAATAATCACAGGAACAAATAAACTCTTCAATATATACATCCTCTGAGACAGATGTACTGGGAAATGCCCCTTAACCTTCAGGCTCCTTTTGGTTTAAGGTATTCACATGGACAATTAAAGCTTCCATACTCAGACTGAGGAAAGGGAGGCTTTGCTGGAATCCTTTAGCTGCCAGATGAACAGAGCCCCAGAACTTTCAGAAATATTTCTTGCATCCTCTTACAATTAAGGGTTGACTTGACTGCCAAGGTTAACTGTCAGATACTTGTAAGGAGCAGTAAATCTCACAGTGAGAAAGGTATTTCCCATTGTTTAGTAAAAAAAAATCTTGTTGGAATATGTGAGAGAGGGAAAGACAAACTGTGCTTTGAAGCCTGAACCTTTTTCAAGACTGAACATCTTGAGTCTTTGCACCAAAAAACATTTGCAAAGAATTAATATGTGAATGGGAGCTAGCAATTCAGCAGCCATTAGGGAAAGAATTATAGACCGCAGTCTGAGGCTTTGCAGGGCACAGCCAGCTTTATATACTAAAGGAACAAAACTATTAACTTAATTTCTCCTGGTTTGGCTATGAATATAGATCACAATTAGTTTATAGTTTCATTTTTCTAAATATCTAAATAAAATTCCTCCAACAGTGTTTTCTGGCACACACTACTCCTGTTCCTCTATATGGAACACTTCCAAATCGGATTGCTTATGACATTCTCTTCCTGCAAGCTATATTCCATCAGAAACACCTGTGATTTTAAAGTTCTTTCAGCATCTTGGTATTTAGAGAGTAGGATATGATGTTTACACTGAACAAGCAGCAATACTACTGGTCCTCTAGGAAAAGAGTAAAAAAATAGAACCAAAACTGTGGAAAGTACCATTTCATTTTTAATCAAGATAAAAAATACAATTAAAATATAAAGATTCTTGAGGATTGCTCAGCTCCACTGAGCTTAGAGAAACAATACAGAAACAATTTTTTTTCTACACAGCCCTTGTTTCCTCACCCAAGGAATGCTGTGCAATTTTTTCTCTTTCACTTCGAGTGATGGAGCTTGCTGAAAATTCATTCTACTTGCCGTCATTTGGCAGAGAAAGTCTTCAGATAAGGTTTTAATTTCTTCCTTAGAAGTAGTTTCAAATGTCGTATAGCCTGTGATCGCTACCCTAGCTTAGAGAACATCAATTTTATCTGAACTTGGGCAATAATTACTATGGTGATGGACAATGCATGTGGTAACACTCATCTTCTTATTACTTACTTCAACGTGCTGCCAAAAAAGTGGTAAACATCAGATTGTTCATCTGTGTTGCCAGCTATAACTTATAGGTAAAAAATAACTCCATCTGTTTTCACACATCTTTTAGAATGTAGATGACAGGACAGAAAAAAATATATGTGGATACTTTCACATCAATAGCACTTAACAACAGTGCTTATAAATAAAAAGTTGGGAAGTAGGAAAATTTAAAAGGCAAATGAAAAATTATAGAATCATAACTGAACTGTACATATAATAGGGAAGACCAAATAATTCAACTGACTTACTCAACTTCTCTAAATATACAACCTCGAAATAATAAATCATCTTTCCAAATTAATTCTTATGGCAAGTAGAACATCAACTGTGATCTAGATCCTGTTTTCTTCCCTACCTGGAGATAGAATAAATATCTTTGATATGAAATTAAATAATTTATTAAATTAAATTAGTCTAATCAATTATTAGAATCTTAAGCTCAGTATTATGTAATTGATATGGAAATCGTTGTCTGGGAAATTATTTTTTAGACCAAAAATAATTTTGAAGATTTAAGAATCAATGCTGTAGAAAGAACATAGACTACAAAATGGAAATATTGCTTGTTGTGTTTTCGAAAATCTTTGATTCATTCTATAGAACAGAATGAACAGCAGTGTAAACATCAGCCCAATGATTAAGGAAATCTCTTAAACAGTGAAAGCAATATAAATTAAATACAAGAATGTGATACTGACAGTACTTAAACATCTTTGAAATTTCAGCATGCATTATACAGTAGTTCTCTTATTCTATATGAATGTATATGCTAGAAATTGAAATCCCATTGTGAGAGATAAAGTTGAACTTGTTGTGTAAGCAAAAATTAATGACAGTATAAGTACAACATCTCAGTTTGATCAGTCTTGCTACATTAAGCACAATAAATTCCAAAGCAGTAATATACATAATTAGTACTTTGAAAGGAGACATTTCCCAGAACTGAAAAGAATTATGAGCCAAGTCAGCTAGCAGAAAGAATTTAAGCAGAAAAATCATGTCAGTTAGAAATCAATTGTGGGTATTCTTCTTCATATCCAAAAGGTCATAAGCCTATAAACAAACAAACAAAACCCTCCAGTAAACAAAATAAGAAGGCAGCTCTAAAACTCAAGTAATATTTTGAAGATTCAGAAAACTAATACTAAAAATATATATATTAGAAATTTGAAATTTGGAAGGAAAATAATATAAAACATTAAAACACAACAAGAATAAGGTCAATGAGAAAGAATACTTTAATACATAAGGATTAAAGTTGCATAGGTCTATTATTCTATAGAAATGGTACATCCATAAAATGATACAGAAGATGCTAGAAAAGATGGTCAATATTGATTGAATGTGGAAAAATTAGCAGTAATGTTTCAGAATAGACAGTCATAATGCCATCAGAATTATAGTTTTAAAAACATA
The DNA here is from genome assembly GCF_009819885.2 of Catharus ustulatus. Taxonomy (NCBI): domain Eukaryota; kingdom Metazoa; phylum Chordata; class Aves; order Passeriformes; family Turdidae; genus Catharus; species Catharus ustulatus. The sequence goes on from NC_046223.1 coordinate 99,793,325, forward strand.
GTGCCATTGTTTGTCTTGGAATTTTAAAATCAAGTAAGGTTAATCACTTTCAATTTTTTCAGTGATTTACCAAAAAATTATATTTTTAATTGCCTTTCGTATCCCCTCATCCATCACCTTCACAATTCCTTTGTGTTTTTTTCTCCAGCAAGTACTTTAATTTTATATAGAGATCATCTTCTGCTAATCGTGTCTCAAGTGTCACTTTAAGTGTCTAAAACAAAAGGCTTTTGGCTACTTCTGTGTTAACAAATCAAGCACTGCCAGGGAACATTCCTGAGCACTGAACTTGAATATGTTAAAGTTGTAGAACATTCCCTGGCACCATCTTTCCTGGGCCAGCAAGTGCTCTATCAAACAATTTCCAGGTATGGCCTGAATGCTAATACACTCTGGGAGCTGATCTCAAAGGATGTGCAACCTGTTTTGGCGTTTAAGATGATAATGGATTCTCTTCTCTGCCCCTTGGCCTCGGTGCCACAGAATAGTCCCAGGGGCACAGTTGCCTTGTAAATATGTAGCCTTTTGTGACAGATCAAATAAAGATAGATTCAAAATTAGTGTCTCAGATTCTGAGCCAATGAATGTCCTTTCAGATTTTTGGCCATGAGTTTTAACTGTTCCCCGAGCAAAGTCACTTTTTATGACTATTTTGAAGCTGCATTTTGGGCTTAATTACCCTTGTACTATAAACCCCAGTTTTCTGTCCAATTTTCATATTGTGATCCTGATAAGTTTCCTGTAGACAGTTTTATTAGGTATAACATGCCCCTTGTAAAAATAAATAGGTTTAGTTCAGAGTAGGTCTCAAATCTTTCTCAGTCTTTTTAATGTCTGCTTCTAGTTTTTTCACCTGGCTTTTTAAGTTCCCAGCACTGCAAAACAAATTTAGAAGTTTTCTAAAGGACAGCATGAAAAAGACTTGAAACCCGTAGTTTGTGTATTGTCTTTCAGGCTTAGAATGGTCTAGGCAGCACTTTTTCCAGATGAGGTCTCACATTTCATAGGTATGAAATAAGCGTTTAATGAACTCAAGGCAGCTTACCTGAATAACATTTAAATATTTGTGAACATGAACTATGACTGCCTAAAATCAGTGCCTGATTTGCCTGTTTAGAGGATGGAGACACTGCCATAAAAAAAGGAGCAACCATTCTGCCCAGCAAAGCGCCTTCTACAGCTCCAGTGGCACAAATAAAATCCACTTCCCACTTTAGGCTCTGGGTAATTTAGAAGTCTACATTTGTCTTTAGGAGTACACTGAACAAGGATGCAGCCTACCCTTGGCTTTTTCTTCATAAAACCATGTGTACAGTGGGCTTATTTTTCTTTGGCCTAACAGAATAATGATTAGAGAATTCCAGCAGTAAAAAAGAGATTTTAATTCTTGGCTCAATTTTGTTCAAAAGAGAAATCTTTAAGCACACAAATATGGAGTAGGTGGATGGAAGCTCCTTGCCTTCATTCTCTTTTGAAGGCAAAATGCTGCGCACAGAAGTAAGAACAGCCTTTCTGCAGATGAATGGAAGGAAAAATATCTGTTAAAGGGTTTTGGAAACTCTCAAGCTATGTTAGAATGTGCCTAGTTAATATTGATGCCCATAATTTCAGGACATCTTGAAGTTAAGACTGTTAAAATTCTGCCTGAAACACAGATGAATTTTAGGCATTCAAATTCTTAGGAAGGAAGGAAGGGACCTTAGGTCCCTTAGCTATGGTACAAAGTTAAAAATGCCTAAAAACCATTTTGGGAACTGAAGCAACAGGCATGAAACAGTTTGTGTCATTAACAATAAATGGTTTTATCCCACTAAAGCAGGATGGCTTCATCCAAACTGTAAACTGGATCTTTTATAGCACTATTTAAATTATTGCCATAGATGTTTTAGGTGAAATGGATCTCATCCAAAATTAGCACAGCTCCATAGCTGAAACAGTCTTCAGCAAAGCATTGTATATTATCAGCTGTTTTTCTTTTCTGTTTTCCTCCACAAATGCCTAGATTTTTCTATGTGTGATTAGTGGAGTCTGTGCTCATTAACTGTTTCTATGATCAATGTTGCTAGAGTAAGTAAGATTTACATTATCCACAGTGTATATTTTTTCCAGTTTTCCAATACGCAGTCATCTTAACACACCTGCAGACTTCTATTACCATGGACTGTCATTTGCAGCTATTATTGATGTAAGAGGGAGTTGGATATGGGGATTAAAACAAGTTATTTCCTTTGGAGACTGATGTTAACTACTGTTAACTAATCTGTTTAACAAGATTATATTTGCTCCAATGCTATTTGTTTACTGTCTGCTAAACTGAAAAATCGAGATCTTCCTTCCATTCTGGTTCACAGTTTTAGGGGAATTTCTATCTGCTCTAAACTCTGTGTTTTGTTCTGTTCCATTTCTGCAGGAATTTTGTTAAGAGATATTCCCATATGTTTTAGGGGTCGTGAAGAGTGAACACATTTTACAAGATTCAAACATGACATTACTGAAGCCAAACAGCTTAGCTGTTTTCCAATGTTTTGGACTTTGTATGAATAATAAAACTACCCAGAGGATAGAAAATATTCCCAAAACTTTTTTTTTATACATAAGTCCTCAGGTTTTAAGTATGAACCAGCTTCCAACTGCTGAAGGAGAAAGAACTTCTCCACAGGTAGTATCTGCCGCAGCAGCCTTTTACAGCTGAAACATCTACTTCCAACCACTGCTGGAATACATACATAGTTCTCTGACAATAATTAACATCTTTTATTGGTTTCACCATTAGTAGCATTCTTCACAAGCATTTCCTACAATTACTTACAGCCCTGATATAGTGAATTTGGCAGTGTCATGCCTGTTGTGTATTATCATCTTTTGTCAGGTATGACTGTACAAATGAATGCATATATAATAAGGTGGGAAAAAAATTGATTTATGCTTCTAAGTAAGAACCTCAATTACAAGAAATCCATTCAGCCAACAGGGGAAAAAAATAAATTCAGATAAATTATACAACCCTTGCACATAAAGCAATAGTACCTGACTTTTGTGTTTCTTTGTCTGACTGCCAAATGAAAAAGCAGAGTCAAATGGTAAGATATCCTGTCCTGTCAAAACTATGGAGAAAACACCAAAGCTCAAACAGTAAAACTTTCCAGGAAAACTGGAATCCTGCTGCATGTTTTCCTCAGAGAGGCAAAGCAGATTGGATTCATGCACGTGATTTATTACAATGACCTGCCAGGAGTCCACACCACCATGACCCAAAAATGAATGCAGAAAGGATAGCAATGTTATAAAACAGGCAGTGTAAAACTCTGAAGGAAGGCAGAATTGAATAGGGAGCCAGTAAATTAGCTGTCAGGCTGGAGAAAACAAGACAGGAAAAGGAGTAGCTCAACGGGAGACAAAACGTTCAGTGGCTCAAGCTGTCATAATAGAACAGCTGGAACTGAAGAGCTTTTTCCTATGGTGGCTATTTCTTCCCATTTCTGTTTTATGCTGGGATCTTGGGAGCAAAAACAGAGTCCCTGTATGACTTCCTTTTACTCTGTTCAGGAATTCACTGGAATTTGGGGACTCAGATTACATTAATGTAATTTTAGACAAGTAAATTAGAAGTTACGTCAGCAGAGATCCTTGCTGGTGAAGTGCTCTCTAACACGACCTAGCAAGCTGGCCAAATTTTGTCCAAGTTGAACATGCACAGCATTCACTTAGTTTTGATATCCATTAAAACAGCAGTTTAAAAAAGAGCTCTCCCAACAGGAAACAGGCAAAATTGTCTAAAGCTTTGAACACTGGAAGAGGACATTCTGTTTGCAGGTCTGCCAGTGAACTGCTGTTCTTTCTCCATCTGTCAAGTTTCTTGGGTCATGGCTGACAGTAATGAAGTGTCATGTAAGGAATAAATACACCATAAACCTGATAAAGAGGCTTGATTAAAAAATGCTATTCATTTTAATTAAGGGTGCTGAATTAACTAAATGGCAGTTGTTGCCATGGACTGTTTTTTAGATTTCCTCAATTAAAGAAACCAAACAGCTTAAATTATTTCCTACCCTTCTCTTTTTTCTTCTGTCTCTTTATTGCCTAATTAAATGTGATGTGAATGCAAGAGTAAAGAAATTACAGTAACATTGCATGCTGTTTAGAATAAATAAAGTTTGGTTGGTCGGTATCTCTGGAGTCTGTCTAGTCCAACCCCTGTCTCAGAGCCAGCTACCAAGCCAGGTCAGGCTGCTCAGGGCCTTGTCAAGTTGAGTTTCTGCTCTTTCAAGGAGGAAGATCCCATAGCCTTTCTTCTCCAGTGCTTAACCAATGTCACAATGAAATTTTTATCCCCATATCCAGCTGGAATTGCTCTTGCTACAACTTGCGGCGTTTGCCTCCTTTCACTGACCATCACAAAATCACAGAATGCTTAGAGCTGGAAGTGACCTCTGGAGATTAACTGCATATTAATTGCATAGGGGTAGATTCCATGTATCAGAGGGATCCAGTACCATTTGAAAGGCTCTTTTGAAAGCATCTCCTTTTTTACACCCTGCTGCCATCCAGATATTCCGAAGATCCTGTATGTCTTCTGTCATTCTGCTGCCAGGCTGGGGCATATCAAATGACACTCAGGAATCACTGTACTGATGGTACTGTTGGCTGATTAAGCAAATAATTCTCAAATATTCGTAAGACACACTGAACCATATCTTCATTGCCTGCAGTGGAAGTTTAAGTGCTTATAATGCCTGTAGATGCATAACCCCAAGCATCTAAGTGGAGGTGTCATTCGTGCTGTCGTCTGGGCTACTCTGAAGCAGAGTGACAGAACTGGCACTGCAAACATTACCTGTGATAATCTGGCATCAGTGACAGTGACTTTAGCCACCTTCTGCTAACAAAATTGGTTCTAAAAGTAGACTTTCAACAGAATCGCTGAGCAGTATTAAATATATTGTCCAGGAAGAATACAATGCAATTCATCAGGAATGAATGTCAAATTCTGTAGGTAAGAGCGGTCAGCTGTATAATGACAGGCTGAATAATTATGATCTCTGGTACTATAGAAAATGGTCTCTAAAGTATGGAAAGCCGTGAGTTGAAAGTTATTCAGTGTTAGGCTGCTACAAAAAAAACAGAACACACCATATTGGGATGGATAAACAATAGCTTTGTTTGCAAAACATGTGAAGTAATTTGTCAGTAGCGTGACCTCATGGGGAACGCTATGTCCATTTTTGGGCACTGCAGATCAAGAAGAATGTGGGACAGTCCAGACAAGCAACAGAAATGACTGAAGGTCTTAAAAACATGGCCCATAAATGTTGAAGGAATCAGGATTGGGTAATCCGGATAGGGCTGAGGAAAGAAAACTTGGCATGACTTAATCTTTTCTGACTTTAAAAGTGACAAACAGAACAAGAAGGACAAGAATGACTCAAGGCCATTTCTGGTGCTGATTGGTACTAAAGATGTTTGGCCACTATTATTTATTTTCCCCATTCAAGTGTATCAGGAGCAGGGTCTATGCAGCCAGTTCATCCATCACTACTGCTTAGCTCACCCTCATAAGCTAGGCTTTTGGCAACAGAAGGCTCTCGGAAAATATGAAGCTACTGCCAAACACTGAGAACTGTCCAATCTTGTAACCTTTTTTCCCCCCCCCCTATTATGCATCAGCTTGTATTTGTACAAAGTGTTTACACCACATAAAGAGCTGAGTCAGAAACAGAGGCAAGTTACACAAATCATTTCATGACAAAATTTGACCATATTTCTGTTTCTTTAAAGGCAGGCTCCAAGTGTAACTATCAGCTGAGAGTCAAATAGCCCTGTGGAGTTGTGCACAAAAAATGCATTTCTATTTAAAAGAAAAAAAAAAAAAAAGGAAGGAAAAAGAAATCCATTGATAAAAATCTGATGCCAGGGAGTAGCAAGGGCCAGCTGCTGCCTAAGGGCAATGAGGGTGATCCAGGCCAAGTCATGCCCTCACCAAGTGGGTGCAGTCCTACAGGGCTGAGCAAAATGGGCTCGTAGCAGGCTCTGTCAATACCTCAGATCCAGGGCCACAACTGATGCCAAGGATCTGATCAGGGGCAAAAGAAGACGGAAATAGCTGCAAACAGGCACAAAACACTTTGGACAGGCACAGAGCAGCTGTGGCCAAGCTTAAATGCTTTCCTGGCCCTACAGGAAGAGGTGTGAAGGCTGGCAGGATTAACGAGGTCTATCAATTCTCTCGTGGCTCTGAAAAGCTTCAAAGGAACAAAAATGGACCTATTCTTGATTTAACACACATCGGACTGATTTTAAGGGTAGCTGGTCTTGAAAACAATTGATGCTACACAACATTTTAAAGTCCAAAGGAAGGTGGATAAAATTTAAAAAAACACAATGATTTGTTCACTACTATTGAATGCAAATATAGACACTTCTACCAACAGAAAAACGTATGATATATTTTCTAGTAAATAGGGGCTGAAAGAAAGATTTTTGGTCTCAGCTTATGCTTGGAGTTTACCAAAATTACATCTTGGTTTGATGGCAGAACCAACCATGCCAAAATATTTTCTAATAATTATGTGGTTTTGGAAAAAATCTCATGAAATCTCCTGAGAATAGTTGTTTTTTGAAATCCTTGGCTGCATCTCAAATGGGAAACAGGCTCTTCCAGCTTTGGGATTTTACTGGAAACCATAAGCAAAGAAATTATGTTGAAACTGGGAATTCAAATGTTTCCCCTCCCTTCTTGGCCAGAGATTAGATGAGCTGGATGTGACATACTAGTTTCAATCCATCTGTTCTTTCAGGCACTATCAGATACATAGCTCATTTCACTGACAGCAAATGCTCTGAATAATTTGTATTACTTGCATTCTGCAATATCCTTGGTGATCTGCTCTCCTTCCCCACTTCCCCCACAGACACAGACTTAGCTATTCATCATGTGCTCCTCACTTCATTGTACTAGGAGACAGCTGTGCTCTCATGGATGCTTTAGACCATTTGGCTGCAAAAGCTGGCTGGCAATCCTGTACAGCTGTAACCTTGGCCCACTAACTTTCTAATGAAAGCCATGCCACAGTGGGTACCAAGGGGAAAACAAATACCCCTTTGTCCATGGAAAGTCTGGCAGGGAAGCAGATCCACTTTTGTTTCAATAGCAAATTTCCTTTGACTGCAACCCTCCCTTTGATTTTTTTCACAGTTAGTCAAATTGACAGAATAGCCAAGGGCAGGAGACCTACAGTACTTTGGGCTACAGCTGCCAATTATTTGAAACAAAGAATCTATGGACAATTAGTAAAGAAACTGCTAAATCAAATCCCAGAGTTCTGCCTTAATGGGAGGTGGTTTCATTCCTCAAACTGGTTTCTTTTTCGTATGCACACACTTTCAGTAGAAAAGCCTGGAGCAGTGAGGAATGTCTGGCATTTCTGCTGTCAGTGTGCATGTACATTGGAGTTCGTTATTTTTAGAAGCCCATCACATCCAAGTATGCATGAATTCTCACGTAACCTCATAGCATGAACAGCTCAGGGAGTCAGGGATGGGAGACTTTATCAGATAAAGCCCGCAGCTTGGTCCCTGCTGAGTGTTTTTCACAAACATTTGCAGCATATTCCAATCCAGGGGCAAATGGTAAGATTAAAATGGAGAAGAGAAGCAGGAAAGGCTGTGGTAGCTGGGGTATAGCATAACTCTGCAGGGCAGAGCTACAATTTATTAACCTGGAAATGGCATGGGAAAAGCTGGATTTTCAGTGCATTTTAGACAGCCATATGTCTTTTGTAAGTGGCTCTAAGAAAATGTTTCTTTCCTAGGGGAAATTTTCTGTAAATAGATGATTTCTGATGGGTCTACTGTACTTTTCTGACCCATGGCCAGAAATGAAGCCTTATTTCTTCTCTCTTGGCCAGATCATCTGGTAAGCAGCCTTTAAAGGCCTTCATAGTAGAAGTAAAACAGGGTCAGCTTTACAAAGAAAGCCCAGGGAAGGTCAGCTTTTGAGAATGTTTGGGACATTTTTATTCATGTAAGAGAAAGGGGCAAATTTGAACTGGGTCTCTCCAGAGCTTTTTCGATTTCCCTTTATTTCCAAAAAGAGTAAGGATAACATTTCCTACAATGACAAAGCCCATCAAATGTAAGGAAAACATTTAAGAAAATATCCCAATGTTAGGGATAGAGGATTTACTGGTTCAGCCACAGAACAATTTTGCAATGAGCTTCCACTTAAAGAGGGCATTGTTTTAAAGATAGGGCAAGGATCTCTAAATTGCTGAGTGTTTTTAGATCAGTGAAATTTTGCAGGCCAAACAGAGGACAGTTTAGAGTGCCTTGCATCTCTGCTCTAGCACCAAAACATCCAAAATCACTTGACACGTAAATTATTAGGTGCACTGAAAAAACAAACAGGACAATATTCCACCAGAGTACTTCTGAAAAAAATTACTTTTTTTTCAGTAAAATAAGGCAGAAATAAATGTGATCCATGGGTCAAGTTTTGTTTGTTTGTTTTTTTCATTGAAGTGCTTTATCAAACTTTTAGTATTTAATTTAATCACCAAAGCTTGGGCCTAAAGCCCTTTGCTGAGGGAAATCTGAGTTCAGTACATAAATACAATGTTCCTGCATAATGCAGCTTTGATCTAATGAATAATAACATGGAAGGATTCTTGTTCTATTGCTCCCAGAACAAAAAATGAAATGGCCTTTGTGTTAACTTTCTCTAATCTTGATTACATCTGTATGTCATTTAGGTCTAAGAGAGTAAGACAAAAGTAATTATAATTCACTTGGCTTAAGGGCAATCTCTGCTTTTGGACACAGAGATTTTCAAAGAGGTTGAGTTGACTTTTCTCTCTCCCCCCCTGCCCCCCCCCCCCCGCCCCCCCCCTTTTATTTTAAGTTTATTTTAAAAAACAGAATGAAGAAATGGGAAAAAAAAAAAAAAAGGAGCTAATGATATGGCTAGTGCTACTTGTTGCTTCTTGTGAGCTTGTCCAGAGTTCATAATGCACATTTCCTTAAGAGAGGAGATAAAATTTTACATAAATAAAGATAGCATGGTGTCATGCTACTGGAATTGTGCAGGCTTAAGGCAGCCTCTAAAAATACTGTGTATGAATATGCTGAATGTCTTTCTAGTCCCCATGGTAACCAAAGGAACAATCAGTTGCTCCCAGGACAAGTGGAAAAGAAATGCTATGAGAAAAACAGACCCTTTCTGACTAGAACAAGGAAAAGGCAGTCTGCAGTCTGCAGTCTCCTAGAAATAATGTACACTGTCATTATGACTTTAAGTATGCAAACAAAGATCCAAGTATCACAAAGGGGATGAAAAATAAAGAGCTGGCACAAGGCTCTGTTGTTTTATGATTGGACTTGAGGTACAGAGGTAATTTTCAGCCTGTAATTATTATTTCCCTGCTACTGCCAAGACTTCCATAGACTAATCTCTCCTCTTTCAGGGTTTCTAATTGGATATCCTCTGAGCAAAGTCCCGTGGTTCATTTTGCTCAGCACCCAATGCCAGTCATCTTTAGAGGTGCATCCAAGCCACTACCAGGCAAAAGTAGGGTTTCCTTACTCCAGGGGAGAAGTACCTATTAACACCAGCATAAGATATTTACAGCATTCCCAGCAGAACTCACTAAGATGAATTTCTTGTCACAGCATTATCTTATGTGAATTGTCATAGAGAAAAAATACTAATTTTTTATAATGTTAAATGCATGAGAGATCAGCTTGGTATACTGAAGATACATAATGTTGTTTTTGCTGTTGGGATCTCCAGAGAGCAGGAAGGAAATGTTCCTGAGGAACACAAGGGAAAGGAAGAGGATCTGGAGCATGAATTTTCAGCAGAGAATTGGAGGAAGTAGCTGGGGAAGATGAACACCTGGCACAGTCATTGAAGTTCATAACATGATTTTACATGTGTACATCAAATCTAGACCAAACATTTAAAACCATGTACATTAAATACACTTTCTAAAAACATGTATCTATGCACCAAAACATATAAAAATGTTACTAGAATACAACTATATTAATAACTGTAACAGTTCATAGCCATAACTGATTTTAGTCATAGTCTAAATCACTAACTGAGCATCCCACAATGCTCAAACTAGAAAAGAAGTTTTCTATCAAATGATGGCTTAAAAGTATTTTCTTGAATCTCACTCTAAAGCTTAAAGAGTTATTTTGGGCTTCACAACAGAAAAATGACTGCCAGTGAAAGGGACCCTTTATGTTGTGTCTCTCATCTAGGAAACACTGCTCCTATTTGCAGATTTAGAAATTCTTCACCTCATCATTCTCAGCAGGCATCATCTTTAGAATTCTCTCTCTCCCATTATTTGAAGAGGCAGAAGAAAAAATTCAACACATTTAGTGTACTACATAGAGAAAAATGTATTTTTTCATTCCTGAATATCACTTCCAGAATTTCAGCAACAGATGTAACTGAACTATCAAAGCTTCTGCGACCAGAGGGGATGCAAGATCCCTTCCTTCTGCCCTAGGTAATGTACAGTTTTCTTGGTAGTTTTTGAGTGCCACCTCCTAGACAGAAATATGTGTATACATGTGCTAGGTTTTGGAATTCCATACGGTTGATTTGGAATTCCCCTGTATGTGTGGAATGATCTGGACAGAGTTCCAGGATGAAAGGGGCCCACTGGATGTGATGCACAGAATGACCTCTCAGAGCTGAAGTGTACACTTGCACTAGGTCTGGTCCATCCAAAACATGATCGATCAGTGAACCATAAGCAGAATTCAGTTAATACAGTATTCTCAATAGTAATTACCATTAGTGGTTAATAAAAGACAAATCATCCTCATGTGTCCCTGTAATCCTCAAATTCATATGCGTCTCCATCTGGTAAAGAAATTCACTTTTAGGGCATATTAACAGCATGTACCAATTTACTTTCCAAATCCAGAAATTATATTTTTCATCTCTTGTATCTCATAAGGCAAAAACTTTTATCATTGCTGTTGTCTGTCTTCTCTTGATGCAGGGAATCCAAATCCCTCATGCTTTTTTTGCTGCATTGATTTACTTTCCAACACCCCTTCTCTGTCGTTGGAGAACACAAGCTTCAGAAAAGTGATGGCTATGGAAGAAAGAAGCAGCATGGAAGCAGCAGCAAGAAGAAGATGGATGCAAGACCCAATCCAGTCTGGAACAAAACTTCAAAGCAAGAACACATGCACTCACCCTCTTATCTCCTTTCTGCTTTATCAGGATATATTTCTTGCTTCAAACACCCCTAACAGTATGAGGTCTGTCAGTGTACCTTAAAAAATCAGTGAAAGTGCCTAAATCTACAAAGTCCTGGGGAAAAGAATAGTTTCACTTCAATCACATGAATGCATCATTAATCAAGTAGTAAAAAAGTGCTGAGTTTACAAAGTTGTACTTTTTGTCCAGTCACGCTGGATTTTATCACTTCCAACAAACTGTTGGTAGAGCATGACAAAAGAAGAGAAAGAACAAGATCTTTGGATTATCAGAGCTCCCTGTCAGTCATTGTGAAGACTGCAAATATTGATAACATCCTGGGCTGGGCATCCAATTCAGATATCCAAGTGCAGAGCTGATTTTACTCCTGCGTATGCTGAGGGAGAGCCTTGAGGAAGTTGTGCAAAGGCAGACTGAAGATCATTGCTCTTCCCTGCCACACACTTCATGGCAAAAAATTGGAGGGAAACTAACAAACACTATAAATAAGGAAAAATAAATATAAAAAGACGAAAAGAAGTTACAATAAAGCAGAAATTGGAAACAGACATAAGTCAAAAAACAAACAACATTCTAAATAGAGACAGGCTGGCATCAGTTCAAGCTATTGGACTTAATTTAAGGCAGTCACCTTTAAAAAGAAGTCATAAAAATGCCATGGTTGTATCAACAACTCTAGTCCTACAGAGTAAAATCTCTGTTTGTCTTTCTTTCCCCTATTTTCTCTCTTTTTTCATGTATCTTGCATTTCCCACAGGTCCTATTCCTCACAGATAAATTTTCCTCCTGTTCAGAGATGTATTATTTAGACTACTTAAACCCAGTTTTTTTTCAAAATTATACTGATCAGCCATGGTATTTTTCTGGTATTTCTGGTATTTTACAAGAGGCATTTTTAAATAATTCTAAGACAATGCAACACATATTTTTGCACAACTGTTTTTACTGTATTATGTCTCTAAATAACAACAAGGCAGTTAAAAGTATAAACACTTTTGAAGAAATAAAAATGCTTTAACTTTGCCATCTATAAAGATGAATAATTAAGAAAAACTAACATATGAAAATGAGATTGCCATAAAATGGCCTGGAATAGTTATGGTGAACTTTTTTTGTTGTTTAAGTGGGGATAAAATATTGTTGAAAAGTAATTGAAAAAAAACCCCAACTTTTAAAAATGTCCTGTCACAGAAAACAAAAATGGTATCGGCTATGTCCCAAGTAGAACAAGCTAAAATATCCATGGGGATAAAGATTTCCCAGAAAGTCCTTGCAACTGTGAAGTGTGTCACGAGGAAGATTTTCCCGATGAACCCATGTATAAATCAGCTTCAATAAAGTAAGCAAATTAATTAATTCTGGCAGAAGGTATTTGCTTTGAGTTATTGAGAAATTGCTCTCTCCTCATGTATCATGGTCAATTTAAATCAATGGATCCTCAAACCACCAGAGAAGAGTAAAACCTGGGACTGGTAACTCATTACCTCATTCCCAGTCATAGACCTTGGGCTGCTGGGAATGTCCTCTGCCCCTTTTTGGCTCAGTACAGGACACATTCAACCCATCTGTCCACCATACTGCTTTCTTACCCCTTCTACACACTGAGGAAAATGTAGGTGTAGCTACCTAGTTTGGAAAGATAATTTGTTCCAAGCAGTTACGTTTCTCAAGTGAATGTCAGATGAATTCATAATTGTGGGAACTCTTGAAACATTTCCAGGCTTACACAACATGTTTGTTTTAGGGCTCTGGTAATATCTGTAATGTGTGGGTCTGCTGAGATTTGGAACAGATGCATTATTTTCCTCAGCCACCTGGAAGAAAGTAAAATATTGAAAAAAAAGTTGGTTTATAAGGACTCCCTAGTGTCCACGAACTGGTCTGGTTAATAAAAGAGAAAATATTTCTGATTTTTTTCAGCTGCAAAACAAATAGTAAAGGTATAATTGCTGCTTTCTGTCAAGGACATAAAAATGTCAGAACACTTGCAAGGCTTAAAATCAACACACAGTAGCTTGCCTAGTGTCCTGATTTGGGGGTACATTAAGGTTTTGTGAATGTACTTTTCAGACCTGTCCTGTAAACCTGAAACTGAAAAGACCACAAACCTGTACGCAATTCAGTTTAGACTAGGCAGTTTTACCAGGAGTTAGAAGAAATTAATAAGGTTGTTTTACATTCCCAAATTATTTTACTGGGGAAAGGACACACTTGAAGTTTACACTTTTGAGAGCAAAATAACTTTAAAAAAAGAAAAAGTGGCCAAGGTCAAATGGCAGCCCAAAGAATGGACTTCTCCAGACTGAGTGATGTTCAACTTGTTGCAAATGCCCTTGAAATTACCAGCCAACTATTTCACACATACAAATATCACAAGCCATGACATTTGCTGAAGTCTTCCTTTGCTTCCCCTCAAGATAATGAAATGTGGCAAAATCCTTGGTAATCCCCATTCCCTTCTGTGAGAGATAGGGGCCTGTTTAGGCTGGAAAGAGGAATTTTGTGTGCACAGCCTGGGCCTGGGAGCAGATTGAATGGTTGGCTGTCATCTGCCAACAGTGACTTTGTAGCTGGAGCAAAGCCTGAGGCAGGGATCAGGGATATGTGAGGATACCCTGCTAAGCTGCAAGGCTCCATCTGCTGCTCTGCTCTCATATGTCTCATGGCCTCAGAGGTGGCATCCATAACAAGAAATTCCCAAATTGGCTCAAAATGGAGCTTCTCTTATGTAGCCACTGGTTCTTAAAGATTGAGCTTAACAAATCTTCCTGTATGCAGAGGCCATTGGCTGTTACAGAACAATCCTCGATATTGACAGGAGAGATAAGTCTTTAAAGCAGCTCTCTTGTGGTACTTTAATATCCAGGATTTCTCAGGTGTTCAAGGAGGAACTTTTTACTTTTAAAGTGTTTTTAAATGCCTTTACAGGCTGACCAGAGTTTTCCCACATTCAGATATACAAGGTTTTGCCTGAATTATTTTCATAAATTGTCCTGAAATGTCATCAAAGTTAGGTAAATGAGGTAAGGTGTTTCTTAACTATTGCTGTGAATAGGGAGGACATTGTATATACAGCAAAAGCACTTGTCAGAGACAAGAGGTTTTGTCCAAGATATACACATTTCAGCAGCACATGTAAAGGCAAGTTGCCTCACCAGACATCTCATGCTGCTGGCCTAAAAATAATGTTTGGGTAGATAGAATTTTTAGAATACTGGACAGCTTTTAGAATACTGGACAGCTGTGTTTGCAGGCTTTACAAGCCTTAATATACTTCTCCTTTACAGTAATTTCATGATTATAAGCCACACCATTTTGACTAAAATTTTGCTCCCACCCCGGAAATGCGGCTTACACTCAGGAGTGGCTAATATGTGAAAAATTTTCTGAAATCTCCAACCCTGGAAGTGCAGCAGAGGTGCCGAGCCGAGTACCTGCCAGTAAAACCCGGATTGCACGATTGTTACAAATTGGTTGCTCTGTTGCACGGCGGGTGGAGGCGGGCTCCGTGCTGGCAGCGCAGGGGAGGGAGGGAGGCAGGAACTCCCTCCTTCAGGCAGCACCGCCCAGGGGAGAGGTGGGGGGCTCCGTCCTGCCATCCCCGTGGCTCGGGGGGGAGGCGGGGGCTCCCGCCCCCGCCTGCCGCTGCTGCCACAGGAGCAGGCAGGCTCCGTCCCCGCCTGCCACCACCACTGCAGGAGCAGGTGGGCTCCTTCCCCTCCTGCCACCGCCGCCGCGGGTGCCGGCGGGCTCTATCCCTGCCTGCTGCCACTACCGCAGGTGCCGGTGGGCTCCATCCCCGCCTGCCACCGCGGGGCGGCGCCAGGCCGGGGCAAGCGAGCCCCGCAGCAGCAGTGGCCGGCCCTGAGTGGCCTTGCTGAGTGGCAGCGCTGAGCTGGGCCACTCGGCCCCATCAGCAGCTCTGAGTGGGCCGAGCCCGCGTGGCCCGAGCCGAGCCAGTAAACCCCGCGATCCCACGATTCTGTTACTAATTGGCAACTTTGTTGCATGCGTGTCCTCGCTGCGAACAACAGAGCGGCATATAATCAGGTGCGGCTTAAGTATGGACAAAGAACAAAATGTTGCCGACACCCGGAGATGCGGCTTATAGTCAGTGCAGCTTGTAATCGCGAAATTACTGTACATGTTACAACTCAGCTGCAAGACACATACACTGGAATACCCAAACTAGGTTTCAGATCTATATATTTCATTGAAATTATGTTTTTCATTTCATGGGAACTCTAAAATTTCAAAGAAAACAATCTGCATCTGTTACCAAGAAAATATCAATTTTAACTGAAGTTATCTTTCGTCTCTGCATGTCAGAGATTGAATGGCAATGATTAAAACATGATTTTTTAACAGATATTTGTGCATCACTAACAAAATTCCTGCACTGTTCTTTTGTGATGGCCATTGTGTGCAAGACCAACTCTTTATACCACAGTCATTCATCTCATCTTTGAATTATAAATTATGACATTTACAAGGCAAAGTGCTGTGTAAAGGGTTCACTGTATGAGAAGTTGGCACTTCTTGAAAAAAATAAACCAAATAAAATGTTTCTTTTTCAAGACACTCCTCTGCTAAGTGAGCTAGAATATAAGGACATTTCATTACAATACTAAGAAAATGAAATATGGAATACATTCCTCTTATTTCACCCCCCCAAATCTAAATCTTCATTATCTAACAATTTACAATGAGCTACATCTGCAAAACTGCATAACTGCAGTTGAAAATCTCAAAGGCCTAGTGCAATTCCTAACAGATGTATCATTGCTTTTAGACAAAGGGGAATAATGTGACCCACTAACCACAAGAAATACATCAAATTATATCTCTGGTGATAACTATAGTGTCTGGTGATGATACCACATCTAGCGAGCCAAAACCTAGCCAACTAGCTTTTTCAGCATCTTACATGGACCTAGAATTAGGTCTGTCTGTGAAGCTCAGCAGAGAATTGCACCACAGTTCACTTCTTATTGCCTTTTCAGAAATGCTATGGAACATTTAATTGAAATGATAATGCATTTATGAAGTCTATTATTTAGTAAGCCATTTGTCATCCTTACATCATGGATATAATCCAGATATCAGGTTTACAGGTAATGTCTACTTATGTTAGACTCAAAATTGCTCTGCTGGGGCTTGATGACATACTTGATTTTTCCAACTAAGACTAATCTGGACGCAGAGTGGGAGTTAGACAAGCAAATCTGAATGAAAATCTAATGGGAGCAGAAGAATCAAGATGGGTAGTTAAGGATACAAGAAGGGTAAAAAAAAGCAAGCAAGCAAGGTGACAATACAGAAGAGAAGGCAAACTAAAGGGTACATCAAAGAAGTGACAGCAGGGCTAGATCCAAACAGGGATTGTAAGAAATTTCATGGACCTGTAGTCTTCAAGCAGCTCATGTAATTTCCAGTTATCCCAGGCATCATCTAGTCCATTGGTTTTTGGCCATCTAAAAGCTGCCACTCTTTAAAACTGATTGGCCTGTTTGTGTTAACTTTTTAGAAAGTGTTAGCTGGAATATGCAGGTTCTAACTCGTTCACAGGTATGAAGCCTGGTATTATTTCATTTACTGTCATACAGAACTTCATCAACCTGTTCCTTTGGAGTCAGCTGCATGTCTGCATCACTGCCTAGGCTGACATTCAGCTGTACTTGCATGCAGAATAGCCTAGCCTTCAGATAAAGCTGTCCTCAAGTCTGTGAATTTGGTCTGTCTTCATTCCATGAACATTTAATATTAGGCACCACCTAGTTCTCAGCCTCTCAAGCATAATGAGCTACATCTGCAAAACTGCATTGCTGCATTGCTCCTCTGACACTTTATAAGCCATCAAGTTACTGTCAAAGCACTAAAAAAAAAATAAAATCTCAGTGGACTTTTACATTAAGTATTATCAAGTAGCTGAAAGTTGGCACTAACATGCCTTTTCCCAGTTACATAAAGGAAAATGTCCCTTTGGGTTAGTGTAGGTTGCACACTGTTAAGCACATTCTTTTATCATATAGCTCATTTTTTTAGTTTCCTAAGTGTCATTGTGCATTATATTAAATTTAATAACCAACATCATGTCTTTCTCTGACGATAATTTTAGTGGTATTTCTCATAAAGTAGCTATCTTCAGAGAGATTTCTACTCACTGGAGAAATACAATATTGAGTGTTACTATTGTACACTATAATTTCTGTCAATGGTATCTAGATAACTACAGAAAGTTGTTCTTCCTACTAGGAGTATATATAAATACAATTTTACTTTTTATGTTATGACATCAGCAGTTAATGATCATTCAGAAAATTTGCCGCAGGGTAACAAGATCACTGGTGATTACCATGTAAATCTTTAAGTAAAAACATCCATGCAAACTAGATAAGGAATTCAAAGATAACAGAGTAGGGGTATATCTAAGAAATACTTTGCTTAATTTTACCTATGCTCAACTTTTTATAGGGAAATCTCTAATTAAACTTAAATAGAATTAAAGCTTCTAATTCCTTTTGGAGGAAGGGAATGAAAATATAATTCAGGCTATAAAGATACACCTATCTTCAGTCAGAAGAATTTGAATTGAGCTGTGAAATTAGCCCATCTCCCATCCTTCATCAGGCGTATTTATGAAAGGGACAGCTCTACATCTTTATCAAGAAGTCTTGATGAAGAACTTGGAAGAACAAACTTCTAATTGAGGATGATTGAACATGGCATGGCTGCAGAAACTCCAGTGTTTTGAGAAAACATATCTTGTCTGATTCCATGCTTGCCTGGGAAAATTTAAGAAAGGTAAATATGCCAACAGGATGTGAAGACAATATTTTCCAGGTGAATTTAGGATGAAGATTGTCTGAAAAAATCAGATATTCTGATGAAAGATGAACTTTAGGACTCATCTCAGAAAATTAAACTGATGAAAACTTAATTCTATCTGCTAGCAGAGACTATGCTTTGTCTGATGATGATTTCAAGTTCACTGGAGTTCAGTGAAATTCTGGGATGTTCTGTGATTGTTTTCAAAGTATATTAACCAGCATTTTTCCTTCAGTTTAGTTTCAGATGGATAATCTGATTTTCAAGTGATTCATTTTTAAGGGCACAAACTATCTGATAGGAATTAGATATGCACAAGTGTGGTCTCACTAATTTTTCACATGCCTAACTCCAGCTATATGAGAGGAAGGAAGAAAGGACAGGGAACTCTAAATCTCCACTACAGAGCAGCTGGTAGGAAATGACAGGCACTGCAAGGCCATTACCAGCCACTCCCAGACCTGGAAAACTTTTGTCATAATCAGATCATCTAAGACTCAGCTTTCCCCTCTGGTTAAAAGGCCATGGAGGTGTTGTACATGGTAGATTTATCTTCCTTTGACTGACCAAACTCCTATTCAAAATAAAGGCAAAGATCACCAAAATGAAAAATAAACAGGAAAGGAAATAGTACCTAAGAAGGAACAATAGTAAGCTGTCTCTGAGACACAACAGGCCACCAGTGAGCTTCAGAGATTTTAGAAGACTTTAAGAGGCTGGGCATAATAGTGTCTTTCTTACAGACAGGAGACTGTCTGTATTGAGAGCCTAAATTAATTGCCTAGGGATACCAAAAACTAACCCAAGAATAAAACCATTCTGTTTCTTATCCTTAAGGCCATCTTGCCTTCAATTAATTATTCCAAATCTAGTCAAACAATAGTTAAGAGATGATTTTCCCTCTTTCCACCTTGATCCAGAATATTTTTTACAATCAAGACATCAAATAGTATCAATGTAGACTCCAATAACTCTGGAGACAGGAAGGTGAGCAGCTCCATTAGCCAAGTGTATTCTCCATTGTGTTTAAGAGAAAAACTTCCTCATAAATTTAATTTAACTACTTAGTCTAACTCACAGCTTGACTGGTAGAGTTGAAAACCATTTTCTTCCTTTCTTATTCTAGTTTGGGCAACTAATTCTATCTCTGACTTTTGTTTCTTAAAAAGCTGCTTTTTTTTTTTTTTAGTTCATTTGCATTTCAGGTCTTTTACACCTTCAGATCAGAGAAACAGAATTGTAATAGAGAATAGAAACTCCAACTAATATATGGATAAACATGTGAAAAATACCTCTAATATCAGATACTAGGAACAAGACTAATTACCTCTGGCTTTGGCTGGAGTAGAACTAATTTTCTTCCCAATGACTGGTACAGGACTGTGTTTTGGATCTGTGCTGAACACAGGGTTGATAATACAGAGATGTTTTTGTTAGTGCTGAGCAGGGCTTAAATAGAGACCTTTTCTGCTTTCCATGGTGCCAAGCTGATGAGGAGGCTGGGGGTGCATGGGAGGCTGGGAGGAGACACAGCCAGGACAGGTGACCCAGACTGACCAGAGGGATATTCCAGAGCATGCAACATCATGCTCAGTATATAAAGTGGGGGAGGAGGAAGAAAGAAAAGGGAATGCTTTTCTTCCCAAGTCGTTGTGTGTGATGGAGTCCTGCTCTCCTGGAAAGAGAATGCCTGCCTAAACCTGGGAAGCACTGAATTAATTCCTTGTTTTGGCTTCCTTTCCCTATTAAGCTGTTTTTATCTCAACCCATAAGTTTTCTAGCTCTTTTTCCTAGCTTTTAGCATTCTGACTCTCTCCTCAAACCTATTGGTGGGGAGGTAAGAGGATGCATGAGGCTTGGTTGCTGGATGTGGTGAAACCATGACATCCTATCATGTTAAAATCATTATCAAAGGCGTATACAATCTATTAAAGCAGTAATTGCAACTTATCACTTCAAAACCCCATTTTAAATACTGCAGATAGTTCTTACATGGTGGTATTCCTTTCACAAAGAATAAAACTTCCTAGATGATGGTGAATAAATCAGCATATTAACAAGCAAGTATGATGTATTTAGATATGCTGCAAATCTTGAAAATTAACCATTTACTACATATTAATTTTTGTGCATCCTGCACTGATTTTTGTGTAAATTTTACCATGGACTGAACAAATCAATTCCCTACATTTACTTTAGGGATTATTCCATACTTTGGGGAATTGAATAGGATAGCTCAAAGCTCAATGGACATTTTTCTTCCCCCAAAACTGCATTCTATTTAAACCAAAAAAACCCCTTCCTTCCATTTTTCCAAACATTTCCTTCAAAATAATTGTGAATTGTTGCCATATTCAGACACTTCATGATGGTTGCTTGGCAAAAGGTCTGTTAACTCCCTTAGGAAACCAGTCCCCATGGGACCATAAATGCTGGTTTTGTCTTACATCCATCCACTTTGACAGAACACTTTGGTGAGGACTTGGGATCACTTGTTTAGGTACTGGGTGACCACTGTCCTGCAATGGAGAGTCATGTGGACTACAGAGGTCACTAGATAGGCATAAGGAATATATGCATCTTAGAAATAAATGCATGTAATCACTACAGTCACAAAGACTTTAACTCATATATATATCAAATGTATCATAATTAAAAGAAAATACATGTAATAAAGGAATACCATTTGCAGTGGACATTTCCTTCTTGCCTCCAGCTGGAAATTCATGTATTCTATAGAGATATTTAACTAATTGGTTCTCAAGTTTACAAGACAAAAGGGAAGTATAGCTTTTCTGCTTGATTGCCAGAGATTTTATTCAGGGCCCAAGAGAGAAATGTGTTCATGTAAGTCATGATACTGTGCATGCTTCCTTGGTGTGCTGTGCCAAGACTGATGTAATAAGCCTTGGGAATCTTCACTGAAGACCCAAATGTGCTAAGTGAGATCTGAGATAGCAGCCATCATTCTGACAGTCTGGCAAGCTGTCTGGAAGAATTCTCTGAATCTGCTGAGAGAGACAAAGACATTCTCTGAAAAGTGAAGGATTTCCTGATATCTTGCCCAAACCACAAAAGTCAGTTTTTACAAGGATTCCAATTTCATTTGTAGCTAGCACTCACAAGGATGGACTTTGTGTAACAAAATCTACCTAGAAAAAAAAAAATTAAATATTTTCTAGGATAACATCACCAAGGTTTTTATTGGTGTCCTGTATAAGGAATATGCTTAGTGAAATCCTGTCCTTAAATTGTAGTCACCTACTATCCTTGGCAATCTTATTAAGGAAGATTTCTAATTAAATTGGTCATGAGTGATTCTTCGGATACTTCTGTTTTCATGAGCTGCAACTAACTTCTCTGTTTATCCAGTTTACTTGCACTGGGCACTTGTATAAACAAATACAAATTAGCAAAGAGGCCTGGGACATTAGAGAGGATATAATTTTTTCCTAATAAAAATATACTGTTCAGTGCTGTCATACTGTAGTAAGATGACATTACTGAAACTGATCTCCTGATCTTATATCTTAGACACTAAATTCCTTCTCCCTCTTAACTCACAAAATCCAGAACTACAGGAGTATTATTTGATTATCTGGGTGGAAATCCTGGCCCAACAAGAATCTTTCCCAGACTGAAGTGTCAATAACATCACCACTTTGAGACAGAAGACTCCAGCCCTGTCTTATCTCTTGTTAACAGATTTTTATGGGCTTTCAGAATGGAAAAAAACGTCACCTGTTTTGTGGAAGATAGGAAGACAAAACAGAGAAATAATGATCCACTTAGGGAAGCAGCTTCTACAACACTTTTCCAAGATCACACCGTATAAGATCTTACATTGTAAGTACTTACATTTTCTATAATCCCATAGGAAAATTAAGATGATGATTTTAAACAGCTGAAATGAGCTGGCACAGTCACTGCCATCAGCTTTCTTCAGACCAGACTTAATACTAGTATTTTGTTTGCATAGCAAGAACCTGTGAAAGTAAAACTATAACACTTTCTGTGAAAGTCTGGGATTTACACTCTAGTTTGGACTTAATAATAAGCAGTCAACTACTCAAGATTTAGTTTATAAAATAAATGTGTAATTGTTGTGGCTTTTCCATTTTCTTCTATTCTCTCCCATTCATATATTCACTATTTAAAGTAGTAATTTTAAAAATACCATGTAAACAACTTTTCTATGCATAAATATTCTAGCTGTCCAAATAATAAATATTATGGATTTTAAGGTGGTCATAGTTAGATACTGCTAATGTGAATGCTTCTACAAGACAGGTAAGATGGTTTGCAGTAGTGCCACAAAGCCCACCAAGGCTGGTACTTGCAGTGTTAGTCTCAACAGAGACACCAAGCCTTGAATGAACTCAGGTCTTCATCTGTGTCTGAGTAACTTTCCAGAGCTGGGGTGGAGTTCAGAGGCACTAGGAAGCTCTCACATCTGCCAACCATGGCTGTTCTGCAGGCCAAGGCATTTTATTTTACAGTGGTGCAAATCCAGCACTAAAATATGCAACATTCCTGACCACAGTGATAGCTTCATGTAGCCCAAAGTCTTTAAATTTCTAATATAAACAGTTTCCTCAGCCATATTTTTCTGCTCTTTTATAAGTGTGGGCTATTCTTGCTTTAATCTAATTTAAATTAGAGACAGAACTAAGGGCTGCAATACAGGAAAGCTGAAAGGGAAAGGAGAGACAAGACTATCACTAGGGACACAACCTACACTGAGTATTACTGCACAGTGCAGATCCTGACTTTCTATCAAAGCCCCTCTCTAAACTCTTTAAATAGTGCATCAAGAGTGAAGCAAACAGCAGTAGATATTGGTGGGGGGGGGGGGGGGGGGGTGGGGGGAAGCCAGAGACCAACACCAACTTTTTTTTCATTTGTGATCATCTTCTCATCACAGAAGCAGCTCAGCCTTCATTTGTTTTTCCTTTGTTTTCTTATTCTCTCAAGTGTGGTCAGTCATACTGGGCTAATTATAGCTACAAAGAATCTACAAGATGCACCTGTAGCTGCATCAGAACATCTATACCAGATTACATAACTTGAAACCTTAAGTAAATTCCTTTCTAGAAAGAAAATTAAAATAATTACTGATAAAATCTGATTTACAGTAATTTCATGATTATAAGCCGCACCATTTTGACTAAAATTTTGATCCCACTCTGGAAATGCGGCTTACACTCAGGAGCGGCTAATACGTGAAAAAATTTCTGAAATTTCCAACAATGGAAGTGCCAGCCAGGGTGCCAAGTCGAGCACCTGCCAGTAAAACCCGGGATTGCGTGATTGTTACAAATTGGTTACTCTGTTGCACGGCTGGTGGGGCCGGGCTCCCTGCCAGCAGTGTGGGGGGGAGGCGGGGGCTCCGTGCCTCCCTCCTGCTGCCGCCACGGGGGAAGTCGGGCTCCATGCCTCGCTCCTGCCGGCACCATGGGGCAGCGCCGGGCCAGGGCGAGCGATCCCGTGATTCTGTTACTAATCCATTACTTTGTTGCATGCGGGTCCTCCCTGTGAATGAAAATGTGGCTTGTATTCCAGTGCGGCTTATACATGGACAAAGACCTAAACGTTGTCAACACCCAGACATGCGGCTTATAATCAGGTGTGGCTTGTAATCGTAAAATTACTGTACTTTTTAGACTGTTTATCTGATTAGAGTAACATAGTTAAATGTAAAATCATTCATGGGGGAGTAAAGAATGTGACTCCCACTAAAAAAATTCAGGCCTATAAAATAGCTAAAAGTAGCTCTAAGATCTGGCTGAACATGGATTCTTGGTATCATTTAGTGAAGAAGAGTCGTTTTACACTGCAAATGGCACCCATCTAAACCCTGTACTTTTGAAATTAAAACAAAAAGAAGGTTGATCAATTTAAAAAGTGAAACTATGGGTTAGGATGAGCAGTTCAGTAGTAGAATACAAAAATATTGTGGGCTGAATTTTTTGTGAGAGTAAGTAACCCCCACTACACTTTAAATTATGGTGATGAGGAAGTAATGTTTTAAAATTTTCCATTAAGACTGAAGTCTTTTGAAGACATTATTCAAACACAAGATAGTGTTTTAATGCAAGAAACTGGGCAATCTGAGTCTACTAGAGGAGGCTATGGTGACTTCTCAGGGTTTTAAAAGTCTGCAAGCTAAAGCAATAGATAGCAGCTATGCCCTTTTTATCACTCCCAAAGTGCAAAATCTGTGAACTCAAAAAAGTCCTATTTTCTGATGTATATCTGCACATCAAATAAAAAATACTAGCTGCTTGTGAGGTAGGAGTTGGGGTAACAATGGCATTCCACCACAAACAAAATAAAAAAAATCCATAAGATGAAGGTTTTAAGATCTACATTCATGTTTGCCTGTAGCAGAAACAAACTGTCCTTTTCTGACTGCAAGACACCTATTGTTTGTTATTACCTGAATTGATTGTTGATATAAAAGAAAATCCAAATAATCCTACAGCAATTTACAAAATTTTAAATTTACAAGAAACTTAAATACTCTCAGTATAAGAACACAGCCTGGCAACATGTAAGGCTGTATGCAATCATGCCAACGCATTTCAGATGGAAGAAAACATTTATTCCATTTCTACAGTGTCTCCATTCTGCTATACTCTATTCAAGAAAGCTATTTTCACAAAGCCTAATTTAAAAAAAAATCTTGTTCTGTGACAACATTTGAGTTTTTAAATAAAAATGTAGGTTGCTAAATAATTGATTTACAACCAGAAGTAGAGAAAATCATTGATTATAAGAGCTTGAGTATTCCTTCAGCAACTGAAATTGCTCTCTATATATGAAAGTTGTCACACTTACCTCTCAGGCGTAGCAAGAAGATGGCTTTCTACAAAAAGAGTGACCTAGGAAAGAGCAAGCCCTCAGCTTGGTGTCGCCTAGCAGAATTCCATGGAAGTGTGAAATCTGTGTTCATGAAATCTGTAATTAACAGTGCCATATCTATCACTCAGTCACAGGAAAAGAACAGGAAGCCCCATATGTCCCTCTGGGAAATATTTTTAACTGACTGACTCTTGAATCTATCTCTGAAGCATCTTATACAGGCCTCTCTTGTTCCTTGTTCACCAGCCAGGACCTTCCATTCTGGGTTAGGCTGATGATTGGCTCTAATAAACACCTTGACCTTTAGTCTTGAGTTCATAGTTAAGTCCTTCAGCTGTAAAAGCAGGTACGACAGAAAAAAATAGATCTTCATTGCAAGAGAGGCAATGTACAGAGTAGAGGTAGGGTACTAAAAGCCTGTCTTGCTAGCAATAGTAGCTGGTTCAATAAACAGTGAAATTGCTTCCCAGTGCCTCAGGACTCTGTCACAGCCTAGAATATGTGTTGCTTTGGTATAAAAATCTGTTCCTATATTCCTAATGAATTTTTGCATTTGCCAGAAAAAATTCAGAGGTCCTGATGAAATTCTTCCTTTTTTCTCCCTGTTAAAACAAAACAATAGTTTATTTCCTTTTCTCTGGACAATTCCTGACTATGTTTTTTTACCCCTCTGGACATCTTTTTCGTGCTTATCTGTATGAAAAGAGACATGAAGCACTTTGCCATTTCAATCCTTGGAATGGTTGCACACCAGATTAACCACTTACAGCATATCATAAAGATATAAGTAGATAAGAAGATTTGTTTTGGCAACTGAGCAACAGCACATGACTTGTGGGAATGAAAAGTTGTATCACTGAGGGAGGCATCAAAAAAACACAAACATCTTTACTAAATGCAACAATTGAGTTTATTCCTTTATTGCAGGAATTGCTGTCCTGTTTGCTCCATTTCCAAAACTGAACAGATATCCAATTCATAGCCTGTGAGCTAAACAGAGCTAGCCAGATCTTCTTGTAACTTAGACATATCTGATCTGTACTCTGCTCCATCTGTTAGCAGGCTGTAATGCTTAATCCCCATGAAAGGGCCATTCATAACTACCAGCTGGACAGCAAATACATCAGGCTCAAAAGAAAAGGGGAAGTTATGCAGGAGGTGCAGAGGTTTCCTTGTCATGTCATAGCAGTCTAAGTGGAAAAAAAAAAAGGAAAGTAAAGGAACTACATAATGAAAGACAAGACTCCAGGAAATGGCACAAAGGAGGTTTAGGTTGGGTGTCAGAAAAAGGCTCTTCATCCAGAGGGTGTTTGGGCACTGGAACAGGCTCCCCAGGGAAGTGGTCACAGCACCAAGCATTTGGACAGTGCTCTGAAGTACATGGCATGACTCTTGGAAATCCAGGGCCAGGAGCTGGACTCAGTGATCCTTGTGGGTTCCTTCTGACTCAGCTGATTCTATGGTTCTATGAACTAAGCAGCCAGGACAATTGCAAAACAACAATCTGGTGTTCTTAGTATGTCTGCTTTAAAATATGCTGTTAAATGACAACACTGCCTTCACATGACTCAGAACAATCTCCTGATTAGGTACATCATAGTCCAAAGCTGGTCAGAACAGTTTTAGTGTTGAGCTATTAAGTATTCAATGATTTATTGGTTCTCATTAGTTTTAATAAGGATAATGCTTCATTCCACTGGGAGTCTGACAAACTCCCAGAACGATTGAGATATGTGCATATGCACATATTAGTATTTTTTGTTGACACAGTTTATTCACATATTGGATCAAATTTTTTCTTATACAAAACAAAAATTAGTCTAGTGAATTCTGAAATATATTTCACTGAATCCCTTGTTGTAGATGAGTGACCATTAGAGGACATTATGCAGTCTATTCTTCCACTGGTAATTTTATAATTCCATTACACTGTGTGCACAACTTACAGAACAACAGAATAATGCAGATATTTTGAGGAAATTAGTAAAATATACCAGCTTTCGATACCTTAACCTAATCTAATTTTCAAACTAAAGCCATTAAACAGTCCAACATTTCTAATGATCTCTCTGAAAAGATTATTGACTTGGTATATACTATAGGTAAAAAGCATGAAGCTAGTTGGGGATTCGAAAGAAAATACGAGGAGAAATACTTTAGATCATATAATGATATATGCTATGGCAGCAAAATAATATTTTACAAAACAAAGTTAATGACTATGGGAGGTCATTTACTATAAAGACAACTACAATCATACTGCAGCCAAATGATCCTTAGCTGCAATCAACTAAAAGAAATAGTCAATTTACTTGATAATTTACTTGATTTATGTCAAATGTAACTGAGTCTTCCTCAAAATACATCAGTAAGAGTGCAAGGATTTTATTCTAAATGTCTACACTCTGTAGTTTGTTAGAAAATTTCTAGACAATTAACACAATTTTGAGCTGAAATTGCACGAATATGAATATCTATTGGTGAAATGATGTGAAAAAAGAATCAATGTAGAACCAAGTGCTTGGGAAGGCAAATCATGACTGGATCTATTTGGAGACACGAGGAAGTGTAAGAACAGGCTTAAATTTGTATGTATTTGAATTTAACTGTTATGACAGTCCCAAAAAAAAAAAAAAGTTCAGCACCAAGGTCTAAAAAATGCACTTTGCTAAGCAATAAGTGTATTTTTAAATATTCTTCCTAGGCCTATGGTATCTTTTTCCAATCATCTAGAAGAAAACAGTGAACAGATACTTTAATTGTATGTGTTGTAATATTACATAAACTACTGGATCTACATGACTCATCAGCTCATTTCTTACTTCTCAGAAGCAGTCTTGATTATGACAATCCTGCTTAAGATAAGTAATATGAATCTTATCAAAGCCTACACATTGGAACTTCAGCAAATAATCTAAAGAACACATGCACAAGAAGAAATCTTGAAATTTACTTGGAAATGTGGGCCATTTTATTTTAACTGAAAAGCATTCATTACACAGTGCAAACAGTTCTTTGGTAAATTTACTGATTAAAATAACAACAATGACAACTTTGTTTTAGGTAACATTAAAAAAGAAAATAAATATGTAAAATTTGCATCATATTACAGCAATATTCTCACAGTGGATACTGAGGAAATGGTCATGTAGCCATTGGCCACTGTTTCAGAAATGTTAAAATCAACACTGATTCTACAGACACTGCAATAAAACTGACCTACTACAATCCATGACTGACTACATTTTAGACTGTGGATAAAGACCTGTTTTTCCTGGTTTATAAACAGATTGGTGGTGGAAAATAACTCAATATTAGACTTTTTACATTTGTTTAAGCGTATCCAGACTCCAAAGCCCATTTTATATACCATATGAATAAACAGTGAACAACAAAGAAAACCTCCCATTTTACTCTGGAGGCTGGAGAACAGGAACAATCAGATATAAGGTACTATTTTATAATGTATAAAATGGAAACTCTCTTCTCCTATAAGCGGAAATCTTGAGAAAGTTTATTTAATATAAAACCGAAAAGAAAGAATGCAAGTAGTAACCAACTGGATGTATTACTGCCTTATTTAACTGTTTGGACAGTTAAATTATATTTGGTTTAGCTCTGCAACCCTTCCTCTTTGAGGAATTTCTGCTATAGGTCAATGGGAGTTCCATCTGAGTTGGAATTACAGGACGAGGCATGTGGTTTGGACTCTAAAGAAAAGTCAACAAAACACAGAGTATCAAAGAAATACAGGAATGACAATCTTTAGGAACCGTATGATACTCAAGCATGCTCGCCACACAATTTCTAGAAGTATTGACAAAGAATATTATATAAATCAAAACATTGTATATAAAATCAATTAAAATATTCTTAAAAATATAAATTGCAATTCCATGTGTACCACACACCTTTAACACAGCACTCACATGTACATACTGCTTCTACTATACTATGAAACAAAGTTTCTGTAGTAAGCTTTAAAGTTACACCAAAGTTTGAATGTGTGTCATGGTAATAGTTTATCAAATTAGCAATTATTAATGTTAGTAATCAGAGAAATTATGTGCCAAAATATGATAGTGGGTTTCATATTGCTGTGTTAGGTTAGTTATTAGACAGGTATTTGTTCTACCATGCAATAATTAAGTACTCAGTCTGTTTGCATGATCTGAAATGCTTAACATATGGAGGTTTAATTTTGTGCAGATTTCTTTGATACCCCAGTCACTGTCCAGCTAGCTCTGGTTCTAGTGAGTCTTGACTTAGGAATAAAGGACAGGGCAATTACCTCTAACAAATTAAGTATTCAGTGAAAGAATCAATTATGATTAAGCAGAAAAATAGCTGTAAAATGAGGTATGATAGTTGTCCTTCTCTCAATGTAATTCCTGGTCAAAAATATGCAGTTTGCATCCTAAAAAGTACACAATTTTGAAATGCTAGTGTAGATCTATATAATGTTAAACATTTAAATGGGAGAGAAAGTCCATTTCTGGACCATTTTTAACATGAATGATAAAAATATTGAGGTAAAAATATATATTCATTAGAAGAAACTGGAAAAAAAATCAAATCAAATACCTTGTCAGAAAAAGTAGTCAATACACAATTAATCATGCTGCTTGATTTTGATTTTTCTTTTTTTCAACAGTGCCACAATATAATCAGGAACATATGTCTATTGATAATATGCACAAGGAATCAGTAGGAATCTTGGTATAAAAAATGGCATGTGACATCTTTTCACATTTTCAAAACAGGGCCATACAATTACATGAGCTGATCTGAGATCAAAAGAACCATGCTTTCAAACTGACCTGGATGGTTATGTTACAAAGATTTAAAATAAATGAAACAAACAAACAAACAAACGTTGCCAAGCAATTACAGATGTTTTGACAAAAAGGATTATGCTAATTTTTGAGATCAAATGCTACTCTGCCATGCATGTTTCCTTAGAATGAGGAACACTGTCAATTACACCTACAATAATTTTGCTTTCTTCCAATTACAATTATTTTTATTTCCTTACTAATTCTAGCTTTTATTCCCTTGAACATTTGGTTAACTTTGCTCCTTAAATTAAGGAAAGGATGTTGAAAGGTGTCAAGTAGCTTTCTTTATTTCCTTGCTGGTCCAGGCCCAGCAGTGAGAGTGTGATTTAACAGAATTTCCATGCATTGATGTTTGCAGAAACTGGCCTGGCTATGGCATTGCTTCAGGCACAGTGACCTCGTGTTTTCTTTTTCCTGGCACTTTACTAAAGAACAGCAAAAAGTTAAGTTTCAAGACAGACTGATACTAGAAAGGGACAGTACACTTTTCATGTTGCTAAGTAAAGCTAGGAAACAAAGTGTTCATTTTAGAGTAAATCCTAAACCCAGTCATTTTGGGTACCTAAAACTACCCGACAGTGTTCTTTTAAAGTAGCACCAGTTCGAGTTTGTCTAACCTGAGAAGTATAACACACAATTAACTTTGACCTGTTTGCTATTTTCCCTTTTGTTAATGTTTGCATTGTGATTTACCTTCATGGGCAGAAAATAAAATGATGCATTATGTTATACTGTTACAGCACCATTAGAATATTGTAAATCTTGATTTCTTGCTGTTGTTAGGACTGCAGTTACCTGTTTTTGCCATCAGCAGGCACTGATGTGATTTGAGGAATATGCACCCTAAATTCTTAAAAAGTAGACTTATGGCTTCTTTTTATTAGTATTTTGTTGTAAGCAGACTGGACAGCAATCTCCTTTACCCTTCATAGGTGCTTCGCAGTCAGCTGGCGGACACGATTCTACAAAACAGGTAATCTGACCACCCTGCGCCAGGAGAAAAATAACAGGACAAAATCATGCTTAGTCACATGTCCCAAACAAGAAATACATTTTTCATGTTATAGCAGAAAATATTCTCACTCATTCTCTGTAAGAACCTGACTAGTATGGTAACTCCATGTAGTTTGTTTTAGTACAAACTTACATTGAGAAGATAAGACACTCTCTGTATTACCACACCTTTTGATAAAGCAGCATATCTGCTCCTGTCTAACATTCAGGTGGGACTGGGGTACCAAGCACCAAGATATTTTTTCACTACCTTTTTAAAAATTTCTCTCTGATAGATGAAAATTACAATCTAGCACTGTCAGATGAGCTTTTATTGATTTTTATGCATTTGGTTGGATTTTTTCAAGAGTGTCTGACTTTGCAATTTAGCCATGTAACTGTACATAAATTGAAATAGAAGAAAATATACATATATATAAAAATAAATATATATATAAATAAATATGTGTATATATATATATATGTAGATAGATAGATAGATAGATAGATAGATAACAGCTGGATTGAAAAACATTCTCCAGGGCAGGGATATCTGAATAATATAATTATAATATAATTTTCTGCAAAAAAAGAACTGAAAAACCATTTAAAAAAAAATTGCAAGTATTGCCCAGAAATCAGCAGGCACAAAACTGGAACTGCTATTTTAGAAGCAAAATTATATTTTCTATCTCAAAATTAATTTCCACATACTTACTTTGCATTCACACACAGTACAAGGGTCCCTTTTCCAGGTTTCATTGCTGGAATATGATTTACCCTCTTCATCAGTGCAATCAGAATTACTGAGGCGTGATTCAAGTTTTTTTATCTGAAAACATTAAAAAAAGTTAGTAACTGAATCACAAAAGGTTTTTATTTGTGTAAAGTATTCTGCTTTTTCTCTTATAATACATGCTATATAACCCTTGTTATACTTGTCTGGATTTTTCTTCTTACTACTTAGTTTTTATAATGCTAAAAGACTAGAAACAGGTAATACATATGGAGATAGTCTTTCAAAAGAAAGCCAACAGAAAATACATTTTTCCTACCATTGGAATATTCACCTAGAGCATAAAAGAGAAAAAAACTTCCCATTTCATATACACAAAGGCAAAATTAAACTGTCAAAAATGTTTTGGAAAGGAAGCGAATTTTCAGGGTTTTTTTTAAACACCTTAATTAAAAATGTTTACTTGAATTTTTTACTAACTTCTGTACGGTGTACATTTTAAAAATGGGATTTCACTATGGCTGAATAAAGTTTACCAGCAAACATTGTAAAGTCTTCTCTAAGTGATCGAGATCTTAACTCTATTTACAGTTGTAGTCTGGCACATTACTTCTTATGAAGTCTGAATTTTAATCATTGCTTTACACAAATTGTATACATTTCAAATGGTAAAAATATTTTATTAGCACTACACACCAATTTTTAGAGCCAGATTAATTCAGTGTTTAGTATACAATGGTTACACAAAGCTTCAGGTTCAAAAGTCAAGAAGGCCCAGCTGTAGAAAATTTCAGTATGACTTCAAAAGAACACAGAAATAAAGAATAATAACACACCATCTTCTGTGTTGGTTTTTGTTTGAGAGACTGTGTGGTGGGGTTTGTCTGCAGGGGATGTCTAAATATTAAAAACGTAGGACACATGGTTAGGAAAACATTATTAATTAAATCTACAATTAAACATGATAGATCACAATTAGTTCATGATATCATCTCACCTGATTTCTGAGGCTTGAAATGGTTTTTTGCATTTCCAAAACAAATTCTTTGAAGTCATTCACTGCGGGTACATTTCTATTTTCATTAGAGGTGGATGTGGCATTACGAAAATATTTACTCTGTTTCACAGAACTGCAACAAATGAATGCCAAGTCAGGATGTTCATCTAACTCATTTTTATTTGGACAGATATTTTAGGACATTTAACAAAAATGTAAAAGAAGAGCAACCAACAAATGTAGAAATATGAACCACAAGAGCACACAAGACCAGCTGGTGCTGAAGACAGGCTCAGGACAGGTGAGCTCTAGATTATTGTCAATATCACTAGTAACAGGGAATTTCATATACTTAGAAAAAATATGTATTTCATGCAGGAGTACACACAAAGTTGTTACCAGTGACACTACAGAGCATCACCTTAAATTCACCCCTAAGCCTCCAAAAGTAAAGTAGACTAAAGTGAACAAAAAGAGTTCCCTCCAATATGAAATTCACACTTCACATTCTGAACCACAGATTCTTCCTCTACAGGCTTGTTACCAAAACATGAATTTTAAGAAATGTGACTTTAAAAAGGAGAAAGTTTGGTTTCATAAATAAATAAGAAATCTAGAAGTACTTCTAGATATTAACATATTTTTAACTTACATTTGACATTAATACTGCTTATAGTACACAAAGTCTAAAGCCTTTTGTCTTTAGTACTTTCCAGCAGATCTCTCATAACACATATATAACACTGAATTGTTAATCAATTCGATCTGTTGATAAGAGAGACTAACAAAAGGAACTGTCTGTGACTAACAATATATTACCTGGTACCACTTGGAAAAACAAGCATTCAAAAGCATGGCTAACACTAATTTTAAGTCACTTATTACATTAAGATCCTTGAATCCATTTAAGTTTGACTCCATTAATAATTACAGGCATTACTATTTTGTTAACATGTTATCTCCAGTGCTACAGGATACCCCAAGAATGAACTGGCAAAGAAATTCTCATATATCAGGGCTCAGGACTTATAATCTTCCTGCATAAATTAAAACAGCACTTACTGGCAGGGGTTCAAGCTACTTAGTTTCCCATAGTTTTTCATCTAAATTAGAGAAAAAGAACTCCAAACAGCATAACATGCCAAAGTTCAAGTAAACCAGCTGCTATTGTATAACAAAATATTTAATCTTCTCCACCTGTTCAAGTTATTGAAAATGAGAAGCTAAAAAAAAGGAGGAAAAAACTCGTCTCACCACAAATGTAATGTAAATACAACACTGAGCATGAGAACTCATGGGAATGTTCAATGACTGAGGTTGTTTTAGCTTTATTTATGCTACAAATGCGGTATGGTAAATCTACTATTTTGTATTCCTAATTAGTAATTGGACTGAAACACATTGAAGCTGGTACTTAGATGTGTTTATTTTTTTCTTGCTTTCATTTTTATTTAACCCCTTTTACAATTTTAGAATTATGGGACTAGCATCCTTAAAAAGTGAATTGCTGTTTTGTAAATGGACAAAGATGGACAAAACATCCTTCTTCAAGGATTACTTCAAGGATAACCTTTTCATATTATTTATAAACCAGCTCATACACAGCTGCTGTCTTCTCTTGTCTAAAATCCTAAACCCCTACAGGATCTTTCATTTCAGGACAGATTCCTCTCAAATAAGAGGAATATAATCATGGTATTTCTTCACCTCCAGAGTATTTGAAATTGCTGAAATTAATTTACCTCTTTATGTGTCTATATAGACGCTTTCCTTGCCAGAGTGGGTAGATGCTGCTTGATCATCATCATCATCACTCAAATAGAAAGTTTTATTTGTTTAAAGAATGCATGCCGGATAGAAAGAGCTGTAATTCAAGTCTCTAAAATTTGTTCATCATGAAGGATCTTCACAAGAAATGGTCTGAGCAGAACTCATGTCACTAATTCATATGTAAGTTTTCATTCTCATGAAAGGGCAGGGATCCTGCTCAGCTGATAATTTGTGACTGAAACTGTGATTCATTTCCTTGCTATATTTTGAGGATTAGGGAGTTATAAACAATATTATCAGCACTGCTGTTCTCCATTCCTGCTTGAACTATTTTGGTACCAGGAGCAATCCTTAGCATTATCACAAATTTTTATGCAACTGAAATCAACACTTGGTATCCTCCTATTTCTACAGGAGAATCTAGAAGGTCCAAACAGGAAATGAAATAATTTAGATTAATTTAGTTAATGCAGGTAGGAATATGGCATTTCAAATTCTAAAATTACTCTTCATTAGTGATTTTTTTTTTCATGAAAACTGCAGGAAGAACAAGCATACTATACATATACTACTCACAAAGAGTTTTACACAAATTTGATCTTGAAAAAAAGTGTTTTATTGTTAGTAGACCTGTCAGAATAAAATGCATCATTCATAAACTTGAGAAAGCAGACACAGGAAAAAAGTGGCATGTGCTCACAAAGAAATACTTCAGTTTCATCCCATTTTGAAAACAAATGGGTTTTTTAAATAATTATTTTTTTTAAAAAAAATCTCACCTTACTGATTTGGACATTTTCATTTTCTTCAGGGGCTTGTCCTCCTGAAAGCTGTAGTCAAGAGAGCGTCTCCCCCGAAAGTGATATGAAAATGCATTAAACTGTCCTCTGGTTCTACAGTCTGAAAACAGACAAGAAATTACACATAAATATAGTAAATTTCAGCAGTTACAATATTAATATGGTATTGCAGTGTTTTCTGAATTGGTAAAGGCAAGTAATACATTCAGTCTGATTCCTCTGGAACTGGTTGATGGCAGATGAATATATCTCAGTGACAGAACATTTAAACTAGTTAGATGCAGAGAATGTGATTACCCACAGACCAGCTTTTTCGAGTGAAACAAGGAAATAAATCCAATTTTAACAAACCCTTCTAGTGCTACTTTAAGTATTTTTTTCACTTCTGAAATTTTCACTCTCTTGATAAATTTCTCTCTCTTTTAATGATTTTCTGGGCAAACAGGGCAGGTACATATGAAGAAAATCAATGACAGAAAAAACATTCACTGGGTTCCTCAACTATCCCAGTCTTTCTTTTCTTTTTTTTTTTTTTTTTTTTTTGCCATCTGAAAGAGAATTTTCAATTAAATTCCAAATTTGCAGCATGCTTTATAGGTTGATGAGTCTTATTTCCAAATCTGAGGAATCTGAATGTATCACCAAACCCTAAAACTCCTTCTACCATGGAGTAAAAATCTCAACCCTGAGAATGATCTATGACAGAAATCTTCTCCTAAGATCCTAAGAGGATATCTTGACAGGATTAAGTATCTCTTTCTTCCAGCTCACTTTACTTAGCCTTCCAAACACAGTGAGTATTTGGAAAGCGTCACATTTAAAAAGGAAAACAAAATAAAACTGCAACAGCACTTGATAGAGAGGAAAATGAGAAAATAGAAGTTTTCTCATTTCTGTTCACAGAAGCTTTAAAGCTAAAAGTTACAGTGGGCCAAGCTGAAGCAAGAACAAACCACCTGATCAGCCGCTAGAAGTAGTCTGCTGAAACCAAAGGGAAATACAAGATGCCATAGACATTTCTCAGCTAAGTCTGGTATTAGCAGAATGAGCCATGAAAGCAGCTGAACACAGGAAGGAGTCATTTTCCATGATGTTTCTCTTAATTTGCACCAAAACAAATTAAATCAGAAACTGAGTAACATTTATAAAGTATTTTTCTTGACTTTCAATTGAATACGAGAACTATTAACACAAATTATTGCAGAAGTTTCAAGTCTATAAACACTGCTGAAACAAACAACTAGAAAAACAAATGTAAGTTTGCTATGATTACACAAAATTAGGTACCTTGGACCACTTTTAATTGTGTCGAACTTTTACATACATTAAAATATTACAATTTCTTTGTTAGGAAAAATTTAAATTTGTCTTAATGGCTTAATATCATTTAAGACATAAAAAAGAAAAATATGACTGGTCAAAAAAAAAAAAAATTCAGATCAAAACCAATATCTACAGATCAGTCTTGAACACAATTTATCCACAGTTCCCCATCCCTTTTCTTTCCTTGCAGTTTATCCCATTCTTTCATAAATGCATTACTTTCCTACTATAATAACAGCACCCACCAGTACTACATGGTATTTGCTGCCAACATTGTTTATTCTTCATATGTTTCACTGTTTCCCACTTGTCCACTCAGAAAGTAAACCCTTTCAGATGGGAACAGACTAATGCGTCTGTAAGAAGCTTGGAATGAAGGTATTTTTGAACACCCTTAGACACTTCTATATTTAGTATGGTGAGAAAAAGGATCATACTGAAGGGTTCCTGAAGAACTAATTTTGGTCAAAGGAATTTTTTTCTTAAAGCAATGTGTTGCTTAAAGTTTTCCCAAGTATCACAAAATCTTTAGTTTCTCTTGGAAGCAATATGTGAAAGGTTTCTGCAATCCCCCTTTATTCAGTAACTGTTATGGTCATCTTGCATAATACAGATTTTTTTTTTTTTTTTTATTATTTTTGGGGGGGTACAATAACAACAATGGCCCATTGTTGTAGGTTTTTTTTATTCCTAGGTTATTTCTTAGAAACAAAGGTCTGAAATCCTGGGAAAGTTTTATCACCTTAGACTAGTAAATATGAGAATCATATGTTCAGTGACAGCTTTAAATACACAGATCTGACTTTCTGTGTTTTTTAAAACTCAAATATGTCAACTCTCCAAATTAACAGGTCTTGTTCTTGGTTTCAGGTACACAGGGAGAAATGTCATTGGCGAGAGGTGCAGGACAAAATGCTTCAGATTTCAGAAAGCCTAAATCAAGAAATTTCTTCTCCCTCTTTTTTGTCTTTCTTTTTTAGTTTCATTCTTAATGAAAAATACCTTAGCAGTAGCAGTAAATAAGAAGAAGCCTGAAATTCTGTTTATCTGGGGTTTTTTCCCCCAACTTAACTAAAATGTCCCCAAATTAGCTATACCCATTCCAACTAATTTTCTGCAGGAAAAGTGAATGTTTAAAAGCAACCTAAGAATTCTTTTTCTCTATGGACAGCTTTTTCTTCCAGAAGTTAGCTATTGTTACACTGCAAGAGTCAAGCTGATCCATTTAGAGAATAACACAGAATCACAGAATCATTTCATGCTGAAAAAGACCACTGATATCATCAGATCCATCCTTTGACGAAACACCACCTTGTCAACTAGACCATGGCACTAAATGCCATAGCCAGTAATTTCTTGAACATTTCCAGGGGTGATGACTCCTCCATCACCTCCCTGGGCAGCCTGTTCCAATGTACAAAAGCCCTTTCACTAAAGAAATTGGCATTTCCAATTGTATACGGAAGCCATGTCCACATCTTTAAAAAATCCTGTTTCCCACAAGGTTTTAAAAATGCAACTATTATCTAAATTGGATAATAAAAAACCCAACAGAGAATTATTGAGCTGTCTTAATTCTCTATGAACCACTCCTCAAAATCTAGGCTATGGAGAATTAATCTAATGGTAGATTAAAACAAAGCAACTTAAAAGACTGAGGAAATGTGAAGCAAAGCACATATATCCATTCAATACTAATTTGATTCTCCAAGATTTATTGTAGTAAATTAGGTTGCTGTTAAGAACTTGTAGACATGCCAGTGAGACCAGTAAAAGGGTGGAGAAAGACTGAAAATATCTGATGTAAAAAGACTTTTTTGAGTAGGTGTTTTCACAAAGCAGCTACTTAAAAATTGCACAGCATAAGAAAGTGACTTTTCAGATGAAATGAAGCCCTAACTCAAAATAGCTGGTTTTGTTGTTGCCAAAATGTGCAACAACCTTTCACTTGTACTGCATATCTTAATTTCTTCTGTTGAATAAGACTTTCTAACAGAAGATAAACAGCACCAAAAAATGTAATGTGGTGGTCTAAAATCCAACAATAATCTTCTCAGATCATTTTGTATAAAGATTACTTAAACATTGGAAAAGGAATATGTATAGAAGGTAGAAGATGAAGTAACAACTTGGACTGTCATCTGCCAGGTGATATACTGGGGAATTTTAAGAATAAAGATGTTTCCTGTAGTTGATCTCAAAGCTCATGGACTGAGCTTTGCGATCAGTCTACTACCAGACCTAAAAGGTTCAGATGTTGTTAGGAAAGTGAATGTCCAGTCTATGTAATGATAGACTAAAGACATTTAAAAACATATCATGCTTTCAATGATCAAACACGTCTTGGACGGTCTGCAGGTAGGTAAAGGAGAAACTAAGTTCTTGACACCAAACCAAAGCAAATCCAACCTCTCCAGGGGAAAAACTAAATAGGACTAGCAAAGGGATTTTGAAGATCAAAAACATGCAGCTTTTGGAATATAAATCATAAGAAAAAGTAATTTCAGACAGACTGAAATCCATGGAAATTTTTAAAATAAAAACCCTAAGAACTGTCCTGCCCACTAGACTGTGAAGTCAACAGTGTCTTCTAAAGGCAGCAACAGTCCACAGGAAAGAAGGAAATCCTCCAGGTTCCTTGATTTGTAGAAACCACTGAGACACTTCAATTAGGATGCTTTCCTACCCATGTTGATTTTAGAGTCAATGACATATGTCAAGATTGCAGCCTGACTGTCCTCCAGAAACATCCCTATTGCCAGCAGCGAGACTGACAGATCTGGCACTCATTCAGGAGTTTGAATTTAAACAGAATGATTGAAGCCTATTGCTTCCCTGTTGCTCTTTGCAAGGGATGGCAACTACTGGCATGAAACTCCTGGTAGCAAAGACAAAGCAATGTCATAACTTAAGTCTCCTTATGTTTAAGAATGTAGAACTATATTTAATGGATCACAGATACCTGAGAAAGATAAAATATTTTTGGTTTGGATGAAATACAAATAGAAATACTGATTCTCTCAGTAAAATTTGTAATCATACAAAAACACTGGGCTATATTAAATGTACTTCCATTCAAAGATAAAAAGGACGACATCCTTATAATTAGAGACCCTGGAACCTAATTTTAACAGCCTGGCATAGACTGAATTGTTACTAAGCTAACAGACACCGTCATTAAACATAAATTTAAATGTAAAAAGATAATTTGAATGTAGAAAGCAAAAATATATGACCTGACTGACCAAAGCATACAAGTTCTGTGTAAATACAAAACCTTTTCAGGCATAAATCACATAATTTTGGTATTTTGAGGTATGCTTAGTGAACAATATCCTTCATCAAAAAAGAACTTCCAGTTTCACAAAGAGATTTCTGATAACATTTTTAAATGTTACTTTCACTATATTGCACAGAATTTAGTGCTTAGCCCAGTGCTGCTTAGTATTCTCATTGAAGATTAAAGGACATAATGAGAAGTGCATAGTAAGAGATTAATGTTGTCAGTAAAGAAGCAATAGACAGCACAATTGTTCCTCTGGTCTTAAAATACAGGAGTTCATAAATATAGGTCTAATCTACTGAATGACCATGTATAAAAGCATTCAGATTAAGAATATGCTTTAACTCTTCTAATGAAATTCACTGTTATTTAAACATGTTGATCATAATTTGTATAAGGCTGTATTCTTGAATTAAACAGGCAAACAAAAAGAACTGACAGAGGAGATATGCTGTTCACTAACTAAGAAACATTAAGAAAAATCTTTCTAAATCAGTTTACACGTATAAGGATGACTTGCATCTTATCTGAATCACTTCCTTCAGGGTCATTGTCCATTGTCCTCCTGGGTCCATGTGAAAACCTCATGGGTTTTGACATAAAACAAAAGGTTAAAGAAATTCTTATATCAACTTACAAAAAAAAAACCCAAAACAAAAGAAAATCAAAAAGTGTGAAACTTTTAAAGACTCACATTTGAGTAATCATGAAAGCATACATTGATTATTTTAAAAATACAAATTCAAAATACACTTTTTGCACTACAGAGCCTAAAACAGAGTACCAAAAGTTTCTTATTTGGAAAATCTGAAGCTTGAGTTCTCTTTGCACAAATAAAGAGCTGCAGCAAATCCAGCAATTACTCATCATCTCTGACAAGACAAAGAAGGTAGAAAGTGAAGGAAAAGAGAAGAAAACTTCTGCACTTCAGTGGAACTCCTACTTTTTGCCATCATTAACCAGCAATTCTGTTGTATGATTTGCCAACAGAAATCTAAAGGCAATCTGATTTTTTTTATTATAAAGAGGAATAATGCTTTGCTGTCTAAGTACAGTAATTTCACGATTACAAGCCACACCGATTATAAGCCACACTTCCGGGGTGTCAGCAACGTTTCGTTTTTCCTCTATAAATAAGCTGCACTGGACTGTAAGCCGCACTTTCGTTTGCAGCGAGGATCCGCGTGCAACTTTCACAAAGTTGTCAGTTAGTAACAGAATCGCAGGATTACAGAGTTTACTGGCTCGGCCCTGCTCAGGGCGGCTGCCAGGGAGCGGCCCCGGCCCCACTCGCCACAGCTGCCAGAAAATGGGAGAGCTGTGAGCCCGGCCGCCACTGCCGCCGCGCTTGCAGGGGTGAGCAGCACTGCCGGGTTGTCCAGGGGCGAGTAGCGCTGCCGTGCTTGTCGGGGCTGGGCAGCGCTGCTGCGCTTGCAGGTTCTCACTTCCGGGTTTGGAAATTTCCTAAATATGTTAATATATTGGCTGCTCCGGAGTGTACGCTGCACTTCCGGGTTGGGAGCTAAATTTTAGTCAAAATTTATAACTAAATTTTAGTTATAAGCGTGAAATTACTGTAAATACTAGCTTTACTGAAGAAAACCTACAGGGTACATTTTTGTAACTAAGAAATTTTTCTATTCTTCATATGGAAAACTATTTTGACTTTTAACAAAACAGGAAGGACAACAAAACCAGATGCTTTTTAGCCAGGCTGAAACAGATGAACACATTGGTCGCTTATGAAACATACATAAAGTGCAATTAGCAATATCCCCTATCTGAAATTTAAACTTAGGTTAATGTTAATTTTAATTTAAAAATCATTAGAAGCATTTTAAATGTGGAGAAGGGTTTATTTTTTTTTCCTTTTAAACAAAAAATAATAATAAATTCAAATAAACAGACCCCTTTAATGTATTTAGTTCAAAGTAAATACTGTTCCTGAGTGTATGCCCCACCTCAGAGGAGCAGTGGCCAGGGAAGGAAGGAAATTTTTTGCATCAGTTGCTTAAACTGGATTCCCACAGAAAACGTCACAGCCATTCACCCATGCAAGAAAGCAGTTCAAGCCATGTGCACTTAACTTTCTCCTCATTAACCCCTGCAAGGCTTCAGGAGCTCAGAAAAAGGGATACATATAGGCAATTTCTTATGAAACAGTAATTATTTACCCTTTCTTTGGCTTGACAGTTGTCTAACTGTACTGCATCCAGTGGTACTCTCTGGTAGCAACTTTCTTCAATGAAAACACAAACTGGGTTGCTGAACACAAGAATACTCTAAAGTCTCTCAAAAGATAACATCTGTTCTAAAGGGCTCTGTGATAACATAACATTTAGAGAATCAACACATAATTTCTCAGAACAGCTGTACTATTTTTCCAAATTAATATAAAAATGTATTTGTCAAACTGTCTGTCAAGCTTCATGAATCATGGCAAAGTGAACTTATCCTGAACTGAAAGAATGTGCTTTATTTATGGTAAAGCATTTCAGGAGTGAACATTTATTTTCTCCCAATGCTTCTGACATATGTCAGGGAATTTTTGAAGATATTCTGGAAGACTTTGTATTAAAACTGCAATGTGTCAATCATGTCTAGCTTTTTAGAAACTATTATCATTAATTTGGGACCGGTAAACCTGGTAAACATTGTTTTGAAAAACCTGATTAACCTACCAATAAAATTTTAAAAAGCTGTAAAAATTAGAGTAAGGCCCAAAAGGTTTGTATATAAGGAATACTGTACAAGATCTTAGAATATTATGCAAGGTCTCATTGAAATTTAAAGTATTTATTTCTGTTAGTCTTGCACTGATAACTGACATTTTGAACAGAGTCTTACAAGGAAGAATTTCTTTTAGAGAGTGATTTTTTTACAGAAACTTGTTTACTGGATAAGACAATACAGTAATCAGTTTAAAAGGTAGGTTATACAGTACCTTTGAATAGTAAATCTCTATCTACCTTTTTAATTGTTAATGATATCTAAGTTTGTTCTCATGGTACAGTCACATCACTATAAATCCTTCTTCAGTATTTACTGTATCTGTAAATGTACCAGTCTGGAGACATCCTCCATCAGTTGAACTTTTACCTTCTGCCTTAAGTTCTGAGCCATATCACAAAAAGAAGTTAGTCACTGTGGACAATTATATCTTATCAAAAGAGCTAAATGGACAAGACATTAGTGGAAGGTTGCGACTTCTTTCAAAAATGCAATCCACCAGTTCTTTATTCATGCATTTCTTTCAACAGAATATCGAATAGCCTACTCAGCAGTAGTAAACTCAAGAGAATCAGCAGTGGAAAAGATGAAGAACACAGATCTGGATACTTTTCATCAGCAAATCTACAACTACTAGTATTGAAATATATTAGGGAAATTATGAGATTCTAATATCAACCCATACTACCCTTATCCTCTCAAATAAGAGCACAGCTCTTCATACTGGGAATTTGTTTTACAGCAATTTCTCAATAGTCAGAGTTCAAGAGCAAAGTTCCCAAAATTCCTGAAAAAACTTTTACAGCTTGGGCATGTCATTTGAATTTTGTCCAAAGAAAATGATAACGACATTGTCAAGAA
This sequence comes from Catharus ustulatus, assembly GCF_009819885.2. Lineage (NCBI taxonomy): Eukaryota > Metazoa > Chordata > Aves > Passeriformes > Turdidae > Catharus > Catharus ustulatus. Next base: position 99,836,590 of record NC_046223.1, read on the forward strand.
GAGATTGTCAAGTCTTGTCTCAAGAAAGAGAGGTCATTGTCCTCTGAAGCATTGTGTTGTTGATGCTACTGAAAATCATTTTGTATGATCCAGAAGATTCTCTTGGGAATGGATTCTAGCTATGTTACAGCTGCAGAGAATTCTGATGTGATGATAGCTGAAGAGAGGCCATGCAGAAAATCTGTGAGACAGAAGCCAACATACAGGCCACCAAGCAGTGTCCTGTGCTCCATGCAGCTAAAGAAATCCTATTTTGGGAGAAAAAAAGCTTATTTTTCAGGAAAAACAAATTACCCCATGCTCCTAACTTTTGAAGGAGATGGCAATGAACAAGAGTATTTATCCACAAAAGAAAACAAATAAACAATAATCTACACCTTGCAATGCTAAAATCTATGCTATTTTTATACAGTGTTTATTTAATATAAAATATGGAATGATTTCCCACTTAACAGGGGCTTCAGATTAGAATTTGTAATATCTTAACAAAACCCAAAAATAGTGAAGTATCTTCTTAAAATATATACTTAACAAACTGCACACACCTCACTGCCCCCAAATGCACCTCTATACAGACCTTCACAGCAATCTTGCCACATCCTGAGGTCCACTTTAGGAATATCTTCACAGCTACTATAGCCATGTGGGAATTCAGCCACCTTAAAGACATCATGTTGTACCCTGGTTATGTTGTCACCATTGTCACACAAAACTCTGGCAAGAGATATCTGCTTGATCTGAGTGAGCTGAGCAGGCGTGAACACACCCGGGTTTTCATACCACAACCTGTAATCTCACAGAAAAGACAAGTCTGCTAGTGAAAATAAACAAGAGGCGGTTTTTCAAAGACATTTCAATACTGCATTTGGAATGAAATTAATGATTTCATAAATCCTGTTCCCAACTTAACATTGTATCAAGGGAATGATCCAAATGCAAAAATTTTAGTTCATGCTGTCACTTCAGCACTAGCTGGTGTCATGCTGACACTCTGAAAGGGATGAAATCTTCAAGAAATTAGCTGATTTCTCTTCTAGTCTCATTTTGATGTCTTGGCTGTCTCTGGATATCTAAAATGGCACCAGACTACCAAGTTAAGGGATAAGTAAGAAACTTAAATGACCATGATTTCTTTCTGTAGGCAACTTTCTTATGGTAATGAAAATGTTTTGATGAAATTGCTGAGATTAAAAGAATGGTTAATCTATACCTAGTTTACTATCAAGATAAGTGAGATGATTTAATTTGCTAACAATTTTTTTTCTGTTAAACCATTTTCATGTCTATACTGATTCAGGGACTTTCTCATACAGGCTCAGTTAATTCATACTCAAGAAGGAAACACCATGGTTTCAAATAGTTGGTTTTTCATACATAAAGGGCGAAAAGCCTGTTACCAATAGCAAATATAAATAATACATTACTATAAGAAGCAAGCTTCACGTGGAAAAGAAAATTTCTTAAGTTAATGTTCAAAATTTGAAAACATTTTACACTATTCTAACACATAGGACCTGCTCACTGTGATATTGTTTCTGTCTGCCAAAGCTGTATCAATATTGATTTTTTTTCCCCACCTATTTTAAACAACAATGACTGCAAAAAAAAAAGCAGGCACTTGAAACTTCATGAAAAATCAAAACCAGTAATAAACTTAGAAGAAGGGTTGTGAAATTTCATTTTATTTATTTAGAGTAAAATTTTCATAAAGTATTGGGCAGTGGCCAATGAATTTCCAAGTACTACAATCAGATTCTCAAATTTCCATCATGAAGTTAGGTTCCCTTCAAATATCACTCCTTGCTCATGCACAGACACATCTGCTTTGAATGGTGTTACCAGCTTTGATCCTCTGCCCATTGAAAAGGCTTTTCAAAGAACTAAGGCTTGTTTTCATTAAGTCAAATAATATTTTACTATTTGCTGGCATGTCGCTTTCAAATATTTGTATTCCTTGGACAGCAGAATCCCCTTTCCCAAATATTCAATGTTTTCCTATAGTTTCTAAATGTTATATTAGAAAACAAAACAGGAAAAAGTGCTTTTGCTGAAAAAATGCGAAGAGATAAATAAAAAGCAGTATAGATATCCTGTTGTGATACAAATAGGTACTTGTCACCAGTAACCTGGAGCACATACTGCATATATTTCTCCCCCTTTTTCTCTCTCTGCCTCCAGGCATGAGAGTTCTATGTTTTACATCTTTATTCTTTAACATATTTTATGTAAAAAAGTTCAGGGGTTATATTAAAACAGCATAGAAAAAGGTTTGGGTTATTAGGATTATTGACAAAAATAATATCCTAGGTAGCAATTTAATAACTTAATTCAAGAAAATAACATTAAATAAAGAGAATCAAATCTAACTTCCTAATTCTTCCTCTGTTTTCCTTTCATTAGGATTGAATTAATCAGCCTAAGTCTATGTACTCTCATACCATGAAAAGTACAGGGTTCTGGGTCACAAATTATGTTAAAATGAGGGAAATGTTGATTTTTCAAATGCTGAACAAGTGTGCTGAAAGTGTGCAAAGGAGATCTGGGTACTGTGACAAGAGAAATGCCTGTTCTCTTATTTCAGCTATTCAAAAAACGGAATATGAGAAATTGCTTACAATGTGCACAAATTTAAAGTATTTTTACTTTAAATAATTACAATTTAAATTAATTTAAAAACAATTATCAGATTTGCTCTTTGGATTAACCTGCCTGCTTTTAACACTTTTGATGCACAGACTGCTTGTATTGTAGTATGCATAGGGGTTATATATACACAGGGTACTGTTCCAACCTATGTTAAAGTAGCAACCACAATTTCTTTGCCAACAAAAAAAACGAATAGCAATAAGAGAAGCATCATGCACTTTTTCATAAAGGTAAGTGACTTGAATAAAAGGAAACTCAGCATGTGTTGGCTGTTGTGTTTTTGGGGGTCAGTATGACATTCACCACAAAAAGTAATAGCATTAATAAAGAATCATGGTTTCTAACAACGTTTTAAACATGTATTCTTCATCTTTTCAGGTATATTTTAAAATCATAAATGAACATAAATTGGTGTTTGTTTTGGAAACATGACATTAGAACTGTTATTAAGCATCCTTAGGTTAAAATTCATTTTGGTTTCCATGGTATTTTAATGTACCTGTCTCCATCCCGAATACGTCTGAACTGTGTGCTTAACAGACACATCAAAGTTGGCCCCAGTCGACTCCCTGGAACCAAGTCTTCCACCATTAGAGCAGGAAATAGGTCTATGTTCAGTGGGGAGCCATACAACCTATAAATTGAAAAACACAGGTACTGAATAACAAATATTTTATATTTACATAATAATCAGTGCATGGTGAAGCTAAGAGCAAGAGATACAAGTAACTCAAAGGAAAAAATGCAGTGATAGCACTACATCTTTTGTGAACAAGCTGTGGGTATACACACAAGAAATCTTGCAATGCAAATTGTACACCCCATGTGGGTCTGCATGTCTAGTCTGTAATTTTTTTTTTCTCCTAGCAGCTTTCTTCTGATTTCTTAGAATTGTTTCTTTTTTGTAGCTTCTCCTTCCTGTTCCTCTGTACATACTTTTTCTATTACTGAGCTGAGAATTATTCCCTCTTTAATTTTGAGCAAATAATCTAGGAGTGGCAGGTAGACATAGACTTCATTTCAAACACTGAATGTCTAAAGAAGAACTGATTACTGGTAGTGAAGGATGTCAACATGACAGTACAGTGGACAATACTGACTTTTGTTTCACTGTACAGAATTAATGGAGTTGAATACCTAAATACTTGCATAAAGCTGGCATTTAATATGACCTTACACCGAATTAGCACTCATATTTAACAGCAATTACAAAACTAGGCATTTCAAACTAATAATTTCATGAACACACACAGTATTTATTACTGTATATATACTGTATATATTTTTATTGTTCGTAGAGATGTAGAAGTAAATAAATTATCTGCAAGTGGAAATTGTTAACATCTATTCTCTGGTAGTGATGGAAGTTTCTTAAAATATCCCTTTAAGTCTTTCTTAGCAAGTATCTTTTTCTAGATAAGACATTTAGCTACAGTTTTTGCATGCACATTTAGATAATTGACTTTTTCTTCACCTCAGGCTCACCTGCTAAGTTTCTCCCTGATTTCAGGATTCTTAATTTCATTTTTCAGATCTTCAAAAGTCTGAGCTGAAGAAAGATTACAGTAAACTCTAAAATCATGGTAGGGAGGAATTCCATGATCTCTGCCTCTCTGAATATTCATAGCTGCCAGATCTAAAGCCACAGTACGTGCCATGGAGAAGAGTCTTTCTGTTAATTCTGTATTGAGTAATTGTGACGGGACACGCATCTTACCAGCAACACCAAAAAATCCCCTTAGAAGTGGATCAATGCCTCCTTCATTTACAATCCGAAATGGAGAGAAGAATGCCTTATGAAGAGGTAGATGGCCTTGTGGAATAGGTTCAAAGTTTTCATCCAGTCGATACAGAAAAGGATTAATGAGTGTGTGACCAAACCTAAAAGCGGCAGTTGCAAACTCATTAGTTATGCCAGAATTAACACTGGGATCATAACCCTTATATTCGCCAAGCATCTTCATGCCTACCTCTCCAAAGATCTTAGGGAGCCAGTGGCTAAATGTTATGTGTTGCATTTCTGCACCAACAATTTTGCGTGTTTCATGATATATTGTGTCACCGTCCCAGTGTGGATTGAGTTTCAGTAGCTCTGTGGCAATTCTGTTGTGCTCTCTAAACCACAATGTGTGGATGCTGGTAAGACCCAACTGTTCATTAGAACGCTGATCACCAGCCAAAAAGCAGGGTATTGGGCTCTCATTTTCATCTCTCATACATTCTGTTGGTGGGCCAGTGGCAAATGGAAGAAGGGGCTTGCCAGATCTCTGTACAATGCCCTGCCTCAGAAGCCCCCTTTGACTCGCCAAGTCTCTGATTTCTAGCGCTTCATGGTCTGAACTGCCATACACGTTGGACGCATCAATGTATGAAGTCAGCTGGTTGATCTGTTCTCGTGGGTACACAGAATTCATCAGGAGAGATGTCATGCCGCTTCCACAAACTGGGCTGGAGCGTACGAAAAACATGCAACGCGCACCATTTCTAACTCTGGGATCATTTGGTGGTATCATGATTGAAAAGCACGGAGGATCATTTGTACAAACAGAACTGCAGTGCTGACCATCTGAAAACCTGGCCTCACTCAGCGCAGCCACAGTGAGATCAAGGTCATGGTCAAGAAACTGACCCCACTGCATGAGCATGTGAGTGTACTGGTCGTCAGGAGTTACGGTTTCCGTCCCAATCAGAGTAGTGGAAACCAAGCGAGGCATTGGGAGTGCATAGCCGTTAGAGAGTCTTCTGGGTTCAATTCCCCGAGGCAAATTAAATCCATTTTCATAGACTGACTTTAACAGACGTTCAAAAGCTGTCAGGGAAGCGCCCCACATGGGATGCTGAAGGTTGTTGCATGTTCCATCGTGTGTCCTGTACTTCTGGTGGAAGCACATATCTGAGCAATTGTTCACTCGTCGATGGGCTGTACATCCTGAGAGATTGGCTATCAGATTCAAGTACTGTGGGGATACCAGGTCATTATAGTGATAACCTGAAAGGGAAAGCAGAGAAAGAAAACAATCAGAGAATTCATAGACTCATGGTCCCCACACAGATCATGAATGTATTTGAAATGCTAATTTATTTTTTATTTTACTTTACATTTCCCACTAGATTAAACATCCCTATTTTTAAACAAGGCAATAATCATGTATGTATATTAAAGCATTAGGTCATTTGAACAACTTCACCACCACTAGGTCAGGAGGAGCCTTTCTAAAATGCCAATTGAAGTGCAACTTTTACAAAATGGTCACAAAAGGAGCTCATTACTTACTTAGTCACTTGGGAAAGCAGACATTTTCAGAAATAAAAGTCTCATACTGAGACAAATACAACATTTTCCTCGTGTTAGTAAAAACATTTTAAAAAATGTCAGTAACACTTAAATGGACTTCAAGACTTTAGCTTTTGACACTTGCTCATTCACTGAACAATACTGTTTTGCTTTATCATAATGAAAGTTGCAGATTTTAAGAAATAAAAAATGAAAAAAATTAAATAACCACCAGCAATAGAGCCAAACGTGGAATGATCTCTAGGAAAAACTTTGTGGAGTAACTCATATTCACATTTCCCTGGATGAGTTTCTATAGAAAAGTAGTGTTTGTGTAGCACTTGGCACAGATTTCCTCTGCAATCCACACCATTCACCTCTGGGACTAAAACATACTTATCGTTTTCCTGAATTTTTTTCTCAGTTCACAGAAAAATAATACATACAAAATACATACTGTAATTCAGTAGAATTATGTTTTTAAAGTCTCAGACTAAGGTTATGTGCTGCATGATCTGTTGTGGTATGAAGGCATGTGGAAGGACTGAAGACCATAAGGCCTCCCAGTGAAGTGTTGGCTGACTGCAAACAGTAGAAGAGTCAGCTGTGCCTTGTCCTTGCTGCCTCTTAGGAATCACTGTAAAAGTGATTTTTACCTAGTAACATTTGGATTTAATTTCAGGGGGAAAAATTCTGGCTACATCTACATTATCAATTTGTGTAGACCAACAGAAATGTCTCAGTAGGTGAAATTTTTGCTGCTAAGACATGCCTACTGTATCCAGGAGTAGGTGTCCTTCAGAAAATCTTTACTTTGTACCCCTGGACTGAATGTGGCCTGGACCCCATTTTTTCATTTAAATTGAAAAGAATTGACGTTGTTCAAGACCATATCACAAATCATACCAAAACACAGTAGTGGGGACAACTTCAATAAGGAGCCACTGACTCAAAGCAAAAGGTACACCATGAGTGATTAATGGACATAGAGTGTAGTTGAATGAAGTTCCAGGATCCAGGAAAAAGTCCAGGAGGTGGAATATTTGGCAGTGTAGATGTACATTTAGCTAACTAGAAACTATCATACACCACCATGGATCTTGATCAGCAAAGCTTGCAGTCAGGAATAAAACCAAATAAGCCATATAAAGGCAAAAGGAAATGAGTGAGTGTAGAGTGTAACTGTGCTCCCACAGGCTTGAGGGGTTCCCAGCATGATGGCAAACACTCAAAAATATGAACTGAATGCAGTTTTGCAAGAGGTCGGTATTGGTTAATTGCATACAGTTGAGAAATGTTACTTTTAGTCCTGAGCTCAGTCCCAGTGTGCCTGCAAAGACAATGGTCTTCATCTAAAATTCAACACATAATTGGCACAACTAGCTCTCTGACAACTTTCACAATGCAGGGCAATTGCAAATAAACTACCTTAAGCCCAGCCTTGTCTTTGCCTTGAAAGAGACCGGGCTGCCCACAGTTGCCCACCGGGACAGGACCTGTGCTCAGCCAGGGAAGCTGTTTTCTCAGCCCCAAGCTATGAGTACTTTACATGGTTTACAAGTCAAAGCAAAGACATCAAAGTTTTAGTGCTTGCATTAGACAAAGCTGACATGCTCATGCAGACATACAGAAATTATTTTATGGAATATTCCATACTAGGAAAAAGAAAAACAAACCACAGAGCAAAACCTGTAAGTGCCACTGGGTAATTCAGCAAAATACACACTTAGAGGATATAATTGATAGCATATTTAAAATATCCTGGCTACCAGGGCAGTTTAATTCTAAAACTGTGGCAGAAAACATCATCTTTATAATACCACTTTTGTTTAAATGATCATCTTTCATTATGGAGTTCTTTGCTTATGATCATTATTCATTCAAATAAACATTTGTGGTTTTCCTGATTGCCACTCCCACTTCTGCAATCAAGTTGTGAGCAAAACTTGACTGTGAATCTGTTGGGTGGAATGATCTTCATTACTAATCTAAAATAAAAGGCTCAGGTTGTCTCTTTAGAAGTTCAATTGGGATGTGGTATCTCACGATGGATTGGATTTTGTATTTCTGATGCCAGTCCTTAATTACCTCTCCCATTGTGGGCACTAACTTTGCCTCTGCTCTCTTAATAGCTAGGTGCTGGGTATTTCCAGTGCTTAGAAGCTGGCTAGCTCAATTCACACATTGCCTTCTTTTTCAAAGCAAGGAAGATGGTTCATAGGGTCACAGAAATATTGATTATAAGGGACTTCTTATTCAGACCAAGCTCCTGCTTGAAGTAGAGCTGTTTCCAGCACCTGATAGCTGTATAACTGGTCTAGCAGGCTTGAAAATCTGTGAAGTCTGAGATTCCTCCACCTTTCTGCATTAGTTATTCCAGTGCTGCACCGGCCTTCTGGTTCTCCTAACATCTAATATGAACCTCCATTAATGGCCATTCCCCCTGTTGGACAGTCTGGCACTGTGGAGGAGAATTTGGCTCCATAGTCATTCTTTGGGATATTCAGAGGTTTTGCAACAGCAAAAAAAGTCTCTGACTGGCAAACTGTCACATTTCTCAACTGTTCTCAATGCAAAAGTGCTAAATAACACCTTTCATTTGGCTCTGCATTTTGAAATAAAATTAAATAAGGACAAAAATTACTATTAAAACTCAGAGTATTGGGCAATTTAAATGAAAATAGATTTATTTTACTATTCAAGTTTCCATAAAAGCCAGGTTTCTGTGGATTCTGTAGGTTTGAAAAGCAAGATCTGGTTGCAAACAAAATTTACAGTATCACAGAGAGTTGCCTGATTTTGTATTTATTGACTAGTATCCAAAGGCTTTAATGCCTGTTTTTGGTAAACCTTAGGTGTTTCACTATTTTGAATCCTAGTCAAGTAGTTCTCACACATCACATTTTATATATTGCTACTTCTATATACTTTTAGCATTTATATTCAATATTCTTGCATATGCATCTAGTCAGAGAACCAAACCAAACAGGGTGGCTCTTTTAAAACATCAGTCTTCAAAGAATTTTGAGTAAGTTTTTGTGGCAAACAATTAATCACAAATTATCTACTGAGATCTAATAATGAGTAACACGCTCCTTTCACTAGCAAGTATGACAGTACACCACAAAGCTTGCTGCCTTTGGTCTTATAAATACTTGCTAGTTCATGGTCAGCGTTAAAGTTTTCAGAAGTTACACTAAATACTCAATTATAAACATCAAAAAGAATATAATGAGTAAAAGTATTTCCTCTAGATTGTTGGTGTAGTTTTTGGCTATGTCTCAAGTCTCAAAAGTTCTCCTAAAACTCTATCATTATTTCCAAATGCTTCAATCCCACATTTCAAGCTATCCACACATATCTGTACACACATTAGCTGTATGCACTCCAGCTGGACTTCATGAGTTTGACTGCAATCCAATACCTAAAAGGCAGAAACGAAACCTCACTTTTTTTTGCTAGTTATGAAAAATAACAAGAACTGTATTTCTCATTACATCAGGTCAGTGTTAAACAACGCAATTAGTTTCACACTCATTAATATAAGGTAGCAAATAATTGGATATTATTGTGGTACATGCAGAAACCTTGGTTTGTAAGGTACACAAATCCTTCTTGTTATGTCATGTTTTCTCCTTGCCAAGGCATGCTGATATTAAATAGTTTTCTTAAAGAAACAGGAACAAAATACTGCTTATTTTTAATATACAACAGAAAAGTCTGTTCTGCTATGAGACAATGGTCCTAATAAATTAACACACAGAGAATTAACAAATATAACATTACACTAAATTACACACTTCCATTATACTAAGTTCAACCAGCAGAAGAATCAGAAACTGAACTTTTTCCTAATATGTCAGTGTGAGAAAAACACTCCACTTGAAGGGCTCAGAGTTATATAGTGAACAATGTGCAAACCAAGAACAGAATTTGGTACACTTTCGCAAAGTCAAATACTTCAATGATTTCAATGCAATGGTTCTGCAGTTGGGACCAAACCTCAGAAAATTAATGTCTCCTGAAGTGCAATGACTTAAAAAGGCAAACACACATCAAAGCAGAAAAATAAGGAAAGAATACTGACTTGTTCCATTCAGGTCAACCATTAGACCATCTTGTACATGATCTTGAATAAGCTGTAAGGTCCTTTCAAATATTTCCCCAGCTCTTGCTTGCTCAACAGTGTATGGGTCCCTTGGGTATCGAAATAAGGCTAGCAAATCATTTGGAGAACGAGGACGACTGATAGATAATTTGGGAAAAAATCGTAAGTGCACACAGGAGTTACAAGACAACAATAATTTACATAAATCATGTAAATGTTCAGCAATGTGATTAGTACATACCTTGGTTACTCATCTCAAAATGGAAGGCAAACCAAAAAGAAAAGAATTCAATAAAATAATAAAAAATTAAATATTTAGTAGCAATTAAATATTTAGTACCATTTTAATAGACATTATCTCAGCAGAATAATTACTGCAGTGAACAGAGATCACAGCAAGAATGTATAAACAATAGGAATCCTTACATGTTAAACTGTTAGTATTCTCAGAAACAACCAGACACTAACAATGTCTTTTATGTAATAAAATGGTTTCTTGTTTAATAAATCTCGCATTATGTCTAGTATATACAAAACTAATTCTGTCTTCTCAATTTAAAAAAAAAAAAAGGAGATACCTGTCAAACAGATGTGTACGTGTTGAATTTATTGCTCTGTCAACAGTTGCAATTGCTTCCACAATTGATGTTTGTACAAAAGGATCTCCATTTCGGCTGACATTAGGAACTAGAGAAAAAGGAATTCACATGTTATTGAAAAAATGGCCACACACAAAAAGATACTTCCATAAAACAGAGTCTAGACACGACATCATTTCAGTTCTGCCTACATTTCAGTAAACCCTGTTCTTTAAATGTTAGTTCATCCAAATAAAAAAATTCTTAACCATTTTGAAATTCTATCAAGGCATATTAAAGTAGCACAAAATTAATTTAAAAATGGAAGTTAACCTAAGCTTTAAAGTCATCTAGCTTGTAACTCAAAAGCAAGATAAAGTTAACAGAAATGTATAGTGTTTAGTTGTCCTTTAAATAGACCTACAATTTCAAATGATCAGATAAAAAAAATAATTATTATTATTATTTAGGGATTTTTCTCATGTATTATCAGGTTTTAGGTGTTGGTATCAAGAGTCTGACCTATACCCATGGAAATCAATGCATATTTCCCCTTTGATTTCAGCTAGTTCTGAATTAGTATTGAATGGAATTAAAGAACTTAAAGAGCTTACAGGAATGCACTGCAAGAGGCGTATAACGAACAAAATTCACATAATTGGATGAACATAAATTAACATTGTTCTTCTCCTGATCTTAGTATAATAAGCAACACAGATTAACTTTAAAGGACAGTAATTTTTTTTTTAAATTTAGATCACTACTTTGTTTTCTACTTTAAAACTATCTTTTAATACTAGGTTAAAACTCACATGCTTAAATGCTATTTAACAACTGTACACAACACTGGAAATTCAATAATGCATAGGTCTTTTTATGCAATGCTTAGCTGCAGCTGGATGTTTGTACAAACTAAGTAGGACTAATAACCTTCCTTTCAGTCTAAACTAAAAACTACCAGATCCAGGGGCAACAGCTAACAATTTCCAGAGTATGTTTAGATTGGAGAAGTCACACAGGAAGAAGGGTAAAGTAGGGAAAAAGTCCAAAGCAAATATACTGGAATTAAATCAGCAGATGTACAAAATCATCTGACATAAAAACTGTTGTTTAAAAGCTTTTCATGACTTCTTTTTTTTTTTTTCCCTAGGCAACTTTTCATTATTCCTTCCTAAGTGGCAGCTTAAATCGTGTCTACATGAGTTTCATAGTCTAGACCCACTTAATCAAACTTAACCCTCTATACCATCAAATAAAACAGTCCCTGGAACTCTATAGCTGCAGAAAAAGCCCCTTTCTCTGCCCTGAGGCCAGTCTCAGGCTTTTGGCAATATATTCCCAGCGTCCAAAATCAGCTGACCCTTTCCACACGGCCTGAGGGCAATAGCCCCTGATCCATCCTAATCACCAACTGCCCTTGCTTGACAGTTTCATTTTCAATAGCAAGTATACAGAAACACTATCAGGTAAACTACTTATTTTAGGAAAAAATGTCATTTATATGTCTAAATTTTAAATTTTAGTTGCTTCAGAGTGTTTGTGTGCCTTGAATAAGCTGAACAGTGCAAAATTTCAGTCTGTAGAAATCCAGTGGCTGGTTACCTTCCTTAGTGCTGTCTACATTAGATGTAAACTTGGTGCTTACTTGCAGGGCTATCTTTCTGATTAACAGTATACATGGGTAGAATTATAAACCTTGGTCAGATGTTAACTATTCTGTACTTGATTTTTGCTTGGACTGTTTATTGCTAGCAGTTCTTTTTTTAGACAGATAAATGTTAGAGGTTAAAACTCCTTGTAAGAGTCTCCCACAATACTTTTTTTCAAATATGAGCAGGGAGGGGGAATGACTTTTACAAAAAAATGGAAAAGGACAGAAGAAAACGGCTAAAGAAATGCATCTTTAAAATGTTATCCAACACAGCCAGTAAAACCTGTTCCCAACTTCTATACACTTGCCTTTATTGAGTCTCAATCTTAGGAAAGTGTTTTGATTTAGAAACATTCATAAACATCGCCCTGTTTAAAAGAAATGATGACATGCAAGTTTTTAGGCATTTCTGTCTGTGCCATTAAATACTGTCCATACAGCAATTAACCAATACTTATAATCTGTCCACTTGTCCTCCTTGTTCCTCTGATGGCAACAGTTTTCAAAGCAGCCATAGCAAAACAGCATCTCATATCCCACTAGTTCTGAAGGAGAAATTTCATTTACAGTTTCAGATGGAATGCAGATTAATTAAGTGTAGTTTCACTAATTTTAGACTTGTTTATGCTACAGATAAGAAGAAATTACCCACATTACAATTATTTACTGCAAATTAGCAAATAAGAAGTTCTGTAATTTGCTGATTTCAGCAGATGAGAATGATCAATTTACACCTGTACTAAGTGAATGAAACTCATTTCCACTGGGGTTTTATTTCAACTCATGGTTTCATTTTGCAGCACTCTTAGTGACTTGAGAACTAACTAATCTTTCCTAAACAAAAACGGTTTTTTGCTATGCATCTCCAGAATAGCCAGATTAACTGATTTTCATAACCTTCTTTCCTTTGCTGACTTGATATATGTAGATGGAAACTCATTACTGAATGACTCCTAGCCCTACAATTTTTCTATCCTGAATAATGTTTACAGATTAAAGAAATATTTTTCATAGTAAAAAGTATAGATTAAAAGTCTACTAAAAGCAACCTAATACAGGTAAGATCATAGTTTTATTGATACCATTTGATTGATACCATGGCAAGTAATACATTAGAAATGTCACTGATATATCTTCATCAATTTAGTAAACAAAACACAGAACATCCCAAATAACACTGGGAAACAATATCTAATATATTGAAGACATCTTCATACCAAAATACCAAAGAAATCACCATTCTATACTAATTTTTTGAAGATACAAAAATATTGTCTTATATTCCCTACTGAAAGACAGAAATCATACTATTTTCTTTTATTTTCTATCAAAATTAAACTGAAAAATCAGTATATTTAGTCAATAAGCCAGAAAAGTACTATGGTCAATCTTTGCAGCAAAGTTATTTCCTTAGCCTCTTTTGCTGCTTTATTGCCATTTATTACATAGAAATAATTGGTAACTATTATTTGCCATTATTACTTTCAAATAATTAGAACAAGATTAAATATTCTCCTTTCTTAGTTTTCTCTTTAGCTTCTTAAGGTCTGTATGACTTTCCTGAACTGTTTTGCAATACTTGCAGCCTAATTTTCAATGAGTGCTGTAAGTGTCCCTTTGAAGATACAAAAGACTTTCGTCAAGTTATTACTAAAAATTAGACTGGGTATTTGTCTAGCAAATTCTAAAAGCTCTAAGTAATATCTCAAGAAGAAAGTTGAGAGATTAACTTTAGGTCAAAGCACAGCTGGTTTTGGAGCTTAACACATAGAGATATTCCTATTATGACATTACCATCTCACTAAAAGACAGTGAAAAAAAGAAAGAATAATGGTAGAAAAATAAAAATATTAATAAAATTACTAATTTAGTATTTTGGCAGCTTTATTTTCATCTTACATGTTAGACGCTTGGGACAAAACTAATAATTCAAGTCATACTCAGTCATGTGGCTTACCATTCACACTAAGCACCATACTAACAGAGGAGTATCCTATGGTGTTCCGGGCAACGCATTCATAGCGACCTTCATCGGCTGTGCCAACATCACGAATGGTGAGAAATCCCTCTGGACTAACATGGAATTTTCCGCTCTCAGTAACCTGTACTCCGTCCTGCAGGAAAGCCCAAAGATTACTTATTCGAAACACACTTGTTTTCATACCTGATATTTGTCATCTTTTTCTCTCCTGCTTTAATGTTTTATTTTGTATTTCTATTTCGCACACCAAGTTCACAATCAGATTGATTTACATAAGCTTATATAGAAAAGTCAAGTGTACTTCTAAATTGTACAGGGTATTTCTTTACTTCTAAAAGTACTCATTATAATAAAGTATTTTAATAGGCTTTCACCATGACCCAAAAATAAGGTAGCACCATTTGGGAACATACATATTTTATTCTTCTCATAATTAACCAACTGAAATAGATCTCAAAAGCTTTACGTATATCAGTTCTTCATGTTCTTCATTTAGAAGCTATTTAAGGTCCATTAAAGTAAATTTCTAATTGAAGAGAAGAATATAATCAGAAAAACTGAATATTAACATCAGCAACTCATTAATTCACTGGTAACTCTGCTAATACTCTATAGTTTGATATAGCAATTATTACATCAATGGAAATCAAAGCCACAAAGAGGTTACCAAGAAGTTACCAAAGCCTGTCCTGGCTGGTCTCAAACTAGAAGTAGCAAATGCAGCATTTCTTATTGTTTTATAACTATAATATCATTGAAAGCGTGGATATTAGTAGGATATTCACACAGAATTGTCATTAAATACAGACCTATTAAGACATACATTATGAATTTTAGTTGGTCTGCACAATAATTTGTGTAACTACTATGCATATTTATTTATATAAAATTCAGGTTTAGTATCTATATACATGCTCCGTATTAAATACTTACTGATTGGACTTCAGGTAATGATTTCAGACACCACAGGAAGCAATAATTTCACAATCTGTACTTTCAATAATTAATTATGAAGAGATGGAAAGGCCATTGCCTTTCTGCAATTACTGAATATGTAGTACCTTATTCCATGTAATGACTGGCTCCGGCTCTCCTTGAGCACTGCATGGGATCTGCACATTTGTGCCAACCTCCACTGTCATGTCACTGGGAACACTGGCAAATACAGGAGTCACTAAAAAAGCCAAAGGATGCACTGATAAAGTATGAAATACAACTTGTGCAAAAGACAATCAAAAAACAGGTCATCACTGTTTTTATCAGTTACTGAATATTTTTTAATCTATTACACAATTCTATCTGCAGTCTTTTAGTTGCTTATAGTTTCATTTTAGGGATCAAATTCCTTTCTCCTTGAAGAAACTAGCTGCCCATGGTGTGAATGTACATTCTTTGCTGGATAGTCAGGCCCAGAGACAGTGAACGGAGTTACAGTAAATTCACGATTACAAGCTGCACTGACTATAAGCCACATATCCGGGTGCTGGCAAACATTTCGTTCTTTGTCCATACACAAGCCGCACCCAATTATAAGCCGCTCTGTCGTTCGCGAGGATCTGCGTGCAACAAAGTTGCCAAATAGTAACAGAATTGCAGCATGGCGGGGTTTACTGGTGCGGCTCGGGTTGTGAGGGCTCGGGGCTGCCGATGGGGCAGCTCGGCGCTGCTGCTCGGCGGGGCCACTTGGGGCTGGCCGCCGCCGCTGGGCTCGCTCGCCCCGGCCCGGCACTGCGCCGCGGTGGCAGCGGGGCACGGAGCCCACCAGCACGCGTGGCGGTGGTGGGAGGTGGGGATGGAGCCCGCTGGCACCCACGGTAGCGGCGGTAGGCGGGGGACGGGAGCCCCCCACCGCCCCCCGGGCCGCGGGGCCAGCAGGAGGGAGCCCCCTGCCTCTACTCCGGGCCACGCTGCCTGAAGGAGGGAGTCCCCTGCCTCCCCATCCTTGTGCTGCCAGTCGGCACTGAGCTGGCTCCACCTGCCACGAAACAGAGTAACCAATTTCTAACAATTGCACAATGCTGGGTTCTACCGTCAGATACTCGACTTGGCACCTCGGTTTGCACTTCTGGGGTTGGAAATGTCAGAAAATTATTCACATATTAACCGCTCCTGAGTGTAAGCCGCATTTACGGTGTGGGAGCAAAACTTTAGTCAAAACGATGTGGCTTGTAATCGTGAAATTACTGTACATCCAGTTGGTGGCCAGTCACAAGTGGTGTTCCCCAGGGTTCATTACTGGTGCCAGTCCTGTTTAATATTGTCATCAATAACCTGGATGACAGGATCAAGTGAACCCTAAGCAAGGTCACAGACAACACCACGATGGGTGGGAGTGTTGATCTGCTGGAGAGTAGAAAGGCTCTGCAGAGGGAGCTGGGCAGGCTGAATGGAAGGGCTGAGGCCAATTGTATGAGGGACAAAAAGGCCAAGAGCCAGGTCCTGCCCTTGGATCACAGTCAGCCCCTGCAGCGCTGCAGGATGGGCACACAGTGTCTGGAAAGCTGCCCAGTGGAAAAAGACCTGGGGGTGCTGGCTGACAGCAGCTGAACATGAGCCAGCAGTTGGCCAAGATGGTCAATGGTATCCTAGCCTGGATCAGCAATGGTGTGGCCAGCAGGAGCAGGGCAGGGATTGTCCCCTGTGCTCAGCACTGGTTATGCCACACCTCGAGTCTGTGTCCAGTTCTGGGCCCCTCACTACAAGAAAGATACTGAGGGGCTGGAGCGTGTCCAGAGAAGGGCTGGTAACAAGTGTGAGGACAAGAAGAAATGGCCTTAAGTTGCACCAGAGGAGGTTTAGATTAAATATAGGGAACAATTTTTGCAATAGAAAGGGCTGTCAAGCACTGGAACAGACTGTCCAGGGAAGCTGTAGAATCACCATCCCTGGAAATGTTCAAAAAATGTGTAGATAAGGCACTTAATGACATGGTTTAATGGTGAACATGGCTGTAGTGCTACATTGACAGTTGGACTTGATGAAAGGTCTTTTCTAACCTTAACAATTCTATTACCTTATTCCTGATGTCTGCTTAATTTCTAAAATAATAGACTAGTAGTTGTCAAAGCCACTTAAGTTCCATGAATTTAAAGTTCTGAAAAATATTTCTGTTAATAGTTCAATCTTTACAAAGTCTTCAGATTGAATATTGCATTAACTTGTCTTCTCTTTTTCTTTTGTTTTAATTCTTTTAAATAACAACAGCTGCAATTTCTTAGATGACAAAAGCAAAACCGTCCACAGATCACTGAACTGAGTCTCTCAGCCTGATTTGCTGAGGCACTGAGTCTTGAGAGAGCTTCTCTCTCCGTGACACCTATGAGCCTCGGACCGTAAAACATAAAAAAATCACCTTCACTTCTAAGGACAGAGTACACTATTACCTAAATCCACTATGAATACAATTAATGTGTTTTTAAACTCTAATTTTATTCAAATCCAGATTGATGCCCGGCTCTCAGATATCATCACGAGAAGCACATACAAGTTTATGAAGACATTAAGAATTCTATTCCTGCTGTAACATATACTGCTATGTTACTGATTTCATGATACTGATATCTAGGGGAGAGTGAGAGAGGGTGGAGGGCTATGCTTTAGAGAAAAGTATTTGGCTCCACTGCAGTCACTTATACTACCAACCAAATGTGGCTCTACTGTTAAACTGTACAGAAACCAGTTCAAATAAGGCATCCAGAGGCAGGTATCCAGCACTGGGAGGTGAGAGAGTCTGGCTCTGTGGATGTGAGCTGAGCCATGCCAGGAAACAGACCTGGACCATTAATCTGCACTCATTAACACTGACTTAACCACAGTGACCAATGACTAGACAATCCTCAGATGAACAGTCCTTTTGTTAGAAGCCCAGAAGAAAAAAAATTCTCTTCTTGCACGATTGAAAACAACACTGCAAATAATCTATGAAGAGCTCCAATTTCAGGCTACACATTCAGCCTTCAATCTTGTATTTACCATCTTTTGGTGACTAATTTTTGTAACCTGAGCTGCACAAGAATTGTTTTATTAAACTTTACTCAAGTCCAGTGAAATTGAACACAGCTGGAAAGCTATAAAACTTTTTTAAATGGATACTTGATTGATATCATTTTAATCAACATTTTATATAGGTTAAAAAAATCATCTAGTTTTTGACAAATCCATCTCCTAATACTACTCTTAACTAAGAAAAATCAACCGAATTTTTTTCTGGTAAACTTCTAATCTCATTTGAGTATCTTACTAATATACAGTTTTAAATTAGGTCAGTAAAAAGAAATGCTTTGAATTACATGTTTCATCTCCTTAAATTCAGTTAAGCATCAAAGTATGTAAATAAATTATGAATGGTATCATGATTATAATTTATCCTAGAATAACTTAGAATTTAATTGAAAAAAAACATAAAAATGGAGTTTGGAGTAGGTGTTTTAGGACTTTCTTTTGTGTCAGTTTATTTTCAGTACAAGGAATGACTTTTCTTGGTGAGTTTCATTCTGCTTCTGTAAAATAAAGTGTTCTGCTTCTGGACATGAAACATTATGTTAATAACACCATTTAACTAACATCATAGAGCCTTATTGGAAACTAGACTTTTCACAAAATAAAATATTTTCCAAAGCATAGGAATACTGTCATCGTCAAAGTAAATCTCTACTTTTTACCAAAAAACCAAAAATTAAATCAGATAAACCTCTTTCTCGGGAGACTGACTGCTCTAAAGGCACAATACCCTTTGCAAATACTGGTAGGTATCCAGACGTTTTATTTATTGCAAACCACCTGGAATCTAAAAGGAGATACACTCAGAGACAATTATACATGGTGCATTTTAGAGTAAGCTTAAATATTTCTCTTTTTTCTCTTTTCTTTTTTTCTTTTTTCTTCCCAGCAGCTGTGCATGGGCCGTACCTCTAGGCTGCACAGTCAGGTACACAACGATCCGCTGAGATCCAATGATGTTAACAGCCTGGCATTCATACTGCCCCTGGTCGTGCAGAGCAACCCTGGAAATCCTCAGCGTTCCAGAGGATAGAACCAAGTGTCTTCTGTCAACTGACA
The DNA here is from genome assembly GCF_009819885.2 of Catharus ustulatus. NCBI lineage: Eukaryota > Metazoa > Chordata > Aves > Passeriformes > Turdidae > Catharus > Catharus ustulatus. The sequence goes on from NC_046223.1 coordinate 99,855,886, forward strand.
GCTGGCCTCCTGAAACACACAACATCATTTGCTCTTTAGAGCACCTTATAGTCCCAAAGTCCCTTTGTGTCAGAAAAAGGGAAACCCAGGTTTTAAATTTGATAAAACACTGAAAAATATTAAAGTTTCTCAAAAACAAAACAAACAAGAAAAAAAAGTTTGAAACTTTACTTCAAAGAAGATAAACATGAAAAGCAATCAAATTATACATATGCACACGATCACAATTCTGATCTCTGTATGTGATAGAAATAAATATTTTCATGTAAGGAGCATGCTAAGACATTAAAATGAGAAGGTATAAAAACACTAACGTGTTACTGTTCATGTCATATTATTGTCATGTGTGTAACACACAATTTCTCTCATTTGCCTAGGCCTAGATAATCCACAGAAAATTACACATGGCCCTGAAAAAATGGAATATAAGACCAATGAACCCTCCCTTTCTGGACATTTCATTTGATTGGAGTAGTCCAAGTAGAAGGAGAAAAGGGATGTTATCAGCATCAAAATGATTAACAGTTTGTTAAGAATCTGCTTTATGTACCATAATTTACAATGCCCTAGGAGTTATTGAGCCTGCTAGAGATTTTTCACTTGAATCAACCAGAATTCTTGCTCGTTCATAAAACATCCACTACAGTATTTCTTCCTGCTGGATTTGGCTTAATGCCTTTAGAGCCATAGATTGATAAAGCAGTCAGCAGAGTGTACCCCGTTTGTTTCTGTCAATGTGCATTAAGTGACAGAGATGCTGGTACACTGATGTCAGTTACAGGCTGGACTGTCCTGGTTTCTGAAGAGAGCACATCCCACCTAATTTCAGACCTCCAGTTAATGACAGCCATCTCCATTTTTTCTGCAGTACAACAACAGTGATACATACTGCTACATGTAATTTGCCTCATATTTCTTAAACATTTAATATTAAGAATCTATTATGGACACATATATTTTAGTGATTCTTTTTTAGTTAATGATGAAAAATGTTTGGACAGATGGGTTATGTGGGAAATCTTGCCTTTCCCAGCTTAAGGAAAAAGAGATGAATTCTGCTTCCTTCAGAGACTGAAGCATCTAAACAAATACATGCAGTTCCTTTTAATAAAGAAGTGATTCCAATATGACTGCTAAACTATCCTAGTAGTTTGAAATTAAGAATGGAACACACTTACCTCCTTTAGTCCAGGCAATAACAGGCTGGGGATAACCTTGTGCTTCACAAGGGAAGTCAACGGTTTGTCCCTCAATCACGGTTTTGTCTTGTGGAGTGACAGTAAACTGAGGTAGAGCTACAAAAGAGGAAATAAAGCCATTAAAGAAAAACAAAAAAAAAAAAAGACAAAAATGCATTACTAAATTGCATACTACTTCCTGTGTAAGTTGGAATAGTTCGTATTGGTGAGAAGAGAGATGATGATGGAATTATTTCATATTGTGACCCCTAGGGAGAAGAGAGTTAGGGCAGCCACTTGTGCAAAAGGAACATCTCTCTCACAGCCTGGCCCTGATGCCAGTGAAGGCATGTGGAATCTTCTGTCTCAGATCCAAAATAAGAGGTACAGTAAGACTTGTAGAATCAAACATAGAGCCTTCCCTGGATTAAAAACACTATCTTCTCTTTCTCTCTAATCTTCCCAGTTAAATTCTGAAGAAAATGTAAAGTAACCAAAACCAGATTGAGCTGGTGTTTTCTTCCATGAAAGCAATGAGTGGAGCATGGGTCAGATTCTGCAGTAGCACTGTGCACTACCAGTGGGAGAAATATTTGTTCAGCTCTCAAAACACAATTATCCACTGGTAAATAATAAATGAACAAACCATACAGACAAGATGTTTTGTATAGCTTTAGAACTCATTAAGAAGGCATTTTCAATCTCAACTGTTTGCCAACTAAAGATTTTAACATAAGAACAGAAGCAAACATATTTAAAGGTTACTTAAAGTATTTTGGAAACAAAAGTTCCAGCACAAAAGTGTTTGCAAAAACAATTATCTACATATACAGGAGATTTTTGATACTTTTTCTCAAATACTTTATAATTACACTATTGACATACAATATCAACATTATTGCCAACACAAGTTAGAGTACTTTGACTTTTGGTTTGCAGAAAAGCTGTGCTAATGCCTCAGCTGGCAGAATGACCTTTTCTATCAAACTCATCCACTGAAGTGTCTACAAAAGAAAGTGGCACAGACGTGTATTCAAAACTCCATTTCTAGTTTTCCAGGCACAAATTCTAATCTTTAGCATTGCTGCCTGTTACAGAAAATATTTAATCATTCAAATATTTGATGCCGCTTGGTTGTTCCTCCATGCAAACAAAATATAATAAAATAACATTTGAAGACATTCAACTTCTGATAATAATCAATGAAATGTAATCTTCAGGGAAATAGTATATAATATCTTACTCTGTGTGAAATGTATAGCAACTTCCCTATGAACCAGGATAGTGCAATTAGAAGTAAAACCTCTCATGTTTTTAGTTTGGCTCTGTCAACTCAGAAGAAAAGGCAAATGCACACAATTTCAAGCTCCTAGTTTAACATTATTTACCTTGGACTATGATGTATGCAGTCGCGTGGATGTTATCTATGCTGTTAGTTGCAAAACAGGTGTACTCGCCACTGTCCTCCTGTTTTACATTTTGGATATAAAGTCCTCCTGAAGGAGTTATTGTCACACGAGGGTCATTGGGTAGAGGGGTTCTGTCGCCTTTGGTCCAGGTAATTCGTGGCTGAGGGTGCCCGGTGGCACTGCACTCCAAGGTAACGCTCTCTCCAACCAGTACTTCGGTGTTTTGTGGGTGAATCACAAAACTTGGCCGGGCTGTGAGAAAACAGCAATGTCTAAATGCAGCTTTTAGCTTGCACAGCTCTAATTTAGACAAATATAGTCTGTAACTGGGGACACCTGGAGGGCGGCGGGGGGGTTTAATAGCTGTGTTCCAAAATACCTCTAATCTCGGTGCAAACTCTGCCTTGCTTTAAGTCTAATCTAACTGCAGACATCAATAGCTAAAAATAAAAGTTGATAATTGCTCTGATGTTTTTTTTCTCAACTCCCATTAAAACAATTTTCAAACATTTTGCTCTCCCATGCTGATCTTTATAAAGGTCTCTTCAGAGGCATGGACACTGAGACCAAGTACATGAGTAATTTGCAGTGACATTTTAAGTTTACCTGATGCTGTGTGTCAAAACAAAATGTTCCCACAGCAAAGTCTGTGTTTCAAAAACATTACAGTCCTGGACAGGAATTCAGTCCTTACAAACATGAGGCCTTGGCTAGACAGAGCTAAAAGGTTCTTGAGCAAGGAGGGCTGCACAGGGTGTGCCGACACTTCCATGCATGGCCTGCTCAGCAGCTTGTGGTTTTTGGTATTCAGAAAGAACATTACTGCATGGAGCAATGTTGGAATTTAAAGCCTCTTTTCAAAACCCTTCTACAGCCTATGAGACTATTATTAAAATTGCATACTAGAAGTAACATATTACTTAACCATCTGAGTTGCATTTTTATTCTAGAGATATTATAGAGTCATGATCTAGTTCTCAAGATACCCAAGCCAAACATGTCAAGCACCAAAGCATTGTACTTTTTAGTACTCTTATTATCAAAACAACTCTGTATCTGAATGCAAAATTCAGGCTTAATATTCTTTACCTGGTGACTCAAAGTATCTAAGAGTAACTTCCTGAGTTTTCACTTCTCCAGCCACATTTTTTGCCATGCATTGGTAAATGCCTTGGTCTGTTTCTTGAGTATTCTGAATCATCAACGTGCCATCATCTAGCAAGTTTAGACGGGAATCTTCTTTCATACTGAGCTCATTACTGAGAAGAAAAGGATCTGCTAGAGTTAAACCTTTAAATCACCAGTGCAGAAAACTGCCAAATAATAAAACCCAGGAGATAAATGACCCAAAATAACTTATGGGGGGAAAATGTTTTACATTGTTAAAAATAATGGAACCTTAAATTTTCTCCTAAAGAGAAGCGGAAAAACTAATCATGAAACTATTTTGTTTATGCAACTAATGAATCTTCAAAATGAAACATTACAATAATTTTAAAAGGAAAAGCTTACAAGGAAAAAGCAGTGAACAAATACACATACCTGGTCTTTAAAAGGTTGTTCTAATTGGGAAAAAAATTAAAACTGTTTCCACTGAAAGTATGTCATGCAAGTTCAATATTCATGACACTTTCTACTAGGAGAGAGGTTCGTTGCTATAAAACCATCTTTGTGACAACCTCTGCCTGGATTGTTCAAGCAGCACTAATGAAATTGGTTATATTTTGTACTGGTTTAAAATATAATTTAAGGTTAAGTCTTCAGGTTAGGTCATGAATGAGTTTCTGTGATGTAACCTAAGAAGTCTTAAGAGGTTTTATTAAAGGAACTGTTTCTCAGTTCACCCCTCACTACATGATAAAGAAAGCACAGAGGAGGGATGAAATCACGACTCTCATGTAGAAAACCCAGCCTACTGATCTATTCAACGTGCTGCTCAACAGGTTGATGGCTTTTGACTGAAACCTTGCCATATTCAACTAGCTTGCAAAGAGTTTTGGTCTCATTCATGCAGTCAGTAAATGTGCCAGAATCAACAATCCCTCACCCCAAGCTCAAGTTTCTTCTTAAAACTCGTATGTGTATTCTGAATATGTTTTCTTTGTGCATTATAAATACATGAGCCAGAAAAAAATTTAAAGAAATAATTATAACATTCAAATTCAAGGCTCTGTTTTTTACATACTCCATAAATTTTTTACCTTTACTGAACGAGGGGTTCTCACTGACATCAGCAGAAAGATACAGAACCAGAACTCTAAGCCATACCATTTCATCAGCAAGTAACAAATTAAAATGCTTTATATAGACTGTAAGGAAATTTATGTTCCAGGTCAGGTTCTCCATTTGTATAAGAGCATTATTCAGCCAAAGTCTAATTTGCTAATGGCAAACTCACAGTTCATGTGTCCATTGCAAGTTCACACCAGTTTAAGGGAGGGATGTGCCAGCACAAGGCTGGTTCAGCTGTGCTGTGCCCAGTGCAGCTGGAGGGAGCCAGGCCCTGGGCACAGCCTCAGCAGCTACTCTGCAGCAGGCTGGCCCTTGGGATGCTGAAAGATAGTCATCCTTTATAGAACCTTCCCCCTCTTCTAAATGGTAAGGGAAAGAGATGCAGCAGGTTGCCCAGACAACTTGTGCTATGTCCAGCCTTAGAAGCTTTTAAGACCCATCTGGATAAAACAACCTGGTATAATTCTGCTTCGAACAGAAGGCTGAACTGGACATCTCCTCCAGCCTTGGAGACTTCCTCCAACCTGAATTATGCTACATTTTGTGATTTAAAGACTTGCCTGCCTTCATGTACTGGTTTAAGGAAGCTGGAAATGGATGTGTCTCCTCTCCTGGGATAGAGCTACACCTTGGGGGGAAGGTACCTCTGAGGAGTTAGGGCTTCAGAAAGAGTTCTCTGAAACTTTAATTTCATCTAGTTGGACTCCTTAAAAAATATATCTTTTTCTCTGCCTCAAAGATATGCTAAGTGATCCAAAGACTGTATATGCAACATGTCCACAGTGGATTGCCTAGTACTTATATATAAATAATTTAGTATTACAGGTGTGCGCAGCTTTGCAGGTATACTACAGTTGAACACCTTACAAATAGTACTAGAGTAATAATACTTTCTAGTTACCAGTTCTTAAATGTTTAGAATTACTAATAAAAAAGATATGGCCATAATTACTTCCTATGCTTACTTTAATTATGGCATGTTTTTGCTGTAACTATTTCATATATTACCATACACATGGACACACTCAGAAATGTATACACACTCACAGGCAAATGTACTTACATCAAGTTTCTCTCTTCCTCTTTTAAACTTACTTGTTTCGAAGCCAGATAATTTCTGGTTTAGGATTGCCTTCAGCCCTGCAAGTGAAGTACACTGTATTCCCTGAGGTAACGTCCACATCCTGAGGCTCTGATGTAATTCTTGGCCTCTCTATATCAACAATAAAACATACAAAGAACTCTCACTTATTTTAAAACTACTAAAGACTGGTAAATAAAAATATTTCCACAGATCTTGTAAAAAATATTTATCACAAAAGTTACAACTTAAAATATGTATATCCTTAGTCAGGACTAAACGCACTTTTCCTGTGCAAAAGTGACTGTGGGATTTCTGACCTCCTTCATTGTTCCTTAGGACCTTCCAGAAGACTGGAAATAGATTGTTCAAATTTGTATCAGGGTCTAAAGTGGTTGTTTTATTTATTTGAACAGAGACTCAAATTGCCTATGAAGGAAAAACTTCAAAGCAGCAAGCACAAGTGCCATTTAAAATAATTTCCTCTAGATAAGTGTCAATGCCAAAACCTGCCTCAGAGAATAATTTGTGCAGCTTGCTTCCTGCCGTTTCCATATTCAAGTTCCACAGATGTGCAAAGAGCTGGAAGGATGCCAGGTGCACTACTCTTGCACCAAATTCCCTTTGTACTGTCTTTTTCAAGAACCTTGTAGATGCTTATGGTCATAGTTCTCACAATCAGGGCTGTATCCAACACATAACCAAAAGTACAATTTACTTCTTTTATACCTTGGTTACATGTCATGGGTGGGCAGGCTAATGCCCATAGCTTGATAAGAAATTTGCATTTTGATTTCAGAAAACAAGAGGTGCTGGGCCAAGTCCCAGGGTGCCCGTAGGGCCAAGATTTTCCACCCCCTAGGGTGAAGGAATATAGACAAACAGAAGGATTACAAAGGTGCTTATCCATTAATCCTCAGTGGTAGAGGATTTCAGTGTGGGGCACTCCTTGTAATTATAGCTGAGTAAAAAAAAATTCAGTGCCTCAACCCCAATTCACACATCAACAAAAATTTTACAGGCACGAACTGTGTCATCAGGAGTAACTCAATAAAGTTGCTTTCCTTCCTTTCGCTCATATAGAAGGGAATAAATGACACCAAATAATATTAATGCAACACCATAGACCCTAACTGACAATTCTGTTATGATCAGACTGAAATATAAAAGGGAAACATAACTCCTTCAGGATAATCACTGTTAGTTCTTCAAGGGGAAATTTCAAACATGGCTATATTTGTTTCATTAAAGATAGGCTGAAGGGTAAAAGCAATCAATTCCATCAGAAGCACACAAGAACAGAAAAGGAATACAGAGAGATTTCTAGAAATAAGAAATATTAGCCAAAGGTGGTCGGTGTTAATAAACAGAATAATAAATTCTAATTCCCCCAAAAAATACAGTTTAAGTGCATGCAACCCATTAAAAAAGCCATCAGGAAGTGGCAAACTCACCACAGTTCAGTTCTTCTGGTGTTATGGTGGCCACTGATCTTCCCTGGATCCTCCGTGGGTATTCACAAGTGGCTGCAGCTTGAGCATTACCCGACTCCGCGTACGTCTTGAGCAGCTCCGCCAGCCACAGGATCTCACAGTCGCAGTGAAGAGCGTTGGAGTCCAAACGCCTGCACAAAACAAGGAGCAGCCACAGCTCTGTTAGCAAGCCTCAGCCATTCTGCCGGATCAACACGGCTCTGTAAATGGAGCAATGCCTTTATCTGGGAATACAGACAACAGGCAACATGCAATACAAGTCATGGTTACTTGTTTTTAGGCATTCTGGTAGTTTTTATTAGAAGGAGGTGTATTATTTTTACTGCCCAAAGAAAAAGCTATATATATTATTCAGTCTAAAAAACAATTATTACAAATAATCACAATATAGGAAATAAACTTTAGCCAGTAACTACAGAAAATAGATATAAAATTATGTTCTCAATCTATGCCCATAAACAACTGAAGCACAGGGAAAAAAAAATAGCATTTAAAACAATTACACCATAAAAGGCATTTGCAAGGAAGATAAATATTGCAAGAGAAGATAGTTAATTGCGTTATATAAGACTTCACTAGTTCAATGATAATTTAATTTACTTACAGTCTCTTCATAGATTCTAAGTGACTAAATGTTCCAGGAATCAAATGAGCTATTCTGTTGTTATGTAAAAACCTGTTAAAAACACAGAAATATGCATGTAATAATTCAGATTGTTGTGATGTATTAATTTCATTTACATACTTCTGGAAGGTTTTTGAGAGAAAGCAATCTAAGAAAACTTAAGAAAAAAAAATTGAACCTATTCAGGAATTCATGGTCTTCTATTTTTTAAGTGGCCTCCAAGTTGTACTTGGGTATGTCCATGTGGGGAAAAAAAAAAAAGCCGTAAGTAACTACAAGGAATGGAGTACATAAGCATTGAAATTAGAAATTTTTTTAAAAAAAAAGGTCCTAAATAAATTGTCTAGTTCTTCATTCATAACATTTATTTTAGGCCAAACATTGATCACAGATCTTTGGGAAGTAGTTTTGCTAAAGAAAAATAAACCACAGGCAATTGTCACTTCTGCATGCCTCCAAGGTCAGCCTCACCAAAGTGCTCTTGGATAGACTATGTAGTAGTTACAGTAAAAAAAAATGGATTAAAAACAATCTATGGCAATGATTTTTTTTTTTTTTTTTTTTTTTTTTTTTTTTTAGTTTCAAATGCTTGATTTAATTCAAACAAGGAAGCAAGCTGTCTTCTGAATCTTACCCCAAGAAAAACAAACTTACAGCCTCTCAAGTTTTGGAAGATGAGTAAAGGATTCAGGTTCCAACGTTTCTATTTGATTAAAGTGCAGATACCTGGAAATATGTTAAACAAAAAGAAAAATACTGAAACAATTTTCTTAATTGGTGAAATATTTAAAGAATTTATTGTTTCCATATTGTTTACAGATCTAAATGGCCTAAAAAAATCTAAATAGTGATGCAGTAGCCTTTTTCAGTTACCATCTGAATCTCAGACTTGAATCAGAACAATAAAAGACATGACAAACAAAGAAAGGTTTGCAGGTCCCTACACTGAGTGTGTGTGTACATATATAGGCAAAAAACCCCAAACATTGCTTTGGAGATTCTGGAGATAACACTTTGAACACTATTTTGCCAAGTCTGATGGTTCATTGTATGCATGCTTGGAAAAAATTATTGAAAAAAGAGAATCATTATTGTTTTGTAGGAAAAATGTTAAGAGGTTCTTCAGAAAACATTTACAGTTTCCAGCACAATAACATTTTTCATAGGCAAATGTTTCCACTTCCGTGAGTGAAAATTTCAAAAGATGCTGAGAAATAACCTTCTCTAGTCCATGAACACTGGCATTTAAAGCTGTAAATGCCCTCAAAACCAAATTTGTAATATAAACCCAAGTTTGACTAATTTGACTTTAGACAAAGGGCTTCCTAGCAATTGGTGTAGTTTGATGCTCTCTTGATGCTTATGCAAGCCATTAACATTACACAACAATAAATCTACACAGCTGTTAATGCTGTAAAATTGAGAATGTTAATATAACAAGATTATTAACCAGAGTATTAATCTTTAGTTGTTGTGAAAATGGACTGCAAAGGCAGGATTATTCCAGATACTCCTTAACTTAGAGATGAGAAAACAAGATGTAATAGATAAGACTGGCACAAGAAACTGTGAAAATGATTTATAGACTTTGGATCCTGGTTATATCCAAATGCATTCAAAACTCTAAATTTCCTATTTGACCTCTGACAAACTCAGGAACATCTGGAGAATGTGCACATAGAGGAATCACTGTGGTCTGGAGAACAAAAAAGCCTGTCATTTAAAAACAGTGAGAACAACTCAGAGCTCAGCATCTCCCGAACATCAATCCCTCAGCATGAAAAGGACGAGGACAGGTCCTGTGCTGAGGCAGCGGGTGGCTGCGCAGGGAGCGGAGCGGGAAGAAGCAGCGACTGCGGCCAAGGCCGTGCAGGGAGCCCTGGAAGGCGCGAGCAGCGCGGAGCCAGGCGCGTGCCTGGCAAACTCCCAGCACAAGCACGAGCCAGCGAGCGATGCCAGGGAGCAGTGAATGGGGACCACAGAAAAAGCCAATAAATCAGCACGGGCGTGATCAAGCACATCAGAGTGTCCAGTCTGCCTGCTGCCAGTGCAAGGCGTGCCCACAGAGTATGCTGAGCACAGAGAATGGTCTTGTTAGCATGAAGAAGCAAGATCTGCATCACCTTACTGGGACTGCCTGCTTTCATCTCCCCTTTAAAAATACAGGGCGATTTTTCCTAAATTAAAAAGACAGATCTCAAAGGCAGGTACTTCCTGCAAGGTTCATTGAATTTGCCAGCAGAAAGAGGAGAGACCTCAGTGAGGGAGTACTGGCAGGACAAGGACTGGGCATGGCCCAGCCATGAGATGGGCAGGCACAGTTTGCCAGGAGCCAGGGCTCTGCTTGTCCACCTTCCAGAATCAGCAGCATGTGGGAAGGGGCAAGGCAAGGGGGAAATCACTGCAAAGAAAGAGGATGAAGGGAAAAACCAGGGACAGCTATAGGGTTTGATACCTCTGCAGCAGCTTTCATTTTGTAAAAAATTACAAACACCACTTCTTTTGCAGGCAGCAGTGATTTTTTTCCTTTATAACCTTCTTAATTCTACTTGCATTTTTATGCCTCATGAGCATATTGCAAATATATCTCTTTACGTTCCAAATAAATTAATCTCCCATGCTTCTTTGGCATTGACAAAGCAATATTTATAAGCACCTCTTATTCAAACAAAAAATAGCATTGGTAAAAGTAGACACACACAAGAGGCACACAATCCCTTCTTAAGGACCACAAAACCACATGAAATTAGAAAGAGAGGAAAAGAAAGAATATCTCTCTCAGACAGTTTAAGTAGTGCATATATTGCAAAACTCAAGGCAGCAGCCCATAATGGCTGTTTAGTACTCAGGACTATTAGAATTACAGATGTAATCAATATGTGCCTGAAAAGTCACCTTGTTTTTCTAAACAAATTTTTAAAAATATTTCCGTTATAAATATTGCCTTGTTTACAAGCTCATATCATTGCAGATACAAACACAATAATTCAGGTGCTGAAGAACATTATAACAGATAATATCACTATTGTAACTTTACGTTGTAACTTTACCTCATCAGATATAATGCTGTCTAAAGTAGCTCAAAAAAATCAAATCATGAAAGTCATTGGAAAATACTCTCAACTGCTTCATAGCAGTTGTGATACACAAGGTAGTTGGGTTTTGCAGGTCTTTAAATTATGACCTAAAAAGTCCTGAGCAACTTACCATGCAATTTATTAACAGAACAAGGTGTTACATATATATATATGGTCAAAATAATTTTCAATAGAAAATAAATGGATGCAGAAACCATATTGCATTTTAAGTCTACAATAAAGAGAATAAAATATCCTTGGCATTATGACCTACACTTTAATCCCGTTTTATCACTTAGGTTAATCAGTTTATTATTTTCTTCTATGTACCACATTAAAGTTTTGTAAAGGTATATTTTAACATTTTAATTAATATGGTAATTTCTTGGATTTAAAATTCATTTTAAAGATAATCATATACGCAGGAAATACTCCCACCCTAGAATACCTTTATAGGCATCTTTTATGTTCAAAGTTCAAAACACTAAAAATAGTAGTATCATGTAATAAATTAGATATTTAAAAGACTTTCAGAATGAAAATTGAAAGAAAAAACATGCAAGAGCAATTTTTAAATACCTACAAGCCTTTCTTTTTAAATTCTAAACTCACTATAAAGAATTAAACAGAAGGAAACGAAATACTTATAGGGAAAAAAACTCCAAATGAAACACCTTGAGAGGAAGAATAAGATTTTATCAAATAAGCATGGTATAGATTGTCTTTCTTATTATTAATCTCATAGGACAAAAAGTTACAGTAAAATTCAGTCCCAGTGGCATTTTTCACAGGACTAAATTTTTTAAAATTTATATCTTATGTAGTTTTGTGGTTTTTGCGGGGAAGGACTTTTATTATATATACCAATTGTTCTTTTTCTAATAGTATCATAACATCTTTGGGGAAGTACTTAGTAACCCAGTGGAGTATAATCTATGTTCTGAACATTTAAATAGCATGTTTACCCTTTTGATTATTTGAAAGAGAATGAACACACATATATGCTCCATAATTATCAAAGAGCTTTCCCTGCTCAGGGAAAACAGGTAGCCTCTTTAAACCACAAGGAAAAGTATTCAAAAGTATGTTTTGGTAATGATATAAAATATTGGAAGAGGATACTTAAGGAGATGATGGAATCCTCACTGAAGACTTTTAAAATAAGGTTAGACAAATGTCTGTTTCCAGTTAGTTGTCCCGAGCTGATCTTATAGTAGAATAATAAGGATATACTTCTCAAGACTCCTGTCATACCTTTTGGGTTTGTTTGTTTGTTTATTAATTATCTTTCATTATTCCTTCCCATAGATAGACAGACTCCACTGTGTTAAATGAGATAACCGCTGACATACAGCAATGCAAAAATCAGGAACTTGTAGTATAAAACAAGAAAATAAATAGCAACACTCCAAAAATACTGAGAACTGAATTGAGGTAAATAAACTTAATATTATAAACTGCATCACTAGATGTTATTTATTAATTCCCCCTAAATATGTATATGGGTACATAAACTACATCACAACTAATAACAGCTTATAAAGAACAAAATTAGTATTTTATATGAAAGTTAAAAGAAAATGCATAACTAGGATTATGTAAATAGATTTAAATAATTCAGTCAATATTTGGGGATCCCACTAGTCAAATACTGCAGAGTACACTTTTTTCCCCTGATACATAGAACTCATAAGCTGAGATCTCAAAAATATGACAGGTATTTGGAAGCGAAGCAAAGCAATGCAAACACATCTGGAAATGGAGAGCTAGTTCTTTAGAGCTAGTTCTTGGGCTCCAAACTCATGACCTCCCAAGCAGGGTATTTGTGACATTTTAGGTGGGATTCATTTGTCAAGCCCAGGCACACAGAGCACACAGAGACAGCCCTCCTTGCTTTCAGGCGCTGTCTGCTTTCCGGCGGCTGCTATGAAAAAATCTACATTTCCTGCAGCTTTCTGCTGTCTTTGCCAGACCCAAACATATGTCTTGCAGATTTAACAGTGTCTAAACTGGTACTAAGTGCCTACTTTTCATCAGCTGACTCTCTCCCTTCATGCCCAGCCACAGGTAAAAAGTTAGGTGATGAAATATGTATGGCTCAGTGTGTTCACGTACCTAAAACTGCCAATTTTTCTTCAGAATTTACCCTTGCACAAATGGTTTCAAGATCTGATTCAAAGATCTTATTCCCTTGGCAGAAATTTCCAAAGGAAAAGCTATTTTGACTACATCAGCAGCTAAGAATTCTGCTGCAGAGGTTTAAGGAGGAACCTGCCAGCTGCAGTAAATACTTGGGGGCTTTTGTCTCTTATACATGCAACAGGCCTCCTAAATCTAACTACATTTAGCTTCTGTTAACAACAACAATCACCAAAAATGTGTTTGCTTTGCTGTTCAGGTATCTTTTAAAAAGCACCATCAGTGAATTCTGCTTCACTGGAGCAGAAGAAATTGCTGTGAACCAAGTCTTTCCCTGAAATGTGGTCCACAGTGTCTACTTCTGAGAACTCTGCTGAGCATTGAGAACAGCATTTGGCTGAGTTAACACAACCAGTAGCAAAATGTGTTTGATAACTCGAGGCCACAGAGACCTCAAATGCAGAAACATCTACTTAGTACTGTTAATACAGTTTAAAACTGGAATTAGAACACCCGGGAACTTGTTTTGTCTTGTCAGCAGTTTTTCTCCAAAGCTAATGTGATAAAACAGACCCTGTAGAGTCAGAATATATTTTTATGCCTAAAGTGCATAAATGCCAAATCTCTCGTAAACTAAAAATCTCAAAGAGTACTCTCCATTACATTTATTTCTGTGCCTGCCACTGGTTCCAAGTGCTCCCATTTTCCCTCCTGGCAAGCTCTCTGTTTAGGAGAGAAGAGCTCTAGAAGGCAGTGAGCTCTGATGCAGGCAGTGGGGAAGTACCTGCCCCCATTGCCCAGCAGCTGCAGGTGCTGCCACCACACCCAGGAAGGCAGTGAGCAGTGACCCTGCCAGGCTCCATTTCCATACTTCCCAGCTAGAGATGAGACTCAAGCCCTGAGTTTGAATTTCAGTTTCAGGCTGAATAATGTTGATATCTCAAAGGTTTGAGCTTAAGCTGATACACTGTGGTATCACCATAGGCAGAGAGGCTTAACTGCCAGAATGGAAAGTGCATTCAGAAGGTGTTAATAGTTCAAACTGAATTTATGTTTTTCAGTAATAACATAGATCAACAGGAAAAAAGAGCACAAGAAAAAAGGACAAATGTTGCCTCTTGCAGCATGAGGCTTGTGACATGGGGAAGAACACGATTTTGGAAACACTAGTAATTCAACAAATGGGTCTCAGTGTCCCAAATTCTACACAGAAATTAAGTATTGCTATTAGCATGCAAGTAAGCCCTACCAGTTGCTGTCAATATGGTGCAGTAATAATTTCTAGAGTAAAAGGAGAAGGAAGAGAAAGGCATTAAGGAAAAAAATTACATATTTATATACCTTTTATAATTAACACTTCTGTTTTACATAGAAGCTCCCCCTTCAAAAGGCATCTATTGCACTCATAAAGGAACATATATGATTTTGTACCCCTAGGAAGAGACATTTTATTTCATATATACTCTGTGTCTACTAATATCCATTAGAGGTTTACAGTAACAAGGAAACTGGTATATATAGAACACTTGTAATACACTGATACCTTTCAGGAGTTTAAAAAATTATATTCAGCCCCCAATTTATACACTACAAAACTCATTGGTTTACTACTGTTATTTGGTAGTCAAACTGTGAAACAACTACACATTTAGAGTTTTTTCCTTTTTCTAAACATCACAATGAATGCAGAGCAGTGCTTTCTCATCACAGAGTCATAGAATTGTTAAGGCTAGAAAAGACCTTTAGGATTTTCAAGTCTAACCATCCTCCTGGCATCATTACCATGTTCATCACTAAACCATGACCTCCAAGTGCCATATCCAGTCATTTCTTGAACACTTCCAGAAAGACTGACTCCACTGCTTCCCTGGGCAGCCTTTTCAATGCTTTACCACCCTTTCCATGATTCTTTTTTCCTAATCTAAACCTGTCACTTATTACATGGGAGAAGAAACCACTCCCCAGCTCACTACAATCTCGTTTCAGGTAGTGGTAGAGAGAAGTAAGGTCTCCACTGAGCCTCCTTTTCCCCAAACTAAACAACTCCCTCAGCTGCTCCTCACAGGGTTTGTGCTCCAGCCCCTTCACTGGCTTCACTGCCCTTCTCTGAACTCAAGCCAGCAATTCAAAGTCTCTCCTATAGTAATTATAAAACAAAATATAGTTGAACTTAATGGAACAAGTACAACTGGGTTTTGTTATGCTTAGGACTGCATTCTTCATTTTTTTCAGTAAAAATTATTCTTCTTTACACAGAAAAGTATGATTTTAATCGATCTTTCTGGAGGACATTACTGAAACATCTACATTGCAAATGATGAACTTCCTTACTTTTTAAATATCTGTATATGGTAATGATTAACATATAAATAATAGCAAGGTTTTTATTTAAAAAACAATTCTTGTTTCACAGTATAACAAAACTGGGTTGAACTTGCAGAGGCTAATTCAGCTTTAGTTATCCTGCATAAAACAAAGTAACTGCTGCAGTCAAAGGAATTGAGATGTTATAAAAACCTGCAGAAATGAAAGCAGAATCTATCTCTAAGCAATACACATCAGTTTTCAACATTTTCCACAATAATTCTCCTTTGTCAAACTATGTAACAATGTATAGGGACATCAGGAATGCAAATCACAAATAAAAGACAAACATAGAAATGAGGAATTTGACACAGAGATCAACTGTGTTTTTTTCACATGCAAATGATTATGGGGCTCTCTGCCCAACCCAGGGAGTGCAGACATGCAGAGCATGCAGGTAGGATGTACGGATCGAGGCGTGCACTTTTCCTCTGCAGGGGAACCATGGAGATGACAGCACAGAAGAGAAAAGGCACTTACAGTTGTTCTAGAGAGGCAAGTCCTTTAAATGCTTGCCTGTCAATTGACTGGATTTCATTCTTGTACAAATAGCTGAAACAAGAAACAATCAGTAATATTAGTACACAAACAAGAGCTACATGAAGGTGGAAAAGAAGAATTAAGTTGACACGTGAAGACAGTTTTTCAACTACATATTAGAAAAAAATACAAACCAAAAACTAAAAACATAAAAATATTCTGTTCTTGAGATTTCATCCCAAATATCTACTAAGAAATACAAAAGTCTGGGGCCTTGAAGGCCCTGAGGCTGATACCCAGATGGACTTGGGCTTCCCAGTGCTCATGGTATTACTTACTGGATTTTTGTCCCTTGTTTTCTTGATTGGTTTGCCAAAAGTCAAAGTAAATTCAACTCAATGGGACAGAATTGCATTAGAAGTGCCTTTACCAGAACACACCAGGGATGCCACTGGTCTCTTATTTTCTTTAAAATATTTCATCTGAACACTGGTACAAATATTTAAATTAGGATAGAGTGAGTCTTTTACTGGACTTGGAGAAAAAAACAGTGGGAAATTTCTGTAACTCTGCTTATGTCACCTTTGGAATATTCACAAAAAATACAAGTTAAAATATTGATATAACATCCATAAAGTAGCACTTTGTATATTTGTTTTATCACTGTATAAGATGGACAT
Organism: Catharus ustulatus; assembly: GCF_009819885.2. Classification (NCBI taxonomy): domain Eukaryota; kingdom Metazoa; phylum Chordata; class Aves; order Passeriformes; family Turdidae; genus Catharus; species Catharus ustulatus. The sequence continues at coordinate 99,872,644 of NC_046223.1, forward strand.
TAGGTCCCCATTGATACTCTATAATATAAACAGAATAAACATGCAGAGTATCAGTATGATCACACATGTTGTCTATACCTTTTGTATGGAATTAAAATAAATCAGGGAGGATCAGTGTATGTGTTCATGATTATCATGCTCTTAGAAGCAAGGATGGTTTAGTGAGGGGCTATTGGAGAAAAATCACACAGTTTAGCTGATGACTACAGTTTCTGCATGGAGGCAGCAAATGAAAATACTTTGGGCATTCAGTGTCAGCCACTCTTCTTGCATTAGGATAGGCACAGGTTTGCGTTAAGAACTTTTTCACAATTATTTGACAAATGATTTGAAACTCAGTTAATCAGGCATGGGTTTCTATGAAAAGGGGATGAAGAGACTTGTACCACAAATGACTTTATTAGCAGGCATCTTATTAGTAGTGGTTTTGAGTTTTCTATTATTACAATTTTCAGTAACTTACTGGAAATACTGTAAACTCCTTTTGATGCAACAGAAAAAATACTGGCTCTGCTGGAGGTGGTGGCAGTTTTTACACTGATGTGACAATGGGCAACATTTCACAATAAGCCCTAACAAGGAAAGAAGTTGCAAGCATTTGATATTCAACTAATGACAATTTTGGGGAACAATAAGGAGTAGTATCCTTCCTTGGAGTCTAAATTAACTTTCCCAATGCACTGCTTGCTGAGAAGCCAACACATTAATATACAGAGATTCCTGTGTGTTTTATTAGTGTAGATATACATCTGAATAAAAAAAGCAGAGTTCTTCCAAGAACAGGTAATACAGAAGTAAAATTTCTGAGATTTTTAAAATATTCAAAACAAAAAAAAAATACTGTCATGTGAAATTACTGCAAAAGTTTTAAAAATAATTTGAAAAAATTTATTTTATATCTGGAACTAGTATTCTATTTGAAAAACATATTTCACGAGTATTAAAATATTTGTTTTGGCTCGGATTTACGAATTCATTTAAGGATCACAGTGATTACAATTTTCTCTCCTTAATTTTCCTCTCTGTTTGATATTCAATTCTTATTTTCCTATGAGAATTTTAAACACGCCTTTTCATTCCTTAGAAAATTTTGAAGACTGAACAGCTGAAGTGTTATTTATCTTTCTTAATACACTTAATTTCCACTTTGCAGTGTGGAAATCCCTCTTCTTTCTGAGTACTAAATTTCTGTTCAGAGCAGAGAATCAAAGTGGTCTTACACAGTTTTTATAACCACCCTCAGTTAGTTATATCTTGCGGGCATTTTAACAATTTTATTCAAAAAATATGAATTAATCAATTTTTTTTAAAGTTTTAACACCATATAATTTTATTTACTCTCTGCAGACAAAAGAAGGCAGAGAGTGAAACTCAGAGGTGAGTTAGACTGGGATAACGACTGCAGTATTGCAGGATTTTGCCACCATACTGCAGGGAAGGGAGCAGCCTTTAGGAGTTCTTACCAAGCCACTGCAGTGAGACTTGATTTGGGATTCAGCTTTAAACCATTCTGACCAGAAAAACCTCAGCTGTAGGAAACTCAATCAACATCAGTCAACCATATCCCTCCACAGAAAAACCCCAGCAAGCTCAGGGCTACATGTTCTATGACAAATTAACCAGTCTTGCATTTAATTGTGTAGCTGTTTCACTGAAGATATTAAAAGAAAGAAAAATACATAATTATTTGCCTAAGGGAGAGAGACATGATAGAATATAAAATACAAATAAGTATTACTCACAAAAAATATTTGTCCCTCTAAAATGGTAATGTGCACATACAGTGTTACAGAAGTAAAACTTTTTAAATGCTGCTAAATTTTAACAAACATTCTCAAAATGTATCTCGATTATATTATGAGAAAACAAATTTAGTACAATTAGGGAAAAAATAATTTATCATTTAATTTACCTTAAAGCTCTCTTGCAGAATTTTACAGGAGATGAATAAACAGTGGATTAAGATGAAAAAGGGATATATTCTATTAAGACATTAAATTATTTTTGAACAATTACTAATACCTATTTTTAAAAATGTTTAAAAAAAAGACAAAAGAGAGCATTTTTTTTTCCAGAAATGCAAGCAAGGCTCCTAGACATCAGAGGTACTGGTCACATACTTAGGAAATTAACAAATAGGTAATCAGTTACCAGGAAATTTGGGAGAAAAAGTAGCTTTAATTTAAAAGCCTGCTAGATTGCCTATGGGGATATTATTGGGGGGGTAATTTTTTCTTTTTTTAATGGGCCATATTAAAAATCATGTGATTCCAGGAAAGATTCAGATATATTTGTTTTGAACTGGAGGGAAAAAAATGGCAAAAACTAACAGGCACTGTAGAGTTAAATCTCACAAGTAAACAAGCACTCAAAGACAGGTTACACAGGAACATGAAGGAGACAGTGGAACCAGCAACATGAATTGCAAAGAAAAGAGATTTGGAATCACTGGAGGTGCCCAGAGGACAAAGTAACATGACCAAGAACGCAAAAGTGGCAGAAGGCACAGAAGGAAATGAGACCTAATCTTATTCTGAAAGGGTGAGGTCAGTCACTCTGCATTTTGGCCAACCTCTAATGCATCATCTACCACTGTTACTTCATTCACCAGGCACAAAAGAAAACTTGCATGCTCCCTGTTAGCATTTCTGGAACTGGTACAGTTCATACAGTCTTAATTACCATTTACCATATGCCTATGGTAATACTACTGTGTCTGTTTTCTCATCTATGCCTTTCATACCAAGCAAACATACAATGTTATTGACAAAGTTAATTTCATTCCCCAGTTTTATTTCTTTCACTTCCCTCATATTATCTTCTAGCTCATTGCTCTGTAAATGACTAATACATGTTCTCTTCATCTGGAAAGCTTTTTTTAATAGCTAACCTATATTATATATTTTTCCCTATCTCCTCCTGAATTCTTTCTTTTTAAACTTACCTTCATTTTTTCCACTTCGGATTCCAAATCTTCGAGTACGCTACATGTTGAAATGGTAATAATGTATCTACCTTCAATTCCAAACTATCTTCTCTCTTGGACAATAAATTGTTGACCTTCAGGCTTAGGAAGAATTACCCTATCAAGTTTCCACAAGTTTACCTTCATCTATATTATAAGGTTGGGAAGCTTACTAAAGGTCCTTATTGCCAAGACTAAGGTGTATAGAGTAAAGACAGATGGACAGAAAAGCAGAGAAGCAGGGAAGAAAAAAAAAAAAAAAGGAAAAAAGTATCCTCTTAGTTTCACAACAATAATTACATTTCTTTCTTTCCAATCTTTAGTATATTAATACAAAACCAAATTATTATCACAACAGCACAGCAAAATCACACAAAGCTGCTTTTCTAACTGCCAGAATTTCAATTATATATAGAACAAGATAATTTAAAAAATCCTAAAAAAGGATTAAAAATTACATGCACAATTTTCTTTTTATGATGTAAAGACCAACTTTTACAGTGATGAATACTTTCAATGCAGAGAAAACTGAGAAAATATTACTCTTTTGTCAAAATGCATTCTTCTGACAGTTCTGGTAACATATACTCCTCATAAAAGTCTAAGCTGAACTTCAGAAAGGAGTAGTACCAAAGAATCATTTGAAAATCCTAATTTAGATCCTGATGAAAAAAAGCTTTGTTTGAAAGCAAAGAAGCTGATCTTCATCAGTCACACAAGATTGAACCTTAATCTCTCAGAGACTGTTTAAAAAAAAAATACACTGTGTTATACTTTATATATTTTGCATAAAAATATATAATTGTGAATAGTTTTACTTAGTTTTATATATGTATGTTTACTAATTGTCATAGATTTTATATTCTATATACTCACATTTTGCTAAATCAGGGTCACTGAGAAATGACAGGTTTTTTTAATTAGTCAGGGAATTATACATTTTCAGAACCACGTGCAATCCAGCACAAGTTTTCATAAGAACAGAAGTAACATCATGGATCAATGATCTAGTTCTATGAAACATGACAGTACAAGTAAGGTTTGCAAATATCCACAGGACCAGATGATGCTAAACCTCAATTTTTCCAGGTGATTTACTTTATAATAGTATATTCTGAGCTCTCTCCCCCGTGATTTCTACTTTAGTGGATCCTATTGGAAAGAAAAATTGTTTTGTTCCCTTCATTTCACAGAATACAGTTAGCATTCAGTTACTCAGCTGAAACTTTCACTGCTGAATGGTATTGATTTGTTACATTTAAGTCTTCTGTATTGATAACCTGACCACACCAGCTATTTTGCAACTTTAAGGCTGTATAATTTAAACATTTTTCACAGCCATTGAAACAGACAAAAAAAACCCTTAAAGTTTATTCTTGCAAAACAAAGGATAGCTTTAAAGACCTCTCTGCAGTTGAATAAATTACCACACTAAACTTTATATTTAGATTATCCAGGGAACAACAGAAAAAATAAAAAGATCTTCCTCTTAACAATATAGATACTGACAACCATTACTGTATGCATATGAAAACAAACCAGAGTTCAGTTATCTTTTTTTGCTCTTTCATTGAACTGAACACATTGCATAGATGAACTTTATTTCTGGTTTACTACAGCTAGGCAAAGGCAAGCATGGGAAAACAAACAAGTAATACAAATCAAGAAAAATCTTTGTACAGCTGTCGACTATAGAAAGAAGTTTAGCAAACATCACACAGTAAAACCTTGTGTACTACACTACCAGAACCATCATGCAAACATTTCTTGTAACAAATACAATCACCACGGACTTTAATCATTCATTGGTAACAGTCTGTTCAATATTCTTTTCCCTTCTATTGTATATAGGTTAAACAATTTCATTACTGAAAGACAATACACATAAAAATGAGAGCAGGAAATGTAATCAAGCACAATTTAGAAAAACAGGTAATGTGTCTGCACAAATTTATGGGAGTGTCTCCCTGCTCCCACCTCCTTAGAGGACTTATGACTATAGTCTTGGAAACTGCATGGAAAATTCAGCTTCTGATTAGTTTCCAAAGCAATGAAATCTCAATGTGACCTTTTATTTCTGTACATCGTTCAAGTACCCATCAATCAATACTCCAAGACAACGGAGTGAAACTTTTCTAAATGACACTCCAGAAGGTCAACTCCAGAAGCTACAGCTGAGAATCCATGACAACTTATTATGCAGCTTTAGTCTATTATACAGACAAAAATAACATTTTTGATGCCTCTTGTTTATTCATATAATTAATACTCTTGGTTTGTTTGTTAAAAAAGAGAGAATTAAGCTTAAAATATACAGGCTGGCTGAAGACCTAGAACTAATAGGAAATCATATACATACTCTGGTATTTTGGGTTTGACTGAATTTTTCACTTATTAATTCAGTGAAAAATTTAGAGATAGTTAATAAGCTTGGGTAAGATATAAGCTTCTGCATACACAACCTTTGGACAAGCTACTTTTAAAACACTTTTCAAGAGACAAAAAGTAGCTGTGTGAAGATTTCAGTGAACCATTGAACAGGTGGTTTCCTACACCATTCAATGTATTCCTTCTTAAATTATAAGTTGCATATAATAAACAGCAGCTATTAAGTCATTTAAAATGTATTGCCTACAGATAGCAGTCGTTTATTAGCAGCTACTCAGAGAAACACAGTTGCCCCCACCCCATAAATTCATTTCACAGATTTTCGGTGCAGCTTATCTCCTGATGTACTGAGTCAGATAGAAATCACCATCTAGGATTAGAACTTTCCCACTGAAGCTGCTACACAGTGATGAAGAAAGTAGCATTCATTTAACTTACAGATATTTCAGATTTTCAAGATCTTCAAATGCCCCACTAGGAATTCTTTTGATTTGATTGTTGTTTAGAAGCCTACAAAAAGAAATAAACAACTGTTTATTTTAATATAAAGAAACACTAGGGAAAAAAAGTGTAAAAGCAGGGGCAATATAGTACTAAATAGGAAATGCTTTTTACCCTAAGACTAACTGTTAGAGAAAAAAAAAGGTTATGTTCTTACAGCTGCTCAACCACTATCTTACAGGGGAAAACCTGAAAAAATTAGACAAAATTTTTAAAAAATTTTAAAAAAATTTTAAAGAAACCAAACCTAAACCCATAAAAACAAAGATAAACTAACAAATTCCCAACCCCAAACAAAAAACAAGACCCACTCAGAAGTGGAATAATGTAGTTTCTTGCTGGTATCTGACATGTAGATGAAGGGGGAAAAAAGCCTCCTACATCACGACTACAGATCAGTTTGAAACTGAAAAAAACAAAGATTTGTCACTAGAAGGTGCATTAAAGTGACTTTTCCCAGATGTTTCTTCTCAATATCTTCTGTACCGGGCCCTTTATATCATACAAGAACACAACTCTCTGTATGCAGAAGTTTGCACTCATCCCTCACACACTGGTTTTACAAAGAGAAGGGAATTCAAACTTAATGTATCCTGTCGTTATCTGGGACTTGTGGCTATCAGATCAGTGATTTGGACAGTTAAAACTTGAGCTGGATATCTGGCAGAAATTGTAATTCAAAACTGGGGAGCAGCTGCAAACAAAGGTATGATCAAAGGAGACTGGAAAGAGGGACAGTTACTAAGAATATCTTGGCAGCACAGATTTGGACAATACACATTTTGGGGAAAGTCCTATCATTTCTTCCGGTGTGAACAGAGAGTACAAGATGTGTCAGCATACTTGTGATGTGCCTGCAGATAAGTAGTGATCCAAAGCTGATTGATATCACTACTGTATTTCAGTTCACACACTACTTGTGTTCTGGGAAACAGTCACATTTGTAATCATAAATTGTGTACACTTAAACTGTCTATCTTGATTCCTCCTCATGCCTGTTAATACATTAAAGAAGAGAAACATGCATGTATTTGTTTTAAAAGTGATGCCTGAAGGAATGATAGAGGAGATACAAAGTTAAAACAATACTCATATTAATTGTATTATTGGTTGGAAAACATCTTTCAGAAAGGCTTCTCTTCAGAATTGTATATGATAACAAAGACCTGCTGAAAGGCAGCTCAGTAGGAACAAACCATTTGACTCCTGCCAATCCCGGTATCCACATTAGAATAGTTCAGAATATCAGAATTTCTCAAGTATTTTGTAACTGCAATGCATTTAACATCTGAGTGTTTGAACAGCTTTCTTTTAACCCCCATCTTGCAATACAATTGTATATTATGTGATACTCCACCAAAGCAATTCAGCAATATGTCAAAAAATATCATTCAATAATGGCCTGCATTTTTCATTTAATTCAATTAAAGTATATTAATAAAATACTAGTATGCAAAAAATTTTAATTTTATTTTGATAGGCATATATTTGTTTTTGCCTTCAAATATTTTGGTCCTAAGCCCTACTTCTCCCACCTGTGTAAATGCTACAGCTCAAAGTTATGAGACTACTTACCCGTGAAAAGTGAGCAAATACAACACATCAAACAGATCATATTAAGTCAAAAGGAAAAGGGTCTTAGGGTCGAAAAAGAACTTACAGTGTGTTCAGGTTTTTAAGGCGTCTAAACTCTCCAGGTTGGATTTCTTTAATCCTATTAAATCTTAGATCTCTGTAGAATAAAAAAAAATAAAATTAATGTTATTTAAAAAGCTATGTATTTTTTCATATGAAAAACTGAACTAAGCACAAGTCTTTTATGAAGATTGACCAGCCTCTGCACATAAACCACAGCTTTTGACCAAAGCAAAACAAATCCAAATGCTGTTTGACAAGTTTAGGCAGAGGATTCACCAAATCCAGCTGCAGTGGTCAGCTGAAGGCTGCATCTGAGTTAAACCTGTGGTCATGAAGAATGTTCTCTTCCACAGTGAAGCAACTTATAGTGGGTTGTTCAGTATTTCATTTAATTGTCTCTGTATTTTAAAAGGTGCTTGTAAATAATATTGTAGGATAAAAATGCTTATTTATAAATAAAAAGGTATAGAAACATTTGCAACAATCAGGAAAAAAAATCAGGGGAAAGAAGAGACAGGTTAAGACTTTTAAGCTACTCAGTTCTTTAGTTCTGAGTAAGGAGGCTTAAATGCCCTATGTGGTCTTGCTTTTAAAACATGCAAACTCAGCTGAAACTAGGTATTTCGTTATTTAATTATAATTCTTCTTCATTTTTTGTATGTTTCTACCACTTTAGTTTCCTGTTAGCTCTATAGCTTTATGAGAACTTCTCCAAGAAGAAGGAAACCTATTTTCAAGCCAAGTTCTGCAGAGAGAGCAGGGACAGAGAACAAGGTGACAGTGGAGCAGGGATGTGGGGAAACTCCTTGGCTGTGCCAATCTCACCTCTCTTCTGCTGAGAGCAGGCAGCAGGGCTTCCCACTTCTGCCACCTCCTGCTCTCCCCTGACTCCATGTCTGGCTATTGTATTCCAGCAGCTCAAAATTGGCTTAACCAACTGGTCAGAACCAGAAATAAACCTATGCAAAAGAATCCATAACAACCAGGAAATAATTTTGTGCCTGATAAGCAAAATTGTCAGGCTTCCTGGGAGAGCACTCAGGTGAGAGGAAGACTACAGGACCAGGGGAAAGGAGGCAGGGTGGTAAGCCTGTCCTCTAACCTAGCAACAGACCAAGGACACCAGGACCTTTCAGTGTCTCCTAAGCAAACAGAAGGGAAGCAAATGGAAAGTAAGTAAAATTTGAAAGACTCTGATCGCCTATCTTAGTACACACACACACTTACCAACTGCTTTCGAAAAGTAGCACATAAACATGACACAACTGTAATCTTTGCACCACACCCGGTCTCAATTAAAACACATATGCTCTGCATTTTAACAGGTAATATGCTAACCAAAGTCTCTTTGCAATTTGGTCAAAGGGAATACAGAAAAGCAAGTAAAACATTAGCTGCATCCTAATCCCATACAACCCCACTGGCTGAGGCTGTATTAATGGGAGGTGTAGGTGTCTGAAGTCTTTTATAAAGAGCATACTTAAGGATCATTCCTCATGAATCCACCCATCAGGGTTTATTCAGCTCTGGAACAATGGTCTCAGAAGGACTTTTTCTACAATGATTTAGGATGTGGCCTACTGTTCACTGCAAGGAGAGGATTAGACATGTGGTTCTGTATGCATTAAACTCCACCACTTGATCAGTGACTGGAATAAAAGAGGGCTGCAAACTCTTACTTAGATGTGTAGTTCAACTGTCTATAGACTGCTGGACAGCCCCCTTACACAACACTCAGCAAATTGAGAATTTCCAGATTTAGAAGCACAAATTTTCACAGTTTTAACTTGTTCTTCACAAAAGCACCTTCTTTGGTGCTACTTTACCAGCATTATGTTTTGCTCATCATTCAGATGTTTTATGTGTTACACATATACATCCATGATGAGAAGGAGATGCTGCCTCTAAACCTCAGGTGCCAAGATATTCTAAACAACCATGGAATGTCATATTCTGCACTGAGAAGATACAGCAGATCTCTCTGTAAGAATCATTGGACATGACATACCACTTCACTTTTCTTGCTTTTTCTAGATTATCTGAAAGTTTGTTGTGTTCCAGAGCAGCATTTTAGTTTTGATTAAAATAGTCAAAAGTGCAAAAAAATCAATATTCATTAATGTAATACTGCAAACTGAGTATTTTTCAAAAGCCTCAAACTACCATTACAACTAGCAATATTTATCTCCTAAAAGTCTCCTTTTTTAGATATAAAATGACCTTCATTCATCCATATGAAAAGCAAACCTATTCCCTACAGTGGCACAAAGACAATAAATAAAAATTTGACTTTCATGAATGCAAGCAAGGAGCCAGCCTTGGGTCAGGAACAAAATGCACTCCTTTTTGATGTGTCCCATCTACTCTGCAGTAACTCATGAGGATAACAGCGGATTAGGAAAACCAAGCAAAGTAATTCATATTATTTTACTATTGCTGCATGTAATACCATACATAGTGGTGTTTATCTCAGCTCCTAACACTACTGACCCTCTCATATGAAGTTGTTCATGCTAAAGAACACACCAAGTTTGAAATTCTAGCCATTCATTTTCATTCTCCACAAAGGTATGAGAAAGGAGCTGTAATAGAACACAGCACACAAATCTTCTCTAGACTAGAGTATATTTTGTAAGTTAAATTAAAAAGAATATATATGTTTTGTTCAAAGTCAGTACTAATGGGGAAAAAAACCCCATTAATTTAACTAAAATGTAGGATTATAATTTTGGTCCATTCTTTCAAAGAGGGAAGCAACATTTCTCAGTGTTCACTCAAAGTATTTTCATTAATTTTCAGCACAAAATCTCTCAAAAATAGTTAGGCAGCTCACAAATTAAGAAGATAAATCATAAACACTGAAGATTTCTAAAGAAGAAATCTGTCAACTCATAATTTCCCTATACAACAAGATAATGAATATGTAGATAAAGGAAATAGAATTTACATTGCATGCATTAGTTTAAGGGGTGTGGCATACACCATTCAAATAAACAATAGATGAAATCTCTGTAACCCAAGCGTTCAACTGCTAGGGGAAAATATATGCAAGACTAGTGATTGAAGTGAAAGACTGCATCAAACAGAATTGGCAGAAATCAGATTCAGTAGGGAAAAAATAAAAAAAGTAAAAATCTTTAGTCAATACTGTCAAATGATCATATGAAAAACAAAATAAACAACAAAAAAACCCCAAAAATAAACAAAAAACCAAACCCAACTAACCCATTCCATACTAAACAGAGGCACCATTTCTCAGATTTGCAAATGGCATGCCCTCATGGCAGAGCCACCATACCCAGCTTACGATAACAGAATGATTTCGGGGAATAGAAGAGCTCAGAGCAAAATCTCAGCATCAATCAGAAACATCCCCTTGCAGATTGAATGACAGGAATGAGAACTGTGTTAAACTGAAAAATGAGTATGGGTAGCACAAGCAGGCCATTATGGAGCAGATCTTCAAAGGCATTTTGTGTTGCTGAAATAATGTGTGGTCAATCAGCATGATGATGTTTCTTGACCCTTTTTTCCTGACTAGTTCCGGCCCAACCATGCCACATGACTTTCCCTCTCAAAAGCCTGTTCCCTGCCCATTCAATTCTCTTTCACCTTTTATCTGCTCCCCAATTCACTCTCCCAAACTGACACATCCTGGCTGGATGCTGTGCTTTGGGGCAGAGCGAGCCTGACTCCCACTGACCAGCCAGAGTGCACCAGGAGGTTAAAACAGCAGACTGAGGGAAGCCACTTAGTTATTGACTGACATTTTTCCCCCTCCTAATCTCTAAATAGTAAATGAAACAGCCGGTTAAGAAAACCCAAACACCTGTGATGAAGGCATTGAATTTTAGGGTATATAATAACTTTTGCAATCCAAAGCTAAATGTCATGTGTTTGGTTTTTAAAATAAAAATCTAACACACCTAATTCAGATTGTCTGTTTTATTATGTGTTTCAAAGTGAAAACATTTACTTCTTAAAACTGTAGCTAGACAATATAATTCAAGTTGAAAAGTCCACTTCAGTGCACAGGCTTCCGCAGAAGCTGAGCCCATCATTTTGAAGAATGTCTTGCCTGAATAACACAAACAAAACATGTCCATGAGAGCAGTAAATGAATACTCTCAGGGTTGCTTTCCTGGCTGCACTCGGGAGCTCTGCTCTGCGCTAATCCATGGAGCACGACCAGGAAATGTTCGGCAGAGCGCGAGGCTGCGTGGGCCAAGAACGTGCCAGGGAGCAGGCGCTCAATTTAGCAATTGGATGCCCTTGAGATTCACATTCCAGCACCTCGGAATGGCCCTGCAGACAGCCATGGGCCAGGACGTGTGCCAGGCAGGGTGTGCACACACACTTGCTTTGCAGGCTTCCTACGTGCTGCTACCTGAACAGGGCTGCGGGAAGATCTGTAAGACAGACCCAGATGCATGGCATATAAGTAAATGCAGTATTTGTGTATGTTTCCTTTTCTGTCACAAAGCAAATGAGAAATGTGATGCAGACACTTTTTGTCTGGATCAAAATGAATCCTGTTCTTAATAAATTCTTTATTTGAATTAACTGCATCAGTTTGCCTCCCGTCTGTACACTACCCATTTTAACTAGTTCCAATTTAGCATGGAAAAGTAACTTTGAACAATATTTTTACTTAATTAAACACAATTAAAATCTCTAAGTATATAAAAATTTAGAAACATTACTGTCCTATAAGATCCAATGCTTCTGTGGCACATCCTGGCACTGCAGGATACTCTTTAAAGCTTGCACTGACAGTGTGCAGTAATGAAAGATAAGATTTCTCTGTTAAAACATCCTGATTTGGGCATATGAGCTCATTATAAGCTTACAGAATAACACGTTATAAAAACTAAATACCCTAATAAATATTTGGACTATGACAGTCACACAGGGTACACAGCAAACAGTGCAATATTGACCTTAAACATCAAGCAACTTAAATGAAGAATTAATTAAAGGCGTTTCATACCCCTCTGCTTGAAATACAGGAAACTCTTTGAGAGAAGGGATTGTTTTTACTTAGATCAAACCATGCACTGAAGGTAAAACTGAACTTTTTATATAAAATACCTAAGGTGCAGCTTTCCTTTATTTTTTTTTTTTTGTTTTTCTAGTTATTGCAAAGCAACATACAGGGTGAAAAGGTAAGCATTTTAATTTCAGTAATTTTATAAAATGCTAGAATTCATGTGTTTTAATAATATTATTTTAGATCCCTTTTGCATATGATTTTAAAGGTTCTGTTACTTCATCAAATTCAGAAAAATCATTAACTCATTAATCATTGATTTAAAGTAGAGTTGTGAAGAACATATTATTTACTGTCATCATGCATTTCAAAAGGCATCCACCTCTGGATCAGATGTATATACTCAACAACCAAAACTGGCCACTCCCAGTCACCACTCCACCAGTGAAAACCTACTGATCTTAAATAATAAGCACTCATTAGTTAGCAGTATCATCCTAAGCAGGACAAAGGTGAAAATTCCTTATAAAGAACTGCTGGAGCAGCAGCAGGAAGGACACCAGGGCTTCTCCTCTGCTTGATCCATCCCAGCCAAGTACTTTTCATCTCTGCCTGAGGACTGGGCATCCTGTGACTTATTAGGGCTTGGAGGATGTCCCCAGGATCCCTCCATTGCTAGAGAGAGTGTATCAAAAATGGATTTAATTTTCTTCAGTTTTAATCTGTGTCAGAGAAGAAATTGTCATGACACATATTAAGATCTATAATAGAAAAATTATACCCAAAATGTAGCATGTTATGCTACTGCTTCTTCCATAGACATCTTTCTCTCTATATATACACATAATTAGCCAATTATAACATGGATATAGAAACACAGTATTAAGTGATGATGCAATTGAAAACATTTATCTTGGGAGATATTGCATATATGCAAAGCATAGTAACATCAGGGCATTCACAAAAAACCTCATTCTGCATGTCACAGAAATGAAATAAATTATTTCAAATCCAGTATCACAACTACAAGTTTTGAATTCTTTATGCAAAAGGAAGATTTTAAGCACAATGTGTAATTTCATCTTCTGTTTACACCTCTCCCAATACTGAAAAAGTGCAAAAATAGACTTTTGATCCTATTTCCTTCTCATATTAAAGAATTAATTTGTTATTGTTTTCAATGTTAAGGCTTAGGAGGACACAGCTGGTCAAGCATTTATGAGCTGTACTGATGCCAACCAATTCTGCAACATGAAGCTATTTCATACTTTTTGGTTAGATCTACTATTTCATATCACCTGGACTTCCCAACTTCAGAAGATTCCTTTAATAATTTGTTAATCTCCAAGCATCTAAGTTTTTCTAGTCCAAAAACTGAAAATATCCTCTTACTTTGCTTCATAACACTAAATGCAAACAACAGAACAACCTAAACATGAAACTGCACTTACACTTCTCATATTTGTTCTAGGGACTATTGACCAGCATATTGCTCCCAAGTATCATAGATTAAAGATCACATTCACACATTCATGCTAAGGAACACTACATGAAACAGAGAGTAAATAAAACAAAAATAATTTTTAAAAAATCCCAAATCCTAGGAATGACTCCAAAACCAGTATCTGTAAACACAGAATAAAGCAAATGCATCAGATTTACCACTGGCAAACTAGAACAACTGAAGTTTCAAAGAGCTACTTTTCTTTTTCAGCCTCTGATTTCATACTTTAAATTGAAAATATTTGTGTATCTGTTAGCTTTGGACAAGACAAAGGCAATTAGCATGAAATCAACTCAGTCATATAATACAGTTTTTCAAATGCCATGCTGATGCATTAATTACTTTTATTATCAGTCTTCATTTAAAAGCAGAATACTAAAGCATTTACCAAGGAAACCAAATCCTGATTTTTATTAGCAGTGAAGGTAAGTATCTCATTACCTTGTTTCAAGGGTTAACCAGTATTTCAGCATTGATTTAAGACAGGAATTATTAGAGTTATTTCCTCAGCTAAGCAAAATCACCACAGCAGCTAAATGGAAAAATCTGAAAGAACACTACAGTCTTAAGTATTTTTAAAATGGACAGATTCTCAAGTGTCCAACCTCTGCTGCAAAGGTAGATGCTTTTAAAAGGTCCAGTGAAACCTATTTAAAGCTAAACCTCTTCCTCTATAAGTGATTGTAAACAGTATGGCAATATAATCTTCATTACTTTAATCTGACAAATTAAAAGGAGGTAGTGTCAGAAATAATGCAAGTTACTTTAAAATTGTGGATTTATAATTGTCATAACTTTCTGATATTGAGGGATATAAACAGCCTCAAAAAGATGTTTATGTGAAATACAGTGAACTCATTCATTGGTAAGGCTAGTAATGAAATGGTGATTGGAAAAATGGAAAATCAATTCCTTCAGCTGTGTAACAGATACTGAATCTGGAAAAAAGGTGCAGACTAGCTTATCTAATTTTACTTTAAAAAAGGAGCAATTTAATAGACAAACATTAGATTTTTAGATCTATTAGATTTAATAGGCTAAATCAATAATTTAAGTTAAAGAACTACCATCATGTGTTTAGTACTTTTCTGATGTGTTCATAAAGTAGAAATTGTCATCACCGGATGATTTTACCATTGCTAAATACAAAAGAAAAAAATAAGACAATTTTTTTCTAACCATTGCAGATTAATTACTATCCAGCAGAAATAACCTATACCTTGAACACCAAACTTCTGTGTTTCTCAATACAGAACAAAAGATCTGCAAATGCCAGCAAGACAACATTGCTTATGTCTACTTTATTCTTATTCTTTTTTTATTCAAGGTCATCCCAGCAGGAAATGAAAAACAGCCATCAGCATAGTAAAAACATTCAAACAGAGCAGAGCATGAAAATTGCACAAAAGAGGTTATATAATCAAGTCACTGGAGTAACTGGATGATGTCAATGGCACTTTAATGCTGCTTTAACTGCTGCCCTGCAAAAAAATGTGTCACTTTGTTGAGCAAACAAAGACACAGCCACCACTTTAAAAAAAATGAAACCAAACCCTACTTGCAGTAATCATCTCTGTTAGCAGTGTAACATTTGCTAGAATACTACAGGAACCAAGAATTTTTCTTTTTGCCTCCTTTTCAGATTTAGCCCTAGAGTTTCTTTTACAAACAAAATAATATAATTCTTCTCTTTTTCTTGGCAATTAATTTTCTGGATTAATCTTCCCCAGTTTAATTATTACATACAATATGTAATATTTTCTAATTTATATTGGGATATTTTTATTATCTGTACATTAGCATGCAGCACATTAAAAAAGCCACTGCATTTTGAGATGGGAAATTAAAACATTATTCTTACATGGTGAGAGGGTATCATAGTTAATAATACTTAGTATGCTATAATTTCAGTAACAAAAATAAATGGTAGGACCACAAAAATATTGAAATCTGTAGAACAGGATGTAGAACATTTGGCAGTGCTCGCCTTGATCATAAACCAATGCTTCAGAAAATAGAAATAATGAAATCTAGATAACATATCAATTATCTAATTAAAATAATATCTGATTTGCACAAATAGGTAAGATTTGTTGACAGGAACTTTGAGTTCATATGTCTTAAAAATTGTATTTTATCAGCTACAGTTTTGGTGAATGCAGAGCTTATGATGCAGCCTCCAAGAGCTAAGGATTTGTTTTAACTAACAATTACTTTGCCATTACAGTTGAAAGAAAAACATTTAAATGTTAATTCAATGAAATGCAATACAGTATTGTCTTACTAAGTCTTTAGATCCGTTTGCTGCCCTTGTTGCCAATATTTCTAACCAGTCATTAAAAGTGCCATTAAAAGGACTCAAGTAGGATTTGCTGGTCCAACGTTTTACGTCTGTAGGCTTAATTGTCAAAAATTATACACGGAAATTTTATCCTGATGAGATTGTGGCTCTTTGTTTCATCCACTTTCAGAGTCCTCCAAAAATCATCCACTGCATAAAATATTTTGAAATTAGAAATTTTATTTTATAACGGTTTCTTATTCTCATGCTATCTAAAAAACAAAACAAAACAAAAAAAACCCACCAAAACAAAACCAAACCCACACAACCCCCTCCTTTTAACAGCATGGATAGAATTCAAAGAGATGCAATTGCTGTTTCTGCAGTCTGAGAAATTACAAGAAAAGGCAAAATCTGTCTTTATTTCTCTCAGGGGGATCTATTGCTAAAACCAAACAATGAAAAGGCTGTTGACAGCACAGCCATGTGTTTCATTACTGATTATTTTACACAGAAATAACCTTGGGAAAGGGCTGATTTTTTTGTCCTGTGTTTGTGCTATGCCCAATAAAATAGAGCAGAAGAGTTGTGATTGCATGCTGTACTAACAAATATGAGACAGTAAAGGTCTTGGATCAAACTAATGGTTGGCACAATCTGTGTAAAGAGCTATGATACATTGAAATATTTTAGAGGACTAGTGACAGTAGGAGATGCAACATTTTCTTGCTATCCTTTTTAATATTTAAGAACATGCAGTTTCAGCTGGACTTTTAAATAAAAAATGAAGTTTCTCCTCTATAGTAGGCTAAAGAAGACATCAAAATAGGAAGTTAACTAGTTAATGGTTCAGCATGAACCACTGAAACAAATGCACTAATTTTGTTTGCTTGTAAATTACTGTAAATTACTACTGTGAAAAGCCCACAAAAGTTCTTCTGTTATGCCACAGCATAAGTCATAAATTAATCTCATTTTCCTCCCATGTACCATTCTGTAAAATAAATATCGTTTCTGCACTTGTCTGTCTCACAGGGATGCTTAATTCTAAACTCTATACCCATGAAATACTGATATTCTCAGAGGAAAGAATTGAAAGCCAGGAAGAAACATTATCATCCCTGACCTGTCACACAAGATAAGTCACATAACAATAGAGAAGTTCCTGTCTTAAGGCAATTATTGCTGTCAGAGCTGAGCCAGCCCTTTGAGAAATACATAAAATTGTGATTCAAGACCATTAATCAAGCAAATCCTAATGACTTGCTAGTCATTCTAGTAGTAAATTATATTCATTGTTAAAAATGGAAGTCTCATCCTTCTTCCAAACTTCAGCTTGAGTATGCTTGTTTCCAATTTCTGCTCAGCAGAAACAAACACCTTAAAGTGAGAAATAGCACTGACCATTTTTCTTTAAAAAATCCAAACACTGAAGTTAATGCATTTTTTTTCAGCAGTTCTCGAAATATTTAAAAATAAGTAAATCATAAAACTTTAAATAGGGAAGGGTAGGAAAAAATACTCACAACTCTGATTTTGTTCTGTAGCAGATTAAGTTCTTTCTCTCCTTACTGTCAGGAAAATGAACGCAACTAGTGTGCACATTCACAATTGAAAACCAACACAGAAAAATCATCTGTGTTTTACCAGAGTGCCTTAAGTTTCCTTCTAACTGTGACACATCATCCCCTCTCCCACAGGAGCACCCAGCTGGGTACCCCTTATGCTGGGCAAGTATCAGTGCAGGGTTGAGCTCTCAGCAACAAAGACCGTACATCTGAAACAGGGGTGAGTGAGGGCTCTGGATGAATGAACAAACTGGACAGATAAACTAATAAGCCAGTATGTAAGTGTGGTTTCCCCCTCACTGCAGTTTTAGGGACTTCTTTCCGCGAGGCAGGCAGCCTCATTGATGCTGTGCACGTGAGCTTGTATTATATTTATTATGCCAATAAATAACATCCAGCATCTAAAATGCCATTGACCTTACTAAAAAATGCCCATTTTTTCTCCTTCAATTCAAAAAATAGTTCTGCAATACGGATCAGCATCAAGCCAAAGGATGTGGAAAATTGAAGGAATTACTGCATCTAAAAATAACATCTAAATTTAACTCAAAAGCTTTTATTCATTGTAAATCTATGCGTCACTCTTCCCCCTACACTAAGCAGATTTTGTTGGAATTCATTTCCAACTGTTTTGTACTTCCCACTTGTTTCCAGTAGTGATAGGTATATTAGATTCCAATAGACTTAGAGGTGTTAGAATTTATATTGATATATGGTTATATTATAAGTTATATCATTTATATGGGTAATTGTTCTTGTAGAATGCTGAGGTTTCAGTCAAAGCAACAGCTCTTCCTTCCACTTCATGGAAAATCCCAGGTCACCTCAATGGAAAAGCTGCAACTCTTGGAATGGAATTTTCTGCTTCCTGAGGTTAACAGGCTGCAAGAGCAGATAAGTCAGCTACTTTCTGACTGTCTCCAGCTTCTCCTGCTCCTGGCAAAGAAAACTCAGAGGAACAGAGGTCTTGGGACTCCTCTGATATTCATCTCCCCATTCCTCAGGAGGGGAGACAGCCTCAAGGCAGGCAACTGGGTGTTCCTGTCTCTTGGGAAAAGGTGTTTTCTTCCTATGAAGAGTAATGCATGTGGTTACTGGAAGTACTTTCTTAAAGCACCCAATGTAATGACATTCAGAGAAGGGAATGCCTAGGAACAGGCTATTGCTTCACTTTTCCTCTTACGCCATGTCCATCCTCACACAGATATCAAAATTATAAACAAAAAGCAGTTTTGGTGTTACTACCCAAGTTGCCTTACAGAATGCATCAAGAGAATAATAAAATACTAATAATAAGCATTATGCTTTGTACATTTTTATTATACTCCATAACTTGACTCAATCAATACCCATCATCTCTTACCTCACATTGCAAAAGTAGAACTAGCCTACAACTTCTTCCCTCGTACATTTTTTTCTTCTTTCTCTACATTTTCTACATTCTTCTAATTTAAATTTATTTGCCAGTCTAAAAATAACAGCTTGGAAAAGTGGGTTGCTGAAAATTGTGGATGTAGCTGAAATTTCCAAGTAAATCTTACTAGTGTTATGTGTTTGTCAGAATTTTAGAGTTCCAGGGATCTCAGGAGATCACATCTATTTTGCATTGTCATGCACCTTCTTCCTAGCAGTTCTAATATTGGCAGCATTAAGCCAACAATCAGTTAGAAAGCATTCCTGAATCTCTCTGTAATTATTCCATCCTATTGACACAATACTGTCTATACCAGAAAAAAGTATGAAACATCTGTCGACAGAAAAATGTTTTTGTATACTTCCATGTTGTTCATAATGCAAAAAAGATAATTTCTGAATAAAATTGAAGGTAATTCTATCCTTCTTCAGTCTTCACAGTGTAATGCCTTTTAAAGTTATAATTCAATCTGATTTTTCTACTTTAAACACATTTCAACTTACATTCTTGCTTTTATTACCCCACACAAACTAGCCACACCCAGGTCATATAATTAGCATTTGGGCCACAGGGTCCAGTAGCACATAAGAGCAAATGGGGATTCTCAAGGGGTCTTTTCTCAGCTCAAATATAAAGAACAACACTTTCAACCTAGCGTGTATGCAAAAAAAAGTCCAACATTTCACTGCTCTTGCCAAAGTAGAATGAAAATACCAGAATTATCTCTAAAATACTAAATTAAGTATAAACCTGCCTTTAAGGAATATTAGATGGTTTAAAAATTCCACATAATAAATACCTAGCATAACAACTCAATAGAGGGGACATTAATTATAAATTAATTTGTGCAAGTTAAAACTGGAGACATTTCTGAGACAGAACATTTGCTCTGGTAGGTGGGTGCAGTAGCCCAGGGAAGCACAGAGCAGGGGCTGGTGGCACTCACATCCCTGGTAAGCCTGGCAAGGAAGGAAAGTGGAAGGGGGTTCTTCTCAAGAAGGGGCACTTAGAGCTCTCTGCTTACCCAAACCTGCCCCTTCAAGCTGTGTCACAGATTCAGATTATTTTATGGTTCTCTCTAAGGGCAGGTCCTGTTTGGTGAGGCCCCAGGGGCAGGTTTGCTCAGGAGGCAGCTCCTCCTCATGCCACCTCTCCAGCCACCCTCTCTCAGACTTCACAAAACCAGGGAAATGATTCAGAGAGAACCAAATGTTCTTCCCTTGCTTTTTTCAGCTAACTCTGAGAACTAATGAAGACCACAGGCAGGACTGAGCAACTACTGCTGGCCAAAAGAAAGTCAAGAACCTCTCACATGGTTTTTTCTGAGTTGTTGCTTTTTTGGTTTTGTTTTTTTACTGCAAAGGGGGACAATTTCTGTTTTGTAAATTGAAAAAGAAAACTGGAAGAAAACAAATAGGTATATACTAGCATTAATATACTAAATAGACCAGCTAAATACACTTACTATTTTCTTTTAGTATGCAATCTAAATAGTTTAAAAAACCAGACTACTATCTGTATCCATTTTTTTTTTTAATCTTAGTTTCAATAAGCAGATATCTGCCAATTAATTTCCAGCTTTGGATAAAAGATTCCAATGTTTTTACTGCTGAAAAACACATATCTACATGACTTGGAAAAGTATAAATCAGGAGTATTCCGCTTGACTAAGACCACTACTATGTCATATATTTGACTAAAAATCCTGTGGAAAAATTCTTTTCCAGAAATATTAATCACCAGATTTCAAGTTAACTGCAAATGAATCCTCTGGACAGTTAAAGTTCATCATGGATCTAAGAGTGGTCAGAAGTACAAATAAACCCTCTGATCCAAAGGCATGCAAACACCAATTATGGCTGGGATTTCCATAAATACTTAAGACACTTCAAGAACTGAAGAGGCTGAAGACTGCAAGCCACAAACCCAGCACTCAGCACTTAAGTAAAAAAATTTCTACTGGTAAAGTTTCCTCAGGCATCAGATGTTGTACAACTGCAGCAATCCTGTGGCTGAAGTCTCCCCTGAGAGATTAAACACGTGCTCTGGAGGGACAAGTCCTTCCCATGTCCAAGCCATAGAGCTAAAGATAAGCCTGAACTGAATGAACACTTGATTTCCTGCCCACTGAAGCTTCATCACTATGCAGATAAAACCAACAGATTTACATAATGAAAGAGACACGAATCAAGAAACAAACAAAACAAAACAAAGCACACCCCAGATTTTAAATCCCCAAAGGCATTCAACAAGATTTACAAATCCTGATGCTATCAGAAATTTCTTACATGTGGGTCCAGATTGGGTTAAAACCAATTTACTTTATGCATCTATCATCATGTCAAACTATCTCCAAAACTCACAGTTAAAAAATTAAATAAATTAATTCTACTTGAATGATAACTGTCTTATAAAAACAAATTTTGTTTACACCATCCAGAAGATTGATTCCTGAAAAATTAATATATTCCTTCAGAGAAATACGGATATTTTTAAAGAGAAGTCAGCCTGCAAAAGCCAGTAAGTATATAAAAGTTATTTAGTGAACCAGCCAACCAAACAGGATACAATTTCTGTCACAGACATGAGAGACAGGTACTTTCTAGAAATATTAAGAAACTTCCTTGTGGATATTCCTTATGGATATTCAGAAGGATAAAAAAAGCAAATTACAGTAAATTCACGAATACAAGCCGCACTGAGTATAAGCCGCATGGCTGGGTGTTGGCAAACATTTCGTTTTTTGTCCATAAATAAGCTGCACCCGAGTATAAGCCGCTCTGTGTTTGCAGCGAGGACCCGCGTGCAACAAAGTTGCCAATTAGTAACAGAACCGCGGCAGGGCGGGGTTTACTGGCTCGGCTCGGGCCATGAGGGCTCGGGGCTGCCGACAGGGCTGGGTGGCGCAGCTCGGTGCTGCCGCTCGGCGGGCCCGCTCGGGGCTGGCTGCCGCTGCCGCTGGGCTCGGTCACCCCGGCCTGGCGCAGCCCCACGGCGGCAGGGGGGGCACAGAGCCCGCCGGCACCTGCGGCGGCCATGGGAGCCAGGGATGGAGCCTGCCTGCTCATGCGGCGGCGGCACGCGGAGACGGGAGCCCCCCGAGCCACGGGGCCAAGCGGAGAGAGCTGCCCCTGCTTTCCCCGAGCCATGGGGCCAAGCGGAGAGAGCTGTCCCTGCCTCCCCCGAGCCGCGGGGCCGGCAGAAAAGAGCTGTCCCTGCCTCCCCCGAGCCGCGGGGCCGGCAGAAAAGAGCTGCCCCTGCCTCCTCCAAGCCGCGGGGACAAGCAGGAGAGAGCTGCCCCTGCCTCCTCCGAGCCGCGGGGACAAGCAGGAGAGAGCTGCCCCTGCCTCCTCCGAGCCGCGGGGCCAGCAGGAGGGAGCTGCCCCGCCTTCCCCACCCCCTGTGCTGCCTGCACAGAGCAGCTCCACCCGCCGCACAACAGCATATCAATTTGTAACAACCGCGTAAATGCAGGGTTTTACTGGCAGGAGCTCGACTTTGCAGTTTGCACTGACTTGGTTTGCACTCCCAGGGTTGAAAATGTCAGAAAATTATTCACACATTGGCCGCACCTGAATATTAGCCGCTTTCACGGTATGAGACCAAAATTTTGGTCAAAACAGTGCGGTTTGTATTCGTGAAATTACTGTAATAATGAAAATAATTAAAAACCCTCATCTAAGGAATCTGAGTAGCACAGATATTACTGTGTTCTATGTACAGTGGGAATTCAAAATTTTACCAATAGTTTTGAAAAGACAAAACTAGTTTGAATTCAACTTGATATTGTTAAATGGTGAGTACAGAACAACAGCTAGTTCTTATTACTTTCTCTGATGAATAAGGGATTATAAACATATGCCATGAAGTTACAAAAGTCACTTGCCTACCTCTCATATCTGAGTGTTGTTCACCTTGCAACTTCATCAAAACCAGAAAATTTCCCCTGTACTCTCTGAGGTGCTTGGCAATCCCACAAATTTCTTCAAAAGACAAGTCTATCTTACACCTATCAAAGGACATATATATCTTTAATACAGATATGGCCAGTATAAAGGTTGACACTGAAGGTTGGTTTATTTTGTTGGGTTTTGTTAACTAAACCTTGCTTATTGTTCAGTTGGAAATCTCTAATGATTCCCAGACTCTTCTAACATATTTTTTTCTCTTTCCAAATCTTATATCCAATTATTCCCATGCAAGATGTATCTAAAATGTTTAAGTAAACAGAGGATGTCAAAAAGAAAACATCTACTCCAGAAAGTACACAAAATCGACATAGTATAAAACATCCAAGAAAATACTCATATCACAATGGAGGATTAGAGGATTTGCTGGCTAAGTTCTCAAAAGTCTTGGTTACTGAATCAAGAAAAATGTTTCAACATGTATCAACATTTTAAAAATTTCAAGTTATTTAATTATTGATAGAGGACTCAGAAAAAAATATAATATCCTGAGTTTTAAAAATTGATTTAAATAAATTATAAATGTTACCATACTAAGAAAGGTATTTACAGATCATTATTTACACTCTTAACAACTACATCTCCAATCTACAAATTGACATGCTTTAGCTATACATAAAAGTCTAACTAGGAAACGTTTTAATTGATTTTACCCCCTACATAGATGCTATTGCATTTGCTTAAGCTTTTCCCAGGGCAATAAAATTAAATCAGGAATTTAATGCCTTGAATCTGGCCAGAGCAAGCCACCAACTCACAAAATCAAATTTTCTCACTGCTCTTAGAGCTCTGCAGTTCCCTTTGCCTGATATAAGTCTCTCCTTTTACTGGCACTTTAATTCAATTACCTGGGGCCTTTTTATTGGAGACTGAGAACCTTACCAAAGTCAAAGATCTGAATTTTCTCTTTCAGTTTATGTCTGCAATAAATAAATACCTCTGCCTCTCAAATTTCTTGGAGAGTTTATCAAAATGCCATCAAACCAAAACTTCTTTCTTGAACCCAAATTAGCTATTGTCCCAAAGTGTACAAAATACCCCTTAAAAGGTATCCTGCTTTGATAGGCTATGTACTTTTTAATATACATATGTAACACCATCATACTGCTGCTCTAGCTTTTTACTTGATCTTAGCAATGTAATGTGGCATTTATTTGTATCTGAGTTTTGAATAGCCCACTAGAGTTATCTGTGTACCAGAACACACACTGCCCCACATTTTTTTCAAAATATTTTGGAAATATTGAGAGAAAAAGTTCTCTCAGTATTAAAACATGACAAGACAATAATTTAAAGATTTTAATATTGGTGACTGATTTAATCTGATTATCATGATAATCTATCATTAAATAGAAGCCACCACAAGACGCTAATTCATCTGCACTGAATTTCATGCTGCCCCAAGCACGATGCTCACACTGCCTAGAGATAAGTCAAGCATGCAAGGACTCATTATTCTTTATTTTTTCTGCAACAAAGGAAACCAGCAGCAAAAGGGCTAATAAAATGCTATTAAATCCAGTCTGGCTAACACAGAGCAAAGAACTTAACATTTAGCAGTCATCATCCTGTTTACCAAAAGCAGTCACTAGTGAAGGTAACGCTGTGTACCAAGTAATATTTTTCCTTTTTCAGACCAGCCAGGCAATGAGCATGTTGTAATGAGTGATTTAAGGGGAAAGAATGTTGAAAGAAAATGTTTCCGAAAGATACAGGGAGTGGCTATTGGAAAGAGAATAAAAAATCTGAAAGTTAGAACAACAGATGACAACAAAAAAGGGAGCAATGTCACAGGCAGTAAAACTAATTTGGAGTTAAATAGTACATTTGCTCATTGTTTTTCTTAGTAGAACTTAAAAAAAACAACTAAGAGAGAACACTACATTGCATGAAACTTCACAATCCCTATTCTACAAACTATCACATGCTTTCAAGAAATCCTGCCAGCCGCTGCACAAACTCTTCAATGTCCCAATCTTTGTGTATCTTTGTAAATATAGATTAAACAAAAAGACATGAAGATGAGAGACCACATTAATATCTCCTTCGTGCATCTTTCTCAAGATTTTGAGACTATTTGTAATTTGTAGTAAACATTTAATTTTCTGTTTAAAAGAATCACTTGACTCTCATTAGCAGCAGTAATAATTCCATACTAAAAAGAAATCAAATTTGGCAGCCTGATAAGCAAAGGAAGGAAAAGGAAATATTTGAGTCATTCCGTTCCAGCTCAGTCAGCTCTCATTGCACCATCTCTATGGATTGTCTTGAAACCCTGCCCACATTTGCAGTAAGAAAGCCTTTAAAGTTATTTTTGTTTTGGTTTGGTTATTTTTTTTTATTTAATCCAAATGGAAAAAATTATAAAGACAATTTAGCTCAGTTGTTTCCCTATATCTATCTATCTATATATATACATGCATTATGTACAGCATGTGTATCTGTAAGCATACACACACATACACATAAGTACTTAAAATACTAACTTCTTTTTATACATAAACTTCACCAAAACAACAAGAAAATATAAATGTTTAGATTGTGTGATACAGATTTTAAATGTCACCTTTATAAATGGATCTTTCCTGTAAGTGAAGCCTTATCCTATACGGATGTAAACACTTTGGCTTGCTGGAAAGAGACTCAGCTTGTCCAGGAAAAATCAGAAGCCTCAGGATTACTCATGTACACAAAGCTATGTGTAAGTTCTGCAAGATGAGATCTGGACTGTACAAAATATTTGATCACAAAATACTGTAGACAAACTACAATAAGCTTTGAAAGTCTGAGAAATTTGAATGCAAAAATAAATAATTGAAAAAATACCATATTAAAACATGAATCAAGATGGATTAAAATTTAATTGGTTTTTCAGTTGTTCAAAATAGAATTGGAGACTCAAAACATTAATCTAGCATTTTCATTTTACCCATTACACACAGTAAAATATTCCTGTAAAGGCCATTTAGTAATTTAAAAAAAATAAAATAATACGCAATTTTAAACACAATGCACTACTTTTCTTCTTTTGTTATTTCCTGAATAGCTGTCTGCTGTTTTTCATGACATAATAGCAATAGTGATTTCTTCTATTATATTATGTTGGTTTCTTTCCACAGTTTCCTTCTATCCTCATGCCAAGCTCTGTTCTTTATTGGCTATATTTTTTGGGGTTTTTTTCTGTTAGACTTTCAACCTTTCAATTTAAACTTAACTTACTTGCAAGGCAATACATAAGCATATGTGACAAGTCTAACATTTTATTTAACATCTAAATGACAAAGTTTTCTGCAGGATAATGACATCCCATGTGTCACCTCTTAATGAGCACTGACCTCACCTGGGAGAGAAACCAGTAGGGGCAACTCAGAAAGTGGAGGAGGTTAGAATATTTATTAATCATATTTTTCTCTTAGGCATGTGTTTACCACAGTTTTAGGTGAGACACTCCTCTCCCTGTGTTTCAGATCCAGACCCTCCTGGTGATGTAAGGATAGGCATCTCCCAGTTATTTTTCCACCAGCTGCCTTTGGGAATTAGGAGAGAAAGAATATATTTACTCATGTCCAAGCATCCATTTCCTACTCCTTCCAATACGTAATCCCATGTTTGTCTCTTTTACACAAAAATTTCTTATTCACTGTCCCTCATGCCCCTAAATTTCCCCAGAGTAATGCTGAAAATTCATTTAACTCATCATTTTTTAATTATGTTGTTTGGGAAAATTGAGTAACAACAGAAACACTGAAGCTCTCTGTTAAATAGAATCCAAAAGTCAGAAAAATGTTTGAGATTTTGAACTGGGGATGCAGACAACCACACAAAGCAATCCACTGAGCTGTATAATCCTTATAGCTTTCTAAAACATTTCAGTAGAACAAACAAAAAATCTTGTGCTGAAAACAGTCCAAACTCCCAAAGCTTTGGGAATTAGAAGACAATCTTTTAAAACAGCTATAAAGCAAATATTCCACAGTCTAGATGAGCACATGAAGAGATGCATGCAGTAAATGGAGAATTTTTGTAGTTGGGAAAGGTCACCAGTAGAGTTTCACAGAGAGCTATGCTGAGTTCTTCATTGTTCAGTTTATTCCAAAATGGAATGGATGAAGCACAGAAATAACAAACTTTTGCTTATGATATCCATCTATTTTCACAAAGGTTGCCTAGGAAGAACAGCAAAAACACCTGTCAACAGTCCATGAATGGCTATTAAAATGTAGACCTAATGCATGTATTAATACAAAATAATGTATACAGAAAAAATGAAACCTCACAAATAAAATGGCAGGCCTAGAAGTGATCATTACTACTAATAGACAAGATCTTAAGCTACCTTTGATTAGTCCATGAAACCTCATACCAGATTTGTCCATACAAATACTGGACAAAGTTATAATTCCCTCACCTTCAAACACAGCAGAGTGGGGAAGCAACAGTCCAGATGATGAGAGATTAATACCAACCTTTCACTGAGAAGACTCCAACTTCAAAGAAGGGACTAGAGAAGCTTAGGATCAAAGATCACAAAACCATGGCTAGCATTGGAATGACAGAGAGAGACCAAATATTGACTGTTCTCTCAATAGAAAAAATGGGGAACACTAAGTGAAGCTAACAACTTTCAGTCTTCCAACAGAAGAGAGCGATTTCCACCACATAGTTTGTGTAATATTCCTTGTCACTGAAAGTTATAATGTAACTTAACAGCTAAATTAGTTGAAAAAAAGACATTAAACAATTTGTAGAGGAGAGATCCACCAAGATCTACATCAAATATGTAGATCTTGATGGATCCCCAAAAATCCATATCTGCAAATTATTATAGGTATAAAGAACTATATGTTGCTCTATAGTCTCTACTTGTTCACAAGTTGTGCTTTCCATTACTCTCTAAAAACAGATATCAGGTCAAACAGGTCTTTGGTTTTACTTATCAAAGCTATCTTTCTGTAAATAAACACATTTATCATTTTAACATTTGAATGTTAAGCATTTATTGCTCAAAAATGCATGCTAATAAAAGAAGATGAAGACAATAAATTGTATTTAGTCACTGTAATATATGACAATGTATTCCTCTGATGACAGAGTGTTAAGTATACAGTAAGCTACTTGGTCACAATGATGGATATGATGTCTTCCCATTCTTCAGCAGAGAATTTGATGAGGGCTAGCATACTGCTGAGATGACAAAAATATCTTCCCACCAGTGAACCCGGTGACTCGAAGAGAAGACTCATTTGGGCTTTCTGTTGCAGCTCTCAGCAGCTTTGCCTCTTGTCTCCCAGTAAATGTCAAACACTATCAGTGCTGTGCCCTTCTGCCCCCTGCTAATGACCAAACACATTCTGCAAGCTCTGCAAATGTCTCCTTAACACACTCATGCCTTGGTCCTGGCTCATTCCATCAGCAGCACAGACTGCCTGGGCATGGCTTCAGCAGGCTTTACATCCTACACACCCTCCACAGCTGCTTTGCTGGGGAAGATTGGTATCTTCTGCAGTATCCACTTGATTTGTTGGGACTCAGGTTGGGGCTTAATAGAGAGAAAATACTTTCCTTTTAGCAACAATTTATGTACTTCGAAAGTTAATTTCTTAAAATCACTTTTGACTCCCTTGCCTGCTCTTTGCAAGTAGTTTCTCCCTGTTGAAAATTGTATGAAAACATTCTCATCTGAAAAAATAGTTTAAGCTTTGGTTTAGACAAATAAATATCAGCATCTACATTCAGACATTTAATCTCTTTTCAGAACAGAAGTCTAGTCAACACACTTAGGCTGGAAAGGCACAAATAAATTAATAAACTGCTCAAACAGTAGCTAATTAATTCAGGTGTCTGACCAGTGATGCCTACTGTTGATTTAGATGTCCTAGGCTGAGTGCAAGCAGCTATGGCACAGCCCCAGTAGGGACCTAATCTGAGGTTAGAAATTATTATTTCAAATAAAGGTGTCCCCTTTTGAGTGAGTCAAGTTCTGCTCCAGGAACCATGAACAGTACTGGCTGAGTTGCTACTTGTTAGAAGGGAAATTCACAAACCAAATACAGACATATACTCCTGTGTATAGAGACTTAAATGTAGATGTTTTAATCTCAAATTGAATTCTTTAGTTGTTCATAAAATTTCTGTGAAGGAAGACGTGAGACAATTTTTATTGAAATAATCTTGTGCTCTATCCCCTGTTCTGGGTCATTCAAGGAAATTATCACTGGCAGCTACTGCAGTTTGCTGCCCAGCCAGGAGCAGCAATAGCTGTGCCAGTATCAAGTTCATTTCAAACCCTTCACATAAATCTTCAGTATCTGTACTACTTCTTCTTAACATGAAGTATGTACAAATCCCTGCATCTTGAATAAAATCTTCTGGTGTGTTATCTCTTGGCTAACTCCTACATGCAAATTGATGTTCACCCTTGAAGTGATCAAGTTTACTCACATTTGAGACTGCAATCTTTCACCCTTCACAGTGATGAGGTGTGTTCATTTTATATTGTCTTAAGTTTAATCTGCTGGAATTTTTCTAAAAAGGTTTCAAAGATCTAATCAAACACAAGGACCTTGTATTTTTCAGATGAAAATGTGATAGCTGTTTGCTGGCTGCAAATACTTCGTTTCAAATAGCAGATATGCAAACAGCATGCAAGAAGATTTCTGCTAGAATAGCCCAGAGACTCCTGCACTGACAGTTTCCATACATATCACCCATTTTGTTTTCCTAAATGACTCTGCTAAGAGGTATAATATTAGCACAAATCAACAATGAAATGAGAAATGTCATTACATTTCCATCACCCCTACCTCTTTAGTGATTCACATATTCTCCAAATAGACATGTGATTTGAGTAATTTAGTGTTGTGGGGTTTTTTATTTGTATTAAGACAGATACTCTTGAGAAGCCTCAATAATGGTTTTTATTGCCATTATGAACGTACATTTGATTCCACCAAAAGTTCTTATCGAGAGATGAAAAAAATCTAAGTACAGTAATTTCACTATTACAAGTCACATCGTTTTGACTAAAATTTTGCTCCCACACCGGAAATGTGGCTTACACTCAGGAGCGGCTAAGATGTGAATAATTTTCTGACATTTCCAACCCTGGAAATGCAAACCGAGGTGCCGGGTCGAGCACCTGCCAGTAAAATGAGGCTTTACACGATTGCTACAAATTGGTTACTCTGTTTCGCGGTGGGTGGAGCTGGGCTCCATGCCGGTAGCACGGGGGGGAGGGAGGCGGGGGAGCTCTCTCCTTCAGGCAGCGCAGCCCAGGGGAGGTGGGGGGTTCCCTACTGCTGGCCCCGCGGCCCAGGGGGAAGGCGGGGGGCTCCCGTCCCCCCCTGCTGCCACCGCTGTGGGTGCCAGCGGGCTCCATCCCCGCCTCCCACCACCGCCGCGGGTACCGACAGGCTCTGTGCCCCCCTGCCACCGTGGCGCAGCGCCGGGCTGGGGCGAGCGAGCCCAGCAGCGGCGGTGGTCAGCCCCGAGAGGCCCCGCCGAGCGGCAGTGCCGAGCTGGGCCACCTGGCCCCGTCGGCAGCCTCGAGCCCTCACGGCCTGAGCCGAGCCAGTAAACCCCGCCATCCCGTGATTCTGTTACCATTTGGCAACTTTGTTGCACACAGGTCCTTGCTGTGAGCGACAGACCGGCTTATAATTGGGTGCGGCTTGTGTATGGACAAAGAACGAAATGTTGCCAACACCCGGAGATGGGGCTTATAGTCAGTGCGGCTTGTAATCATGAAATTACCGTACTTCTTACTCAGCTGTCTAGAAAGTGACCATAGAATTAAACAACTAACACTTCCCTCTTTCCCTTTGATATCCACAGTACAAAACAGAAGTTAAAACACATTGATAAATGAGTAAATAAAAAAGTACACATCCTAAACTATCCCATGTCGAGAATATGTCAGAATCATGTAACAAAAGCAGTAACAAGCAACACAGACTGCTGCCTTCAATTTCATTCCAGAGCCTACCTTCAAAAACTATTCAGCTGGAATGGCTGCAACTTAAGAAGTCCTATTAAGGTTTATCACTTAAAATTACTTGTATGTTGAAAAGGTGTTTTATGTGGAGCAGACAGGCAGGTGACCCAAAGTAACAATCACACAGCAAATACAGAATTACTTATTTCAAAATTAAATCTTCTCCTCAATAATTTGCATGACATTCTCAGTGCAAATCAAGTCCACTTTCTTTCACGACTATTTTTGTCAATTTTTACCTTTTCTTCTACTAACAGAACATTAGTTTTACCTTTTCTTGTTCAATTTGTTAGACTTAAGTGCAGTGAATACAATTTTGTTTGAACAGCTAGCAAGAAATAAGAGAACAATGAGATGTTGCCAAGAAAAACTGTGAACAAATTTCAGTATTGGTCTGAGTATATGTAGCTAGTCCTGTAGACAGGTTTGGATTTGGATTGTGTTTAGATACAAATAGTAACATATTGAATCAATATTCAAAGATCTCCTGCCAGAATTATCACCAACACATACAAGAAATTCCTCTAGAACACAGAAATCCCCTAAAAAGTGTAAGACAGGACACAATTATGGGAAGAGGAGGCACAAGGAGATACCCAAAATTTTACGTTCCTCAACTGTTTAAATGGTTTAATAGAAATAGGTTTCAGCAATTTCTGTGCATATAAGCACTCTATATTTAATCAGAGATGAAATGAAATTTCCATGAATGTATTTATGGCATTAAGTAGTTCTTTTCAAACCATTTTGACATGAGTCTCCATTTTTAAGAGAAGTCAACAGGACTGTGATGTTGGCCCTAGTCCAAAAAAGAGCCCAGGTAACAATCTCATTTGGGGTGAAACCACATGCTTATGCAAGGCTCTATGAGCTCTTTCAAAGCTGGCGGAATCCACCCTGCAGAAGCAATCTAAACCATGGATCACAGCCTGCAGCAGGGAAGGGGAAATGCCAGAAAGTGGGAGAAGCAAGGGAGAGTGAGAAAATGTACAGCCAGAAGCAGCACTGGCAAGGTCAGCAACTAGCAATGTTATGAACAGTTTTCAAAAGAGAGCCTGAGATTAGGAGCAGATATTTTTGATATGTGGGGGAAAACACTTGGTTGCACCATTGCTCTGGGCCTCATGCTGTTTTAATCCATGTAACAAACCATTTATGAAATACAGCAAAGTCAAATCAGCTTCCAAAATAGGGTATCTTTCAGAAACAGTACTCAGCAAAATACTTACAAACTAAGAAAAACTTAGGGCAATATTTTTTTACAAAATTACTTTGCACAGTCAATCTATGTTGTAAGTAAGAAATAAAACAGATGAGAATGGGGAATTTATCAATGCCGGTAAAAATGAACTTAACCCATCAGCAATACACAGAAAATCTTGCAGGATTTCCTAAATTTTTGTTTTAAAGGGGAAGGTGATTGATTTTAATTAATTTATTATTTTTAATTATCTAACTATCAACACCACTACTAAAGAAAATATATTTAATATACAGGCACCACTTGAAAGGCATTAAAGATTAAGAGATTAAATAACGGCTTATTTTCATGCTGAAAAAAGAAACTGTTCTTGAGCGTAGAAAGCCCTCTGTGGGTGATGGGCTACCTCTGTGCAGTGTCACACTGCAGTGTAGAACTACAGTTCAACATCACAGGTAAATGAAAAAACAAGTGGTAATTCAGTGACATGACATACCTCAGACATGTAATAGGTATTCTGAAAGTACATCCTATAGCTAAAAGTAGGCAATTCATATAAAACAGGTAAGATATTTATATATGATTGATACCTTCAAATTACAGATCACTAAATAAATTGTACCATCGCTCTTTGTCCCAAAGACCCATACTGCCCGACTATCTTCTGACCCAGCTCCTTTCCATTCACAGCCATTCAGCAGAAATGTAGCAGGAGTCACTGAGCATGCACAGATGTAATACTGCCTATTTTATTTCTAATAGTTCCCCAATCAGCTGTCCAGAAAGGATAACACCCATTACTAGATGACAAGTAAGGTCACCACTAGGTTTTGAAGAATGTTGGTCATCCGCAGGCGTATTTTGAAAATGACCATTCTTTGTCAAGCTGAAAACATACTTTTAACTTCTTTTGCATTACTTCCATAGCATGGTAGCTTGCATTATACTAGAATGACAATTCAGATTTGGGATACTAGACAACTTGATATATCAGTGGGGTTACACGAGTATAATGCTTGCATTGTTCACACATTCTCCTCTGACTCACGGCAAGATTATAAATACCCACAGTAAGGGGAGCTCCACCCTGGTGAGGTTTAATCTAATACTTTCTGCTGTTGCAGACCCTTCTACTTTTAAGATGAAATCAAGTCATTAAGACTTGACTTCACACTCTAAGATATTTTTTTTTTTTTTTACATTTAGATGATTCACAAAACTAGCTTTACACTGTTTCCTGTAATCTCAAGGCAAAAGGTGTTCTGTAAATGTACTTTGTTTCAAATGTAAGAAACATTAACCACCCACTTCCTGTACTGTTCCCTAAAAGGTTTACAAGTACTGCAGGACTAATCCCATTCTGCCAAAAGCCTGCTCTTCTTGCCAAAGAGGGACTCAGTTAACGCTAAATGACTGTACTCTTCACATTAAATAATACTTGGAAGCTGAAACACAGCAAGGCTTTATAGACCCCTTTTGAAAATATCTGACAAATTTATGACAGGAGGCCCCGCAGAAAATTCCCAGGGCCAAGCTCTGCTTAGCTTCCACGGCTGCGTGTGTGTAAGGAAAGGGCAGGGCTGGTGCCAAGAGCTTTCTGAGCCCAAGTAACATATAAGCAGGTCAGTGGAACAAATCCGTTCCTCTTAGTACGCCACGAAACAAAATAGCGTGTGATGTTCGTTTGGAACTTTGCCTTTCTATGCCTGGAAAGGTAACTGCTCCAGTCAAATCAATGTGAACTAAATGTCAATCCTTGTCAATACTGAAATTTATACCAATTCAGTCCCACCCAAAACAGACTAGAGGAACGGCCAACTGACACATTTGTGCCTGAACAAAAAACCTGGTTATTAACTAATGTTCGCAAATCTCTGCAGGAATCTGAGCCGGGTTAGTTTTCAGCAAGCCCAGGGTTTGCGTCCCGGTTTGTTCGTACATCCCCAACATGTCTAAGAATTGAGCAGAAAGTGCCACCTATGTCCCTGTCGATCCCCCCGCCGTCTGAATAAGCTTTTAAACAGGATACTAAGGACGTATTGAAATCCTTCTAGGGACGGCTAAGCTGAGACACAACGTCCGCAAGCTAACCAGAACATCCACGTCTAGGAGCGCCGCAGAGCCGGGGGCACCGATCCAGCACCCCGACCCCGCAACGCAGCGCCGGAGCCGGGCACGGCCGGAGCAGGGCACGGCCCGAGCCGGGCACGGCCAGAGCAGGGCAGGAGCGCCGGAGCCGGGCACGGCCGGAGCAGGGCACGGCCGGAGCCGGGCAGGAGCGCCGAAGCCGGGCACGGCCGGAGCCGGGCAGGAGCGCCGAAGCCGGGCACGGCCGGAGCCGGGCAGGAGCGCGGGGCCGAGCGCGCAGCGGGACCGGCGGTGAGCGCAGCCCCGGGGCAGCGCAGGGACGCCCGGGCCCCTCGGACAGAGCCACCGCCGCGGGTCTGGCCCCCTCCCCCGAGCGCAGACAAAGAGCTGAGGCTCCGCCGCCCCCCACCCCAGTGCCTCTCACCCCAGGTATCCATCCCCTCCTCCGCCTTCTCCTCTGCCCTCCCTTCCTGCCTCCCTCCGCCCCCCTCCCTGCCCCGGGCCCCGCGGCAGCCCCCGCCGGGTACTCACAGGATGGTGGTCTGGGGGGACACGGCGGGCACGCTCTCCAGCATCAGATGCATGCAGCGCACGGTGGTGCGGAAGCAGAGGCAGCGGCTGGGGCACCACACGCTCCCGCGCTGCGGCGGCGGCTGCGCGGCCGCGGGGGGGAAGAGCCCCCCACTGCGGAGCAGCAGCAGCAGCAGGCACAGCCCGGGGGCGGCCGCCGCTTCGCGCCGGGCCATGCTGCCGGCGGAGGGCGAGGAAGAGGAGGAAGAGCAGAGGGGCTTCTGCGGATCCGCGTCGCGCCCGCTCCGCTCCCGGCCGCGGCTGCCGCTCGGGTCGGCGGCGGGGCGATCCCGGCCCCGCGCGGGTGGAGGAGGGGACGGCGGTGGGCCCGCCCCGCCCGGCCGGCCGAGCGATGGGCGCCCGCCCCGCGGGGCTCCGCGCCGCCCTGCGCACGCACCGCGGGGCAGCACAGCCGCGCCCGGCACCGGCCGGGCCGGGGTCCGCCCGCCGCCCCCGCTGCTGCCCCGCCGTGCTCGGAACGCTGAGCCTGGAGGCACCCCCGGAGCGGGTCGGTAGCTTGTACCTTGGGAGAGGAGGGCAAAACGAGGGGAGGGCAGCAGGAGAAAGAAGGGGTAAGGGGTGGAAAAGAGAACACAAAGCAAGGAGAAAAGATGAGGACAAACAGATCAGGGAAAGATAAACCCTTATGGGAAGACGCAAGTCCAACAAACCAATTTCCATTTCTGCCCTGCTTTGAAAACCCACATACACAACCCTTGGACTGTCCCCTGCGAGTGCTGCAACTTTGACTGCTGAGTTAGGACAATCTGTGGGATTTGTCCTGGGTGACTTCCTGGTGGTGGTTTTGGGTAGGTGGGTACACAGGCAAGGAGGTGTAAAGAGGACCCGCTAGAATGTCACGTAGAAGAATAATGGTTGCAGCCACTGCTCAAATGATCTCATAACATTTGCTCAAAACAAATCTTGCCTGAAAACAAAAAAAACCTAGGTTGCCTTTGAGATTTCTAACATTTCCCTAAATACTTTGTCATTCCTATGTGATGTGTCAATCCTAAGCAGATCAATATCTTATCTCCAACACTTTGTCTATCCCAGGTGAGCATCGACACATCATTCCTATGATGACAATTACAGTGATCACAACTAAACTGCTATGTCTAACAACACATTCTCTTATAAATGATGGATGCCAACATCCCCAGTTCCACTCCAAAAATAAGCCATGGCACTTCTGCAGCATTGCCTGAATCTCTTTTTCTTCCAGAAGCAATGTAGAGGCCATTGTTGCCTGAAATTTAACAGCAAATCATGGAACAGATTGCTCAGATAGGTTGCAGAATCTCCTTCACTGGAGATAACAGTCTGGATGCAATCCTGTTTTGTGCGCTCTAGAATGACCCTGCCTGAGCTTGGAGGTTGGACCAGATCACTCATT
This sequence comes from Catharus ustulatus, assembly GCF_009819885.2. Classification (NCBI taxonomy): domain Eukaryota; kingdom Metazoa; phylum Chordata; class Aves; order Passeriformes; family Turdidae; genus Catharus; species Catharus ustulatus. The sequence continues at coordinate 99,909,109 of NC_046223.1, forward strand.
GTGGTGCCTTCCAGCCCCACCCATTCTGTGATTTTGTTATTCTGAATCTTACTATGAAAACCTGTGTGTTTAGCCCATGAGTCTGGGAATGACTTTTGGACTTTTTTTTTTCTTCTTTTTTTTTTTTCTTCTTTTTTTTTTTTCTTTTTTAACATCAAGTCGAATACCTCACCAAGAAAATCAAAGCCTGGAAGTCTGCTGTGATGCTGGAAATCACTAATGGGCCCAGAATTAAAATACACTGAGATGATTCATTATCTTTGACTGTGTTTTTCATGAGTCACTATGTCCCCTTCTCTAAGGCAACACAATTGCTTATACCTTTAAAAAGTAGTTAGCTGATGGAAGTATAGAAGTAGGGTTTGTGTTCAGGGGTTGTGTACTGAACACTTTAAAAGATCCTTCACCACCCCAGGGGTTAACTGGGAGCCTATGGGCTCAGTCTGTGTCTGGAGATAACGGAGGCTTACTGACATGCCATCAGGATGATTACTGAGTTTTTAGGCTGGTCAGAGACTGCTAGAAGACTCTCACCAGTTAGGTAGACTTCTAAATTGGATGCATTTCTAAACACTGTTGCACTGCTGGGCTTAGTCTTTTATTTTAATATACTAAGTTGCTCAGAGACTCATACATCCACATCAGCGGAATATCAGTCTGAAGTAGAAGAGAATTTACAGAATAAGCTGGTTAAAAAGTTCATCACCTCAGTGTCAATATAGCAAGAAGCTGCTATGTGTATCACCTCCTCTGCATTTGTAATCAGTGTTGGGATATAAGCATGTCTTAATCTGAAAATTAAACTTGATTCCTGGTCCAAGAAACCCTCAGGCACTTTGACCTACGAAGTGCAAATGTTGGCACAAGTAAGTTTTTGTTGCAGAAATGACACTCACATTAGAGCATCTTGGCAGCTGTAAATCTGTCATCCTGCAGCGCCTGTACTGAAAGCAGCAGAACATCTGAGGTTAGATAATTAAACACAGTAATACAGAGATAGCACCGGATTGGGATATTCATAGCATTTAGGAAAATATGAGAGTTTACTTCGTTGAATTTTGGTGCTTTATGATGATTCATTTTTCAGAAAAGAGTACATAGTTAAAATTATGTTTTCTATAGGAAATTAAAATTGTTCTGAAAAGTTTTTAGAATTTGGGATCATGATAGACTATTGTGCTATGCCTCAGAAGTATCTGTGCTATTACACATGTAATTCTGATAGTGAGAATAAAAGTGCATAGATATTCTCACTGTCCTTAGGCAATTTAGATGCAACATGTGCTGTAGCATTCTTACCATTTACTTTGTTACATGCAACTTCCAGGGTGTTGATTAATATGTTATTGAGGCCTCATAAATCGTTTAAATTAGACTTTTTTCATGCCCTGTGGAATCCAGAACAATGAGGTGTCATGTTTATGTTTGGACTCAGTGATATTAAAGGTATTTTCCTAAACAGTTCTATAACTGTGAGATTTTAATATTCATTGCATGTATTCTAAATTGGTGGCAGGGAAGGTTTCTGATAAATAAAACTTCCCAATGGTTTTGATATATGTTTCTATTCTTAGCTGGTTTTATAGAAGAATTTTTATAAAATGTGCAGGGTCATTTTTGTTGACCCTGCATATAAATATCCATGGGAAATTTGTCTTCTGTTTTCAATTTCTCTAGTTGAAGAGTTGACCTAACAAAAAGAAGGGAAAAAAAAGCTGGAAATGAGATATGTTTCTTTCTGAATGCTTGCAGAAGTTATTACCTTATATTTAGATATAGTGTAAATCTCCATTTGCTTTTAAAACTTTCCTATCCATCTCACAATTTTTGTCAAATACTGCCACTTGCTGGTTTTGTTCCATGCCAGTAATTTAGCTTCATAGATTTTGCTTTGCTGAGGTGCTTAAAAAAACTTTCTAAAAGATCAAATAGTTAATACTTTTATCTTCTGTTTTTTTAAAAATCAGGTATAAGAAATATATAATCGAATTCTTTTCAATTTAGTTTATATCTCCATGTTAACATTCTATCTTTGGATATAAAATCAGGCCTTCTATACATTTCAACATATCTTCAGACATCTGACAGTGAAAATGCTTTGCATTGTTTTTAGCAGACACTGAATCATGACCTAGTTTATTAATTAGAATCTTTTGGTCAATAATAACAGTAACATTTAAGAAAACCAGATTGATAAAATCGCTAATGAAGCACCATAGAAACTTATATTTAAAGTGTTTTCATGATAATATACCAGCACAGGGATCTAAAGATTAAACACATGTGATGATTAATTTTTTGAAGGCATAAACAAAACTCAAACTGGTTTTGAAAGCATATAATCTTATCTTTAATTTCTAATATATATGCAAAGTGAATGTCATGAAGTAGCTGGAGTAGCATGTCAGCAACTGTGCTAAATGCAATTATTAAATTCATTAATGCTTGTTAATAAACATTTTTCAACTCTCCAGGAAAGCTTGGGCTATACTCAGATACATCGTTCTTGAAACACCTCATGCATCTCCATAGCCAGATCTGGCAGAGGCAATGTAACTTCTCTGACCGCGGGCATTTGAGGGTTTATGACATCTGCTAGCACAGCAAAGAAGGCTGAGGACATTGTCTCCACATACTCACAAATCCTTCTGCCCCTCAGCTGGGATATCGAAATCTTTAAAAGCTGCCATTCTTCTTTCCTGAATATAATACGAATTTCAGAAGGAAATTATTCTTTCACTGGTTCCATGATAAAAGATGTTCCCTCCAAGTTTGAACAAGAGTGCGCCTAGCTGTGGAATGTGATGGGCAACTTTATTTGCCTGGTGACTTGCAGACAGCTGAACAAGTATTCTTAGTTTCTTTGCAATAATAAATTCCTGTGACTGACAAAAAAAGGAGGAAAAGCTTTCTTCCAAGTAATCTTTGAATGTGCACTTCAACCAGACTACCTGGTGCTAGTGAATATGTTCAAGGAAAGATTCTTACTGCATCTTAAATCAGCCAGTATAACTTATATGTGCCACATATTTCTGTTCTTTCAGCCAGTGCATTTTAATGTGTCCTCCCTTTCAAAGGAACAGTTTGTTACATACAGGAAATGGACCTTGCTTACCCTTTAGCCGATATTTAGGAATATAAACCATAGGCTTTGTTTTTTACCCACAGTGCAATAAGGATCTATTAGACCTAATTCATTTGGTTTGACTCCACACAACTCTCACAGGTAACACAGTAGTGATAAAACACTTACCAACTTGCACTGGCTAGTGAAGCCAGGCTTTAAAAGTAGATAGCACAGGAGGATAAGCTGTTTTTATCCTTCTGGCTTTTAAAATTATATGCTAAGAAAAATACTGAATTTAAAAAAAAATCATATTAAGCCCTGCTTTGGCAATCCACTTCAAATGCAGAGAAACATGACCAGCCAACATGAAATAGAAGAGTTTGCCTGTGATGATAAAGAAAAATAAGAAAACTCCCCTAAAGAGACTTTCCCAAAGGAAAGTGTACTTGAACCAATGAGCTCCTGGTTTCCCACAGAGTAATTTTCCTTAATATCAGCATAGCGGGAAATTGGGCATTATTAGTTTAGTCCCTTGACTACACTGAGGAAATACCTTACCCAGAAGAGATCCTAGGCTGTGATTTGTTCTGCAGCTGTGCCTGGAGGCCTCAGAGTATCAGAGCCACCAGCCACATGTTTTACAATCATAAATAAAACCAAATGCCCCCTCTGAAGACTGTAGGACTGTGCCCACTTCCCAGCTGGGTACTGGGTTGATTCTGGACACCTTGAGCCCAGGACCCTGGCTCTTGGGGTGCTGGAACAATCTGGGAAGAGCAGAGCTGCTGTGGGGAAGGACAGAGCCCCTGTAAGGGCAAGCAGAGCTGCTTTTAAACATACAGCCATTTCCAGCCTGGCTTCAGCCCATCCCCTCGGCCCTGGGCTGTGCTGCACACTGGTTCCCCCTATGGCCCTGACCCCAGCCCCAGATCACAGGTCAGAATCCTGACCCAGCCTTGGCTCATCCCAGTCCTCAGGGAGGTGCTTGATGCCCTGGGCTGGCTGCCTGTTCCTGGCTGGAAGGAGGGGCCAAATCCTTGGAAGGGTCCTGGAGGCAGTGGTGAACAAATGGTGTTCAGCTCTCCAGAGCAGTGTAGATGTCTTCTGTTCTCAATTTTAAATGAATGAGCATCATCAGGAGAAACACAGGGAAGACACTTTCTGCTACAGCTGGTGCACGTGAGATCCTACCTGGAAGGACACATCCTGTTCTGCCTCACCAGATCAAAGGGGATGACAAAAAGCTAGAAAGAGGAACACCAAGATGCCCAATGGGCTTGAGTACATGACCCGTGAGCATAGACTGAGGGATCTGGGCTTATTTAATCTGGAAGTTTGGTTGTGATCCAACAGCAACCTGTGACACTTGGAGGAGAAAGTACAAACATTGATAAAACAAAGTCATTTTTTTGCAGTGGCAGATGATATAATAGCAGTGATACAGGTGTAATGGTTGTGAATCGTGATTTGAGAAATTTAGGTTAGATACTGTGTAAAAATATTTTTTACTGGGATGGCAGTGTGGCATTGGCACAGGTTACATGGAAATGCTGGGAACTGTCTTTCTGAGAGATTCTCAGATTTTATTAGACAAAGCTATGACTACTATGAAAGATTGCTGTTAATAGCCCTTATCTCAGCAGGAGGCTGGCCAAGAGGTCTTCAGACCTTCCCTCCAGGCATCATCAGTTTTTTCCATCACCTGGCTTGCCCTTTGGCAATGACACCTCACTGTTAACAATAGCTGAGCCTGGGTGACCAGCTTGGGCAAGATGCCTCTCAAGCTTAAAGGGTGAGTCATGAGCAACTTCAACTTGACACAATCTGGACAGGAATGATCTGCTCTATTCATCATGACCTTAGCTTCCAGTGAAATGCAGCAATTGTTCTGGAGCAAAATCAATTTACCATAGTTTAATTGGAGTAATAGTTTAACAAAGATCTCTGAAAAATCAGAAGTAATGCAATACTTAACAAGACACTCAGAAGAATATGCATTTTTTTTCCATATAGATGTTTGTGTATAAAAATGATATACCAGAAAGATGTAGTTTCTCAAATTTTCGGGTGAAATACCAAGGTACACCAAGAGGCAAGAAGGTGTGTTCAGCTGGGCTGTCTGAGGTTGAGGCTATCAACAGACCTCCCTTTATTCATCCACGCTTTCCAGGCTGATCAAAACCAATATGACTGTTCAACTAGGGTGGGCCAGCTCAATCCTGCTCTCTCCCTAAGGGCACTTTGAATGTCCTCTAATTGCTCCCCAGACGACTAATTGCTGTTTGATCTTCCTCCTTTAGTCACCTTTGATGTTCTGTTGTTTGTTACAGTCTCTGGTTAGAATTAAGTAATTTTAGAGAAAGAGACTCCTGTGAAGTGAACACAGACAAATAACTACCAAAAGGAGAACAAAACAAAACAATGTTCTTTGCTCCAGGGGGCCAACTCCAAGTTACAACGGCAGTGAAATCGGGGTTCTTGATTTGTAATGTCCAAAATATCATGTTTGCAGCCATGCTCTTTTCCTGTTGGCCCTTGAATTTATAGTGACCTGCCAAGACAGCAAAACAGCCATTCCAGATGCAAGACTTAGATAAGAGTAAGAAAAACAGAGTGTGCTAAAGAAAAAAATGGAGAAAAAAAATCCACTGCTAAAACCTGCAGGAATATGGGCACCTTTTGCATGCAAATCAATGTAATGTACAATTCTCTTCAGTTGCACAGACAGTAATCTTACTCTTCACAATCCTTGCTGTACATGATCCACTGGTCTCCACTGTTTGTCCCATCATCTGTTTGTCCCATCTCATCCATAAAATAGACATTTGGCTGGTTTGGTTCCTTTCTCTCTTTTTGCATAGCTTGGGGAAATCATAATATATTCCCATTCAATTCTGACTGAAAGCAGCAATATCTTTAAAATAGGAGTTAAGACTATTATTTATCCTTATAATTTGAAAGTTAAGTGAAATAATTTTAGAAAATTAGCAGAGTTTATATTTTTTTCTGTGGATTTTTCTGGTTTTCATTGTTTTTCTTTCATTGCCAATTCTTGTTCTATTCTCACTAATTTTTCTAGCAGAACAACAGCCAAAAGAGCTCTTAGGTAGTAATGAGTGCAAAAGAGACAGGGTTGTTGTTTGATTTTTGAGATTTTTTGTTTTGTTTTATCAAAAAAGCAAAATATTTGAAAACCCCAGTGCAGTTAAGATGTCCTATTCCGTGGAGAAATAGACCACAAGAGACCTGGTCCTCTTTAACAAGTATCTATTAAGAAACTGGCAGATGGCAGGCATTATAGCACAAAATACTGGCCTTTAAATGGAAAAAAAATGATCCCTGTATGATTTGTATGACCAACATGAACAACATACATCAAATATTTATTTGTAACTTTTTTTCAGAGGCATCAGAATTAAAAGGACACAGTCATTATTTTTCCATTTCAAACTCTCTTCTTTCATCCTTCTTCTTCATGTTTTCCCTGCCCCTTCTCTTCAGCGCACAAGGTTTTTAGATTAAAAACCAAAATATTAGAAGGTGCTTGAGTGATTCCTAATTCCACTTCTATTTTTGAGTCATGGTGTTCATTTTATTTGACTCTTATAAATTTGTGTTATTGAAAAATACTAAGGAAGGTGAACCCTGTGGCACAGAAGCACAAGGGTTGCTCCTTTGTGCGAATGCAGGGGCCCAGAGCAGTTAGTGTTTGAGAGACTCTGACTTGCCTCTCAGAGAGGGTTTGAGGAACCTCCTAGGACCAGGGGGCATAAGCCAGGGCTTAGCCAATGACTCAGAAAGTTGTTGGTTAGCTTGGATGTAAAGACATGCTAAAAATCTTTTTACTTCTCTTCTTGTTGTCTAAAAAACAAAACTCCTTCTTTTGTTAAAACCCTATCTTCTTCTGTGTTTAAAATAGTTTTGGTCTTCTTTTGAAAAAGAATTCCTAGGCAGACTTTTTCAAAGCCAGCTCAGGACCTTGTCACACTCACATTTTTTCAGTCCTGCTCATTAAAGTCATATGTTCTCTTGACTGCAGTGAGATTTGGAGGAAGAACACTTGGAACATTTAAAACAGATAATTTAATAGACAAGTATTATTTTGAGTATATATGCTGCTATTTGTTAGCATATAGTATTATAGGTGGCATATATACTTTACCTTTTTATTTTACCTTTTTTAAAAATTTTACCTTTTATCTATGTTTCATCTAAATTTACCATTTTTATTTTACTTTCTCTCTATAGGTTTGTTTGTCATGACTGTTTAACTGTGTATCGGATTCCTTAGGAAATAGTGGGAGAACACAAACTGCAGTTTGAAAAAATCAAAGTTTATCCAGGATTCTCAAAGGGAAGCATGTGAGAACAATGACTTCCCAAGGTGTTGATCATCTCTGTTCAGACAGCTGCTGATCATGTGTGGACAAGATGCACCATGGAATGGATTTCTTGATCCCTATCTACAGATGAAATCACCTCCTGTGCAGTGCTAGCAGCCTCACCTGAGTCAGCACATCCAATGAGAGGTGCAACCTTTGCCATGAATATTGCTATCACTTCTTGCTTATTTACCCACCTACCCTGAAAGATTCCCTTTTCATGCCAGTCAATTCAAAATGGCTTATAATTATACAGTCATGAAAGCTATGACTACAAAAACTTAGCAGTTCTGCTGATATTGCCATATCTGTTTTAAGACATACCACATTTTGCTCTTAGTTGTAACTATTTTGTGTCAGCTGTCCTATGGTAAATGCAATTTCTTAAAAAGATCATGCCTTTCTCTCTCCTGGAATGAATTATTCTTCCAGACCTTCCTCCTGGAATAGAAATTCAGCTTAAGTAATTTTCAGAAATTGTCCTCACATGTATTCTGATAATCATAGATGATGCAAATGACAAAGAGTGAAATAACTGGAAAGGAATTGCAGATGATAATTTTATTTTTTTTTGTAAAGGACCATATAACTAAGTAGGTGAGAATCAGAGAAATTGGCACCTGATAGAAAGAAGTGTCTCCTGAATAGGTTTGAATTGGTTAAATTTGCTGCTATTACTATTGCCATGCCATTTTCCTGGGAGGAGCAGCAAAACTAGATTTTACTGTGAACTTTTCTTTTTGTACTTTACTGAAAGTGTAAGTGAGATAACAATAAAATTCTTTCTTGGTCCAAGAGGTATAGTGTAGAAAGGCTCTCCATATTTTCTTAGGAAACATTAAGTTTTGGGGTATCAGCATTACTAATCAGAGATTAACTCTACATATGTATCTGGGAACATAGACATGAGAGATAAATAGGTATTGTGTCATGTGTAGTCAGAAGAGTTGAAGTATCCATTTTAGCAATAAAGGTAAGATATTACTCATATCTGAGCAAGACCTTACTTCTGTCTAGGCCTGAACATGTTAACATGTGGGAGTGTTAACACTGATCTGCTTAAATATGAATGTGGCTCACACATCTTGGGCATCCATCTAGGCAAAGTCTAAGGGCTCCAAGGCATGATTGCAGATTTTGTGAAGTGGCACACTTCACAATTTAGGAGTATATGCACATGTGCACACACTAGTCTTTCCTGTTAATGTTACAAGAAAAAAATTCAATCTTCAGTTTCATGCATGAAGAGAATAATCTCCTTAGGAAAAATGTTTCAAGCAAGGACAAGGTGGTCCATACAGAAAGTGATCTCTGTCTGAAAATCTGTTTTCATTTTGTTAACATCTCTTTAATGTGTAAATCCAATAATGACTTGCACACTTCCATTCTCTCATTATAAAAGCCGTGGTCAGTGAAGAACTGAATAAAAGCAATTCCATATGTTATAAGGGTCAGCTCATTCTTTATAAGCCACATTATTTCCTAGCTGCATACTGTTCATTGAATTTAACATATTTACTTATATTAATTGAAGTAACAAACCAATTTAAAAATAACCACAACCATCTCATAGTCACGACAAAAAATGGAAAAAACATACTGCTGCTTGAATTGTTCCTATTATAAGTAATGGATGGATATAAATGTATGCCTCACTTTCATAACAAATAACCACAGAAAAGGATCTAAACCAGAAGTGTTCTCTAAAGCATAGTTTGAAGCAGTTAGTGCTGTTGTCACACCAGTGAAGTCTTTGCTGCAGCTGCTGCTCTCCCTGAAGCTGCTGCAGGTATTGCTGCCTCTGGAACCACTCGGTGCCGGCAGCCCCACAGCTACTGGCAGGGGAATAGCAGGACAAGCATCACCAGAGGAGCCAGAAACAAGGGAGATCCTCAAGTGAGGCTACAAGATCTGACAAAGAAGATTACCTGGCCTGAGACTATCCTTCGGGGAGATACTTTCTTTTAAGTGTCAAATGGAAATGGGTGCTTGAGCAAAGTAACAGGCACCCACAAATCCAGGTCATCCAACATACAGAGAGTTTCAGGGCTAAAGAAACAAATTTCATCAGTCACCCCCACAGTATAGCTGGTTGCTTCTCAGACACATGCTCAATGTCAGTGTGTGCACCCCTAATGTTTGGTGTGTGCACCCCTAATGTTTGGTGTGTACTAGGAGACAATATCAGGTTTTTCCAGTGAAGCAGTTTGACTTTTCAGTCTTAAGAGTTTCTTATTTTCAGATATCAAAAGCAAGACACATCTAAAGCTAATTTAAGATTAAAGCTTCTCTCATTGTCAGCCTTGAAAAAGCAAAAGTAGCAAAACCTTTGGACACGGTGGAGTCCAGGGCATAATGCAAAAGCAAGGATTAAGTACAAGTGTCAATAGGTGACTATCAGAAAAATGCAATTACTGCTGGAAAACATCCACTTGGCATACCTGTGGCGTCCTCTAGCTTCACTGTGTCCTGCATTCTTTTCCTTCTTGAAAGGACTGTGCATTATCCCATCACAAGTGTTCCTATCTTTTTTTTGCTACTTGCTCCATTTTATACATCTGCATTTTTAATGGTCTGACAGTCCTATTTCTTTTGCTTCTTACTGACCATGTTTACTTGTTCAGCAGCTTCTTTTTTTTGTGTTTTGATCTATTCCCAGACAATTGGGCTGATCCTGATCATGCTTTTTGGAGGCACTTGCAAGAGGAATGCTTATCAATATATAGCCAGTGAATCTGGAGGATCCCCAAATTATTCCTTATAATTCATGAGAGGTAGTTAAGAAAATCAAGTCTGCTGTCAGCTGAGTTAAATGGTCTGCTTAGAGATCAATTCCAATCAATTTTAAAAAGGGTCTGTAATGAAAACTCTTGCTCTAGATTTAGATCTGGTTTTCTCTACAAAAAGTGTTGAGTGAATAATTGATTGCACATGCTCCATTCCACATCTTCCCCACTGCTTTATGAGGAAGTAAAACTCTACATATAGTAGTGACAAGACAGAGCTCAAAGTTA